>NC_133411.1:81492500-82115000 GCF_049350105.2 Macaca mulatta | reverse complement strand
CTGGGACTACAGGCGCCCGCCACCTCGCCCGGCTAGTTTTTTGTATTTTTAGTAGAGACGGGGTTTCACGGTGTTAGCCAGGATGGTCTCGATCTCCTGACCTCGTGATCCGCCCGTCTCGGCCTCCCAAAGTGCTGGGATTACAGGCTTGAGCCACCGCGCCCGGCCAGGACATTTTAAAAAATGATGCTTTCTCATACTACAGAACTAGCAGGGGAGTTATATTCCACATGGTCATGCAGCCCAACATAGTGGGAAAAGAGAAGACTTGGAGAAAGCAGACCTAATGTCTTAAATCCCAGTTCAGGAAGTGGTACACTGCATTTCCACTCACACTCTATGGCTTCTGGTCTCACTTAATTGATAGGTAGGTAGAAAATGTAGTCTTGCTATGCAGCCATATGCTCAGCTTCAATTATTTTACTAGAGCAGGAGGGAACTGATATTGAGAGACAGAGAAAGAGAGTGAGACACAATAGATTTAGGTTCAGGTCCTAGTTTAGATATAGAGTTAGATTTTATATGTTCTAATATTTTCTCAATTTTAAAGAGATAAAACTCAAGCATATAAAGAATGTACACCTGTCCCAAAGTTTTCTACCTGATAAGTGGTACATCTGGGGACTCCAGCATAGTCCTTTTGGTGTTTGGTGGGGCTTGGTTTAAGAGAGCTTTGGATGCCATGCAATACCATGGAAGGCTTTTGGATAGGTGATGCAATCCAGTGCTATTTTAAGAAGATAGTTATCAGCAGTGTGAAGAGTGAGTGGTAGAAAGAAGAAATGAAGGTATACAATCAAGAAACAGTCCAAACCAAATTCAGCAGTGGCTTAACCAAAAACATTAGAGATGGAAAGAAGACAGGCACTAGAGGACGTTCAGAACTTGGGGCCCATGGAAGGGCCAAGACATGGGGGACCTCCATATTGTCAAACACAATAGTCACTTCACTAGCATTTTACTGAAGCCTCTGCTGGTTTTCCTCCCACTTCTCCAGCACCTCCTTCTCAGTCTCCTTTGCTGGCTCCTCCATTGCTACCCAACCTCTAAACATTAGAGGACATCAGGGTTCAGTTCCAAATTCTCTTCTCTACTCATTTTGCTCTCCCCCACTAGATTGTCTCATCTAGTTCTTTGACTTTAAATTGCATCTGTATCAGTTGTCGGTTGTCATAATAAGTTCATGTAACAAACCACCCTAAACACAGTGATTTAAACAATCAATATTAATTGAGTTCATGTCTCTGTAGGTTGTCTGGGTGGTTCTTAGATTCACATACCTGTTGGGGAGTCAAATGGCTATAGGCTGACCTAGGATAGCCTTGGCTAGGATGACTGGGGCAACTTGGCTCTACTACATATGTCTTTCATCTTCCAGTAGGCTAGCCCAGGCATATTTTCCACGGTTGTAACAGAGAGCAAGAGCAAGCTAAGCCAAGCACATAAGTATTTTGAAACTTCTGCTTGCATCATATTTGTTAACATTCTATTGGTCATTAGCAGAGAAGAACTCCAAGTGAGGTTACATGGCACAGGACATCAGTCCTTAGAGAGATGTAGAATTGGAGCCATTTTTGCAATCCTCCACAAAATCTATATGCAAAAGCCACCCAGTTTATATATCTAGGCAGTGACCTCTTTTCTGAGCTCTAGACATTAAGTTCAATGGTCTAATGGATACTCCACTTGGGTATCTCCAGGCATTTCATGTTTAAAGAATGTTTAAAATTGAATTTTGATCTTCCCCTTTCAAAACCTGCTCCTCTTCCAGTGTTTTTCTCAATATCTGATGCTGCCATCCACTCAAGCGAGAAATCTGAAACCTGGAGTCCTTAACACTTTTCTTCATCTCAGATACAGTCCAAGTCCTATCACCAAGTCCCATCAATTATACCTCCAAAACATACAGTTGGCCCCCATATCCTCAGGTTCCACATCAGCAGATTTAAGCAACCATAGATCAAAAATACTCAAAAAAGTAAAAATTTTAAAGTAAAAAATAATACAAATAAAAAAACAATAAAATATAACAACCATTTATATACATATATTTACATTATGTTAGGTATTATAAGTAATCTAGAGATTATTTAAAGTATATGGGAGGATGTGTGTAGGTTACATGCAAATACTATACCATTTTATATAAGAGAATTGAGCATCCTCAATTTTGGTATTTACATTGGCGGGGTGGGGTGGGGAGGGGAAGACATTGGGAGTGGTCCTGGAACCAATCCCTAGGAATAGCAAGTGATGACTGCATCTCATTTCTGTCTTCTCTCCATCTCCTTTGCCACTCCTCTAGTTCAAGTTGTCCTCATCTCTCTCCTGAACATCTGAAATACATCCTATTGAACTTAAAATATCAAATCCTTAACAAGTCCTGCATAGTTGGGCCCCCACCTCCATCTGCAGCCTCATCCTGTGCCACTTTCTCCTCACTAAGTCCAGTCTTACTGGTATTTGTTACTATCCAGATACCAGCCCTTTCTTACCTCAAGACCACGGCATGCTGTCCCCAACAGAACATCTTGAGTGATAAGAACATGGACTCCGATGCTGTTCTTACCAGTTGCGTGAACCTGGGCAAGCTGCATAACCTCTCCGTGCTTCAGTTTCTCTATCTGAAACATGAGGATAGGAATAACACCTACATTAATTTAATTCTCAGTGAACGAATTCCTGTCCTCATTTTTCAGATACAGAAACTGAAGTACAGAGACGTTATGCAGCTTGCCCAGGTTCACACAGCTGTTATGTATTCATATGTGTGGTGGATTTGTTGGTTTGATACTGGTTTGTCCCATTAGACTCTTAGTTCCATGAGGGCAGACTGTGTTTTGCTCACCACTCTATCCCCAGCACCAACAAAAATTTGCTTTGCCTATGGCAGATGTTAAATATTTGTTGAACGAATAAATAATTATGAAGGGTTCAAACTGGCAACCAAGTTATTAGGGGTTTGTGGGGGCTTTAAATTCTCTCTCCCTCTCTTTCCCTCCCTCTCTAGGAACATTGAGAAAAGATATCAGTTCTAAATTCATAACATCCAGACAAGATTCTGTCTCTTTCTCTCTATAGTTTTACAGGAGAATGGGGATTGCTGACTAAATGGTTTTCAATAAAAATCTCTCCTTCCCCAAAAGGAAGACAGAAATGAGAAACTTGGAACCTACTGGCAGAAGGGCACCAGAAGCGTGATTCAGTATCAATTATAGTGTATGGGGTCACCAAAAGGCAATTCAATTTAAAAACAAATACTAGAACCAAGTATGAATTTGCAGCTATTAATAGGGATTTGTCCTATATAATAAGTATGGGGAAAAAAGGCGGGAGAACAAACATAACTTATGCCAAAGAAACTTCTGGTGCTCTTTCTTATTTCATTGTTTGTAGGAGTCTGGTTCTGCCAACATGAAAGTGAGACCCAGGTTATGCCATTTTTATCTACAGAAAAAAGAAACCTTATCCTGGAGATAACAGAAAGGAGACTGAAAACTCACCCAGATCTCAGTATTTGTTCTTCAGATTGGAGAACCCCAGTCTGGGCTACTTAAGCACCTTTGCCATCGGGGTCCTTATACCTCTAGCCTATCTGTTGCCAATATAAGTTGAAAGACTATATGTTTGTGTGTTAGGTGTTTTAGATGTATTAATTCTTTTAATCTCCTACCACCTTACTATGTGAGTAGTATTATCCAAGGTGACAGTGAGTAGATGGTAAAGCTATATTATAATTATGATCTTATTCTAAGGTCAAAACTTCACTAGAAGGCTCTATCTTGAAGTCTGACACATTTGAGATTAGTTAAAACTAGACTGCCAATTTTGTTTTTTTGTTTGTTTGTTTTTTGAGACAGAGTCTCACTCTGTCATCCAGGCAGGAGTGCAGTAGCGGAACCTTGGTTCACTGCAACCTCCACCTCCTGGGTTCAAGGGATTCTCCTGCCTCAGCCTTCGGAGTAGCTGGGACTACAGGCATAAGCCACCACACCCGGCTAAATTTTGTATTTTTAGTAGAGATGGGGTTTCACCATGTTGGCCAGCCTGGTCTCGAACTCCTGACCTCAGGTGATCCACCGGCCTTGTCCTCCCAAAGTGTTGGGATTACAGGCGTGAGCCAACGCGTCCAGCCCAGACTAGCAATTTCTCAAAGCATGGTCTGCAGACTCCTGCATCAGAATCACTGGCAGTGTGTATTAAAAATTCGGACTTCCTGACGGTGTCCACGACCGAAGGAATCAACACCTCCGGCCGGGCGTGGTGGCTCACGCCTGTAATCCCAGCACTTTGGGAGGCCGAGGCGGGCGGATAACCTGAGGTCAAGAGTTTGAGACCAGCCTGGCCAATATGATGAAACTCCATCTCTACTAAAAATACAAAAATTAGCCAGGCGTGGTGGCAGGCACCTGTAATCCCAGCTACTCGGGAGGCTGAGGGAGGAGGATCGCTTGAATCCGGGAGGCGGACGTTGCAGTGAGCCGAGATAGTGCCACTGCACACCAGCCTGGACGACAGAGCGAGACTCCACCTCAAAAAAAAAAAAAAAAAAAAAAAGCACCTCCAAGTGATTCTGTTGCAGGGGATCTGTGGATGACGCAGATTTTTTTGTTTTTAATTTTTTATAGAGAAAGGGTCTCCCTATGTTCCCCAGATTGGTCTCGAATTCCCGGGCTCAAGCAATCCTCCCACTTCGGCCTCCCAAAGTGCTGGGATTACTGGCATGAGCCAGCACACCTGGCTCAGAATTTCTTATTGTTCTTATGCAGACGAAAGCATGAGGACTCATACCTAGGCTACCGGAATTGTTGAAAGCCAACAGCACAGGGCATTAGCCAACTTTATCCCTGCTCCACAGCCTCTAACCAAATCAGCTCCCGCAGCCGCTTAGCAGCCTGCAGCCACTGAACAGAACTGAGCACGCGCAGTATTTAATCCCCACTGTCGCTGGGTGGGGCTCCCTAGGACCCCGCCCCCTACTGACCTGCGGAGCCAGGGGGCGGGGCTCTCCAAAGTAATTCCGGCTTCTCGCGGCACCGGCCCAAAGCCCCGCCCCCAGATCTCGGACCAATCAAACGGCAGATTGCTGGAAAAAAGGACCAATGCACAGAGCTGTCCTTAATTCCTCCCTGCAGTTTGAAACTGTCACGTTGCTCCCTGGGTAGCGGCTGTGCTTGCTGAGTCTGCACTTGCTGAGACTGCAGCTGCGACGCGGATAGGAGGCGCAGAGCGAGGAGTCGGGATTTGGTCGCGAGCGGCGACGGTGGGTAGCAGCGCTGCGGGCACACCCTGCGTCCCTGCATCCCTGGCGAAAGTAGTGGAGTGCGATTTAAAGTTCCTTGGCGCGGGCTTCCTCCCCCGGGGCTCTTCCCTGGACACGGGTGATTCAGCTGTTGTGCCGGAAGGTCTCAAAGTTCCCCTCCGAGGCGTGCAGGAAGAGGAAGAGAGCAGGTGTGAGGGATGCTAAGCGGTTACTGTCATCAGAGGCTCCTGTCACTTAAAACGTTGAGAAAAAATAACCATGTATAAAGCTCTGTTGTGCTTAAGTAAGATTTTTCTTTAAACAGGCTGGGTCGGAAGGTGATGGAAGAAAACTTCTGGCCTTTTGCTTACTGCAGTGACTTTTCTCCTCTGCTTCTAGTCCCTGCCTTGGGGAGGGGCTGGCGCACCCCCTCTCCTTGCGTGCAGCTAGGCCTGATGAAGGGCACAGGGCACATCACCCTGCTGCTAGTCTGCATGTTAATTCGCTCTTCCTTTGACTCTTGGTGGTTCCATTTGAATTCCCAGACCCCTGTTTTCCTGTCAGCCAGGTAATTACCAAGATGTTATTTTATGTTTCTGGCAACAGAGAAGCTCACAAAAGTTTTGGTCTTGTTTTCTGATACCTTGGATTAGAAACTACTGAAAATGTAGTGAACTAATGTACATCTGCCACCCATTAAAGCAGTTTTCATTTTTCTCCTTCGTTTCTGAACCTAGAAACAGGAAAATGCTACTGTTCTAGAGTTTCAAATAACTCATACTTTGTTGGCATAAAGCAGGGCAGATGGGAGATAGCATATTTTCCAAAAGTGCAGTGGGTTTTTTTGTGTCTGCAGTGTCCGTATTAAGAAACAGTTTTTGAGATCTGATCGTACTTTCTAGCTCATTTTAAAAATAATCAGCACCACCCCACTCCCCACCCGTGTTACCTGCCTGGTCTCAAATCCTGAAGGAAGAAGTGAATAAAAATATAAATGGACCAAGTTATCACAGTGGTAGACTTGAAGTCAGTGAAGCAGCCATTCTTTGCTGCAGATACATGCTCTTATTTTATCCTCCCTAATTGGCTTAACTAAAGACAGTCATGCTGAGATTTAGTTTACTTAGCATGTGTATGCACAGTGATACTCACTGGAAAAAGTTGAACTTTCCTTTCCACAATCTAGTTCCAGCCTGTGTTTCCATTCTATTTTTGCACTTTTCCCTGTATCTTACTTTTCTACTTCAATTGCTTCATCTCTCATTTATTTTTCAGCCCACTGTAACTGAGACCTGAAGTTGTTTTACTTTCCACTGAAACTGTTCAAGCAAATGTCACAGCAACCTCCTAATCACCAAATTCTATCCAATCTTCATGGTTCTTTGGCATCTAACTCTATTCTCAAAGTTTCTCAAAGTTGTGATGCTGCTCCCATAGTTCTAATGTTCTGACTGCTGACTCCTCTTCTTTGCTGACTGTTCTCTTGCCCTTTAGATGTTAGTGGTTCTGGCTTTAACCCTCTTCTCATTCACAGTCGTAGTCCTTAACTTTATTAGGGCTATGGTCCCCTCTGAACACATATTTAAAGCTAAAGATCTTCTTTCTAGAAAAATACACATTCGCATTTATGATAAAAATATTACATGCAAGTTGGGTGTAGGGACCTGATATGGTTAGGTTTTGTGTCCCCACTCAAACCTCATCTTCAATTGTAATCTCCTCCCACTCAAACTTCATCTTCAATTGTAATCTCCACATGTAGTGGAAGGGAAGTGATTGGATTATAAGGGTGATTTCTCCCATGCTTTTCTCATGATAGTGAATTCTCACGAGATCTGATTGTTTTATAAATGGTAGTTTTTCCTGCACTCTCTGACTTACTCTCGCCTGCCACTATCTAAGATGTGCCTGCTTCCCCTTCTACCATGATTTTAAGTTTCCTGAGGCCTCCCCAGACATGTGAAACTATGAGTCAATTAAAATTCTTTTTTTTATAAATTACCCACTTTGGGGCAGTTTTTTGGGAGTTTTTATGTTTGGTTTTTTTTTTTTTTTTTTTTTTTTTTTTAAGACAGAGCCTCACACTATCACCCAGGCTGGAGAGCAGTGGCGCGATCTCAGCTCACTGCAAGCTCCGCCTCCTGTGTTCACGCCATTCTCCTGCCTCAGCCTCCCAAGTAGCTGGGATTACAGGCACCTGCCACCACACTCGGCTAATTGTTTTGTATTTTTAGTAGAGAGAGAGTTTCGCCATGTTGGCCAGGCTGGTCTCGAACTCCTGACCTCAGGTGATCCACCCACCTCGGCCTCCCAAAGTGCTAGGATTACAAGCGTGAGCCACCGCACCTGGCCTGATCTCTCTTTCCTAATATCCACATTTATCCTCAACGCTGCTGGGATGATCTTTCTGATCATGTAACTTTTAAAAAATATTTCAATAACTTGTCTAAAATAAACACCCAGATTTTTAATATGACAAATCTTGACCTTCCATGATCTTGGCTGCTCCTTACTTTTTGTTTCATCCTTAGCCAATCCTTGCTTTGCACCCATTGCTTTGGCCTTACCAACCTGCTTGCTGTTCCTGGCATACATGTCCATGACTCTGTGTCTTTGCTTACATTGCTATACTGCCTAGAATATCTTCAACTGTGTTTATACCTTTTATCCATCTTTCAGGATGAGACCTTCTCATCTCTCAGCACCTGGGTCATCTTCTCTAAAAACTTTCTCTGCCTCCTTTCCTGCTTATTTAGAGTCATGCAATCTTACTCCATGAAAAATAGCTACTCCTACCTCTCTACTTTGTATCTGTTATTTTAGGGCCTATCAGCAGTTTATTCAGCAGTCGGTCACTTATATAATATACATGCCTGGACCTCTCTACAGATTGTAAACTCCTTAAGAATAAGGACTTCATTTTACATCCCTCACCAATGTCTTACATATTACTGATATTCAGATAGTTCGAATAGTCACTATTTGTTCTTTAAATAGTTTGGCTACTTGTTACTAAAAGTACTTTTAATAATTTTTTGATTCGGACTTTTAACAAATTATGCATGTATTTGATTCTGTTGTTCTGTATAAGCTCACTTTTCTTAAAATAATGTTTCCAAAGGTAAGTTTCCCAAGAAGGGAATTTGCACAAATTGTTTGTTCTCTCTTGGTTCTGTATCTTAGAGGAAAGTACACAGCACCCAGGTTGTCACACGTTGCTCAAGAACAGTGATACAATCTCTTATGCTCAACAGACCCCACTGGGGATTTTTCTGAAGATCCTCTATTTTTCTTTAACCTTTCATGTTTTCTCATCTCCCTGACTACATTATAAACTCACTAATATTGGGACTGGATCTTCAATTATTTTTTGCCCAGTGATTTTTGCCTATAGGTACTCAATATGTTGAATGAATGATTTTAACATATCACATGAAGATTGCAGATTTGGATACTGTTGCACTTATATATATATCTGGAAAGGATTTTATCCTAAATATCAAGGAAAAAAGCTAAAGTTAGCTTCTACTGTTTTAGAGCATTTGTGCAGAATGTCATCAGATGAGGAGAAATACTCACTTCCAGTTGTGCAAAATGACTCCAGTCCAGGCAGTTCTGTCTCTTCGAATCTTCAGGTAGGAAAAAATTTCTAAATTTATCATGATTTTTTTTAATTTTAAACAAATGAATGTAAGGGAAAACTAGGATTTAAAAAAAAAATTTTCATTCAATTTGCAAGGGAGTTTTTCAATTTATAATAATATCAAACTTTAGGAATTACTGTACATATTTTAGGAGTTACTTTACATTGTTTTAACTTTTCAGAAAATATTGATGAACTCTTCAAACACTCTGTACAAAGGCTTCAACCAACACAGAGGCGAAGCTGAAACGTTCAAGAAACATTTTTTTCTTTTAATTTTTTTTCATTTTAGCTACCTCTCATGAATGCTGCTTTCACTTTTAATGCAAATTAATACAATATCAAACCATCCAAAGTTCTAGAGCTCAAGATTCCCTTGTGTTCTAGTTGCTGAGGTTTGGTCTCTGTTGTCACAACATTCAATACAATCTGCTGCCCAGGCCCTGTACGTTGATAGATAAAATGAAATGGGTCAGTTGACTACAGAAGATGTGGTATTTGCATGAAATGTTTTAAATTTCTCTTATTTCTAAATATTTCATCATCAAAAATATGGATTTAGATTTCTAGAGTAGATTTTAAATGAGAGAATAATGACATGGTATATCTTAAATTTTACAGTTATATTACTCAAGGGGAAAGGCTGTTTATGCCTAAGCATACGAAATTGTTATTGATTCTGTACAATATGAGAAAAGCTTTAGGAAAATATTTTATGAAACAAATTTTCTACTTTAATTGAAATTATGGATTTCAAAATGGGGAAGGTATTGGGAAAATATCTGAATATTTACTAGGATAAAAGTAGTCTGGAGTTGTGGCAGAGCTTTTGTACTCTAGCCTTCCCTTTTGATGGTACCTCTCCCATGCAGTCCTCTCTTCAGGTGACAGTACTTCCTCCACTCTTCATGGCTCTCTGATTGAAACTTGAAGATAGAACTGATTAACTCATTTATACTAAAATGTAAACACCTCCTGAGCGTTCACGTTGTCATTTTGTCAAGAGACAAAGCTTTAAATCAAAAGAATAAATCTCTAGAGTGGAATTTTAGAGAGATGGAAGAAGAACCTGCCAGAAATTATTTTGTGTTATTGGTTACCCACCTATAATGTAAGCCCAATTGACAGTCTCTTACTTTCAACTAATATTCCTCCTGGTTCTTGGACTGAAGTTGAAAGCCTCTCCATATTCCCTGTACGTACATTGTTATTACTTTGGGTTTCACTACTGGAAACACTTCAAAATATAAATACAAAAAATAATCTTAAAAATAACATAAAATACATATTTTTACATATGTAGTAAATATATAAATCCAAACATTTAATACAAAAGCCCTTCATAAATCAATATTCCTCTTAAGGGACTTTTTTGTTACTCTCTTTGTTATGCAAATGCTTCATAAGCCAGAGGGTGGCAAATGCTGAGGGATGGGCGGCATCCATAGTGCTTATACACTGAAAATTTCCTCTAACCACAGCTCCTATCAGCCAAGTTGCTCTGACTCTAATGGTTGAGGCATGGGTGGAGCTATATTTCAGGGTCATATCAATTTAGCTCTTGGGGATTGGGGAGGAGGGCAAAATTACAAGTTTTGAATGTTAACACAGGTTATGTTTGGCAATTAAGAAAGGCAAATTATTTATTTTGATTCTTAATTTTGGATTCTTATTTTTAAATAACTCATTTGGCCTGTATCTACATATATGAAACTCTAAAATAGTCATTTAAATAACTGCTTTTTTAAAATGTTTTTCTTGAAATAAGTTGGAATATATGATCATGGAATACTATTGACATATAATTATTTATTTCCCCTGTAAGCCATAGCAATTGTGGTAAAATATGTGAAATATATGAATATGTATGAAATATATTATTTGAAATATATGTTTGGATCTTTTTTTTTCCTTCTCTTATCCAGAACAGAAGTCAGACTAGGGAAGCCACAAGTGAAAGCCACTGACTTCCACTTCTCCCTCCGTTCCTACAGGCTGAAGGTGGTAATAGGCTAACTCTGAGCAGAGCTGACTTGGCTAAATCTAGTTGTGACTGACACCACAGCAGGGACATTATTAAAAGCTTATGAACCTCACAATGTAAGATCACCATCATATTAATCTGCTCAGGCTACCATAACAAAATACTGTAAATTCATAGGCTTAAACAGCAGACATTTTTCTTCTCACAGTTCTGGATCACAGCCCAATAGAGTCAGTTTCTGGTGAGGGCTCTCTTTGTGGATTGCAGGCAGGTGCCTTCTTGCTGTGTCTTCACATGACCTTTCCTCAGTACAGTATGTGCAGGTGGGAGGAGAGAGAACACAAGCTTCCTGGTGTCTCTTCTGATGAGTACATTAATGCTATCAGGGCCCCAGCCGATGGCCTTATTTAACCTTAATTACTTTCTTGGAGGCCTCATCTCCAAATACAACCACACTGGCTGTTAGGGCTTCAGGATATTAATTTTGAGGGTACACAAACATTCAGAGTCCATAACTCCATAACAGCCACACTTTTATATATTCTTAGCCAAAATCAAAAGTTTATTTTGGCTGTTTGGGAAGTATAATAGTGCTTTAACAGAAACCAAGTAAGGGTGGCTTAAGTGGGTTCCTTACAGTTTGATTCTCTCTCTCGTAAATTCTGAGCTGATACATAGTCCTGAGATCATCTGAGGACCGAATCCCTTCTCTCTTGTTGCTGTGCCATGAGCTGTTGACCGTGTTTGCATTTTCAGGTACTGGTGCACTGACAGTGCACCACCTCTAGCCTGTGGGAAGAGGGGACTAGAAGGAAGCAGCTTCCTTTTTAAGGACTTCACCTAAAGTTGTATGCATCATTTCCATTCGAAACCCATAGACCAGGTCTCTTGGCCACACCTAGCTGCAGAGGAGGCTGGGAAATGTAGCTGGATGGCCATTTGCCCGAATCAAACCCTGGGGCTTTATTAAGTTAAAGAAATTAAAAAGCAATGGATGCTGCTGGATTAGTTACAGCCTCTATGCACTTGAAATTTTATGTATTAGTTTATTAGAACCAACTCACACATTCAGATTTACAGGAACTAGTAAATATCTTGTGTATGGCCCCAATTTATCAAACTCTCTGGGAATTTCCTTTTGATAATTGGAAAAGCAATACGCTTTGGGAAGTGTATTTTTTTTTAAGTTAAGGATATTTAAATCTAAATAACTATAGTTACTTTTGTCAATGTAAAAATTAAATGTTGCTGCTCGCTTCAGCAGCACATAAACTAAAATTGGAGTCACACAGAGATTAGCATGGTCCCTGTGCAAGGAGGACACACAAATTCGTGAACTGTTCTAAAATTTTTAAATATTTTTTTAAGTTTTATAATACAAATCAATGTTGTATTGTGATATCCTAAATGATTTGTTTCCTATTAAGAGCCTTCCGTCTTGGTGATAACCATTATGTAAAATACTAATTTTTATTTGCTACTAGGAAATGTAAGTTTAAAACTCAGACAGATGTTTATTCTCATGAAGGTGACATTGCTAACAAAAATGGTTGATTATGGCAATATGAAGGAGATTCTGGTTGAATTTTCTAAAGATTTTCTCTTTGGAATATCTCTCTCTTCCTCTTCTGTTGTTAGCCTTAAAGTATATAAAAATCAGTATTTGCTATACCTAACGTTTACTGCATGTAAGTATCTATGTTAAATACGTGAATCAGGCCGGGTGCGGTGGCTCACACCTGTAATCTTAGCACTTTGGGAGTCCAAGGCTGCAGATCAAGAGGTCAGGAGTTCGAGACCAGACTGTCCAACATAGTGAAACCCCATCTCTACTAAAAGTACAAAAATTAGGCAGGCATGGTGGTACAAACCTGTAATCCCAGCTACTCAGGAGGCTGAGGTAGGAGAATTGCTTGAACCTGGGAGGCGGAGGTTGCAGTGAGCCAAGACCATGCCACTGCACTCCAGCCTGTGTGACAGAGCAAGACTCCATCTCAAAAAAACAACAAAGAAAAAAAGAAAAAATGTAAATTAAGGTAGAAGCGCAAACCAGGTCACTCTGGTACATGTAATTGCCATAAAAGCTATCAGTTTTCAGTATATAAAAGCATAAACCTTTTTTAAAACAATTTTACTTAAAATTCCAATATAAAAAAACAGATGAAAACAAAACTACAGTAGTGTAGACTTATTTTGTAAATTCAAATACGTGACATTTATTTCTCACAAAGTCAGTTAATAAAAGCAGTTAAGCTGCCTTGATAAATGTACATTTGAAATTGCGGGTAATAGAAGGCCATTGTGGTTTTATAAGCTTAAGTATCCAATTTGCTTCTATATTTTGTTTGCGTTACATAATTTTTTTTTAATTCTGAAAATGGTATCTTTTTAATAGCATGTCCCATCTTCAATTAAAGTGATCTGACATTTAAAATTAAGTGATAGAACACTTTTGATTCAGTGTTGAGTCACTCACAGAATCTTATCACCTCTTCACACTTTGTTGTTGTTTCCCCAGAGACAGGATCTTGCTCTGTCACCCAGGCTGGGGTGCAGTGGTGCCCTCTTGTCTCACTGCAGCCTCCAGTTCCTAGGCTTAAGTGGTCCTCCTGCCTCAGCCTCCTGAGTAGCTAGAACTACAGGCACACACCACCACGCCTGGCAAATTTTTGTAAAAAATTTTTTGTAGAGATGGGCTCTCACTTTGTTGCCCAGGCTTCAAGCCATCCTCCTGCCTCAGCCTCTCAAAGTGCTGAGTTTACAGGCATGAGTCACAGCACCCTGCCCTCTTCAAACTGTTAATCATAAATGTGAAAATCACACAAGAAGCACTCAAAGAACTCAAGCTGGGAATAAGTACTAAAACTTTGTAATATAATAAGCATGTGACTCTATTATGGTAATTAAATTCCTTAAAAAGAAATTCAGTTGAATATAACATTGTAATTGTTACACTACATTATTGATTATTGGCCTCTCTTAGGAAGAATATGAAGAGCTGCTTCGTTATGCTATAGTGACTCCAAATATTGAACCCGGTGCTTCACAGTCATCTCATCCTAAGGGAGAATTGGTGCCAGATGTCAGAATTTCTACAATTCATGATATTCTTCATAGTCAAGGTTATATATATTTTTTAAGATATCTCTTAATTTAACATATTACTGAGTTTATTAATGATCCTGACAGGATTGTGAAAATGCCTGTCCAGATCAGGGATTCTTCTCGACCATTTGTGTGTATTAGTATCATCTAGGGGAGCTTTTTATAGTTTAATATATTATTCCTGACTCTCTTATGACAGCTTGATTTTTCTTTGAACTTCATTTGACTCTTACTTTTATGAAGAATAATAAAGTTGAAGCAGCACTATGGCAACTACATGGCTTTTAGGTATGTTGTATCTCAGTACTTGTTCCAACAGTTTTATGCCAGGATTAACTTGAAAACTAAATGCCCAAGCCTAAAATTAAAGATGGTAGCCCTGAGAGTCTCTTAAATTACTTCACGAACCTCATGCTAGTGCTTTATCAGCGGTATTTATATGGGCATGGAGAACTGTTTGAATAATTATCACAAAGGTGAACCTATCTGTGGACCATGTCAGCAACAGAACTGAAAGCTACTACAAACCAGGATGTGTGTTGATAGATGAGTGAAAGGTGGAGAGAAGAGGTAAAGTTCCGTTAACCTCCATTCCTTATTCAGGTGAAGACAACATCCCAAACTCTAAATAAATGTTCTTTCAAAGGGCACAGAAAACCTTCCTAAAACAGTCCTGATAAGGAACAGTTATCACACTATAGGCATAACTCCAAGGATCCCTGTCCTTGAAGGCACATGATACAGCCTACTCAGAGGCCAAAGGCTTCTGGGCTTCTGCTAAGTCATAGCTCTAGTGTCTGTTGTCTCTCACTGTCTGTAGACATGGAATTTTCACTGCTTCTCAGTCTTTGGCCTATTGCAGTGGAACAACAAATGGGACCACAGGATGAGAGCCTTAAAATATAGGCCAGGCAGTGGCTCATGCTTGTAATGCTAGTACTTTGAGAGGCTGAGGCAGGAGGATCACTTGAGCCCAGGAGTTTGAGACAAGCCTAGGCAACATAGCAAGACCCTATCTCTACTAAAAAATTAGCCGGGCAGAGCAGTCTATAGTCCCAGCACCTCAGGAGGCTGGGGTAGGAGGATTGCCTGAGCTCAGGAGTTCAAGGCTGCAGTGTGCCATGATTATGCCACTGCACTTCAGCCGGGGCAACAGAGCAAGACTCTGTTTAAAAAAAAAAAAAGAAAGAAAAAACTTTCGAGATGCTGTAGTCAACAGTTCAAGGTAATCACCTGGGATTTAAGACTATTGTTCTTTTCTCTTATGTAAAATAGCATTTATTTATTCTCTACCATTTCCAAAAAGGATTTGAGATTGAAACACACAATATGTAGTAAGTTTAGATATTCTTTAGTCATCTTGAGATTCACAAGTAGACTTTGTTAAAGTCTTCTATGTAAATTCATCATCCCACATTCTCTTTATTCTTGATATCTCAGCTGCTTGATATAAGGCATGATATGTGGAAATTGACAACATATGAATAAGCCTCTAACAGTCATTCTTGAGAGGTTTTTCCCAGTTTCCTTTTTGCCATCTGTTGACTACAGGTTCCTGAAGTGGAAGCCAGAAAGTCCTTGTTTGGGGGAGCCAGTGCCACCTTAGTTTGATTGTGGCTAGTGAAAAGCAGTGGGCCTCTGGAAATACCCAGTGTCATAAGAGAGCAGATCCTTTTCCAAGTTCTAATGTCATTTACCCACTTACTCTCTTAGTGTGAATTGAATGCTATAGTAGACTACATTATCTCTCATCTATATTTGGTGTGTAAGTTGGAGCTTATCAATGATATAGTAAGTCTTTTTCTAGTCTCAGATTTTTATCTCTTCTTGTTCTTTGTTTTAGTGTTCCTATATCCTCGGCATGTTGTATTTTGTTTGTTCTAAAATCTTTTTTATGTACTGCTACCTTATTAAATTATGCGTGATTAGGCATTTTATTTAAGAGCGGTTCCGTTTAATTTTAAAAAGCTTTCCTTTTGGCAGGAAATAACTCTGAAGTAAGAGAAACTGCGATAGAAGTTGGAAAAGGATGTGATTTCAATATTTCAAGTCATTCAAAGACAGATGGTATTAATTTTCTTTAGCTTATTTGTATTAATATACAATATTTTGTGGTTTGATGAATAATATCTATGTAGTAAGAGGAATAATTTCAGCATATTACTTTTTGGCAGGATTTTAAAATGCTATTGTTACCAATTTAAGTGATAATATTTAAAATAATTTTATAAGATTCCAAAATAGTACAACTAAGACAGGTCAATGCATTATAGTATGTAGTATCCTTTCTTAAAATTTCTAAGTTAGAGGGCAAGTCTTTTAAAAGATTTAATGGCATATTATATAGTTTGACCAATTCAAGTTTTTATGTAAACCAATGCACTGTTTCCCAACTTTCAGGCATTTGCGTACCAATGTAAGAATTTTCATCCTATCTTTATGCCACCTGTTCTATCGTTTAGTGTTTTTCTTTAAAAGTCTGCTTTGTCTTTGTTAAAAGGAAAGATTAGCAAATCTTAAAGAGGCTTTTTGGGGGGGTTGTTTTTTGTTTTTGTTATTTTGTTTTGTTTTTGAGACAGGATCTCACTCTGTCACCCAGGCTAGAGTGCAGGGCTCCCTGCAGCCTCAACCTGCTTGGCTCAAGTGATCCTCCTGCCTCAGCGCCCCCTCCCTCAGTAGCTGGGACTACAGGCACATGCCACCACACCCAGCTAATTTTTAAATTTTCTGTAGTGCTGGGATCTCACTATGTTGCCCAGGCTGGTCTCAAATTCCTAAGATCAAGTGATCCACTTGCCTTGGCCTCCCAAAGTGCTGGAATTATAGGCATGAGCCACCATGCCTGGCTTTAAAGAGCTTTTAAAAGCTCTTTTTAGAACTGGAGCTTTGGCCGGGCGCGGTGGCTCAAGCCTGTAATCCCAGCACTTTGGGAGGCCGAGGCGGGTGGATCACGAGGTCAGGAGATCGAGACTATCCTGGCTAACATGGTGAAACCCCGTCTCTACTAAAAATACAAAAAACTAGCCGGGCGTGGTGGCGGGCGCCTGTAGTCTCAGCTACTTGGGAGGCTGAGGCGGGAGAATGGCGTGAACCCGGGAGGCGGAGCTTGCAGTGAGCCGAGATCACGCCACTGCACTCCAGCCTGGGAGACA
Organism: Macaca mulatta; assembly: GCF_049350105.2. Classification (NCBI taxonomy): domain Eukaryota; kingdom Metazoa; phylum Chordata; class Mammalia; order Primates; family Cercopithecidae; genus Macaca; species Macaca mulatta. The sequence continues at coordinate 82,097,874 of NC_133411.1, read as the reverse complement.
CAGCGAGACTCCGTCTCAAAAAAAAAAAAAAAAAAAAAAAGAACTGGAGCTTTTTTTAGAACTGGACTGAACTTTTTTCTTGACAGAATAATTAAAATAATTAAAATGTAATATTGTGGAATATTTTTCTATTTAATGTTATTTAATGTGGTAACCGTTTTTGCCACCACATAAGTAATGCCTGTATCCCTTAGTTTCCTCACTTGTAAGTAGTAGTCTTAGGCACCATAATCTCTGACAGCCCTTCCAAGTTCTGAAGTTACATGATTTGATTTCTTAAAAGGTGAGTGTTGAGATATTTTTTAAATTGAAAAGCAGAGTCTATTGCTTTCTTTGTGAGTACAGATCTAATTGGCAAAATCAAGTAAAAGAGAATATTCATGTACATTGTCATTCCACCTGTTCTTTGGGTTTCTTAACCATCCTCAGAACATGCAGGTAGTGTTTCATAGTGTGACTAGCCCAGACCTAGTGTTGTTTTTTATACCAAACACACATCTTAAGGAATTATTTTCCCTTTTGCAAAGAAGTCTTTACATAAGCAGAATATGTTTGCAAAAAAATTAAAATCTTACAAATTTTAAAAAAGAATTCTTGAAATGTTTACTTTTAAGTAACAAGTTTTCTATCATAGATTCATCTTTCATTCAATAAGAAGAAAGCTCTTCCATCTCTGTTATTAGGATGCTCGTAGCAAATGTGAGGTATGTGACAAGTGATGACAGATAGTCTCTAATTCCGGCATAAATATGTGAGAAAATATGAACTTTTCTGTCTCAGTACTTTTTTTTTTTTTTTGAGGCAGAGTCTCGCTCTGTCACCCAGGCTAGAGTGCAGTGGCGTGGTCTCAGCTCACTGCAACCTCAGCCTCCCAGGTTCAAGCAATTCTCCTGCCTCAACCTCCCAAGTAGCTGGGACTATAGGCATGTGCCACCACGCCCAGCTAATTTTTTGTATTTTTAGTAGAGATGGGGGTTCACCTGTTGGCTAGGCTGGTCTTGAACTCCTGACCTCGTGATTCGCCCACCTCGGCCTCCGAAAGTGCTGGGATTACAGGCATGCGCCACCGCGCTCAGCCTTTCAGTGCTTTTTTAGAAATAGATACCAGTTCTCTTTAGGGCCCTGACTCTACCCCACCTCCCTGTATATGGATAGGGGATGAGTGTTTTATATATATGCACATACATATAGAGATGTGTATATTTCTCACCTATATATTGAAGCCTAACAGGGTACTTTCAACAGAGTATGTGCAAAACTAAATTATGAGTCTCTTTCTACTTATATTGTTTAATTTTAATGGATTTTTTTTTGGGGGGTGGGGTTTGGGTTTTTTTGGAGACAGAGTCTCACTCTGTCACCAGGCTGGAGTGCAGTGGCATGATCTCAGCTCACTGCAACCTCCGCCTCCTGGGTTCACGCCATTCTCCTACCTCAGCTTCCCGAGTAGCTGGGACTACAGGCACGTGCCACCACACCCAGCTAATATTTGTAGTTTTAGTAGAGATGGGGTTTCACCATGTTGGCCAGGATAGTCTCAATCTCTGGACCTCGTGATCCGCCCACGTTGGCCTCCCAAAGTGCTGAGATTACAGGCATGAGCCACCACGCCCGGCCAAACTTAAATAGTATTAAAACCAATCCCAGTGTTAAATTTATGGAGTAATATTGACCTATATACAACCACACTGACCTTGGTCAATTACTTAACTCTTTCTGAACCTCAGTTCCTCATCAGTAAAATGGAGATAATAATACCTATTTTTTAGGGTAGCATGTGTTATGAGAACTAATCTTTATAATGTTTTTGTTACAGAAACAGAAAACACTTCATTAATGATGATATAATACAGATGATGATAGTTTCAGCTGAGCCTGGACCTGAATATATGAAGGATCCTTATTTGGGATAGAGGTCATTTGCTGGGGGAGAAGGGATTGGGAGTATAGGAGGTTATCTCATGCCAGTGCTAAATCAGTGACAGTACTGAAATTAAAAATAGATTAAGGTACACCTGAAAGGTAGTTTCTCTGCATTTCTCTCAGCCTCCATAGGTAGCAGACATCTTTTAGCCTTCCAACATGGTTCCTTACCAACTTGAGTTATTTTCAATTTGGCTTGACAGCTACAACTTTTCTTTTATTCTAGAGTCATCACCAGTGTTATCGCCGAGGAAGGCTTCTCATCCGGTCATGGATTTTTTCAGTTCACATCTTTTAGCTGACTCTTCCTCACCAGCAACAAATTCTAGTCATACAGATGCCCATGAAATACTTGTGGGCGATTTTCTTGTTTCTGATGAAAACCTTCAGAAGATGGAAAATGTACTTGATCTTTGGAGTTCAGGTCTTAAGGTACAGCAGTTGTTCAACTACGATGGTTTAATATATAATGTAATAGTTTTACTCTCGTTTATACTGTTTTGTTTTGGTTTTTTGAGTTAAACTTTTTAAAAATCTTTTGTTTCATGAGATCAGTTCAGTGTCTTAAGTCTTGCTTCTCAATCTTTAATGTATTTATGAATCATAGGGGGAGCCTGTTAAGCTGCAGCTTCATATGCAGTAGACTCTTTTTTTTTTTTTTTTTTTTTGACTCTTGTTTGTTTGTTTGTTTGATTTTACTTTAAGTTCTGGGATACATGTGCTGAACATGGAGGTTTGTTACATAGGTATACATGTGCCATGGTGGTTTGCTGCACCTATCAACCAGCCATCTAGGTTTTAAGCCCCGCATGCATTAGGTATTTGTCCTAATGCTCTCCCTCCCCTTGCCCCCCATCCCCTGACAGGCCCCGGTGTGTGATGTTCCCCTCCCTGTGTCCATGTGTTCTCATTTCTGTGAAGCTCCCAGGTGAGGCTACTGCTTCAGAAACTGTACTTTGAGTTGCCAGGTTTTAAGTGGTTGCTGGAACGGTTCTACATGCTCCACAGAATTTCGCAGATACTTTGAATGGTCAGCCTGTGTGTAACTGAAACATACTGAGCCTTTACCATCTCATAGTTATGACTAATGGAAATGTCTCCTTTTATGTGATACAAAAGATCCAATTTTAGCAATGGATATTCATTTTATAGCCATTCCTATAGCAACCATGATGTAGAAGTGATAAATCTATAAAAGTTGATTTTTATTTTGATACTACTGGCCTTTAAGTAAAAGAAAGTATTGCAGAAATGGCAAGTGGGATTTTTGTTTGCTTTTTGGGGTTTGTTTTTTTTTTTTTTTTTTGCTATTATTAAAAAACTGGAGAAAATGACAGTTTTTCTGAAACATATAATTTGAGGAAACTAAGTTGCATATTCACATATATAGAGAAATTATGGCCATATGAGTTCTGTGGCATTTATATTTTTCCCTCATTTGGAACCTTAAATTCTAGAAATAATTCTTCAGTGTAATTTTACCACTTTCCCCCTGGAACGGGTTTCATACTTTATAATAGTATAAGTCAATTGGAGTATTGTACCACCAACCATTTAAATTGTGTTTAGTTAATATGTTGTCCAGTTTTTTTTTTTTTTTTTTTTTGAGACGGAGTCTTGCTCTGTAGCCCGGGCTGGAGTGCAGTGGCCGGATCTCAGCTCACTGCAAGCTCCGCCTCCCGGGTTTACGCCATTCTCCTGCCTCAGCCTCCGGAGTAGCTGGGACTACAGGCGCCCGCCACCTCGCCCGGCTAGCTTTTTGTATTTTTAGTAGAGACGGGGTTTCACGGTGTTAGCCAGGATGGTCTCGATCTCCTGACCTCGTGATCCGCCCGTCTCGGCCTCCCAAAGTGCTGGGATTACAGGCTTGAGCCACCGCGCCCGGCCCAGTTTTTTTTTTATAACAAATTATTATTTGGTCTTTTTATTTATGCCAGTCAGTAGGGTGGCAGAACTTAGCAGTCCATTATACAGATAATAATCTGTAATAAATGGCTTGGGAAAAAAAGTATCCATGGTTTCCTCCATCACCCATTTCTAAATAACTTCTGACTCTTATATGAGCTTAGCCTATGCCATTGTTCTGTGTTTCCCTTTATTCCTGATCCGTCTTCATATGGACATTTAATCCTTGAATAAACAAAGGAACATAGTGAATGAAGCCTGAAATTTTTTTGAAATGACAACAAGATTTCATACAAAATTACTTAAAATAGGAAAAAATTAGCTTCCCTAGTATGATGACTGTGAACTGCACAGACCTGTAACTGTTGAACTTACATGTTTTTCATTAGTGTGTTCCAATTGTTTTAATGGCTTTTGTGTTGATTGTTCTGATTTTTTTAATGTTTCTTAATTTCAGTGTAGTTTTAAGAAGTGACGTTAATGAACAAACTACTTAATTGTCACTATATTAATTTTTCAGACAAACATCATATCTGAGCTAAGTAAATGGAGACTTAATTTTATTGACTGGCACCGAATGGAAATGAGAAAAGAGAAAGAAAAACATGCAGCACATTTAAAACAACTGTGTAATCAGATCAATGACTTGAAGGAGCTGCAAAAAACCTTTGAAATCTCCATTGGGAGAAAAGATGAGGTCTTCTTTTTTATATTTTTTTTAATTGAGATTCAGTAAATGTCTTGCTAAATAATAAATTCTAAGGAATGATTACCTCATACAAGATAGTTTCTATCAGAAACTGACAGAAAAATTCGTGGCCATCTGATTTATTCTTCCTGTTAAACATATCAGCGTAATGTCATTTTACCCTCACCATTGACTTCAGTGTTCTTGATGTTCTTGATGTTTTAGAAAACAAAGAGTGTTTGCTTTGTAAACCATATTAAAACATCACCTTGTAGCCCATAAATATATAAAACTATTATGATTTGTCAATTTAAATTTTTTTTTAAAAGAGTATGTGCTAAATGTAAGTACACTAGTTGTTTTCTTTCTAATCCTAACTACACTTAAGAGAACATGAAGGAATCAGCATTATCTACATTTTAAACCATCCTTTTAGGGGTCATTTTAAGCATCTCAAATTCTTTTTCTCTCTCTCTCTTTTTTTTTTTTTTTTTTTGAGACGGAGTCTCGCTCTGTCGCCCAGGCTGGAGTGCAGTGGCCGGATCTCAGCTCACTGCAAGCTCTGCCTCCCGGGTTTACGCCATTCTCCTGCCTCAGCCTCCCGAGTAGCTGGGACTACAGGCGCCCGCCACCTCGCCCGGCTAGTTTTTTGTATTTTTTTTGTAGAGACGGGGTTTCACGGTGTTAGCCAGGATGGTCTCGATCTCCTGACCTCGTGATCCGCCCGTCTTGGCCTCCCAAAGTGCTGGGATTACAGGCTTGAGCCACCGCGCCCGGCCTCTCTCTCTTTTTGAAATGGGGTCTTGCTGTGTTGCCCAGACTGGAGAACAGTGGCTATTCATAGGCATGATAGTAGCTCACTGCAACCTCAAACTCCTGGGCTCAAGTGATCCTCCTGCCTCAGCCCCTGCCAGGGACTGCAGGTGCATACCACCAAGCCTGGGTTTAAGCATCTCAAATTCTGTCAGTGATGGGTGTGTTTTCATTAATGAAGTCTTTCTTCATTTTATTGATAAACACAGAAAACATCTTTTATTTCACTTTCCTTTAGCTTCTTAAGAATTTGAGGGTAATTCAAGTCTGTGCTAATTTTTTGCCTCCTGACACAGTACCTGGAACAAAGCAGATGGGCAACAAATCTGTGCCCTGCTATAAGTGAATGTCCAGATAGGCATCCACTTATGGATAGGAGAGTGGTGGTGTTCAGAAAAGGAGGACTTGGGCAGACACCTCAGCTGCTTGTCTGCAGAAGCAGCACTTAAGTGTTTTCATGTATTAAAGATTATAATTTTTAAAAACATATCTTGATTTCGTATAAAATTGAATGTTTTATAGAGTTTGCTTTTTTTGAAACAATGGATTTTAATGTCATTTTCTTTGTTATACTCAAAATTCTGTTCTGTGGTTTTGAAATATTTTAAGTTTAATTTTTTAATTTTGAAGTATCACAAAGAATATAGATATCATATGTTCAGTTTATGAGAATGAGTAAAGTGGATAGACAGGTTCTACCATTCATCTTAATGCATAGAATATTTCCAGTATCTTAGAATGTATGCCCTTTTCCTCTTTGGAAATTATTTAAAGAACAGGTATAAATATCTCTTGGTAAATGTGCCCAATTTACAAAATCTCTTTCTAATGTGACTATTTTTAGAAATTTATTTCAGTTATTCAGTTATTTTATAAGAGAGAATATTATCTTAGGATTTTAAAGCCTTCTGAATTTTTTTTTAAGAACAAGAGTAATATCCATGAAGAAGTACATCTACATATAACATATTAATAACATATATAACATGTTATATATAACATGTTATTAATAGTTACATGTATAACATGTTATTAATTTATATATATAACATATAACTAATAAGCAAATAATATAACTATTATTTGCTTTTATAGGTTTGTTTAATCCAGAAAATCATTGGACAGTTTTTGAGGAACTTCTATATCCAAGGTAGTAGTAGGGACCAGAAAGATACTTAGATATCTAAATATTCTGGCCCCTGCCCTCAAATCTAGCGAATGAAGACATGGTGTATATAGAAGAACTTTCAAATGTATAATTGTTTACCTGAATTGAATGTCAGTAGCTAATTTGCATATACATAAACTCTTTATTGGTGATTACCCTATACACATAATGAAGATTTTTTTTGTTCCCTTTCATTAGTTGATATCTAGTATATTCATGTGAGAAAGTTTTATTGTCTTTTTAAAGATAATAATAAGGTTAACTGAATGAATATAGTAGTGATCCATACCTATCCTCTCTAGCATTTTTTGATGTATGAGAAAATCACTTTACCAACTGCTGTTATTGTAGTATCACAATAATTGGGTTAATTGCTGTTTTCACAGGTGATTTCTAGCTTGTCTCATGCCATAGGCAAGCAAAAGGAAAAGATAGAGTTGATGAGAACATTCTTCCACTGGCGAATCGGCCATGTCAGAGCCAGACAGGACGTAAGTGTCAAAGCAGAAGACAGCTGATGGATGTTAGACTTCTGAATTCAGAAGCGCTCAGGATCACTTATTATAGTTGTTTTCTAATAAGTCAAAATGAATTTGTGATTTAATGTTCCTCTTATTTCAAAGGAATTTGATTTTGATATAGCTTGGAAAAAATACATTTTAGGTCCTATAGACATATAATATATATTACAATAGATACATCATTTCCTGCTTCATAGTGGGTTAATAAGGATTGTTCCTAAATTGTAAATGCCCTAGTAATAGAACCCCTCAGATGAGGTTTTTGGAGAAAGAAATTACCTTTAACATATCAAATGCTTCCTATATTGTTTCTACTTTTAAAATGCCTGAATACAACTTTTTCATAAAGAGGCTTTACTATGTACATTAAATCACAATATAAATGTTTGTTATATAGACTTGTGTTAGAGTGAGAGTCAGAGAAAGCCATACCTATATAGCTTTTTTAAAGTTATCCTTAGCTTGTAGTATATCGTTTAAACTTGAACACCCTTTAAGAAAGAACTGAGTTGGTATATCAGTAAATAGTGAACTGAAAGAGAATAATAAATTGTTGTATCAGAAGTGGAAAAGTATGAGAGTATATCCCACAAGAAGACAGAGTTTAGAGACACATGAGTATAGGAGATAAATATATATTTTTTATATATATATATATATATATATATATATATGTTTTCCATGTATATTCATGTGAGCTATGGAGTAATCTCTGTGTATTTAGTTTCCAAGAGATTAGTGTTTTAGGAAAAAGCTAGTATAGGTTGAGTATCCTTTATCCAAAATGTTTGGCACCAGGAGAATTGTAGATTTTAGATTATGTTTCGTATCACACCTTATACACAAAATTCATTTATGTTTCATATTTTTTCACCTTCTACATATAGCTTAAGGTAATTGTATACAATATTTTTAATAATTTTGTGCATGAAACAAAGTTTGTGTTAAGTACTTCCATGTGGAATTTTTCACTTGTGTCATGCTGGCACTCAGAAAGTTTCAGATTTTTGGATTAGGGATGCTCAACCTACTTTATCCTGGAATAAGATTTCTCCTTTAAGTATACTTTCTGGTTTTTTTCTTTTTTTTTTTTTAAATTAATCCCAATAGATTAAATCCACATTAAGCTGGTTAAAATGAATATTTATACTCTATTTTGAAACTTGTCAAGTAAAATAATGAGAATGCATATTTATTTTTAAATGTTAGCCAGAATAGTTGAGGCTACTGTCACTTTTTGGATAGTTTTTCAAACTTAAGAAATTGAGAATTGGAACTACTTCTTCAAGAATTTAAATTCATTGATGAAAGAAAAATAGCATATGTTCTTATTTGGATTAGCACCATATATGATGGCAAGGTTTATACATTAATCTTGCTTGTGGTGGCCATCAAACTGAAGAGAAAGCAGTGTCATCTGAAGCCAGAGCCACCACCTTTTCCTTCCTTCTAGCCACTGTTATTCTCCTAGTCCTGCTAAATTCATAAGTAAGATGGCAAGTGGTAATTTGCTCATTTTCTTTCATTTGATTGTGTTCTTTTTCTCTAACTTGATTAGTTGCGCAAAGCAATGATGTAATGGATAGAACTCAGTCTCTGGAATTAGGCAAGTCTGGCTTTACTCATCCTCTTTGTGTGACCTCCATAGGTTACTTAACCTCTCTAAACCTGTTCTCCTATGTGCAAGATGAGAATAGTATGATTACACAGGATTAAATAATGTATGTACACTTACCACCATGTTATGTTTATTAATACTACCAATATATTTATCAGCCCACTGTTTTTGAAGTTATATTTTACTTTTATTTAGGTTTATGAAGGTAAACTAGCTGACCAGTACTACCAGAGAACTTTACTGAAGAAAGTCTGGAAAGGCTGGCGTTCCGTAGTCCAAAAGCAATGGAAAGATGTGGTGGAAAGAGCTTGTCAAGCAAGAGCTGAAGAAGTTTGTGTCCAGATCTCCAATGATTATGAAGCCAAAGTTGCTATGGTAAGCATCTTTTTTCCTGCTTTTCACTTTCTTCTAATACAGTGAAAAGGTAGGTAGACTCACTATTAATTAATAGACTTCTTCTTTTGATCTTTAATCAAGAATGAAGACAAAAAAATGAAAATGTTTATTCTTGTGTTAATTTAATGTTTATTGTATATTCTTACATGGTTGATATAAGTAGTTGTATAGAAATTGAAATTATTGGTTGGGCACGGTGGCTCATGCCTGTAGCCCTGGCACTTTGGGAGGCTGAGGCGGGCGGATCACCTGAGTCAGGAGTTTGAGACCAGCCTGGTCAACATGGTGAAACCCCATCTCTACTTAAAAAAAAAAGAAAAATTAGCTGGGTGTGGTGGTGCATGCCTATAATCCCAGCTACTCCAGAGGCTGAGGCAGGGGAATTGCTTGAACCTGGGAGGCAGAAGTTGCAGTGAGCCGAGGTCATGCCATTGTACTCCAGCCTGGGCATTGAGAGCAAAAATCTGTCTCAAAAAAGAATAACAAGAAATTGAAATTATTTTTTCCCATTGACTTTCAATAATAAAATTAACATTGTTTTCATGGGAAAACATTTGGAATTCAAATGAAATAAAAACCATTCTAAAGAATGCAATAGGCCTCTTGAAGTTAAATATTAAAATGAAAAAATGACTCATCATTACAGCATTAAATTCTTAAGATTAAAAATAAATCCATAATACAAATACTTTTCTGCAATTCAATATGACCTGCAAAAAATGCAGTCCCTTGAGGTTTGGCCTGTGGGAAAGTGTGTTGTATGTAGGGTCACTCTGCACTTCAAATTCTGAAGGTAACATTTATTTTATAAAAAAATCTGTTAATATTGCAGGCATGTAGTTTTTTGTGTATGTTTTTTTTGTTTGTTTTTTGTTTTTTTTTCCTGAAAGGGCTACCTGTGGCTCTTAATGTATTTTGTTTAACATCCTACATAAGTTTTACAGTAAAAAATGGCATATCTTTTTGTAAAATGAAAATACATCAGCAATCTTCAATGGGACTGGATAAAATTCCCCTTGTTTGAGCCTTGATTTTAGGGTTAGGAATGAAAGCAATTTGTTGATGGAGATGATAGAGGTAATATGTACCTTTTAAAATAAATTGCACATAGCAGAAGAGGTAAGTGGCAAACTTTTTAATATTTCACATGAGAATGATTTCAGAGTATATATCTATTGACAGTATTCTTTGTAGTATCTCAAATTGTTTTGTTTTTTAAACGTTCTTATTTTAGTTATCTGGAGCTTTGGAAAATGCAAAAGCTGAAATTCAAAGAATGCAACATGAAAAAGAGCACTTTGAAGATTCCATGAAAAAAGCTTTCATGAGGGGTGTATGTGCGTTAAATCTTGAAGCCATGACTATATTTCAAAACAGAAATGATACAGGTTAGTATTTCATTGAAGATTCTCTGCCTACTTTCAGAAAGGGATTTGGGATTTTGGTGATTGATATGGTCTACAGTATTAATAATCTGCAGTAGGTATGTTTCATCGAGGTGCAGCTATTCTTAATTCAGTGGTGTCATATCCAGCCTTAAATCTGCCATGAAAATGAGCTCAGTCATGTTTACTTATAGTATCTTAGATCTGATCAAGTGAACTGTCACTCCTAAGTATTTAAGCTAAATGTTTAATATTTTAATGTATAACATTTTAAATCTCTTTTAACTAAGAATTTTAATGCCCTTTTAAGTACAAAATTTATCATTTTGTCTTTTCTTAAGTAGCCAAGTATCTTGGACTATTTTGGTAAGTAGTTATCTAGTCATGGTTTCTCATTTTAAAAATTCCTAATTTTCCAGTTTAAGAAAAGCCTCAACTAAGCTCATTGCAGCAAATGTAAATATAGGCCTATCTAGAGAAGTAATTTTGTTTTTTTTAAATCCACATATTGTTTGACATAGGAGTGGTTTGTGTAGTAGATTTGTCAGCATGGCGTAGAAAAGCCCATAACTGGACTCCTTTGCCACCAATTTACTCAGGGGCCTATTTTCCTCATTGGGCCTTAGATTTCTTCTCTGAGCAAAGGAGATAACATAAACCTTCCTTACCTGCTTCCTAGGGGCTTCTTGTGGGATGCAGTAAAACATCTGAAAACACTTTAAAAGACAAAATGCACTTTAATGTGTAAGATGACAGTCATGATATAATTATTATAGTTTTAATTCAAGTCAACCTCTCAAGATTTTGTAAATCATTAAGATGATTTCAATCCAATGAATAACTTCTCTGTGCTTGTGATGCCCCTATTTTAAAACATCAACAAACATTTATTATTTAAAGCATGCATATTGTGGATAGGAGTAAGTTTAGGCAAATTGCTTTCTGTCTGAAGTGGTTGTGGTTTGTGGTCCGTATTTAATTTAGAAACTGAGAATCATGGAATCTATTCAAGGCTGAATAGTTTATCTTGGTAATACCTAGGTGAGTACTTGATTTTTCCAATAAATGGTCTTTTATTTGAGTATCAATGTTGAAAACAAACTCACCACCTTCAATGATAGAATAGTCTGTTTCAGTTCTAAGTATTAGCAAGTTGTATGTCGCAAATTGAGAAATTTAATTGTTTACTTGGGAGAAATATGGGTTTCACAAGTAAAGTGACAAATTCCTATTAGAACTTCTTACATTAAATTACAAGAAACCTGTTTCTTGTAACCTGCTTAAAAAGATTTTGAATTGATTTAGGAGTGTTTCCCACCTTAATAAATTTACCATCTTAAAATTTAAATTGAAATACAACTGTGTCTCCTAAAGGCCAATATCCCTAAGAGGATTTGAAGAAAATATCTTCTGCTAATTATACAACATGATTTGTTTTGCTCCTGTTATTTTAAAAACAATGGATGAGAAAGATGATAAGAATAGTAAAACATGCATTAGCAATAATGTTGGTAGAGCTACCAAAGGCAAAAAAGTTCAGTATAATTCAGTGGATCTGCTTTGTGATATTTAGGTTTTATGACATTTTAATGACACCTTTTTTTTTTTTTAATTCTCATAAGAAAAAAATTACTTCTGGCCCTCTTCTATTAAAACAGTTGTTTTTTATAGGCCGGGTGTGGTGGCAGACACCTGTAATCCCAGACTTTGGGAGGCCGAGGCGGGTGGATCACAAGGTCAGGAGATCGAGACCATCCTGTCTAACACGGTGAAACCCCGTCTCTACTAAAAATACAAAAAATTAGCCGGACGTGTGGTGGGCGCCTGTAGTCCCAGCTACTCGGGAGGCTGAGGCAGGAGAATGGCGTGAACCCACGAGGCAGGGTTACAGTGAGCCGAGATCCTGCCAGTGCACTCTAGCCTGGGTGACAGAGCAAGACTCCATCTCAAAAAAAAAAGTTCTTTATAATGCAGTTTTTAATAATGCAAAGTTCCTAATGCACCTGACTTGTTAGAGCAAAATAAATATTTGGTGTTTTATTTGTACGTATTATTTGCTGTCTGTAATTTGCAGTGCCTCTCATGTTGTACAGTATCTTAAATCTTCCAAGTTAGAGGTTTTATGAAGAAGTTAGAACATGACAAGAAGTCCTTAAAATTATATCTGCCAATTTTAAAAGCAATTTTAGGCACAGTAAAAAAAATACTTGACAACTGAAAAATTTATTCCAGCTAAAATGAGATTAATTATTAAACTTAAGAGTTGTCTGATAAACAGGAACTGCATAAATCAGCCTGTATTAGCAAGAATTGGTCACCTGCCTCTCTTCCCTGACCTTCACACTCTTTCTACATCTCGTAATGTTTCTACGTCTCGTAATATTTGCCACCATCTAAAGGTGGACACTCAGAATCTCTACCAAAACATGTTAAAACTCAGTGTGTGTTTTGTTTTCAAATTAGCAGTGTTTTATATTGAATTAGTCCCTTTCATCAGAGGAGTTCAAACGATCTAGGTAGGCACTGTAATCATTGTTAAACTTCTTAAATAAGGTAACTAATACTCTACAAATTTTCTATACAGGTAGTCTAAGGAAAGGACTGGCCGGGCGCGGTGGCTCAAGCCTGTAATCCCAGCACTTTGGGAGGCCGAGACGGGCGGATCACGAGGTCAGGAGATCGAGACCATCCTGGCGAACACGGTGAAACCCCGTCTCTACTAAAAAAATACAAAAAACTAGCTGGGCGAGGTGGAGGGCGCCTGTAGTCCCAGCTACACAGGAGGCTGAGGCAGGAGAATGGCGTAAACCCGGGAGGCGGAGCTTGCAGTGAGCTGAGATCCGGCCACTGCCCTCCAGCCCCAGCGACAGAGCGAGACTCCGTCTCAAAAAAAAAAAAAAAAAAAAAAAAAAAGGAAAGGACTTATGCAGAGGCCCAAACTTCTGGATGGAAAGAGAACTGCGTAGAAACCATTTAAACATAGGACTTACATAATGCGCTCTGTTCAGATGTTCTGAAACAGCTCATTGACTGAAACACCACACTGTTTGGTACCACACAGATACAGTCTTAAGCAGAAACTAACGAAATTATAATACTGGAGAGAAAACATCTAATATTGGAAGAAACCCTTTGTACTAGCCTCTGGAATTTGACATTATTGGCTCCTTAGATCAAGATTAAGGCTCAGTTTTGAGGGAAGGTTACTGATTGGGGTGTCACTACAAATCAGTTAGGTGCACAAATATGCCGTTGATTTATGATTTATATAATTTATCTGCAAGAACCCATTTTTTTTACAATGTAAAAAGTGAAGATTTTAGTTTTATTGATTTATTTTTGTTTTCTGACAACTCAAGGACAAAAATAAATTGTTAGGATAGACGCAATACATGAAAATTAGGGAGTATAGTGATATCAGAAAGTGATTCTAAAGATGGATTCCAGATCATTTCGGCCATTTATCAGGATATTTATATGAACTAATACAAAGGAACCTAGATCTCTGGGCTCACTGTGATCATATTTTTGTGAGAGTTGTGATGGCAATATACTCTACTTAGTTAAGGTCCCAGCTGAGTACATAATTTATTTTCATCTTTTATATAAGAGCGAATGATCCATTCGCTTTCGCATGTGGAAGGAAGTAGTCTGAAGTTTTTAGTGGTTAATGCTGACAAACTGTATTAACTGAACATTGTATCTAATATACTATAAACAAACATCTAAATTTTTGTTAGGACCAAACTTTAGCCAGTATGTGTTTTCCTTGTTTGGAAGATAATAGTAGTCCTAACCTGGAAGAATTTGAGTGGAATTAATTTGTGACTTACAGGGGTAGACTCCACGAATAATAAAAAGGAAGAGTATGGTCCTGGTGTTCAAGGAAAAGAACATTCTGCTCATTTGGATCCTTCAGCTCCTCCGATGCCCTTACCGGTTGCATCACCACTGCTGCCATCCCCGCCAGCTGCAGTCGGAGGAGCCAGCGCGACTGCTGTTCCCTCTGCTGCTTCGATGACTTCTACCAGGGCTGCTTCCGCATCTTCTGCTCATGTTCCTGTTTCTGTTCTTGGTGCAGGATCTGCAGCTACTGCTGCATCAGAAGAAATGGTTAGTACAGTTTATAGAGGTCCCACCTTATGAAAAGGGCGGCCAGATGCAGTGGCTCACGCCTGTAATCCCAGCACTTTGGGAGGCCGAGGAGGGCGGATCACAAGGTCAGGAGATCGAGACCATCCTGGCTAACACGGTGAAACCCTGTCTCTACTAAAAATACAAACAATTAGCCGGGTGCAGTGGCAGGTGCCTGTAGTCCCAGCTACTCGGGAGGCTGAGGCAGGAGAGTGGCATGAACCCTGTAGGCAGAGCTTGTGGTGGGCCAAGATCGCACCACTGCACTCCAGCCTGGGCAACAGAGTGAGAATCCGTCTCAAAAAAACAAAACAAAACAAAACACTTGTTTGTAAATTTAATATTTTGAACTCATAAAATATTTTCCTATGGAGGAAAAAAAAATCTGTGTGGTATTTAGGCAAAGTCACTGAAAATATTTAATACACAAAGTGACTAGAACATTACATTGTAATGAAAATACCTGAAAGTGCTGTCATAGTAGTGATAATTAAGACAAAGAACTTTTTTATATTTTTCAAAAATTATGTAGGAAAAGTAGATTTAATTTGAGAAAGAGTTGATGACAGACTTTACGTTTGAAGAACACTAGTGGGTGTTTTCAAAGGTCTGGGAGGTTAATGTATGTTTAATTTTATATTTTCTATTCAGCGAACAGCTTTCCTTTTTTCTAAATGCAGATATATCACTAACACTGCTCTGTAGTAACTCCATCTTGATTGAGTTTTAATTTGTAATTTGTAATTGGAATGGAGATAGGAACAGTGTTTCTTAGAATCAGTCAGCTACTATTAGAGAAGTGCCAAGAGGATAGTGTTAAATGGGGATGGAAGATTTGTGTGAGAACTTGCCTGAAGTGAAATTGATCAAGCTGTTAATATGGTAAGAGGCTGGGCATGTTGGCTCACACCTGTAATCCCAGTACTTTGAGAGGCTAAGGTGAAAGGTTTGCTTGAGGCCAGAAGTTTGAGACCAGACTGGGCAATATAGCGAGACCTCATCTTTACAAAAAGGTAGAAAATTAGGCATGGTGCTGTGCACTTGTACTCCCAGCTGCTCAGGAGGCTGAGGCAAGAGGATCGCTTGAGCCCAAGAGTTCAAGGTTACTATGAGTTATGACTGCACCACTGCACTCCAGCCTGGGCAACGAGCGAGACCCTGTCTCTAAAAAAATTTTTTTTTTTTTTTTTTTTTTTTTTTTTTTTGAGACAGAGTCTGGCTCTGCCGCCCAGGCTGGAGTGCAGTGGCCGGATCTCAGCTCACTGCAAGCTCCGCCTCCCGGGTTCACGCCATTCTCCTGCCTCAGCCTCCCGAGTAGTTGGGACCGACACAACTGGAGTTTCAGATGAAGCACATTGTGGCTGTAACTCCTTAGCCTCCTGTTGTTAAACTTGTATTCTACAAACCATGTTTCTCAAGAAAGGGCGGAGTACAGATGCAAGCCAAGCTTATTAGACTCACGTGTGCAGAGCTAGCAGAGATCAGTTATTTATGTACATATGTGTGTGTGTATGTATGTATGTATTTATTTTTAAAAAGCCAGGCACGGTGGCTCACGCCTGTAATCCCAACACTTTGGGAGGCCGAGGAGGGTGGATCACGAGGTCAGGAGTTCAAGACCAGCCTTCCCAAGATGATGAAATCCTGTCTCTACTAAAAATACAAAAAATTAGACAGGCATGGTGGTGAGCGCCTATAATCCCAGCTACTTGGGCGGCTGAGGCATAGAATTGCTTGAGCCAGGGAGGCAGAGGTTGCAGTGAGCCAAGATCATGCCACTGCACTCCAGCCTGGGCGACAGAGCGAGACTGTCTCAAAAAACAAAACAAAACACTGTTAATTTCTCTCCCGCTGTGGTGTGGGTCTGGCATAAAGGCATGTATAGTTTTACAAAGCTCCTGAGATGATTCTGATTTGCTTGTCTTCCTCTTCTCCCCAACTCCTAACCACTTACATAAGAGGCAAGAAGAGGGAAAGTTTTAGGTCTTAAAGTTCCCTTGGCTGGCCATTAGAAGGAGCCATTGCTCTGGACGGCTGTCTGTAGCTAAAGGAGGTATTGAGACAGACAAGTAGTCACCTTTAGTATTCTACCAGATTTGAATTTTTACCTTTCGAGAGCTACTAACTTTGGCAGAGAATACATTGAGATCAGTTATTTACCAAATATTGACACAAAGAGGTTGAAGAATAGCACATGGCTAAGAGAAATTTGTGTGGGGGAGCTTTGACCTAGAAATAAGACACTGGCCGAGCGTAGTGGCTCACGCCTGCAATCCCAGCACCCTGGGAGGTGGAGGTATGTGGATCATGAAATCAGGAGATCGAGGCCATCCTGGCCAACATGGTGAAACCCTGTCGCTACAAAAATACAAAAAAATTAGCCAGGCTTGGTAGCCTGTGCCTGTAATCGGGAGGCTGAGGTGGAAGAATCACTTGAACCCTGGAGGCAGAGGTTGCAGTGAGCCGAGATCGTGCCACTGCACTCCAGCCTGGGTGATGGAGCAAGACTCAGTCTCAAAAAAAAAAAAATAAAACACTAAAATTCAAATCTGACATATTTTTCAGATGTGTTTGTTTTCCATGATTACACATTTTGAAGTGTGATCCTGCACAGATGACCTCATTTAAACATTCATTCACTGTGTTTATGTTCTGGTTTCTCATTCATCTTGCATATGCAGTTAACACATGCAGAGCTAGATTTTTTCAAAATTCTCTTCCTAAAATGTGACTTCATGGGTACATCTGCATTTATATGTAAACCTGAATATGTATGGGAAGAACTGAGTGAATGAGTTTGCTTAGCACCCTTTTTGTTGCTAACTTTTTGAATAATCTGGTCAGGAGATAGTGTTGAAGTCGTTGAAACCTGAAAACCATAATATTCTGTAGACAGCCCTTCCCCATCTGCCCCACCCCACTATATCCACTTCTTCAAAAACAGGTACACACTCCATTTCAGTCATATAAGTAAGTGGCCTTTAGGGCCAGGGAGAAAAAGAGAATCACAATTAAATCTCTAAGTATAATCTTAGTTTTCTTCCTTCCTTATGTAATTAAAATACTCAGATTCACCTCAAATATGTGTTTTTGTTTTTAAAAGAAACTTAATAACAAAACTAGGAATAAATCCAGTAAGTAGTTGACTAACTTACTGTGAAACCGTCGTCATTGGGAATAGGAAAAGAAGAGAGAGATTTGCAATCCTGGCTTGGTTATCTTTCTTTTCATTTTAATGACAGAGGCTTCGTATAAACATTCAAAATTTGTTTCAATTTTTCTTGGTATTTCCAGTAGCTAAAAAGAGCTAGGTGTAGAAAGTACAGAGAATTGGCAAACAAATAACTGGAGAAAGGAAGATTACGACGCTAATAAAGTAATATCTTCGTATTTAAAATGATTTTCTTTAATGCAGACATCCTCAGTATGTTAAAGAATAGCAGAATTTCATGGTGAAAACCATTTTTTAAAAAAGGCTAGACAGTTATACAAGCAAGCATATTGCAGTTCATAAAGTTGAACAGTAGATGGCATTTTATTCTTTTTCTAACTCCAATTGGAATAATTGAGGGGAAATATTTTTCCTTGAATTTTAAAGCTGTTTGGTAAAGACCTTTAGTAAAGTTTCTCTTCCAACTTTCCTCTTCATTCGAATAGAAAGTGAAAGGGTGTCATTAGGGAGTTAGTACTGCTTTCTCCATTTTATCAATGAAGAAATTGAGACTTAGAGAGTATGCAGCTTCCCTAGGGACACAGTTAGTAACTGAGTTGGAATTCAGACTTTGACAATCTGATTTAGACCTCTTAGTCTTAAGCAATAATCTATACTGTCTCTTTGTCAGATATTAAGGTGTAAATACTGTTTTTAATGTCATTTCCTTTTTTTTTTTTTTTTTTTTTTTTTGAGACGGAGCCTCACTCTGTTACCCAGGCTGGAGTGCAGTGGCGCGATCTTGGCTCACTGCAAGCTCCGCCTCCTGGGTTCCCGCCGTTCTCCTGGCTCAGCCTCCGGAGTAGCTGGGACTACAGGCGCCCGCCACCACACCCGGCTAATTGTTTGTATTTTTAGTAGATACGGGGTTTCACCGTGTTAGCCAAGATGGTCTCGATCTCCTGACCTCGTGATCCGCCCGCCTCAGCCTCCCAAAGTACTGGCATTACAGGCGTGAGTCACTGCGCCTGGCCTGTCATTTTCTTTTTTTCTTACTCCTTTCAATTTTGTTGCTTATGTTGATGTGGCTTAAAATGCTAGAATTTTTATTTTTATAGCATTTTTTAAAGTCGGCTGATAAATTTAATGAACTCCAACATGATTGGTACCAGTAAGCGGTCATTTAATTTGCAGAGAATGATACATATCTAATACATTATTGTATCTTAAAACATAAATATGTATTAATTTACTAGTTTTTAATGTGGAGCCAGATTGAATGTGGGGGTCAAAGATTGTAATTTTCATCTTTTTTTTAATATAAACTACACCCAATATATTTTCTGTGTTCTCCAGTTACAGTTTCTGTAAAGCATGAACCTAACAAAACTTCCCGAACAATCTGATTATAGAATCCTTCTAGGTTTTTCTTTCCTCCCCCTGATTTAGTAGCAACTTTTTTCTAATAATTTATCTTTATGAATTATTTCTAAAATGTTCTTATACATTTTCAAAACTTTTTTATCAATTTACACAATTTTTAATACCTTAAATAAACATTAACAAGTACAAATGGCAAACCATCTGAAAACAAGCAGCCGACAGTAAACATGCATTTAAGACAACTTCTGTTTAATTCAAATGAGCGCGTAGAGATTTCTTTTAGAAGTCATTTTATTTACAGGAGTATATATTTTCAAATTACTGAAGGCATTCTAAAGCAATTCTGAGCTGAGTTGAATGAAATTTATCATCTATGAGCAATTTTCCCACTACTCTAATTTTCTTTAGTCCCGATTTCTCTAGTCTTTCGTTCACACCTGAAGCTCCAGGAGAGAATCACGGCTACTGAGAGGACACCCCTCAAGTGTGATTGGGCAGGAGGAAAGTTACAAACTCAGTTGTACTTCATTTTCCACATTTTGGCAAAGAATATTCCTGCCAGCAATTAGTTTTGTATTTTAAAATAGCATTTAAGCATCTTTAGGAGTTTGTAAAATATTTTTTGTCCCTTATTGTAATAAGTAATAAGATAAAGTTCCCCTCAGGCCAGAAGCATGAATTTAGTCCACAAAAACATATTTGTAAATATTTTTAAATCTGAGATTTTTAGTTTATCAAATTCATAAGATCCATAGAAGTTTATGGTTTAAAAAGCCAAATCATTTTTACAAGGACTATAGTGAGAAACAGTCTTCTAAATCCCTCTCCCTAACTCTGTCAGCTATTTCTTCTGTTTCCATTTTTTCCTAAATAATATGTCTATATCATTATTTCTACATTTCTTAATTTCAAACATCTGTTAACTTATTACAGATAAAAAGGACTTGGCCTCCTTATGCCACCTTATTCCTTCTCTCTCTCTTCACTTTCCTCATCCTCCCTGTATGTAAATATTTAGTTATAGATATTCCAATTTCAGATTAAATCATTTATGATGACTAATATAGCTAAGCCATGAATGTATACTATGACTACATTTCCTTTCTGGTATAATGTTTTGTTTTAGAATTAATTGCTTCATTTTTATCTTCGGTTTTCTCTCCAACTGTAGTGAATTATTTCCGAACTCTCCAGGGATTACGGAACCCTACTGAATGCTGTTTTCCGTAGGGTCTTCCAAAAACATCAATACTCCGTCTTTTTAATTATCCCCGAGACATCTCTCCTGAAGCCCACTCTCTTCCCATTTCAATGTATAGCTGTGACTATGTGTAGCTAGGTGCAGAATCTAGCTACACACAGAATATGGAGAATCACAGATGAACTATAATAATCGGGAAAACATTGATACTTAATAAATGCCTTTGGAAAAACTGTTTAGAGAAAAAATGAATTTAGATTAATACTTCACACTGAAATTTCAAATGTTTTAATAAGTTAAGCCAAAATAAGTAAATGTTGTGAGAGTATAACTACCTCAGCTGTCCAAAGCTGATTTTGGTTTCATCATGGAAGCAAGAGGAAATTAATGACAGGATTAACCACAACTTAAAAAAATGGATGTGCATTGAAGATTAAGACAAATAAATGAAATGAGGAAATTGTTTACACTTTTAGATAAGTATCTATAATTATTAAATGAGTTTACTATTCATCAGGAACTATTTTTTAAAATTTAAATATTAATATCCTTTCAATTCTTAGCAAATAAGATGGATAGTTGACAAAATGGAATACAAATATGAAACATTAATAAGGAACCACAAATTGAATAGTAGATTTCACCTCAGACTTAAACGAGCAGGTGTGTAATTGATTGACAGTGCAAAAATAGTCCACTTATGTGTTATTCTTGCTGTAAATATTTTTCTGGAGTATCATCCAGCAGTAAGCAACAAAAGCTATAAAAGCTGATAATACTTTTTGATATGATCGTTCCATTGTTTGCAATATATTATACAGAAGTAACTAAAAAGAGGATTTTTCTTTTGCAAAATGTGCTAAATGTAATAGAAAAAGAAAGACAAAGTAGTTCGTTGGTATAAAAACCATCTCATTAAGAACTATAGCAGGTCTCTGTATTACCTCATGAAAAAAATATATTGATAAAATGAGATGGAAAAAAGGCAGAACACAGAAACATATGTGTAATGATAATATTAATTATGCTTAAGGATGAAAAAGTCCATAAAACAGATTAATGGTTGCCGGGGCTTAAGGATGGTTGGGGAAGGAATGGAGAGATGGGTATGACTGTCAAGAGTGGCCCGAGGGAGATCTTCGTGGTGATGAGTATTCTATATCTTGATTGAGTGATAGTTAATGGGAACTTAGGTGATAAAATGACAGAGATCTATATACAGGCATTATGTCATGTTGAGCTTCCTGGTTTTGACTTTGTTATATTCTGATTATGTCAGATGTAACCATGGCAGGAAACTGGGTAAAGAGCACACAGTACTTTTCAATATGATCCCTGTGTCTTCCTGTAAATCTATCATTATTTCAAAATAAAAAGTTGGTGTTTTAAGTTTCTAAAATCTTATAAAATTGTTGGCATACTCAGGTTAAAGGGATATTTTGGGGTGTTCGGTTTTGTGCTTTGCATTTTGTCTTGTGATTTTGTTTGATTTTTTCCATGTTAAAGTTGGTTGAACGTACAATTATTTTAAGTGCCTGTGTGTTTTCTTCGTAATTTATGGAATCAAATTAATAGAAGTTTTGCTGTGGATTTTCTGCCACCTCATTACTTCTTTTATTTTTTTTTTTCTTCTTAGTATGTGCCAAGAGTTGTAACCTCTGCACAACAGAAAGCAGGAAGAACTATTACAGCCCGGATCACAGGAAGATGTGATTTTGCTTCAAAAAATAGAATTAGCAGCGGTTTAGCTATAATGGGAGTTTCTCCTCCCATGAGCTCAGTTGTTGTGGAAAAACATCATCCAGTCACAGTGGTGAGTCCACATTTGATGACCTTTTGTCAAAAAGTCTTTTTCCTGAGAGTTCACAGACTAGTAAACACTTACATAACATGTTGAGAAGATAAGAATTTATGATGACTGGTACTTGTTCTGCCTTTTCCTGATACAGTTTTTTTGTTTGTTTGTTTGTTTGTTTTTATACTTGTATTTCTCCAACCTGCTATAAATCTACCTTTCTGCTGTTGGGAAATTAATTTCAGAAACATCGTTTCTTCCAAACTGTAAAAATTATAAAATACTAAAAGTAATCCAGTGTGTTTGTGGTCAAAAGAGTAAAATATGTAAAGGATTTATTATCCGTTTAAAAAGAGACAAAAATTTTTCACTCACTGGTTCAAACAATTCTCCTGCCTCAGCCTCCCGAGTGGGTGGGATTACAGGTGCCCGCCACCACAGCCAGCTAATTTCAGGGATTGATTTTAAAAGAGAATGCCCACTCTTTCCTTGCCTAACGCAGCCATGGCTCGTGGTCCCAAGAAGCATCTGAAGCGGGTAGCAGCTCCAAAGCATTGGATGCTGGATAAATTGAGTGGTGTGTTTGCTCCTCGTCCATCCACCGGTCCCCACAAGTTGAGAGAGTGTCTCCCCCTCATCATTTTCCTAAGGAACAGACTTAAGTATGCCCTGACAGGAGATGAAGTAAAAAAGATTTGCATGCAGCGGTTCATTAAGATCAATGGCAAGGTCCGAACTGATATAACCCAGCCTGCTGGATTCATGGATGTCATCAGCATTGACAAGACGGGAGAGAATTTCTGTCTGATCTGACACCAAGGGTCGCTTTGCTGTACATCGTATTACACCTGAGGAGGCCAAGTACAAGTTATGCAGAGTGAGAAAGATCTTTGTGGGCACAAAAGGAATCCCTCATCTGGTGACTCATGATGCCTGCACCATCCGCTACCCCGATCCCCTCATCAAGGTGAATGATACCATTCAGATTGATTTGGAGGCTGGCAAGATTACTGATTTCGTCAAGTTCGACACTGGTAACTTGTGTATGGTGACTGGAGGTGCTAACCTGGGAAGAATTGGTGTGACCACCAACAGAGAGAGGCACCCTGGATCTTTTGACGTTGTTCACATGAAAGATGCCAATGGCAACAGCTTTGCCACTCGACTTTCCAACATTTTTGTTATTGACAAGGGCAACAAACCATGGATTTCTCTTCCCCGAGGAAAGGGTATCCGCCTCACCATTGCTGAAGGGAGAGACAAAAGACTGGCGGCCAAACAGAGCAGTGGGTGAAATGGGTCCCTGGGTGACATGTCAGACCTTTGTACGTAATTAAAAATATTGTGGCAGGGAAAAAAAAAAAAGAGAGAGAATGCCCTCTATGAATTCTCAGCATTGGACAACATTCCTATGTACTTACTAAGTATTAGCAAAAACAAAAGTACGTGGAATGATTTTAAATCCTTTTTTCCTGAGTACTAGCTGGTCACTAGATGATTAAATGAAGACAAGCTGGATTGATTTGAACTGAACTTCAGGTGAAGTGGGACCTTAGCGAGGTGGAATGCTGGAGATAGAAGCACCAAGTCCAGAGAGACACATGGAGATGACGGAGGATTTATTTTAGGATTATCTTAGGTTTCATGTTTCATAAGTTGGACAGACTCTGAAAGTTCATAGAAGACTTTTCTATATATTTTTGAATATGGAAGACAAGTTACCAAAAATGAGAAGAAATGAATGCATTTCTGTTTTTTCAGATGTAGAAAATGTATAGAGATGGTGAGAGACTGTCCATTTGTGAGGTAAAGAAGGCGTAAAGAGAGCACATACGTGTTTATTTTTTATTAGACAACCTTTTGTAATAATAAGAATTCATATTTTACAGAAGACAAAGAACTAAACATTTAGAACCCTTGTTTTTGATACTTATCTCCCATGCTGCCCTCCCTTTATTCAGTACGTGCATTCCTTCCCCACTAACTGCATATGAATCGGATAGCCATCAGCTTCCTGGATTATGTGACAGACACAGTGGCAGTCATCTGTACTGTATTTCTTTTTACCCTGGGAGTCAAGATCTAAATCTACCAGAAATGGTTTTTACTAAAAAACCAAGGATGCGATTTGTGACACCGTAGCCTCTTCTGCTGGACAATTGCATGCTTCTAGGGCCACTTCATTCTCTGTCATATTTTGTGTATCATAATTTCAGTGGCTTCTTTTATTTCTACAGTTCCTCTTGCCCATCCTTCCCAAAGAGAAAGCCTTTTTAGTAGGCTCAGATTAGGTGACTGGCAACTAAAATTTCCTATCTGTTGCAAGAGTATCTCTTATTTATAATGGTTATCCAGTTATTTATATACAAAGAAACATTTTTATAAGATACTTTAAGAAAAGAGGTTATTTTTCTTTAAAAAGGAGTTCTGTTCTTTTTAAAACAGAATCTGACAGGATCTTGTGTTTTTAAGAGGTGTCATTCTTTTTTTTAAGCAAAAACTACAGTTTGGAGTTTTTTAAATACATAGTGAATGTTTTGACCAAATATATATAGTTTTACTTAAAGTATTTTAACGATGAGTTTTCTAAGTGGAAGATCCTAATAGAAATTGGCATGTCCTAGTCAGTGGCATGGACTAATAACTTACCTTGATAACAAATCCCACTGCTGGCTACTAAGAAGCTTTATCGGGTTTAATAGGGAAAAGCCTTGTACTGATACATATTGTTCATATGTTTACATGTAATGTGTACTTGTATACATAGTGTGTACTTACATGTATTACATGCATATTATATGTGTGGACTGAGTCGCGTGTGTCCTGACATTAATGATTCAGTGCTCATGTCTGAGGTGTTCCTTTGAGCTCCGAGGTGATGTGCATAAAACTTTTAGTCTGCTCCCAGGTGAACCAGGTTAAATATGAGGGCTCTGGTTTAAAGAAAGGACCAGACTGCATCCTGAGGGCTTCCCTCTGCCCCTGGGATTGGTTTCCACAGTCAAGTAGAGAGAAGGAAGTTGGATCGAATGAGGGGAGGGCTCAAGGCTGACCCCTCTTCCAATTACCACAGTTTCTGTCTATATACAAAGCCTCTGTACACATTACAAGATTCCACTGGGCCCTGTTGGAGGAATGGCTCCCATGGCTTTCTTAATGATCTTTGTGGATATAGCTCTGATATTACATTGTGGGTGTTGAACATGTCAGTCAGGCTGGGTTGGGGTTCCTTACAGAGAAGGGCCTCGTCTAATTTAACAGCTGCTTCACTCCCTCATTGCTTCTTTCTACTGGATCTTAACAGATGTTTGTTGGGTTAAATTATAGATGATAGATGATGAAATGATACATAGTATACATAATTTTGTGGTATTATTAAAGCAGATTTTTGTCTTTTCAGCAAACCATTCCTCAAGCAACTGCAGCAAAATATCCCCGGACCATTCATCCTGAAAGTAGTACCTCAGCTTCCAGATCACTTGGAACCAGATCAGCTCACACCCCGTCTCTCACAAGCGTTCAGTCCATAAAAGTGGTTGACTAAAGTGAATATGTCCATAGTGGGGTCTTTTAATCCCTCTGGTCTTACCAAGGGTTAGAAGTCTTTTGTTTTTAACTTTTTCATATTGTTAGAACATCATGGATACATCACGTTCATCTGTTCAAAATTAACAAGAGACTTTTTCAAACTCTACCATGCTTTGTAACTATATGTAGAAATTATTTTAATGTTATTTTTTATTTAAGCAATTAAGTAAAACTTTTTTAAATTAAAAAAAAACTGGATTTTATTTTTTTAATATGTTTAGCCTGTTGCTGATTACATCATCAAAGTATATAAATTTATTTTCACTATTTATAAAACACTAAATTATTTCCAATATTACACAGCTGTAATTCACTCAAAGTGTTGAGAGGGAACCTTACTAAAAACAAAGTATTAGAACTAGTAGAAACTAGGATATTTTTATTTTTATTTTAAAAAGTTAAAGACCAAGTGTAATAATGATTTTTTTTTTTTTTAATTTTTTTGAGACAGAGTCTTGCTCTGTCGCCCAGGTTGGAGTGCAGTGGTGTGACCTCGGCTCACTGCCTCCTCCTCCCATGTTCAAGCGATTCTCCTGCCCCCGCCTCCCGAGTATCTGGGATTCCAAGTGCCAGCCACCAAGCCTGGCTAATTTTTGTATCTGTTTTAGTAGAGACGAGGTTTCATCATGTTGGCCGGGCTGGTCCCGAATTCCTGACCTCAAGTGATCCACCCGCCTTAGCCTCCCAAAGTGCTGGGATTACAGGCGTGAGCCACCACTCCAGGCCCCAGGTTTTTTGTGGCTTTAGCGTGTTAGTCTTCATTTTTCCAGGACTCTAACAGTTGAAAATAGACGGAAATGGCAACATCTATGCATCATTTTTTAATGCCAAAAGGGAAAACATTTGTAATACTAGCACTAGAGTTACAGAAGTGTTAGAAATGTCTTGTTAGAATGATCCTGTTTCTGGTTTTCTTTCTCACCTTATTTGAAACTCTGCAGCACTGAACCTACCTTGTTCTCCCTGAACATCTAAACACTGTTCTGTGGTGGTGTGGCCCTGTGCAACTCAGCAAACCTAGGCCTGGGCAGAAATTTTTCAATGGCTGTCCAGTACAAAGAAACCATCTGGGCAGAACTGATTTTGGTGAACAAGACTTGGCTTCTAATGGTTTTATTGCTGACTGATTGTGTGGACCAGACAATTTAAATGAATATCTGGATCCTCATCTGTGAAATAAGCGTAAAATCTACCTACTATTTCACAAGTACTTATGGAATACATAAAAATAAACAGGTTCTAAAGAGTCTGTCTAGGACCTCAATTTCCATATCTTTAACTGAGTGGATGGACTTAATCATCTGAAGCCTCTTCTAATTTGAATATAAGTTCTCTTACACTAATTTTTATTATGGGAAATAGGTTTTCTTGCTGCCTCACATTGTTCACAGGACATCAGCGAATAAGTGTGACATAGGCAAATAGAATCCCATTTCCTAATGGGGCCCGCTAAGGCCTTTCTGAATTATTATCAGGCTGTTTCTTAAAGGGTATTAGATATTTACACAACACTTGTTCTGGATTCTGGCCCAGCTACCCTTGTGGTAAACAGCTCCACCCCTCATGGGCTTCAGCAAGCTTTTCATGAACATAAACCACCAGCACCTCATCTCGCGCCCTTTGCGTGTGCTTGCTCTTCCTGGGCTTCTCCGTTCACTCCCAGTTGAGTCAGGAGAGTGCAGGCTCCACTGGGGAGCCCACTCATGCAGCACAGAATTAATACTTGGCATTGTGGTAAACAGACCAATTCTCCCTTCCTCTTCCCCTGTATGAATTGTCCTGAAATGCGTTAGTATATTATGTCTCTCAGAATAGAGTAGCTCGAGATTAAATAATCAACTATACCTGTACCGAGTGATGGCCACTTAGGTAATTCACTTTGTTCTCACTCTCCCTCCTTCCGTGGACAACTCGCCTTTTTCCTCCACTCCTGCTTCCCCGGATGCACACTTCTGTAAAAGTTGTTGCACACAAACTTCGGTCTTAGACAAGCTCTACTTTTTGAGGATCTAGACTACAACCAGGAATGGTTTTCAGTATCCAAGCCAAAACAATATGGACAAACTAAAGTGAATATTATGAATGTGTGATTAAGAATATTATAAACATCTTTTTAAGCTTTAAGCTCTAGAAATGTATGTTGTCTAAAGCACCAAGCAATTAGTGTTGGCCTAAGTTAACATAAATTCAACAATTAAACATTTTACACAGTTATAGTATGTATTCATATTTGTTTCTTTTTGCATAAAGAGGTTACTCCAATCTGGTGGGGAGCAGTGATAAAGAGAGGTCAGTGGAAACTGGTCATACTGAAGAACAGATGGGACAAGACTCAATACGTTTTTGAAAAATGTTTTGGAATCATATGAATCTATTACCTGTTTTAAAAATTCGTAAGATTAAGTGGGCCACTTATAATCAGTATGAGACAAAGACATAAAACTAAATTCATGACAGAATAACTGGATTGAAATTGCTTATGGTTTTATTATGTGCCTTGTAAATTTAGAGTCAGAATCCGAAAATGGAGAGTCTTAAATTCCAATGAATAGGTGCATAAACCGACACAAATTGATACTCGATTTTACATTTATTTCACAACTCTCAGATTACAAAAATAATGCATGTTCATTGTGAAAAAAATTGAATGTACCCAAAAGTACAAAGAAAATTATCATCAGTAATTACATCACCACAAGATTAAAAAAAAAAAATTGGTGTACATACTTCTGGTCTTTCCTAAGTAATATATTACACAGTATGTGTGATTTAAAGTCAACAATGACTATAAATTTCCAAACCCAGTTTCTCTTACTGAAAGAGAAATAACAGTTGATTTCCATACTGTGGGCATGAGGCTAGGCATTTCACAGGCATTTTCCCTTCATCTCTACTCCAACCCTGTGGATTAAATAGACATTTGTCCCAGTTTATAGAGAAGGAAACTGAAGATCTAAGAACTTAAACAACATTAACATGCCCAAAGGTTCACATCTAATAAGTGGCAAAACCAAGTTCAAAACTATATTCGTCTATTGTAAAAACCGTTGGTTTTTTACTGTACCATGATGCTGCTCCCATGAATTTTTAGAAAAAAACATGACATACAAAACCCTCCTAGATTATCTTATTACATGTGTTACATCAAATGACAGAAATGGGAAAATGATATATAACTTGCCCTCAGCAAAAAAACTGTATTTGGCTTTTTAGAGGTTGAAAAGTATCATGGTATTACTCTTCTTTCACCTCTTACAGTACCCTGTCACAGTACCCTGTCACCACCATCATCATAGTTGAAAATCAGTGCTACTGCTAGGAGAAATTTATGGCATTAAAAGAACTGAATGCTGAGTGGAAGATCATGTAAATACAATTTCTTTGGGCATTTATGAAACTACACATTTCTTGGAGTTTAAGTCAGTTTTGCTTTTGAAATGACGAGTCTTTTCTGGAAAAAAATAAGATAACATTGATTAATACCTAACGTTTTTAAAGCACTTATTGTCTACTAGGCACTATTGTTCATTAAATCCCACAACAGCCCTTTGAAGTAAACATTTTTATTTTCTTTCCTAGTTAATAAATGAGAAGGTTGTCACAGGGAGGTCATAGAACTTGCTCAAGATTTAC
Source organism: Macaca mulatta (assembly GCF_049350105.2). NCBI lineage: Eukaryota > Metazoa > Chordata > Mammalia > Primates > Cercopithecidae > Macaca > Macaca mulatta. The sequence continues at coordinate 82,068,572 of NC_133411.1, read as the reverse complement.
AAGCAGTCAGCTTTGGAGTTCAAGAGTGAGCTCACACAGCCTTGCGTCAGAATACATACCCTTAGCCAGTTCAGTGGACTGCATCTGTGTCTTCTCTGAGAGTTCTTATGGAACCTCTTTCATAGGAAGAATACATTTAACCCTTTTCCCTTTTAGAAAAAAAGTGCAGCTCACTGCCAGTGCTTCTTTAATTTTACATAAACACACTCTTTGAGGCTGAAGCAAATCTGACTGATTTTCAATGTGAAAAACAAATATAAAAACTGTTCTTGGAGTTATTTCTAAACAGAACTAACATCAGAATAGTCTGAATCATCCGAATCGTCAATTTCCGAAAAATCGGATTCACTGAATGAATCTTTGGCCAACAATTGTTTGAGAACGACGTCAACATCACATGTAGGAATGCTACATTTTCTAGGACTTGACATTTTCAACCATCAAGAATTTCCATATTTTGTAAATGGAAATATCACTACTAAAAACAGAATGCTGTAAGTAGAATGATGTATTTTGTTTCCAAAGTCGATATACTAGAGCAATGCAAAAATAATAATAAAAGCAAGATAATTCATGGCAAAGTTTTCTCGGGGTAAATGCTGCAAGCACCGCTGGCGAATATTCTCGGGGCCAATGGGAACAGGGTTAAAGTTGAGGGAACAACTCCAATATTATGAGATGGTGTGATGGAAGGTAGGTATCCACACACTGTTCCTTGTACCTACTACTGCTAGAAACTGTTGGATCAGTCGGTGTTCACTCATTTATCTTCTTGCTCCAGGTAAAACTGCTTCAGTGAAAATAATGGCAGATGTTCCTGTTTTTTGCTTGAATGCTTGTTATTATATGAGAGTTATAACACCTCCTAATTTATTGATAAGCTCTTAAAGGATCTTTCCTGACAAGATGGTCAGTGATTTCGGCCGAGTGATTTTTAGCAATAACCACAGGTGGCAAAGTAATAGCCTGTCTGCTCTTTTTGTTCCACCTAGAGATAACATTTTCAAATACACTAACCTGCAGTTTCTCAACTGGGGTAAAATGGCATTTTGAGCAAGACAACTCGTAGTTGTGGAGAACAATCTTGTAACTGTATGGGATGGTTTAGCACTTCTTCCCCGCCCCACCCGCCCCCACCACACATATGCATAAACAGAAACACTCCCACACTTTTTCAAATGCCGAGTAGGGGGATGACGCAGAACTGCCCGGCTAAGGAGTAACCAGTATTGACTGGGTCATTCCCCATAGGAGAAGCTGCTGACAGCTTACAAGCCCCTTCCATAGTTCCATACTCCATGTGAGCCACAGCTAACACCACCCTGGGACTGCAGCTGGTCAGGATGGTGTTTCTGTAGACTGCTTTCTGACATTTTAAGGGAGAAAGAATTTCTGTTTGTTGAAATTGTCACCTACCAGCTAGTTTTGGGAAACCTGCGTGTACCAGCTCTTCATACAGGTGCTTGGCCGGATCAGCCTGAGTCATCAGGGTCCCATGTAGCCAGATAAGCAGAGCCCTGTGGCCATGTTCACGGAAGCTTTCATTTCCTGTGCCAAGCACAAGAGGTCCGAGGTAAAACACCACGAGCTGCTATCTCTTTCCATTGTGATCTCGGTTCCAACTAAACTTTCTGAATGACTGTGGTTGCACATGTCTGTTCCTCTTCGAAAAAAGCCCTTCCAGTTGCCCTCGCTGTGCTGCTTTATGATGACCAGCGTTTGCATTCCCTCCAACTCTTGGCTCGCACCTACTGTGCTTGGCACACACCCAAAGGAATGTACAAGAGAGAGGACAGCTGTGGTGCCTGCCCAGTGGTAACAATTTTAATGAGATGTGCAACTTCTCATAGACCAATGCTCCTCAAACTCCCAGTGCTTATTTCACCTGGGTATCTTAATAAAATGCATGTTCGGATTCAGTAGGTCTGGGGTAAGAATCCATGCATCTAACAAACTCCCGGGTGCTGCTGCCACTGCTGCTCCATATTCCCCACTCTGAGCAGCAAGCACGCACCATTCATTCTGCCACTCCAGTTTCAAGAAAGCTACTCTGAGGGAAGTTTGCATCTCTGGGCCAGGATTATGCATTTGACAAATACTCACTGGATGTCTCAGCCTGGACAGGTGTTGGGGGAAGTACTGGGATAGGGAGCCACAAAGCCACTGTGGTTCCCAACAGGATGTCACTACAGGCTCCTTGCTCTGAGAAACAGTGTGCAGGAGCAGACATGCTGTGCAAAGGAAGGGCCTGAGCTCTGCAGGGGTGAGGGAGAAGTTCACTGGACAGACTGTTACAGAGAGGCAGGCTTTTCAGGGAGAGGGAACTACATGCTTACAGAATGTACTCCTGGACAAGTCCTCTGTTCCTTTCCTAATCTTGCTCTTGACAAACTAATTTGTCTAAAATACCATCATGAGTCTTGTTACTCCTCTGCTCAAAAGCCCACAAACTCCCCATTGCCGGCAACCTTACCCTGAATATAAGGGTACATTACAATATAATGTACCCTGGACATTTACAATATAATTGAATTGTAAATGTCATTGTTATTGTGCCAACTAGATTATAAACTCCATCAAACATGCATGGCTTAGAGAGCTGATGTATCTGTCCCTCATCCAGCAGAGAAACACTCCAGGCCCTCCATAAAGGTTCCATCGAAACACTTTAAAATCTCCCTTGTCCTGCTGGCAAGTACTCTGAAGATAACACTGTATTTTCCAGTCATCTCTTTTGGTCAAGATAGAGTTCCAGGAGGCAACTCAATTTTCCTAAAGACTTCACACAACACTATAAGCCTAACTAATGACAAAAAAGAAATCTCAACAATAAAAAAAATTTTCTAGTTAGAAACTAGTATTTAATGTTTTCAATATATTATCGTCTATTTTTCACATGAAAATGAATCCTAAGAATGTGCAATACGAAGTCTCATATACTTGTATGTGGTATAAATAGTGTGTGCTCACAGGCTGTGCTTCTGCTATCCCCAGTTCCCAGCAATCCCTGGTACAAATCGACCCCTGAGCAAGGACACCTTCTCGTCTTAGGATGTCCATGAGAGGGCTGTGCTCTGAATAAAACACTTTGCCAAGAAACGTGTTTGCTTCATTGTTTTCAAAGCTAATTAGTTGATTAATGCCAAGTAAACTTTCTATGTTTCCTAGGTTTTCGTCTAACTACAAAAAAGCAAAATTAAGGAATCTAGCTGACCTGACCTCACTAATTCTGACAGTTTGAGTCCACCTGAAATGATTCCATTGCTTGGAATCATCTAGCCAAGAAAGCCCTCTAAGTCTATATTCCCCGTGTCTCTCATGGGACAGCCAAGTCTCCCCTAAGGCAGCGTCCTACGAGAACCGTTTCTCTCCCACCCACCTGGTTTAAGGAATTCCTCTTTCTGGAGCGCGGATTTAAACAGTGAGTCTATTGATTACAGAATAAACCCATTCACCCCAGGACAGTCTCAAGGAACATAGAAATCAGACTGGCTTCCCACTGACACACCAACTGTTAAATCCTTGCTTCCTTAAGTGACTGTCCAGTTGGGAACCTTAATTTCTCTCTAAGCTAAATGCCACATGTTTGATATGGCTCAATAAATATAATCATCCCTTGCAAACTTCAGTTTACTGCAGACCATGCACATTCACTTTCTGCAAATCTTAACACCCAAATCACTGGTATGGATTTAAGCTAGCTGCCCCTATTCCTGGGCCCCTCGAAGACTGCGGCTTATTGTGAGTGCCACGCACTTCCTTGGAAGACCCCACACCAGGAGGCACTGCTGTTCCTAACAGTGACTTCCTCCTGCCCACATCACCTGGTCCGTACTCACCTGACCACTGTGCCTCAATGGCTCTAATCTGGTCATCTGTAAAGTTCCACGAACGGGCCAGCCTCTGCCACTCATTGGCCTTCAGCTGATGGTAAGCCAGGCCCCAGAGGAGCATGCGAATGTGTCTGGTCTCCAGACTGTGGTCTTGCTTGAATGTCAGAGGAAAGCCTGTTGATGGGTCCCCGATGCTCTCATGATGCTCCTAAAGTGAAAATAATTTATCAGAAGATTTCAGACATGTTCTACTGATTACCTTATTTCAGAGTATATATGTTTTTCATACATAACTAGTAAGGTGGTCACTGAGACTATGTTTTCAATGCCATCTGTCACTGGATCATTTTTTTTTTTTTTGACATCCAAAATGGAAACAAATGCTTGAAATTAAAAGCTTGGGTACCGTCTGTCTGACACAGGAAATGTGAGGGATTTTGCCTATTGTGTCCCATGCTGCTTAGAACAGAGAATGAGAACAGAGAGGCTGTCTTGGGAAAGGATGTGTCACAACAACAAAACCATCTTTAATGGCCTTTGTTTGAACCCACACCCCCTTTTCTTCTTTTGGGTATTTGATGTTCTCATATCGAAGCTTCGGTGAGCCCAGATTGGCTGTATCCTTAATAAGACCCCATAGATGGTCCCTCATTCATCCTGCTCTCTGGTGAGCATGAGGAGAGCAAACTAGGATCCTAGCTCAGGGTGGGGCTTGGGGAAGAGGTGACCCAGGGGGTGGAGAGGACAGGAGTGGACGTCATTTAAAGTCACTGCAGCCAGACTCAGCCCAACAGCGCTATGCCTAGATTGGCAAGGTTCCTTTTGTCCCTTCAGCAGAATCCACCAGAGTCCTGCAGAATCAAACCACAAACACTGGAGAAAATCACTGAGTGAAAGCAGGCAGCGCCGCTTCCTAGAACTGTATGTTGTGCTTATGCCAGTAGGTCTCCAGGTTATCCTCCTGCAGAAGGTTGCAGATCAGTTAAGGACGCGTAGGACACGCGGCCCACCAAGAAGTCTGGGACTTCCTACTTACCTCTCCTTTTTCATGTATAGTGACTTCTATTTTTGTCTTTCCCTTAAATAGAGGTGTATCTTAATGAAAATGTTCTTAACAACAAGATGGGAATCAAGGCTGGGGCAGGAAATGAACCAAAAGTGTCTAGGACCCTGGGTTTCAACACTGATGAGAAGAACTTGATGGGCCCCCACCATGGATCCTTCACAGCATCAGCAACCTCCTCCAGGAAGCTCAACAAGGGAAGCACAATAAGCTCCTCCTGGGAAGCTTGGCCAAGAAGGGCAAAATCTTCCTCTAGTATCTGAACTTTGTGTATAGAAGTTGGAAGAGGAATGGGAGGTGTGAACTACCCATAATTGTTTTAGGGACTGTAAAAAGCAGGGTCTTCTCCAACCCAACCTCAGCTTTACTTCCACAGTGCCTAGCTCCCAGGAATTCCAAAAGAAGTAAGGTTGAGGATGGGGAGATCCAACAAACTTGGGAGCTGCAGCCCACTTCACTTTGTCCTTCTCTCCTCATTCCATCTCCTGAAACAATGACGAATCCAACAAGAACAAAAGCCTAAACGTCACAAGGGAAAGGGAAGAACACAAAATGCTTCTGCATTTATCTTTGTGCGATAACATTTTTAGTTCTTCAAGAAACTTACATGGTTTGTGCATTTCAGGATTGGATTGTGTGGTCCCTTAGGCTTCCATTGAAAAGGGCAGGAGATTTGGAAAGTCTAGGTCTTTTTCAGCAGCCAGTGAAAGCATTAAATAGCTTGCCTGCCAAAGCACTGAACTATTTGCAGGAATAACATGAGCCAGAACTGGTGGAAATTAAAATAACATAAGTCAGGTTTTAGGAAGCTCCCATTTGCCTCTGAACCACTGAATTCAATGATGGATGATTGGGTGGTTAGGTTAAAGGATAAACGAATATAAGAGAGGAATTTAAATCATATCTTTAATCCTTTTACTAGGAACCATTTTATATTAGCCAAGGATATAAACTTGTTCAATGAACAAAGATAATTTAAAATAATAAATGCATTTGGTTAAAAAAATGTTTAAAGATACATCTTAAAAAACCAGTATTTCTCCCACTCCAGACCCCAGGATCCCAATTGTCACCAGAGTTAACAACTCTTACCATTTCTGGGGGTTTCCTTTAGCTATACTCATGTATTATGTATGGTTTTCAAAGTATACCTACCTCTTATGTCTTAAAGATTCATTAGGAAAGAGGGCGTATTCATTTGGTGGGAAAGTAATTTATTCTCATCTACCCAAAATAATTTTTAAAAAGCTATCAGGAATTAAAAATAGAACCAATGAATATTTCTATTTCCAAAGAAAATGTGAAAGCAAGTTAAAGAGAAAGAGAAAAGATGGAACTTGGTAAAGTTGTCTTCAATAAAATACAATGGTAATTTAAGAAATTGAGCCTGAGGATATAGGAAAAGAGGAAGAGGTAAAGGGAGGAGATGGAAGAACGTAGAATATGATGAATGGGAGAGAAGAAACAGAGAGTTCCAATTGTTAAAATTTAAAAAAAAAAGTTTTACAAGCAAAGCACCTTTTTTTCTGTTTTGTTTTACAGGCAAGAAAAGTTGCAAGGAGGATGGTGTGACCTTTAAAAGAATCCATATATATCAAGACTACCAAGCTAATTAAACAGGATTGTGAGAGAGAAGGAGATGAGTAAATGCTTTTTGCTTTAAGGATTTAAGGGAAATTTCCCAGGACTGGCCAGGTGGACAGCAATCCACGTTCGTAGAAATTCAGGGTGGGCCTCAAGTGATTAGGGCCTGAATTCTGGAGCTAACACATTGGGCCAGGGGTAGCCATGCAGCCTAGAATGGAAACAACACATCAGTAGAATGGAAACCACACATCACTGTAAGTCAAGAATGGTGCCTGGCAGTGCCATTCTTGCCTGAGGGCATAGAGTTGAATCTTGCAGGGGAGGGCAGTCTATTGAGAAGCTGCATGGGTAGCAGATATCAGAGAAAATAAAAATAAAAGAACAGCAAAAAGAATGACTTACAGACAAGTTTTTTTGCGTTCTTAGATGAATAAGGTTTTCGTGACTCTCACAGAATACTTGAGTGCCCGAAAGCACGCACAGGGGTGTGTTGAAAACTGCCGAGCCACAGAAAGGAGTTTTTTAAACCACTCATTCGTGCTTCTGGGAATAGCTCATGGCCAGACTCTGGACAGAGGGCACAACCAGGGCGTCACCCATCAGGGCTTACACGCTAGGTCCATTAGAGCCAGCCTGGACAATGCCCCTTGGCCCTAGTGAACTCTACGCACTCAGTTCTGACGTCTGATGTCAGCAAAGGAAGAGGCAGATGTTCATTCCGTGAATGGGGCAGAACAAGACAGAAGGGAGAGTTATAATTGTACTGACCAGGACTCTGCTCATTAGAGCAAAGAATGGCACAGACCCTGCACTGCCCCTCAAGAAGAAGAGTGTTGCCAGGAGAGCCCCTGCTGTGCTGGGATCGGCCTTCCTTACCTCTCTCCAGGCGTAGTATCTCTCTGCTTTAATGAGCATGTCCACCACAAGGCTATGGTTGCTCCTGGAGGCCACAGCCAGGGCAGTCTTTCCTTGCTAAAATTAAAAAAGAAAAAAAATTCAGGTGGTATGTCCTAGTGATTAGGAGCTCTAGTTTTGGAACAAGGGGGCCTGGGTTCAAATCTTGATTCTACCAGCCCATGCTGGGTAAATTTAGGCCAGTCCTTTGCTTCTTTGGGTCTTTATAACTACCCCATAGTGGAGTGGTCAGGGGTAAATGTGATAATGCATATAAAGCCTTTAGAACATGTGCTACCCTGAACATTTCCTAGCCTCGTTTGCAGTTAGATATGTGACCTAAGTTCTGGCCAACAGTCTTTAGATAGAAGTGGGACATGCAACTTTTGGGAAGTATCTTTAAACAGAAGAGGGATGAACGGCATTTTCCTTCTTCTCTTCTCCCTCCTGAGTGGAATGCTGACATGATGGCAGGAGCCTGAACAGCCACTTTAGACCAGGAAGTAGAAGTCACGTTTTGAGGAGCATTCAGTAATAAGACAGAAAATGGCTGGATCTTATTAAGAATAATATCAATAATGGCAACGCTGGTAATTCATAGGTCAGTGGACCCCTATCTAAAATTTTTTCTATTACACCATACTGCCTCCAACCAAACGTGAGAGGTTTGAATCTTAAAAATGGAATGATCAACAAGCGCTGTTCTGGACATAATTTTGAGAATGAACTGCCTGGAGCCCACATGGTATTTTAGACAAATTACAAAAAGGTACACTTTTCTCAAGATGGACAGAGCTCAAAGCCAGGGCATAGAGATTTGCAAGCAGAATCCTCTGGATTTCATCAAGTGCACCACTTCTACATCTAAACATTTTACCCTGAGCAAAGGATGCTCGTTCTCATTTCCTTTTCAAATGCCCCATGAAGAATTTGCTCAGAAAACAATGAAAATTAATAGTCAGAAAAGACCCAAGAAGTTCCAATCTCAGGAACCCTTATGCTTCCAGAAATATATCCCAAGTATTATCTTACATGGTTAGATATTCGCAATGAGTGCAATTCCCACCAATATAAATGATTTGGTTCATAGTCTAGGCACTAAGACCCAGGCGAGCAGGAAAATTAGGGCTGAAAGTAATCAGCCTCTAATCAAAAGAGAAAGTAATGAAATTAGGAAGAACTGCATTTTGCAGGCATTTAGCAAGCCTCTAATTGTATGCTGTCTACATTCTGGCTTGTAAAGCCATTTGAATCACCATAATTAGCCTGCTTTGAGAAGGCAGCATTCTGAGAGCCAGAGTTTCCAAGTTCATAGGAAAATTTTCCTAGGGAATATATGCTGGAGTGAAAATCCAAACACTTCTGCCCTTAGGGGTTGGGAGGTAGCATGGATAGAAGGTTCTCTGAGAGCTTTTTGACACCTCAGGCCAAGAGGACAAGCAGAGAACAAGCTGCTGGGAAAGTCAAATTTATACCAAACTTTGGTTCCTTATTTCCTAACCAGACCCTAACATGGTCCTAGAAACACTTTTCTTTGGCAAAAATGAAAATAAAAATAAATTGTGGGAGCCAATAGAAAAGATATTTTTTAATCATTAATTAACTACGTATTGGGTGCCAACTATGTGCCAGACCTTGAAAAGAAAGGAGAAGAAGGGAAATCTGGGAAAATCAAATTATGAGGCCCAGTAAACTGTGAGTTCTTGTTTTGAAAACAAAGTCAAATGGTAGCATTGACTGTTTACTGGAATATCTAGTCCACTAAGCACCGGGGACCCCAATGTAAATCCCTGCCCAATGGTATAGATTTTGTACCCACAGAATGGCTCTGGGTGTATTAAGTATTCATGAAAAACTAAAATAAATTACAAAACAACAGCATTAGAAAATATTACTGCTAAATATTAAACCAAGTTAACCAGGTACAACTGGTGAAAGTGGTGGAATTCCACACAAGTGATAACATTATGGGTTTGTGTTTTCCTTCCTTAAGCTTTTCTATGTGTTCTAAATTGTCCACAGTGGGCTTGTGTTACTTTTTTTTTTTTTTTGAGGTGGAGTTTTGCTCTTTTGCCCAGACTGGAGGGCATTGGCACGATATCGGCTCACTGCAACCTCTGCCTTCAGGTTTCAGGTGATTCTTCTGTCTCAGCCCCCCGTGTAGCTGTGATTACAGGCGCCCAACACCACGCCTGGCTGATTTTTGTATTTTTAGTAGAGATGCGATTTCACCATGTTGGTCAAACTCCTGACCTCGTGATGTGCCAGCCTTGACCTCCCAAACTGCTGGGATTACAGGAGTGAGCCACTGCGCCCAGCCGGCCTGTGTTACTTTTATGATCAGAAAAAAAAAAAAAAATCTAATTTTAGAAACTGACACACAGAGAAAAGTAATATAACATATAACTACTTTAGATCTTACACATGTAAAATGGATGATTCTGAACTAGAGTAGGGTGGATTCAGGCTTGCACTGTGAATTAGGGAGGTGCTGGCTATTGAACTATGTGGGTAAAAATGAGGAAGGGAAAACTGCAAGTTTCGGAAGCAGTCATCTTTGCTGACAGTTGTAGCAAAGCACCAGATGGCAGAGCAGCCACTACTTGGATTTGAAGCCAGCTCTGCCTCTTACTATGTGTGTGACCCAATGTCATCAGAATCTGTCCAATCTACTCTTGAAAACTGGAGTAATTTTGTCCACCTCACTGAGATGTGAGGATTGAAGTAATATGGCATGCATGAGTACCTGACAGGGCTGTATCCAGGGGCCTCCTGTATAACTTTCAGTAAAGCTGAAACCTAACACAGCTCTCTGACAACCCTCCGGAGGCTTAGCCTGCACTGTTGCACCACTTGAAAGAAACAAAATTGTCCTTCTTTAAAAACAAGTTTACACAATAGCCAAAAGGTGGACACAACCCAAATGTCCATCAATGGATGAATGATTAAACAAAATGTGGTAGAGACATACAACGAAATGTTACTTAGCCTTAAAAAGAAATGAAATTCTGACACATGCTACAACATAGATAAACCTTGAAGACGCTACACTAAGTCAACTAAGCCAGTCACAAAAAGGCAAATACCATGTGATTCCACTTATATGAGATGCTTAGAGTGGTCAAATTCATAGAAACAGAAAGCAGAATGGTGGTTCCCAGGGGCTGGGAGAAGGAAGAAATGGCCAGTTATTGAACAAGTATAAAGTTTCACTTTTGCAAGATGAAAAGTTTTGGAGACCAGTTGCATAACAATGTGAACATACTTAACCATACTGAACTATATACTTAAAAATGGTTAAGACAGTGTTTATGTATGTGTATTTTACCACAAATTTTTTAATTAAAAAAAAAATTTAGACGTATGTAAAGTCATTCATTGCAACTCTGTTTATAAGAGCAAAACCTTAGGAACAACTTATATGTCAGTCAATTGAGGACTAGTTGAACAAGTTGTGATATGTCTGTGCCATGCTATACAATGCAGCTCAAAAAAAAAAAAATGAAGGAACTCTCTATGTACTAATATGCAAATATCTCCACTTAATAATGCTAAAAAAGCTAAATGCAGAACAGTATACTAGTTATAGGTAAGCCATCAGTGTCTAAAAAGGATGGAGGAAGGGAATAAGAGTACAATGTGTTTATGTTTGCTTGCATGTGCATAAAAAACTCTGGAAGGAACAGAAATAATTTATAATAACAGATACATATAGGCAGGGTGGTATGGTAACCAGACAAGTAGGAACAGGGGTGGGTGGGAAATTTTTACTGTTAAACCCTTACTAGTTATATTCTTTTATTTTTGGACCATATGAATCTATAATCTTTTCAAAAATTTAATAAAGAATTTGAATTTAAAAACACATATTTGTCATTCAAAGTAAAAATTCTTACTGACATAGCTCAACCAAAACTGGGATATTTTACTGACTATGAAGATACACGGTTTCTCCAGTTTGTGCCCATTTCACAAAAGATATTCCAATGCCTCTGCTCAAGGCTGAGAGCCAACGGGAAGGTCTTAGCAACCATCTCAGCTGAATGGATTAAGTCTATGCACTTACCTTGTCAACAGCCTTCAAGTCACAGCCTGCCTTCAGCAGGGTTTCCACCAGTTCCACATTTCCACAATCAGCAGCTACATGCAGAGGGGTTTGTTGCTTCTGCCATGAAATTAAGGAGGGGAACAAACTTGGACGGTGAAAAGACAAATGGAAAGTATAGCCATCCTATTTAGGCTCAAGGGAAAACACAGGTTGTACATTCTTTAATGGATACTGGGGCATTCATTGCAGTATTATTTTCAATAGTGAAAAACTGAAAGGAAATTACATGTTTAACAAGGAGACTCACTAGATAAATTATGATACATCTGTATATTGGAATAATAGGCAACCATTAAAAATTACTTTTTTAAAAATGATTTCAATATTAGGTACCTAAAGTAGTCGAATGTATAGAGACAGAAAGTAGAATGGTGGTTCCCAGGAGCTGGATGAGGAGGGAAGTCACTGTTTAAGAGATATAAAATTTCAGTTTGAGAAGATGAAAAATGTTCTGGAGATGGATGGTGGTGATATTATACCAAAAGAATGTAATTAATGCTGCTGAACTGTACACTTAAGACGGTTAAAATGGTGGATTTTGTTATGCGTATTTTACTACAATAAAAATGATTTCAAAGATTTTTTGAAAATAAAAAATGCTTTTGATATAATGTTTGAAACTTCAGGAAATGATACTATCTAGTTGAGCTTGATTTAATTAAAACTACATATAGAGAAAGAGAAGAAAATACAGTACAGAAAAATGCTAATGCTAAGGTCTAGATGAAGGGATTAGAGTTTATTTTATTGCCTTCCGAATGCATTTCTCTGTTCTCTAAATTTTCTACATTATAATGTATAAAGGAGTTCAAGACTTCTAATTTCCTTCTGGAGTAATCATTTTCCTATTAAGATGATAAGAGTTTCAAAAGAAATATCCGAAATCCCAAGAAAATCACCCATCTTAACCTCTCACCAAAAGGAATGCAGTTGTGAAGAGATTTCTAAAATATTAGGGCAGAGAGGAGCCTTAGATGTGATCAGCCCAACTCCTTAACCAGAAAAGGGAAGCAGCTTCCCAGGGTCACAGAGCTGGGCAATAGCACGTGGCCCACTACTCCTCCCACCAGAGCACAGGGCCAGTATGCTGGGGATATTACCAAAAAACATTTATTTATTTATATTTTTATTTTTTTCTGAGAGACAGTTGCTTACTCTGTCATTTAGACTGGAGTACAGTAGCATGATAGTAGCTCACTGTAACCTGGAACTCCTGGGCTCAAGCAATCCTCCCTTCTCGGTTTCCTGAGTAGCTGAGACTACAGGCCTACAGGCTCTACTATTTTTTTTTTTTTTTTTTTTTTTTTTTTTGTAGAGATGAAGTCTCGCTATGTTGCCCAGGTTGGTTTCAAACCTGGCCTCAGGTGATCCTCCTATCTTGGCCATCCAAAGTGTTGGGATTACAGGTGTGACCCAAAACACCTGGCCTCCAAAAAGCCTTTTTTTTTTCTTCTTGAGATGGAGTCTCACTCTGTCGCCCAGGCTGGAGAGCAGTGGTGCGATCTCAGCTCACTGCAACCTCCACCTCCTGAGTTCAAGCGATTCTTCTGCCTCAGTCTCCCAAGTAGCTGGGATTACAGGCACCCAGCTAATTTTTTGTATTTTTAGTAGAGACAGGGTTTCACTATGTTGGCCGGGCTTGTCTCAAACTCCTGACCTCGTGATCCACCTGCCTCAGCCTCCCAAAGTGCTGGGATTACAGGCGTGAGCCACCGCACCTCGCCCCAAAAAGCATTTCTTAAAGACTCACCTTCAAATGTCAGTGTGTCTAGGTGTTTGTCATTGAAGACATTACACTTATACTGACACGCCTACCAAAGATCTCTACCGACATGGAACAAAGGTGAAAATGGAATGTATCAAATCCAACAACACCCATTTTAACAATAATGCTACAAGTCTGGAAGGCAGGAAATGCACTAAAACATTAACAAGAGTTATCTTTCTTTGCTGGGTACTTAAAACACATTAAGTCTTTTTAGCTTTTTAAAAAATTTTACATACATATTTTACATTTAAAATATAAAATTTCCTATTTTTTATGCTTATTCTTGGTCTAATAAAAAATTAAAGTGATGAAGTCTGGTTCTGTAAAAGGATAGCAAGCCTAACAAACACTCCTTCCCTAGAGTACCTCTAGCCAGTTCTGTCAAAACCAGTATCACATGTGAGCACAAGGCTCTGTCTGTGTATTTAGCAAAGATTTTGCCCATTGGGAAAGATTTTAGATATTAACATAGTTGAATACATAAGCATATTTAATAACAAGAGGAGATTTTTTTCCCCCCCAAAAAACTTTTGGGATAGGTAAAGGCAAAGGAGGAGGCTAGGTTCCCTGGAGGAGAGAAGGGACAGAAGTACAGGTAAATCTTCATTCAGCTCAGAGCAAAATTGAGCTCATAGGTGGGAATGGGAGGAGACTGAAGAGATCTGAGTCAATGCTCTGGTTTCACAGTGCATTAGGACAGGCAGGCACGCCCACTGCACCGTGGCTCCTCCCTAAGCCGGAGGGGCGCCGCAGAGGCTTCTCTGGGAAGAGGCAGCCGGAAGGTCTCATCTGGCCTCAGGACCCTGGAAAGGCTCCTCTTCCACTCCCCTACGTATCCTGGAAGAGGGCAGGCCAGCCCCAGAAGAGCCCCAGAGAGCAGGCTCATCAGTGCCCACCCCCATTCTCTTCGTCCTTCCGCTGCGGCATTCCCATTTCCAGCCAGTAATGGATTGCTTTAATGAGTCATTTGATTCTGCTTCAGTTGACTGAACTTGGGGTGATTTTTCTTTTATTCCAAGAGGTCTCTTTTGCCTTTAGGCAAAGAGAAGACACATTTACTGTCTTCAATATAGAAACAAAGCTTCCTTCTTGTGGGGGAAAGGCTCCCTGCCAATTACAATATTTCACTCTGGGGGAGTGGCTTTTGATTTAAAGAGCCTCTGGCCATTTAGCTCTGAGCTACTGTTTTTCTATCAAAAGTGCTGGGCCTGTTAAACATGTAAGATTTAATCATGCACTGGCTGAACTCCAGTTGTGTGGCTGAGAAAGACAAAAGTATGTGTGTGGTCATGGGGATGGAGTGAGAGTTACACAAGGAAAAGGATAAAAAGGATGCACACGTTCCTCCCAGGAATTTTTAGGTACCTCGAACTTGATCAAAACTCCCCCTAAACACCCACTGTGTTGAAATATAAGAAAAGAGACCCTCCAGGCTCTGATTTTCTTGGCTTACCTGATTTAATATGTTAATATCATGCTGTGCACTTAATAAGCTGTTTACAACCGTGATGTGGTTGTTGATAACAGCTAAATGAAGAGGAGACTCCTTAGGCTGCAGAGAGAAATAAAAATTTCAAATCAAAAAGGTTCTGGTTTCATCATTCAAATCAAAAAGCAACTCATTTCAGCAGCTATTTCCTGATGATCTCCCAAGTACTGAAACTACCCATCCCAGTGGTGACCCTTAGTAAGTATTCAGCATTTGTGGTCATCCCAAGGCTTTGAAGCAAACTCGCTCCCCAGCAATCAGCTCACCCCCTTCGTTCTTTCTGGAGCAACATACTAAGCACCTACTATGGGCCAAGCTCTTTTCAGGTTGCCAGGGATTTAACATGAACAAAGCTCATTCTCAGGAATCTTTCAGTCTAGTGGGGTAAGCAAATATTAACTTTTTTTAAGTCACACAAATACGGTATACAATTAAGTGCTTTAGAAGTAGAAGAGCCAGTGTGGGGATAGGGGGAAGGCTGACCTTTCGGGAGGCCAGAAAAGACTTTTCTGAAGAACTGACATTTAAGCTCAAATATGAAGGAGAAGTAAGTGTTAAATAGGCCAAACCGCAGGACTTCTCAGAGCCTTCAAAGAGCTAAAGGGCAATGAAGAGTAGCCACAAGGGCAAAATCATTGCACAGTTGGCATTTCCTGAATTGATTTGTTGTGGAGCCCTTACTCCTTAGTGTGTCCTATAGGACTGGAGTCCCCCTTACTCAGGGGCACCATCCTCGTGCTCAGCTCTCCCCGCATAGAGTCCAGCCACAGGATGTTCCCCAAGCCCTCTGCAGCCTGCTCTCCTGTTCTCCTTTGTGGCTAAAACACCTACAACCTGTCTTCCCAGCCACAGCCCCCTCTCACCCATCCCCATCACTGGCTTCTTACCCGGCCCTGCTAGGTCGCAGTGCCTATGTCTACCCCCAACACTTTGCCTCCAGGCTCCCGTGCTGCTGCAGTCCCACCCAGCTGCCACTGGCCTGTGGAGACATGAGAGGAGACATGCCTCCAGGAGTAGAGTCAGCTGAGAGTGGGGAAAAGGGAGGGAAGAAGCAATGAAGGGAAGTGAGGGCAGAAGCGATTAAGGCATGAGAGAGAGGGAAGTGAGGGGCATCCAGCATGATGAGGGAGGGAGGACACCAGGGGGAGGTGGACAGGGGTGTGACAGCAAGGGCTGAAGATCCAGTGACACCATGCAGATCAGGAGCCAAGCTGAGTGTGGAGCGAGTGGCGAGAGAGAACAAGCGCCTACGAGGGTGAGTGACTAGGGCAAGTGCAGCGTCGCTCAAGTGGAACAGCTGATATTCATGATATGCATCAGACACACTCAGCACATTCTCATCGTGGTGCTTATTACACGCTCAATTCCCCAACTGTTTCTTTTATTTTTTTTTCAGAGATGGGGTCTCACTCTCTTGCCCAGGCTAGAGGGCAATGGAGCCATTGTCATTCGCTGTAACCTGAAACTCCTGGGTTCAAGCAAACCTCCCACCTCAGCCTCCCGAGTAGCTGGGGCTACAGGCATGCACCACTGTGCCTGGCTAATTTTTAAATTTTTGTAGAGATGGGGTCTTGCCATGTTGCCCAGGCTGCCCTAACAGTTTATACTCTGTTTTAAACACCAGGCTGACAGTTTTTCAGAGATCACATCAATAACCCTAGACATTCAATCTCATATTCCCCACTTCATACATGAGACACAAAGAGGATCAGTAACTTCCACAAGGCCATGCAGCAAGGAAGTGGCAGACACAGGACGTGAACCCAGACCTTTCTGACTCTACCATCTGCACCAGGCTCTGTCTCAGGAGATGGGGGTAGATGGATGGAAGAGAGACCATAGTGAGTTGGCAAGAGTGTCACCAGCAGATGGAGGGAGGGGAGATGAGGGGACAGGTAGAAGACCACAGCTGAGGAAGTCAGAGACTGTCAGAGGCCAGCAAGGGTCAAAGCAGACAGATGGTGTGAGCAGGGCCGTGGGGGCAGCGTGAAGGGAAGAATTTCTGTGTAGGTTTCTTCTGCCCAGGAGTAACCTCCTTGAGGCACTAAGTGTGAAAAATGAGAAAGCATCCCACATTGCAAAGAAGTGGGCATTGTCCTTCTTGCTGGGGCCACCCGCCTTGCTGGGCCCAGCTCCTCCTGAGAAACAGGAAGTGTCCTTGGACTGAACCAGGTAAGTTCAGAGCCAATTCCCCCAATACCATGCTCCAAAAGCTATCTGACATGGTTTAAATCACATCCCTCCTCTTGAGTTAATACAATAAATAGTAATGGCTCAGCAAGATCAGAGGAAATCATATTCTCAACAGAGAAATGAAAATAGAGTGGAAAAATAGAGGCATGTTTCTTGTTTAATTCCAGCACAGAGGGCCTTTGTTAATTCTGCCAAAGCTAATTCAAACGTCAGAAAACCTAAATCAGTATAAAGAATTGGCTTTCAAAAGAAAAACAAGAACATTCAGTAAAGGGAGAAAAATTATCACTCTTCTTGATATGTACAGCTGCTTCATTATTTTCCCAGACTGATAAAATTAATACAAGAGTAATGGCATCTCTAGACATATGAGAAAGCTTTTTTGCAGCAAATACAAATATTTAAAACACAAAGATTTCATTTTGTTCAGGAACTTCAATGACTTTCTAAAATTCATCCCTTGGATTTTATTTCTCAAGATTAAGACTCAGCCTCCAAAAGAAGTCAGCCAGCCTTCCCAGAAATAATTCCTCCCTTGTGAAACATCTCATCTCCTACATGTATCTGCAAGGGGCATCTCCTTAGCACGGCCAACCTCATGGCGCCAGGACCAAAGCCCATGTCATTGGAATAAACTCACTTCCACTTTCTGGTGCAGATCAACGTTCTCACTGAGAAGAAAGTTGACAAGGGATGCATGGCCATTCCTGGTTGCTATCTGCAAACTACTGATATTGAGCTGCAAGAGACAATGGAGAGGGCAGGGAGGAACTCCCATTATAATTCAGCATGCTTTCTGGTGTTTATCACATGGTAATCAGTTAATACAATGAAATAGTACAACTACAGTCGTGCATCACATAACAGTGATTTGGTCAATGACAGACGTGCAGTGGTCCCATAAGATTACAATGGAGCTGAAAAATTCCTATGGCACAAGTACTTAACTACATTACTATGTTACTATGCTGTACAGGTTTGTAGCCTACGAGCAATAGATATACCATATAGTGTGTTGTAGGCTGTACCATGTAGGTTTATGTAGGTACACTCTATTTATGTTTACACAGTGAAATCAGGCATTCCTCATAACATATCCCTGTCATTCAGAGATGCATGGCTGTATTTTAAAAAGAAAATCTGGTTGGGCACAGTGGCTCATGCCTGTAATTCTAGCATTTTGGAAGGCCAAGGCAGGTAGATCACTTGAGTCCAGGAGTTTGAGATCAGCCCTGGCAACATGGTGAAACCTTGTCTCTACAAAAATTAGCTGGGCTTGGTGGTGTGTCCCTGTGGTCCCAGGTACTCAGGAGGCTGAGACTGAGGTGGGAGGATGGTTTGAGCCTGGGAGGCAAAGACTGCAGTGAGCCGAGATCATGCCACTGCACTCCAGCCTGGGCAACAGAGTGAGACCCAGTCTCTAAATAAATAAAAAGAAAACCCATTGTGTTTTTAATTACTGGGTTGAGGGGGAGCTAGTATTAGGTTAGTACAAAAGCAATTGTGGTTTTTACCTAATTGTCTGTTTTTTTCTAAGTGTCTCCCATAGAAGTGTAGAGCCCCAGGGAACATGTGTGCAATAGACCGAATGTTTGTGTCCCTCCCAAAAGTCATATGTTGAAACTCTAATGTCAATGTGATGATGATAGGAGGTGGGGCCTTTCGGAGGTTATTAGGTAATTCATTGTTGACTGATTAATTGTAAGATTGCTACAAAGTATTTGCAGGTCTTTCAAATAAGGATGCTGTTGGAAATTACTTTCCCAAAATTGCTGCATCAGTATCTCCTGTCCCACAGGCTCCTCTGCAATATGACCTTGCCACTCCCCTCATCAAGAGGCAGGGTTTATTTCTCCACCTCCTTGAATCTGGGTCGACCCTGTAACTGCTTTGACTAATAGAATATGGCAGAAGTTCCAGCGTGCCAGTTCCAGGCATGGCCCCTAACTAGCCTGGCAGCTGCTGCTCTCTGCCTTTTGTAATGCCTGCTCTTGTAATCCTTCCTCTTAGAGGCCAGTTCCCAGGCTGTAGGTTGAGGCCCATGGTGAGGCCCAGGTGAGCTCCCAGCAGACAGCCAGCATTAACTGCCAGGCATGTGAGTGCACTCTCTTGGCTATCGAGCTCAGGTAAGCCTTCAAAATCCTGGCCGACTTCCAACTGGAATCTCATGATAAACTCAAAGTAAGAATCCTCTCAGCTGAGTCCAGTCAACTCACAGAGCCGTGAAAATAATAATAGATTGTTGTTTTAAGCCACTGAGCTTTGGGTTGGATTGTCAGGAAGCAATAGATAATGGAACAGATGCCAACAGCAATGACCTGTGCATCTCTGACCAACTGAAATCTAGCTTGCATGATACTAAATGCCTATATGACCTTGGATAAGTGGCCTATCAAGTATGGGCCTCTTTGTCTTCATCTGCAAAACTGTCCCCATAATAGTTTTCTATTGCTGTTATAAGACATTGCCACAAAATTAGTGGCTTAATAAAATGTATTATTTTATAGTTCTGGAGGTCAGAAGTCTGAAATGGATCCCACTGGGCTAACCAAAAAAAAAAAAAAAAAAATGTTCACAGATCTATGTTCCCTTCTGGAGGCTCTCAGGAGAATCCACTTCCTTGTCTCTTCCAGGTTTTAGAAGCCTCCTATGTTCTTTGGCTCACACCCCCTTGCTCCATTGTCAAAACCAGCAACAGTTAGCTGAGTCCTTCTCACACTGCATCACTGACATCCTCGTCTGCCTCACTCTTCCACTTTAAAGGACTCTTCATGATTACATTGGGCCCACCTAGTAATCCAGGAGAATCTCATTTTAAGATCAGCTAATTAGCAACCTTAATTCCATCTGCAACTTAAATTCTCCTTTGCCATGTAATATAACATATTCATAGGTTCCAGGAACTGGGATGTGAACATCTCTGGGGTGGGGAGCCTGATTCTGCCTACCACATCATCCTACCTCTTTCTCTGAAATCACAGTACTACTGGGAGGATACACGAGCCAGTAAATGTGTATGGTAACCGTAACTATTATTTTATCCATTCCACACACACACACACAAAAAACATTGAGCACTTATTCTGTACCAGGCACTATTTTAGATAGTGGAGGGATATGTTGGTAAACAAAACTGATAAGATCTCAGACATTACATTTCAGTGGCGGTGGACAATCAATTGATCCATTGATTGGTAGACTGGTAGATCAGCAAATCAGTGGACTTAAATATGCTTATTAGATTATAGATGTTGTTAGAAGAATAACATCAGCTAGTTGTAAGTTCTATAACAAGACATAAAATAGCATGACTGGTTGGCTACTTTCTCATGGCTGATCAACAAAGCCTTCTTGGATAAGGTGACAGTTAAACTGAGATCAGAATGGTCAGCAGTGCCCTCACTGGCAAGATCAGAAGCCACCTAAAGCAGAAACAAATTTCTGAGAAACTCAAAGCAGGAACCCTGTAGTAGGAAGAGCTGCGGGAGTCCACAGCATTTACCTCTAGGCATCATGGGCTCTGTGTATAGGGCCTACAGACTTTACGAGCCAAAGAAACCGTTAAAATGTAAAAAGGAAAAAAATTATTGGTTCCACGATACCAAAAGAAAACCACAAAATTGAAGTGAATAAATATTTAATTGACATTCATACTTCATTGATTGTTAAATGTAATGTTCATAAAATATTCATTATATTTATAAACAATTTGCAGGTTGCATTTTTTCACCTCCCTCAAATTCCCAATTATGCACACAGAGTTCTAAGAAATCAGAGTCAATCATAAATTAGGTGAGTCTGTCATAGCCAAATAATTGCAAAAAGCAAAAACAAAAAAGCCTTTTAGAGCAATTAACAGCAAAAAAAAAAAAAAAAAAAAAAAGTAAAGAGGAATGTGGGAGCACTTAAATATGTATGATAAAATGTGAGGTAGGACCTCCAGGAATATGAGTTCTTAGGACCTACAAAAGCCTTTTTTGGACCCAGGGCAGTTAATAGGGCGCTAAAGAGAGCCTGTTGCCCTAACTCTGGGCAGTTCTTCCACCCAACATAAACGGAGAAAGCCGGCTGTCAACTACATTCATAATCTCACTCCAACAACCTCCTTAGAAACGACTTGACCCGGGCCGGGCGCGGTGGCTCAAGCCTGTAATCCCAGCACTTTGGGAGGCCGAGACGGGCGGATCACGAGGTCAGGAGATCGAGACCATCCTGGCTAACACGGTGAAACCCCGTCTCTACTAAAAAATACAAAAAACTAGCCGGGCGAGGTGGCAGGCACCTGTAGTCCCAGCTACTCGGGAGGCTGAGGCAGGAGAACGGCGTGAACCCGGGAGGCGGAGCTTGCAGTGAGCTGAGATCCAGCCACTGCACTCCAGCCTGGGCAACAGAGCGAGACTCCGTCTCAAAAAAAAAAGAAAGAAAGAAACGACTTAACCCTTTACCCGCTCCCCTTGCTGATGGCAAGGTGGGAGGGAGCACAAAAGCAAACTCCTGGAAACCAAGACTCATCAGTGTCAGCAGGTGAAGCGTTTCCAAGATCAAACATAGCAATCACCTACAAATGTGAAAGCAAAACAAAGTTCAACCCATCCCGGGCTCATGTGTGTTCTTGCTGTTGGCTTCTTGCTTCACACTGCTTTTCCCCCCCAAGGTTTTCACCGGGTTGGACAGATAGGTGTGGATAGCTAGTGGGGGCTGAGGTTGCTGATTCAGAAGGGAGCTGATGAACTCGGGAAAAACTCTAGAAGTAAAAGCTAAAAAAATGGATTCGCGATCATTTCCAGGCTGCCTAGAGCAACTGAGGCCACTGGCTGTAAGGACAGGGGCAATATGGAGCCTGCAGTCTTAGTCGGATGGGGAGAATGTGTGCATATGAAAAATCACTACAAAGCAAAATACTTAAGGGCAAAATAATTAAGGACAAGGGTGAGGCAGGGTACAAAATAATGGAGTAAGCCTGAGAGTCTTGCTAACCTGGGAAGCTTTCCCAGGAACTTGAAGGGGGATACAGACTGGGGACAAGGAGGCACCTGTGCAATGACTGAACAGCAGCACAGCTCTCCACATTCTGAATATTTCATGGCTCCCATGAATTCTTAACTTTCTGTTTATTTATTGCATCAATAACCTTGCAACTTAAGTGGGAATCAACTCATGCTACTTTGATTTTCCTGTCTGACAATCCTTGTCCATGTATATATAAATCCAATATTACATTAATATCTACTCGACTATAATATATTTTTCAATTAGTGTTCTATGATTAACATGTTCAATATTGCAATATATTTTTAGTATTTATCACTATAATTTTTAACAGCTACATAATTTTCCAAGAAGTAGAAGCACCAGACCTTCTTTCAGCCTTCTCCTACCATTAATTCCACGTATATGTTATATCTAATTCTTGGCAATTGGAGCTAACTTTATCATCTATCTGAATGCATGCAGCTAGCTTTCCACCTTTCAAATTATTTTCTTAACATAATCCACCATGTGTGGGTAAAAGGAAAGTGACAAATTGCTTTTCGAAAGATTATACAAATATACACTCCCACCAGCAGAATACAGGGTATCAAACATGCCAGTTTGGGACTTTATTCTTGATTGGGACTTTATTCTTACATGTTTAACTTTGTACTTGTTGAAAAGAAATTGTTTATACATTGTGCAGATAGAAAGATCTCTAAAATATATTGGCAATCAAAAGAAAACAAGGTGCAGAGCAGCATATATTACATACTGTGCTACTGTTTATATGGTGTTGGTATATATATGTGTATGGATTTAATCACATTTTCCATGTGGATTCATGGAAAATTCCTGGAAGACTAAATAAACTATTAAGGATGTTAGTTCTGGGGAGTAAAATTGTGATGTGGGGTTGGAGTAAGACACTTTTTTATCATATACCCTTTGGTGCTATTCAAATTTTTTGTCATGAGTTTTCATTATAATTAATTAGAAAAACAGGAAAAGAAACTAAACCATCTGAAGACAAGGCCATCGCAGGGGTTAAAAGCTGAGGCATTGGCATCAGACAGGAGTTTGAATCCTTGCACTGCTATTGACTAGTTGTATGATGCTGAATGATTTCCTTAACTTTTCCAAATTCTATTTTTGTGATCTAAAAAAATGAAAATAATAACACAGTCTCAAAAGTTTCAAAGGTTCTTAGCACAATGACTACATACAAAAGTATTCTGCATTTAGAGGAAGGCACCATCCTTCCTTCTTCATGCACCAGGCTGACCACTTGAGCTTTCACACAATAAAGTTTTTTTCAGCGTCTTCTCTGTATAAGCCAGGTGTGCACTAGTTGCTATGAGAAAACAAAGTAGAATAGAGTGTCTGTTTCTAAGAAGTGACAAGTACTTGCTCATTTTGCCCCACTTTCAATTATTCCTTCCCCAGAAGAATAGAAAGAATAGCATTGCTTTTGAGGACACAGTAACTGGGAAATATTGGAGGTAAATCACTAATTCTTACCAAAAACAAAGCGTATTATAAATATTAATTCTAAAGTACCAGTGAGTGGATCAATGTAGGACCAGAGTTTCCAAAGAATATTTTAAGTCTCCCTCCCACTGCATGAGTGAACATGGTCTGGAACACATACTTTATTTGGAATGTTGATGTCACTTCCTGCTGTCAGCAGCACTTTGCTGCACTCTTCATGACCTCCTTCAACACTCAGAAAGAATGGTGTTTCTCCATTCTAACAAAAGAAAAAGTAAGTTAAATTTAATTGCCCCTTGTCATGGAATGAAATTACTTGACAAACAACATGCTTTCTCTATGCCTTTTGTGCATTACTCTTAATAATGGATAGCATTTATTGAACAACTATGTGTCAACTTGTACTGCCAAGACTATATGCTTTGGCACAGTTAAATCACACAATGCTATAAGGGCAGGGTTAATATTATCCACATGTTACAGATAAGAAAACTAAACCTCAGCTGAAAAGTGTCAAAGTGGCTGGGTTCAGTGACTCAGCCTGTAATCCCAGCACTTTGGGAGGCTGAGGCAGGCAGGATACTTGAGCCCAGGAGTTAGAGACCAGCCTGGGCAAAATGGCAAAGCCCCATCTCTACAAAAAGTTTACAAAATTAGCCAGGCATGGTGGATGCCTGTAGTCCCAGCTACTTAGGAGGCTGAGGTGAGAGGATCACCTGAGCCCAGGAGGTTGTGGCTGCAGTGAGACAGGACTGCATCACTGCAGTCCAGCCTAGGCAACAGAGTGAGACCTCGTCTCAAAACAAAAACAAAAAAAAAAAAAAAGAAAGAAAGATAATCTCAGAAATAAGGAACTATAGTACAGTATGAAACACACAAAATTAGAAGTCCATTTGCACCAAGTATAACTTTAATCTTTACAACTGATTAAATGTTACATGACATTTTAAAAAATAACATTACTTTAAAAAATCTCAGTACTTCAGTTTCCTGAAACTCAAGATAAATACTAGGAGGACGAAGTAAGAGTTTAATTCAGGCCAAAATGAGGAAAAAGAAGGAGCTGGTCCCACACAATAGCTACTTGGCTATTTCCTTTTCCTCATGCAGACTCTTTCCTAAAAATGTTGGGAAGAAATGCAGAATTCCTTCCCCATTCCCTAACCATTTCCCTCCTTGGACATTAATCTGCTTAACAACTACTTTAGGATAAATTCAGAAGGCTTTACTCATAGTGAATTAGGTATGAACAATCATGTTAACAGGAACACAAGAGTATAGAAACCAGTGTTCCCATTCCAACAAGGTGGGAAAATCATATTCCAGGCTGCTTTACCTGGGTGCCTGGGACAGCCATCTGCTTATAAAGGCATTTCTCTGCCAGGCATGGTGGCGCATGCCTGTAATCCCAGCACTTTGGGAGACTGAGGCGGGCGGATCACCTCGGTCAGAAGTTCAAGACCAGCCTACTCAACATGGTGAAACCCCATCTCTACTAACTATACAAAAATTAGCCAGGCGTGGTGGTGGGCCCGTGTAATCCCAGCTACTCTGGAGGCTGAGGCAGGAGAGTCACTTGAACCTGGGAGGCTTAGGTTGCAGTGAGCCAAGATCATACCACTGTACTCCAGCCTGGGCAACAAGAGCGAAGCTTCATCTCAAAAAAACAAACAAACACACAAACAAAAAAGGCATTTCTCCCCATAATCTTCCTTCTCATTTTTCCAGGAAAATGGATGCAAAAAGACAAATCCCAGTGGGGAAAATATTTGTTAAAAAAATGTGTAAAGGAAAGAATTCATATCCAGAGCCTGATAAGGTTTCATATCTTGGACCCTGCAATCTGCCTCTAAGGATATACTCCAAGGCAATTGTGAGGAAATCAGACTCAGGTTTATATACAAAGAGGTCTGTGACAGCACAACCTATAATAAACAAAAACTGAAACTAAATAACCAAGAGCTAAAGAATAGTTAAGTGAATTTGGGACAGCTATGAAAAATATATTGTACATATATGCAGAGGAACACAATAAAATCCATCAGATGTGTATAAGATCATCCTTTGAGCTGGGCATGGTAGCTCACACCTGTAATCTCAGTTGCATGGGAGGCTGAGATGGGAAGATCACTTGAAGCCAGGAGTTTGAGACCAGCCTGAGCAACATAATGAGACCCTATTTCTAATAATAATAAATAATAATAATTCTGTGAGTTTAGAGAAAATACAAAACTGCTATTTATTTTTTATCTTGAATTTTAAACATTTATATTTCTAGCATATACTTTATAATGAATTAATTGAATTATAAATGTATATGTGATAGCCACATGCTCAAACTTTCTTTACTGATATGAGTTTGCTGCCAAGAATGTCTGGAGACCACGGCTCTAGAGCACATTCACATGGGTCCCTCTAACTGATCTGGCAACAGCTTGTATCAGGAAGCAGAGGCTGTCCACAAATGGACAAACATTATGAATCATATGCAAAAAGATGATATTATTATCACTGTGCCCTTAATTTTGTGCAAATTAAACCTATCATAATCTGAAATTAAAGTTTTTTGGGCTTTATGAATTTTCCCCAATGTGCCCTGACTCCAAAGTTGCTAAAAGGAAGATGAAATCCACATGCATGCACACATTCCAGTGGTTTAAATATGTTTTAATAGAACAGGGAAAGCATAACTAATACTATAAATAAGACTATAAATCCTGTGACTACAGGACTTGATCTCTGCTTTGGTTTGAATGTTTGTGTCCCTCCAAAATTCATGTTGAAACTTAAATCCCCAATGCAATAAGATTAAGAGGTGGCTTTTATGTGGTGATTAAATCATGAGGGCTAGCTCAGTCAACCAGGTGGATATAATTGTTGTTGTTTGAGCACATGCATTACACTGGAATGGGTATCAGTGGCTTAGAAGAAAATCTTAGAAACAACAGTGGGGCATTCTTTAAGAAATGCTGCATCTCCCATGCCACTGTACTCCAGCCTGGGTGACAAAGCAAGACCCTGACGCTATAAGAAAAAAAATAAAGTAAGAAAAAGAAAAAAGAAAGAAATCATCAAGACTGAATAAGTGATTTAGAAGAATCTAATTCAGCTTGAAGTTTACAATCAACCGAGTTATCTTGCTTATTTTTTTCCTTTATATATGCACGTAAAAAACTAACAGTCTAAAAACATCTTCAAATAGGCAGCATAAAATAAATATTTTAAGTGACAATAAAGTTTTTTGTCACAGTTAAATGGCAGCATTATTTTTTCTGAGTGTTACATAAAATAATGGTGTGCTTTACAATCAATGGTATCTTAAGGTAAATGCTTATGATATTAGTTCTTTCGGTAGCTCTCAGGTGAGGCATCAAGTTTAGAAATGATCAGAACATTAAACTGTGAAATCCAAGAGGACCCCACTGACCCGAGTTTCCAAAGAGCCAGACAAAAAATCACTGGACCATAGGTTAAGAAGTGACCATCCAGGGCAAATGACTCACAAACTTGCCCTGCATAGCCACAGTCACATCGCCTCCACCAAATCCAGAACCAGTTTCTTTTTACTTTTTTGGTTGTGTTTTGTTTTGTTTTGTTTGAGATGGAGTCTTGCTCTGTTGCCCAGGCTCAAGTGCAGTGGCACAATCTCGACTCACTGCAACCTCTGCCTCCCGGGTTCAAGCAACTCTCCTGCCTCAGCCTCCCGAGTAGCAGGGATCACAGGCACCTGTCACCACACCCAGCTAATTTTGCATTTTTAGTAGAGACAGTGTTTCACATGTTGGCCAGGCTGATCTCAAACTCCTGACCTCAGGTGATCCACCCACCTCGGCTGCCCAAATTACGGGGATTACAGGCATGAGCCACCATACCCGGCCCCAGAACCAGTTTCCAGCTCACTAACACTCCACCTGAATGTACCCCCCTCCCAAGTGCCTCAAACAAACCCATTCAAGCCCTCATTACCTACCCCACTCACCTGCTCCACACCTGTACTCCCCAGCAACAGCCCAAGTCAGATAGCTGGGGGCAGAAAGTCCTCCCTCTCTCTAAGTCCTGGTCATAAGTCCTGTGGACTCTGCCTCCTCCTACCACTTCATCCTGTTTGTTGCTCATGAGTGTCTCAGTGAGAGGTCTTCCATAGGTCTTGTTTCCCCATTTTGGCAGTCACCTGACTGGTCCTCCCCACTTCTGGGCTCTCCTGGCACCCGGTCTACCTTTCAAACGGCTGTGACAGTTACCTGCCCACACCTAAGATGAATTCTATCCCTTTTCACTACTTAAAACCCTTCAAGGTCTCTGCTGGCAACCACATCAAAGCCAAACCCTCCCTCCTGTAAAGCATGGCCTTTCGTCATCTGTCTGCCTTGGCCCACTAGGCTTCCAGCTTTCCCAGCCCTCCTAGTCACAATGTCTGCCACCCTGAGCTTGTCAGCCCAGAACACACCATACTCTTGCCTCGGTTCTTTTCCTTGGACTTTTCCCTCTGAAATACTTTATACTTGTGCCATCCTCAAAATCCTTCCTGCCAACATTCATTACAATGCCAAGACCCAGATAATATATCACTTCTTCTGTGAAAACTGTAATTTCTGAAAAACATCTTCCTCTGTGTTCTCATGGCATTCTCTATAGACCTCTATTATTGCATGTAGCCCGATACATTATTTGTTTTGCATGCCCTTCTTACCCTGTAGGCTTCTGGAATAAGAGTACATACTTCATCTGGCATACAGTACATATAGAACAAATATTATTTGAATGAACGGGTGAATAAATGAATGGATTAACAAATGAAGTGCTGTGGAATACTTTGAAGAATAAAGTAAGAATCTTTCAGCATCACATTTTACACCCTATGGCACTAACACCTTTGTTTTCCTCCCACTCTTTTCTTGAAAGCCATTCCTCCAACCCTTCCCCATTTAAGTCCTGTGCCTGTAATGCGTACTTCCACATACCTCATTCATCTCATTTATGTCTTGCCATTGGGTTAGCAGCACCTGCACTGCAGGACTGTGACCGTGCTTTGCAGCGAGGTGCAAGGCAGTGTTTCCCTCCTGCAACAGAGACACACTCGGGGTAGAATGCCCTGTGCTGGGAGAGCATGTTCCTTCAACAGTAAGGGCTGCAATGGAGTTTCTGGAAGTTTTCATTTTGGTTAAAGCACGGTCCAGAGCGTGGACCACTGTATCTGCAGTTTTAAGTGAAATTTATACATTTTTAAGTTTTAAATAAAAAGGTATAGCTTTCTGAACCAGTAGGAAAAAAATCATCCATGCTCCTTCTTCTAACTTTGCTACCAATTGCTAGCAAAACATGGAGCAACAGAAGAAATTCCATTTGACCTATGTGAGGGTAAAATGGTGAAAGATTTCTGGGAGGTCATTTTAGCAATATTATATACCCAAAGATTTTAAAATGTGCAGAAGCCTTTGACCCACAATTCCACATCTAGGAATTTCTCCTAAGAAAGTCATCAAAGGTGTACATATAGATACGATGTCTACCCCAGGGTTTTCCCCTCCCCTTTCATGTAAGGCTGAGGCTCCAGGAGACCTCATGGGAGGAGAGAAGAGGGGTGGAGTTGATCATGGAAAAATCCATGTGGTCTATTGACTTCACAAACATTATGAAGCAAAAACTGCCAATCTGGACAACCCACAGCAGCAGTGGAAGGATTTTGTCTGGATAGTTCATGATTCTCTCTGAGTACAGTAACAACTTACAACTCTTCTGCTGACTAAAAGTCCCTCACCAAATCTACAGGCCAATTGTTACCCCTCTACATCAATTGTTACTCCCCTTTCTCTTGTTCTCAGCAAAGAAATAAAAGTCCAACTCACCTTGTCCTTTTCTGAAGTATGCAGGTTTAGGAAGGTAAGTTTTTCTATCATTTCAACATGGCCCCTCTCAGCTGCCAAAAGAAATGGTTTTCTTCCTTTCTAAAAATCAATCACAAACCTCAAGCATTTATTACACTCTTAGTGAACAAGCATGACAGTGGACAAAGCTAGTGACATTTTAAGAGAAATGTTTAGGTTTGATTTTTTTAGAAGATAAGCTCAAATATAGAATTTTCTGATTATGGAATTCCTCCTACTTTTTATGTTGCCAATGGAGACTATATTTTCCATAGCCAAAATGTCATCAAGAAAAGTGAAAGACTTGTCTTAGTCTGTTTTGTGTTGCTATAACAGAATACCTCAGTCTGGGTAATTTATAAAGAAAAGAGGTTTATTTAGCTCACAGTTCTGCAGGCTGGGAAGTTCAAGGGCACGGTCTTGGCTTCTGGCAAGGGCTTTCACACTGTGTCATAACATGACAGAGAAAGTCAAAGGGATGCGAACATGTGTGAAGAGACAAAACCCAAGAGGCATCCTAGCTCTCACCCTCGTGGGAACTAATTTATTCCTATGAGAATGAATCTAGTCCCACCAGAGTGAGAACTCACTACCTGAAGAATGTCACCAAGCCATTCATGAAGATCCACCCTCATGACACAAACATCTTCCAAGAGGTCCCACCTCCTAACACCACCAGATTGGGGATCCAATTTCAACATGAATTCTGGTGAGGACAAACCATAGCCAAACTATAGCAGATCCACAGAAAATGTAATGTTGTAACTTGAGAAAATTAAAAGAAGGAAAAGGAAGTTGTGGTGGCAATATGATAGCAGAAGTATTTTCTTCAATTAAAGAGAAAACACTCACAAATTGGCTTAGTGTGTTACTAACTGAAAGCTTAGCAAGGTGTCTTAATGTTAAAAAATAGATACAAGCCTCATCTAACACTTGATAAAATAGGGTAATGAAAAGATCGTGGCCACTGTTAACCTGAGATAACAACATAGGAGCTCCCAGTAACTGGAGAAAAAAGGAAGAAATAATGCTGAAATAACAAACGGTAAAAAGCAAAAACAAAAACAAATCTATAAAGATCAGTCCTACAGAGGTCTGTATTTATGCATGTATGGGAGCTGGAGAAACAAATTTGCACCAAAAACTTCACCTAATTCATCATTGTTGGGCCACATATGTCACCAATGAGATCTACATCTCCAACCCTTTAAAGGGTTCAGTGATTTCATTCTCAGGAGATCCCTAGAAATGGCAAAGGAAAGAAACAGAGATTGCTTAGAACCCTAGTTTTCTGCACTAATTGTAGAGTAAAATTTAATCTTGAGTCATGAGCAACTCTTTGGAAACGACAGACCAAAAATTATTGTGTTTGATATACAAATATGTGCAAATAGTGACTACAGGTAAAGGTTCATGTAAACAAATCATAAAAGAGGGAACAAGAGACAGTGATTATATACTAGATGAAAACATCTGATCACATATCCTCATAAATAATTCATTAATTTCTTCAACAATTATTGAATGCCTATGAATATGCCAGATAATGTGCTAAGCAACAGAGTGACCAGGGTGAGAAATATATTGCCCATCCTCAAGTTCAGAGTCCAAAAGGAGAGATGGACACATAAGCAAGTAATTATAATGTAATGTAGTAACCTAGTGCTGGTGATATATGGGGTTATATAACTCAGCATTTAAGTGTGTTTGTGGCTGGAAAGGTAGGTGGTGAGAAGTGGTGGAAGAAGGCCTTTAAAGGTTGCTAATGCACTGGAACAGGAGAAAAGAGAACTTGTTACCTGATTCTTGCCTGTTATCTTTTACATTGGAGAATGACCCCCGGCTCATGCAGAAGGAAAGGGCTTTTGTTAGCTCTTTATGCACAGAGACCACAAATAATACATGAAGGTGTTGTGCCCTAGTGTGGCATTTGTTGCTTTTGCCTTTATATTTACCTTTCTTCTAGTAACTTTGTTTTACTTTGCAGAACAACCACACATACACACACACACCCTGTCATTTAGCCCATTTAGTGCTGTCCATTTCCAAGCCTTATCTGCCTGCCTTCTGCCACATGAAGTGATTACATAACCTGCCGTCACAGTGATTGGTTCGAGATTGGGCATATGATTCAGGTAGGGCCAGTTGTTCCTGAGATTTATACATAAACATTTAATGACAGATTATTATTTCTATTTCTTATGGATTGAAATCCATAAGGATATTAAACCTGAGGCTGCTAACAGCTATCTTTCCTACTATATGAAAAGTATACCTATGAATAATGCCAACATGCAGACAGCTAAGAAATGGACAAAGAAAAAGAGCTGGGTCCAGCCATGCCTGAAGCTGGAAAGATACACCCTCATACTCTTTAGTTACAAGTTAATAAATTACGTTCTTTGCTTAATCTCAATCAAGATGGATTTTTGTCTTTGCAACAGAAAGAATTCTAACTAACACATATTTATCAGTTTGGTAACAATACTAATCTGTTCAATTTTAAAATGGTGCTTTTCTTTTACCCGTGGTTGCTACAAAGTTTTGCATTACTGCGTAGATAACAAAGTGAAAGAAAGCTTCACCTGCTAAGAGATGGGAGGTTCTGAGAAAAGACTACAGTTACCACAGATGAAAGATCTTTCCTTTCCTTTGGAAACACTATTAGTTTGAACTTTGGAAGCCCTTTAAAACAGTTATCATCCAGGAAAAAGATGTAAAAGCAAAATTACACAAAGTAAAGACATTTAAAGTAACCTATAATAAATATATGAAAAGGTAGCATAAAGAAAGGTGAGATTATAGCATAGTGAGATATAAATATTTTCTCTCATTGAGTACATATTATTAGACAAAATAACAGGAATTTCAAAGATATATGTGGTTTTTTAAAAATAGTTTCTTATTATGTCCTTTTTTTTTTTTTTTTTAACTTCCCAATCCTTTTTCATCACATTCAAGTAGGCCTCTATCCAGGGCAGTCTCATAGGCCCTCCCTTACTTGGAAGGCAGGAAGCTTTTCCAGCCAGAAGGATGGTGGAGCTTGGTGTCAGAGCCCTGGGCTCCAGGCCTTGGGCCAATCACAAAGACTCCCTGGCTCAGGATCCTGTCCGTTTAAGTACTAAAATAAGGAGGGTCCAGGATTCCTGTTCCTTCTTTCCTCTATTAACTCAATATCTATTTAACCTGATTATAACAGGGTCTTACTCTGTCACCCAGGCTGGAATGCAGTGGCATGATCTCAGCTCACTGCAGCTGCCATCTCCTGGAATCCAGTGATCCTCCCACCTCAGCCTCCCGAGTAGCTGGGACCACGGGTGCGCACCACCACATGCCGGCTAATGTTCTGTATTTTTTTGTAGAGGCAGTTATTCACCATGCTTCCCGGGCTAGTTCTCAAACTCCTGAACTCAAGAGATCCTCCCACCTCTGCCTCCCAAAGTACTGGAATTACAGGTGTGAGCCACTGTGCATGGCTAACCTGATATGTTTTAACTCAATGCATTTAATTTTTTTTTTTTTTTTGGCATGTAAGTCTGAGGGATTGGAATTGTTTATTATAAATTATTTTTAAGTTTACTGAGAAGATGAAATCATCAAATTTGATGTTATGAAATTCAGCAAAAATTTCATAAATAGCCATTAAGTGGGTATCCAAAGACCAACCTGACCTTCCTTTACCACAGGGATCCCCGAGATGTGTCGCTCTCCGGAGCCTCTGAGGAGAGGCGCTGGGTGGGCCTCCAGTGCATGCTCCCTCCCACAGCATTTCCCATCACCCCAGGGTCAGGCACTTGAGGAAGGGGAAAACCCTGAATAACTAGAAATTTCACAGGTAAAAAATATGTGTCATGAGGTTAAAAAAAAGAAAAAGCAGCATGTTAAATATGAAAAAGTGGCACTGGTGGGGTGGGAGACAGTGGGTTAGTTCTCCCCTCACAGACAGGAAACAAGAGATTTGATTAAATCTAAAATTGTTAAATGTTGCCTTGGGTCTGTATAAGAAAACAGGTGTCTTCTCAAGTCCCCTTCTACTCACTATCCCCTTCCCTCCCAGAAAAAGAAGCTTCTATGCATTTTGACTTCCAGAGACTTTAAACCAATGGAAGTCTACCATATTCGTAGTTGAAACCAAAGCAACATTGTACCCCCAAATTCTTGTAAATATTGAACAAATACATGAATGGCATGTGAGGCCTTCCTATTTCTCTCCCTCCCCAAACATGTCAGTCTGAGTATTTATTTTTGATCACCAGATGGACATTTATATGTAGATTCAAAATGTCTATACTTTATTCCTAACTCCTTGCTGCGCTAATCTCTCTCCCCTGGAAAGGCCTCAGTGATTTTTATGGCTGTGGAGCTGGGGGAAATCTCAAAAGTTTTCCCAGCATCCTCCATCTCTCCCCACCCAAACTCCCCCTGGCCTAGTTAAATCCATTTTGTGTTAAGGGCCTCCTTCCAGGAAAGCTTTCCTTGTTAGCTTTTGGAGTTCCCTCCAGGCCAGAGAGATGGATTTTACCAACCCTGGCAGGTACACAGGCTCTCAATCACTTTCTGTTGATAAGAAACTAGGCAAGAGAGTAACACTGTGAAGGTGAAGACGTCTTAAATATCAAATGTATTTTACAAACTCCACAATACCTTTAAGCAGATGCAAATGGGAAACCCAACAGTAAATTGATAGAACCTGAGCTTCTGATCACAGCTGCAACTGGAATTTCCCCCCATAATTTTTTATTATGGTAAAGTACTCATAACTAAATTTATCATCTTAACCATTATTAAGTGTATAGTTCAGTGGTATTAAGGATACTCATAAGGATAGCCATCACTACCATCCATCTCCATAACCTTTTTCATCTTGTAAAACTGGAATTGTGTCCTCATTAAACAATAATTCCCCACTTTCCCTTCCTCCTAGTTCCTGGCAACTACCATTCCAACTGATGTTTGCCAACAGGTGTGACCCACTCACAGATCTTAGGAAAAAAAGTAGATTTTTTTTTTTTCTTTTCTATTCATCAATTTAGTTTTCTGAAGGGACTAAAGTTGGGCTCAGACTCAGAGTCTTCTTTCCCTAGATGACCCAGTGGACTCATTATTTGCTCATTCATTGTATGTCTCTGAACTCAATTTAAGATCTCGCAGCTGGACATGTCACTCTGCAGTTTGCTGCCAGTGCTCCTGAACCCTTTTTCCCAACAGACAGAGGAGGAAGAAGGTGAGAGGAGAGGACATGTCCAGAATCAGCTGAAAAGAGTTACGGAGAGGAAGGCTGCTGGCCAGCAGAAACTCAAGAAATGGGGAAGGCTCCCTGCAAAGGTGCTTTGGTTTCTGAATCCCATCAGCCTGCCTGATCCTTCCCGTCTTTCCCATACACTACTCTCTCTCATGGAAGCAATCAGAGCACATTGAAGGGGAAAATAACTGTGTGTCTCATGCATAACAGGCCGTCAACGAATATCTGCTGAACTGAACTGAATAGAATTCATCAATTGGCCACGTCTCTACTTGGCATGGATAAAATTAGAAAGATCCAGCTTCCTCACCTTGATACTAAATGGCATTTGACTATGATTGTCACTTTCAGAAAATCAGATAGGATATTTTATCCTATAACAATTGTTACAACAGTGAGCACTTACAATGTGCCTGGCTCCTTGCTGAGTGCTTTATAGTCATTAGCTCATTTAAGCATCTCAGCTATTCCAACATTCCTACATAGGAATGGCATAAGTGAAAAGGGGTTATGGAATGGCTCATCATGAAGTTCATTTGCATAGGTACTTTTACATAAGATTGAGGAAATGTCAATCATTATATACCAAAGAATGGAGGTTTGCTGATTTTAAAAAAATTATATGTGGGACAAGACTTCTCCTGTCACCCTGTTGTTACCATAAAGTAGATTTTATTGTTTCCATTGTATAGATGGAGAAACTGAGGGTTTCGGAAATTGAAGAGCTTGCTTAAAACCACACAGCTAGTGCATGGTGGTACTGACCAGACCAAAGCCCAAGTCTATCTTCCTCTAAGCTGTAAATGTATAGTTGTTTAATCATATGTAGAGGAAGTCAAAGAAGTATACAGACCTAATCTGAAGAAATACTTCTTATTGTTAATATTGTTGTTTTTGAGATTACGGTCAGAAAAAAAATGTAAAAATTTTTAAAAAGAGGTGAAATGAAGTGACTATCACTGACCAGCTTCTAAAGAAACTTTTATAGTATAGTATTCTCGTGGCACAGAGAAAAGGAAGTCCCATTCATGAAGTATATTCTACTGCTGAGAAATCAAAATGCCAATTGCACAAAGGCTACTCCTCTATGAAGAAAAAAAAAAATGCCTAGAGGGAAATATTCCAGGGGAAGGACAGTCCCTGACATGAACAATACCCACTGTTAGTCTGAGGAGGGAGACGGCACAGCATGAAGGCTGGATTCAGCCAGACCTGGCGTCAAGTCCTGGCTCTGTCACTTTTTAGTTGTGAGACTTTTGGTCAGGTGTTTGGCCTCTCTGAGCCTCAACTTCCTCTCCTCTACAAATGAGCAAAATATTTTCTACTTTATAGGATTATTGTAGGGGTTAGTGAGATCATTCATTCATTCAGCAATGATTTGTTGAGCATCAGTAGGTGTCAGGTCCAAGACCTCTTACTGAAATAATGTATGTAAATAGCTTTCCTCTGTACCTACATTAACAGATACTTGTTAAGTAGTAGCTAGTATTGTTATGTATCCCCTTATTTAAAGAAAAGAAATACTGACAAATGCAATAAAACTGCATTGTATTTCATGGCTCATTACTGCATAGCTTTGGGTCAAATATATTACCAAAAGGCCAAGCATAATAAAATAAAATTTAGATACACATTTTGATTACTAAAGGGGATAGGATACTGTCCACACTCCGGCCAGGATGAGGGAGTAGAATGGGAAGAAGGAATCTGGCTGCTTCCTCAACACTTCCTGTTCTCCCTACAAGCAGGGGCCAGGATCGCCACTAATACCAACACTCCTCTTTGGTTCTGTGGTCTGCCAACGTGATGGAGGAGCTGGCTATAGGGCAGGGTCTGTCTGTGCTGGCTGCTTTCACAGCTGTACCAGAGGTAGGAGAAAGTGAAATTTGATAGGGGTGGATGCAAGACCTATACAACCAAAGTAAACACACCTCATCAGGCTGGTTCAGGTCCTTGAGGTGCAGATCTTGAATAAGATACTCCACGATGCGCACATGATTGCTCTGAGCAGCAAAGTGGAGGGCATTCATTCCATCCTGAAGAGAGCCAGGGGTGGGGGAGATACACAGTGACCTCAGAACTTCCTCTCTCCTGCAATGGTGAGGTAAGAGCTTTTGTCCAGGTGTGACCCACATACCTACCTGATTCTTGGCTCTCTGATCTGCTCCAGCTTTAACCAGCATGAGTATGACCTCAAGGCTCCCAGACCAGGCTGCAAGGTGAATTACTGTCAAGCCATGCTTCCCCAAGAAGACAGAAAAAGAGAATCTATCACTCTGATGAGCCACAGCATATACTGCCTCATCAACAAAGGCCAAATTAATACTAGATTGTTGAAAACTAAGAAATAGAGAATTTAATACGCAGCAAAAGTGATATTTCGGTTCTATGGGGAAAAAAGGGTATACTTAATAAGTGGTGCAGGCACAAGTGGTTCTCCATCTGGAAGAAAATAAAATGAAAAGCTGTATCATACCACACTCACAAAATAGCACACAAACAATAAACATATTAGAATAAAATCCAGACTATAATGTACAGTCTCTTAATTCAGAGTGAGAACAGACAGATAATAAACAAAGTCAATTAAAAATGACAGATTTTTTAAGATGTATCTTTAATAAAGATAAATGGTTATTCTCTAATCCATGAAGCACACTTACCTTTGGAGAAGAAAAAGACAAACTCAGAAAAATGGACAAAGAAAGGAAATGGAAATGATTATTGTTTAAGTATCTGGCAATATCTATTAGAATTGAAAATACAACCAGCAATCCCACTCCTGGGAATCTATCCCATAAAAATAAAAATGTCATTACCTAATGCTATATATATAAGGATATTAAGTGCAATACTAAAAACTGGGTACAAGGTAAAGGCCTATCAACATGGGAATGCTGAATAAGTTATGGAATAGTCAGACTATATAATGCAAGCATTAAAAATAATGAATTAGTGCTACAACAATTGACTTGGAAAGATTTCCATGAGTTTTGCTAAATATGGAAAATAAGATTGAGAATAAATATGATATAATCCCATTTGTTAAAAAGGAGTGATTAAGAAAACCCCATACATGTATATGTACATATCTATATCCATCTATAGGTGTGTTGGTGGGTAGGTAGGTAGATTGATTAATATAGATATGTCTATGTGAGCAGGAGAAAAGTACAGAAATAAACATATATATCTCAGATTGTTAAGTATAGTTACCAGAGGAGGAGAGGGAACACACAGGTAAAAGAAACACAAGTTATAAAAAGCATCTCATTTATATAGATGCTACTTAAAATATTTTATTTATACAAAATTATTTCGATTTGTCTGTGTGCAAACACATGTGCACAAAGTTGTCAGACTGAAAGAGACCAGGATTTACTGACCCGTAGGGATGCTGTGGGCAGTTGTATGCTGACTTGTCTACCAAATAAGCAGGGAGAAAAGTGTGGAAGGAAGCGTAGCCAGCAGTTAACATTGGCTATTTTAGGGAGGTGAGATTCGAGGGACATAAGCAAAAACATGCATCTGCACGCCAGGCCCTAAGTTAGAGAAGCAGCATAGGGCAGACACTATGAGCCTGATCTTCAGGATCAAGCAGAACTAATCTCAAATTCTGGTCACTTTCTATCACTTTCAAGTATGGGGATCTTGGTGAACTTAATTCTAACTGTCAGCTTCAGCTTCCTTATCTGCAAACTCAAGTGTGCTTTTCTGTTTCCTTTAGCCCCACGAAAAAGTAATCCATTTCCTCAGTACAAGTGCCTGCCCAAAGTAAGCTCTCACACTACATTTTATTTCCCTCTTCTAATCAGTTGTGTTTGTGATCTGGAAACTGTTTGTCAGATGTACACAGTATGAGTAAATGCGTAAGGAATGAGGGCCTGCAGCACACTTCTACTTGTGAAGTGCATAAGCCTTTTGGCATTTATTTTGGCTGCCCCCAAGTTGCATTAATGTATTCTCTTATTCTCAGTAGAATTCACATTGGGAGAGTAAAACAGCAAGTCCCAAATTATTGAGGCATAACTCTAAACTGGTGATTCTCAACTGGGGGTGATCTTGCCCCCAGGAAACATTTGGAAAAATGTATGGAGACATTTTTTACTGTCATGCTGTGGGTGGGGGGAGGTTAATATTGGCACCTAGTAGATAGAGGCCAGGGATGCTGCTAAACATCCTGCAATACACAGGGCAGCCCCAACCACAAAGAACTATCTGGCCCCAAATGTCAAAAGCACCACTGTTGAGAAACCCTGCTCTTAATGTGCATATCCTATCAAATTTATATTTCAGCTGTCACTCTAGAGGGTGAGTTAGTCCATTTGTAGGTTTACAATTCCAGCATGAAGAAGACTCTTCATTTCTGGACTCCTTGTCCCAAAAAGAAATGATGTACAATGACTGACTACTTGAGGTTCTTTAAAGCATGTTCCCTAAACACAATTCCACCTCTTAATTTGGACTTCCCTACAAGTCAATGCTCTATGTTTAGTAATACTAAATCTGCTTTCAAATATAAAAGAGACCAGAAGGCCAGGTGCGGTGGCTCATGCCTGTAATCCCAGCACTTTGGGAGGCCGAGGCAGTCAGATGACCTGCGGTCAGGAGATCGAGACCAGCCTGACCAACATGGAGAAACCCCATCTCTACTAAAAATACAAAATTAGCTAGGCATGGTGGTGCATGCCTGTAATCCCAGCTACTCGGGAGGATCGCTTGAACCTGGGAGGTGGAGGTTGCGGTAAGCCAAGATTGCACCATCGCACTCTAGCCTGAGCAACAGGAATGAAACTCCCTCTCAAAAAAAAAAAAAAAAAAAAAAAAAAAAAGCCAGAAATATTTGAGACAGGTGACAAATCACTCTTTGATAGGAGATCTATTTTTTCCCTAAGAGGTAATTCCTAATTTCAAAGCAGCCTATATTTTAAAATTCCAAGCTCCAATCATAAAATCTAAAAGCTGGGAATTCAAGCTGCAAACAACCTAAGTCTCTAAAACCACAAATTCAGAATGGAGCCATTGTTCCTCAGAGGTAATGAATCACGGCTCACAGATGTAAACTCCCTGAGAAGAACCTCCATAAAACAAATTCTTCTGGTGTGAAACTGGCATGCCTGAGACTACTTAAGACCATGTGTCACAAATCACACTCACAGGTGACTCATGAAGCTCTGTGAAGTGTACATTGCCCAACAGTCACTGACAACCTGTCCTCATTGCCAGTCTCGTCATAGGTGAGGTCAATAATTTCCTTTGGGGAACAATTCTATGTTAGGAGCTTCCCAGAGATAAGAAGCTCTGTGAGCAGATGTTTTTATCCTCTGAGCACCACTTGCACCCACCTGGGATTCTTTACTCCTGTCTGGAGTAAGGCCCTCCATTTATCCAGTCTGCCTATTCCCAGGACTTGGGGGTGCTGCTCACTTTGGTCCCTAGCATGCAGTGCCTTGAATGGCACTCAGCTAGTACAGTCTCTATCCTTGCTCCCCAGAGAGATTGTAGGCCCTGCAAAGCCATGACTCTATCTCATACCAGTGCTTCCCGAAAACAATCACCTGGGAATTTTTTTTTAATGCGGATTCTGATTCAGGCCTGGGTGGGGCCTAAGATCTTGCATTTCTAACAAGCTTGCAGGTGATGTACATGCTTCAAGTCCTGGCACCACACTTTAAATAGCAAGGACTTCTGTCTAGTTGAATCCTCAGTAGTTGACACTGAGACATACGCACAACAGCCACTGAACAAATATTGAGGGTGAAGGGGATCAACTGTTAGCTCTTTGCAAATGGTGTTAGAACTTAGAAGAGGTCAAACTCAAGGCTCATCATTCAGATAAAGAAGCTGCCAGATTGGGTCAAAAGTGACCTTGCTTGAATTATGAAAAACATTTGACTAGTTATGGAGTAATGCCACTGTAGATGATTTAATCAGTTATAAACATATTTAACTTAGTGAAACCTTCAAAGCAGGAAAAAGAGACACATCAGGAATTACTCTATTTCCCACCTGACATTATTTCAATCTTCAAGCAAAGTTAAGAGAAACAGTCATGCTTCAGAGACAAGGTAATGCAAACATATGTTTAGAAAAACCTCAAGGAGAACAAGTTGGTGAAATATCTCTCCATCATTTCAGGAATAATTTGAAGGGGTGGCCTACCCCTCCACACCTGTGGGCGTTTCTTGTTAGGTGGAACGAGAGACTTGAGAAAAGAAATGATGGAATGAGAGACTTGAGAAAAGAAATGAGACACAGAGACGAAGCATAGAGAAAGAAAAAGTGGGCCCAGAGGACCGGAGCTCAGCATACCAAGGACCGACGCTGGCACTGGTCTCTGAGTTCCCTTAGTATTTATTGATAATTATCTTTACCATCTTAAAGAAAAGGAGGTGGCAGGATAATAGGATTATTGTAGGGAGAAAGTCAGCAGTAAGACATATGAATAAAGATCTCTGTGACATGAATAAGTTTAAGGAAAAGTGCTGTGCCTTGATATGCATATGTAAACATCTCCATATACCTTTTTAGTGCATAAAGAGCAGCATTGCGCTAGCAAGTCCCGCCTTTCGCCCTAAGGCAGTTTTCTCCTTTCTCAGGAAACAGAGCATACAATCGGGTTTTACACCGAGATGTTCCATTGCCCAGGGACGGGCAGGAGACAGATGCTTTTCTCTATCTCAACTGCCAACAACCGCCAAGAGGCCTTCTTTCCTCTAGTACTAGTCCTCCTCAGCACAGACCCCCCACGGGTGTCAGGCTGGGGGACGATCAGGTCTTTCCCTTCCCACGAGGCCATATTTCAGACCATCACATGGGGAGAAACCTTGGACAATACCTAGTTTTCCTAGGCAGAGGTACCTGTGACCTTTGGCAGTGTACGTGTCCCTGGGTACTTGAGATTAAGAGAATGGTGATGACTTTGAACCAGCAAGCTGCCTTCAGGCACTTGTTTACCAAAGCACAGCCCAAAATCCATTAAACCTTGAGTCACCACAGCACATGACTCTTGCAAGGACAAGGTTGGGGGTAGGGTCACAGATTAACAGCATCTCAAATACAGAACAAAATGGAGTCTCTTATGTCTACTTCTTTCTATGTAGACACAGTAACAGTCTGATCTTTCTTTCTTTTCCCTACATAATTGATTTGCACTCTGACACAAACCAGATCTATATTTAATATATTAGAAACATGGCAATCCTCAGATATGCTGTTTAAAAGAAAAGATGCAATCTAATCTGGCAATGGATACATAGATGTTCGCTGTATGATTCCCTCTACTTTGCTATAGTAAAGATTTGGGGTTATGGTTCTGGTTAAAACGAAGTAAGCACAGTCCACTCTGTCTCTCCCACCAAAACAAATAAAATCTCTGGAAAGAATGCATGGAACGTACACCTACTATATACCCACACACATTTTAAATTAAAAAGTAAAAACAAAGAATGCATGGAACAGCTGAGGACTCTGTAAATGGTATCAGGTGGATTCGGGAAAAAAAAATCAGAACTCAAAGTAAGGACAATCCTGCTGTGACTTTCCAGATTTTTCTTTTCCTCCCATACCTTCCAACTTGGACTTGAGGCAGTGCAAATCATGGAACTGTGCCCTGGGCACAGTCAGAAAGATTTCCAACAGAAGCTCTCTCATTCTGGTCTAAGGAGAAGGGAGCCCCTATAGAACAGAGAAGGCAGGGGAAATTCTCTGCTTCATTTTTCTCTACAGGCCCTGCCCCCCTCCCGCAAGCCAAGCCCCACTCCCAAAGCTACAACTTGACAGTGGTAAGGGTAGCAGCAGTGGCTGGGCAAGCACCTTAAAGTCCGACATAGGGGAATCTTTCTCTCTGGCCAGAGGAACTGTGGTCATAAAGCACGGTGGAGGAAGAATCCAAATGTTCTCTTGTTACCCTCCCCCACTTGGTCCTGGAGGCAGACCTATTTGTGGAAAGTACACAGCAGGGCCGGGAGACCACAGCCTTGGCTTTCCAGTCAGAGGACCAGGAAAAGAGGGTGGGGAGCTGGAAAATGTAGGGGAGTTGATCATGGAGAAGATGGAGCCTGAGAAAGGGATGGCATAAAGTTGTGTGTGTGCTCCTGGGCTCACCCCTGAGCTGTTTAATAAGCCTATTTAGTATCAGAGTTCATAGAGCAAAGTCAATATTTAATGTCTCTGGGGCCAGTTAGCTTCTGTCTTCCACATCCCAGATTCTACTCTGGACAATGATCTTGCTTTTACAAATGCATGCTATTGGTCATAAAGTCAATATGAGAAAATAAGCAAAAACCCAGGTCCCATAGGTAAAAGGGAAACAATTTAGTCCCCAAATACAAAGAGCACATATATGTATATTCTCTGAAGAGACGTTTCCAGAACAAACACTGCCAATTAAAATATTTTGCATGTATGTGAAGAAAAGATGTCTGGAGTGATCAGATTCTCCCTGTACATTGGTTATGCTCCAATTTGTTCTACTCAAGATGAGCTTACCTTATCAGCAACATCCACCCTGGCCTTGTGTTTAAGCAAGAAATCCACTGCAGATAAATGATTTCTCCCCACTGCAAAATGCAGGGCTGTGCGGTTCATCTGAGGAAGCATAATTTATGTTTTTAGTCACTGATCATTATTTAGTGCTTTTAGGTTTCCTGTTTCTTGAATGGCCATAGTTTTCTATTAGGTGTTTCTATTTTGATTGTTTGGCTCCACTCTTTGCCTTTACCTTTGAAAGTTGTGAGAATTGTGTCCAGCCGAATTCTGCCTTCATTATGAGATAACAGCAGAGAATTTGGCAATCCACTGAAGGACACGCCTCGAGCTGAAATTCTTATTTCAACTTATATTGTATTGTAGCATTATGTTGTGGCAACATAATGGGTTTTGTTTAGAAAGTAAAAGTTGGATTTCCCCCTTATATAATCATTAATAACGGTAAATTTTTCTGCTTAGAATATCCTAATAATGCATAGCGGAAATTTTCCTAGGTATTCAATCCACTCATGTTCATTCTTCTCTAAGTTTTTGGACTGTAAACTTTACTGAAGCAAATAAATTCCTTCTGAAAGGAAGAAGGAAGGGAGGAAGGGATAAAAGAGCGAAGAAAAGAGGAAGGAAAGACAGAAAGGCAGAGGAAAAGCTATGACCATCTTGCTCCAAAGGACAGTCCATGTGGTGCTCCTGGGATACCCAGAGAGAGTCTAATACATTTCAGACAATGAAAGTTTTGCTTGGAAGTGATATGAGTCATAATTCCCATATTCTAGACACTGTTTTTGCTTCCAAAGAAGATGTCTGGGCATGGCTTTACTATTCTTTGTTACACATAAATAAGAAAAAAATGAGAACTGTTTAAATATTTGATTTTCTTGGTAGTGTCAACCTAAATAATAAGAGAGACTTTCAAAAGAAAAGATATTTATTTGGGAATAAAGCATTGCAACGGGAATATGCATGTCATAGTAAACTATGTGTGTATTTAGGGAAGTAAAAGAAGACAAAGGTTTTTAAAGGAAAAAAAATGAGGAGGATTACATAACTGTTTTGAAATAATTATCCTTTGCTGCAAAGTTCAACAACAAGCTGACACCAGTCTTAGATTAGACAGGCAGTTTCTGGGCAGATGTCCTTGCAGAAGTATTTTCTGTGTAAGGTTGTGATGGCCTTTGTGTGAGGTTGTGGGTTTTGCAGTCTTTTGTGATAGTTTTTGTTATCAAGTATACAAGCATGAGAACCCTGTCTTCATGGCCTTCCCCAGCTCTATTTGTCAAGGTTTTCTTAATATCGGTGACCCCATTTTGATTCT
This sequence comes from Macaca mulatta, assembly GCF_049350105.2. Taxonomy (NCBI): domain Eukaryota; kingdom Metazoa; phylum Chordata; class Mammalia; order Primates; family Cercopithecidae; genus Macaca; species Macaca mulatta. Next base: position 82,024,267 of record NC_133411.1, on the reverse strand, counting down.
GAAAACTTTCACAATAGCTAAACCAGTGATAAAATAAGTTCGACAAAACATGAGTTATGGCTGGGCACGGTGGCTCATGCCTGTAATCCTAGCACTTTAGGAGGCCGAGGTGGGTAGATCACCTGAGGTCAGGAGTTTGAGACCAGCCTGGCCAACATGGTGAAACCCTGTAACTACTAAAAATACAAAAATTAGCCAGGCATGGTGGCGTGCGTCTGTAATCCCTGCTACTAAGGAGGCTGAGGCAGGAGAATTGCTTGAACTCAGGAGGTAGAGGTTGCAGTGAGCTGAGATTGCGCCACTGCACTCCAGCCTGGGCAAGAGCGCAAGACTCCGTCTCAAAACAAAACAAAACAAAACAAAAAACCCCATGAGTTATTATGACTTTGTCTGAAATCTGGAGCTTTGCTCTACTATGTCAAATATGGGCTTATAAGCTCCACTATTAACTTTACTTGTGAATAAGGATGTAAGCCAAAATTTCACCCAAGATAATTCAATAAAATTACTTATATTTTAAAAAGCTCCATCGTCACTGGTTTTAAGGAACTCTCCAAGTAACCATGTCAACGATTTGCTGTAAACAGCAAACAGATGTCATGAGAAAGCATAATACAGTTCATTAGGAATTTATAATAACTTGCCACGCTGTAAGTTAAAGTGTATTCGATTGTACTATCTCTCCAAGTACTTTAATATTAAAAAAAAGTTTAAAACAAAACAGAAAGTTGAATATGGAAAAATGTTAAATGGTTTAAACAGTATACTAGATAATCTATTTCCTGCTACTTGGAAAAGTGATTATTGCTTCACTTACTCCCACAATTAACCTTTCATGGTCAAAATAATCTTCAAAGATACCTATCCATAAATATTTTTGAAACTATGCAAATATCCCCTTCAAAGAGACTTGCTTACTTCTTTTCTTTTCCTTCCTTTCCATCTTTTTTCCTTTCTGCCTTTCCTTCCTTTCTTGATTCCTTTTTTTTCTTTTTGTCCCTAAAATTGTTACGCTACAAAATTTTGCTGCTTTCCTATTCTAGGATCTCTATGGAACATGAACACTATATACACTCATAACACATCACACACACACATTATACACATAGACATATCAATCCCCACACTTATCCCCACACATAAGCACAAAGGCTCCCGACACACATGCACAACATCTTCCACTGCATCTGGTACATGATTTCAGATTCTGCAGCTTCAGTTTCTAGGACCTTACTGCCTGCGATAGATATAGGTTTTGTGAAACCTGAGTTTAGACTATTTAGGGAGTCTTCGTTAAAGCCAGAGTCAGAAAGCTTAAATAATTGCAGTTAAAATGCCTTATAATTTTTCAGATTTTATAAAATCATATAGTCATAGGAATATATTACCAGAGCCCTCTCAGTGCCTTACAAGGGGCCTGTACAAGCAAGGGCCCTGAAGCTTATGCTTCATTTACCATTAAATAGCAAATCATTTACCATTAAATTTACCATTAAATACAATTACCCACCACCCAGGTGGGTGCCACACCCACCTGGAACCACTCCACAAATTGTCCTAAGCAATTGACACAGCCTCCAACCTTCACTTTGATAAACCTGGCCTCAAAGGACTATCAGGAAATCCTCACAAAAGCAAGCAGTAGAGAATCCAAATTTATGGCAGTGGACTTTCCCTCTGCTAAAACCCAGGGACTTAAAGAACAAGTAAGAGCCAGGTTTTAGATAAGGCCTCATTGCCCAAGAGGCAGACACACTACATTTCAAAACCAGTACAATGAAAATCCATATGCCTCTTTAGATTTTTAAATTTGTAAAAACAGAACCACACAGGACATCATTGGCAAGAAAACAACCCAGACTGTGTAGCAAAAAATGTTCTGCCTTTCCAGAATGTGTGAGGCCAAGCTGATCCGCAGGCGACAATCCAGGACCAGGTCCAGGCCTATAACCCCGACAGCTGGCTTTACTGCCCACCCACAGACTCTGAATAGATACGCATGAAGATTCGGTGCACTGCCCTTCTTGGAAGAGGAATTAAAACGCACAGAGCCTCTTCCACTGTTTGACTCCACCTTTTAGCTTAAACACCCTGGGATTACCAACAAAGGAGCGCTCCCTTATCTCAGCTAGCACCATGATTTTTACTTTTATTATTATTTCAGATGTCCTGTGTAAACCCAAGCCATTACTGGAGTAGTCACTTGTCATATTTATGACTTCTACTCACATTGTTCACAGCATTAATGTTAACCTTGTTTTCAGACAGCTTCTCCATAAGATCCAAATTATTGCTTTTAGCAGCATTCTGAAAGCTTCTCTCATTTGGCAGTACTGAAAGAAAGCAAGGCAAGCATGAACTAAGGGAATTTAAGGAGGCCAAAGAGAAAGCATATTTATAGGGCAAACCTTGTAACAACAGCCTTGAAACGAAACAACAGCCTTGAGTCTTTCACATTTCGCTATTTTTATTTGGGACACAGAAACTTTGCTTCAATATCTTATAAAACGGTAGTATCAAGATTCAATTTTCTCCTCATGCTGCAAGGGTTTTCACACCCTTAAAAATGTTCCTGGCCCCAAACAAAACATTATTCATGAGGACCACCCTGAAGTCAGTAATGTGGTATCTGGCTTAGAAGGTCAGAAGGCGGTAGACTTCCCAGGGGACATTGTTTGTAAAAAACCTTGTACAAGATTAGGCAGGGAGGAGTCCAAATGCTCCTACAGCTTACAGAGATAAAACTGTTGTCTTCAGAACTCTATACAGACGCCAGGCCTGCATGAAGAAAATTTCAAAATGTAGCCTATCACACATACAGACACAAAGGTAAAGGGGATGAAAATGTTTTATTCTCATTGATATAAAAACACGGAGAAGTAGATTGACATCTATTATAAATGTCATATTTCACATACATATACACATTCATATGGTAAGCTTTATTAACTGTCATAGAGAAGATTCCAGGGTTTATTGAGTTTTTTTGTTATGTAGGGGAGTAGAGGGCTCTCAGAGGACAGCCCAACACGAAGGGATAACACCAGAATTGAGGTTAAGTAGGAGTCAATAACAGACCATCTCCAAACAGAAAGGACCTGTAAGAGAGGTTTCTGTATGTGTGTTGCTGAATAGTTTCCTAAGCGTTTGCTTGTTTTTAAATGATACTATCATGACATTCAATGTTCCCCAAGTTTTTGCCGAAGCAAAGACCCTTAAGGATACTGCCAAGTCCAATCAAGGACCAACCAAGGAGTATCTTCTTGGGAAATATTGTTATGGGCTGAATTGTGTCTCTCCAAAATTCATATGTTGAACTCCTAACCCCAAGTACCTCAGAATGTTGACTATATTTGGAGATAGGGCCTTTAAAGAGGTAATGAAGGTAAAATGAGGTCATATGAATGGGCTCCAATCTGATATGATTGGTGTCCCTAAAAGAAGAGAGATTAGGACGGACACACATACACACACACACACACACACACACACACACACACACACGGAAAACCAGGTGAAGGCAGGGAGAAGGTGACCATCTATAAGCCAAGGAAAGAGGCCTAAGAAGAATCCAACTTTTCCAACATCTTGATGTTGCACTAGTAGCCTCCAGAGCTGTGAGAAAATAAGCATCTGTGGTTTGAGCCATCCAGTCTGCTGTACTTTGTCGTGGCAGCCTGAGCAGACTCATACAGATTCACATGTTCATTCTTTCTGTTACCTGGATCCTTCTCTTCCTTCCTACCCCTACTCTTGTCACCATTCTAGGTGACTTCAACCTCCTCACAGATGATTAATCCAACACCTTGGCCTCTTAGTTCCCTCTAATAATCTTCCGCAGATCTGACCTCAGTCATCAAATTTCAGAGACACATTCCTGAATTAATCATCACTCAAACTGCACTACCTCTGAAATCTTGACTTCCAGAATCCTATTCTTTGACCACAACTTCTCATCCATTCAGCTCAGCTGCTCTAGTTCTCCAAGTCCAGAAATTCTGCAAACTTATGAAGTCCTCCAGTCCACAGTTCTAACCCTTTCTCATATTCTTCATTTCTGTGCCCTTACTTCCCTCCTTACCATGTTTAGATTCCATGGTGCCAGTTTGTTTTTGCTGCTGTAACAAATTACCTGACACTGAGTAATTTTTTAAAAAACAGAAATGTATTTCACACATTCAGACCATAGCATATGGTCCACCTATGAAATCACTTCTATGCAAACACCTCCCTCACCATTCTTTTCCTCCATTAGACTAGTTGGTCAGAATCCTAATTCTGAGATTAAATCCAACTGCTACTTGCTTTGTTTCTGTACCTGAACAGCTAAACGGTACTGGAGAAAAACACACAACCATGCTGTGGTAAACATTGCTAGTGTTCATCAATATCTGCTTTTTCTCTTCTACCTGGTCACATGTGTAAGCCCATATCCCAGCCTGGATACAGCTAGATGAGGTGTATCCAATGGACTGAAAGCAGAAGTGATGGCATGTCACTTTGGGGCTGAGTCAGTGAAAAGCCTGTGTCACCCTCTAGGTCTCTTTTCCCTGCCTTAGCAACACTGGAAGCCATGTGTTTAAATGAAGGGGTCACAAGATGGTGGTACCTCCATCAACTTGGTATTGGGAGATAATTCTCTCCGGGTCTCTCACATTTCTGCACATCTTACAAGCAAAAGCATTGACTGGCTTTGCTCTTTACTATCTTTTCAAGGATGTTTGTATAGTGAAAAGCCTTGACAAATAGAGATATTTTTCCTCTGGAGCAAAGGGCAGGTTTGCTTGCAGCCTTGGAAGAAAGCAATGGTAAGGCATGCTTACTGACTATTACAAACGATTTGGGTTCCCTAAGTGCAGGATTTTTCTGTAACACAACCCACTGTGTGTGCAGGTGTCATTTGGCATCTTTATATCTCCCTGTGGGAATTGGGGCTTGGAGAACTGACACAAATGCTAACACTCTGGCTACTGCTACTGCTGTGAGTAATGAAATCCATCATCTCTGATCCAAAAGTGTCTTCTGCCAGCATCTCTATCACCTAGTAAGCTAACTTGTGAGATTATAAGTAGGGTAAAATCTCAACCCCTTTATGGTCCTTGACACCTGGGTTCCTGAGAGACCCTCGCCAACCTATTTTGGACATGCTACACGAGCAAGAAATAGATTTTTCTTTTAAAGACGGGGTCTTGTTACATTTTCCAGGCTGGTCTTGAACTCCTGTCCTCAAATGATCCTCTCACCTGGACCTCCCAAAATGCTGGGATTATAGGTGTGAGCCACCACACCCAGCCAGAAATAGATTGTTTTTATGTCCAGTCACTCAGACGTAGGAGTCATTTATTGCTGCAGGAAAAGCTTACTTTGTCCTGATTGATACACATGCTAACAGGTCTCTTAAATTCTTCCCCACTAATCTCAGCACGACTAGCTAGCCTCTACATTTCCCTAGTCTTCCCTTCTTCAATATGTCATATCCTTTCCTTTCTCCTCAAATATCTGAATTTACTAATCTACCTAATTTACTTCCTCCCACTACCATCACCTAATTCTCAGTCAATACCGTTGCCTCATAGTGAAAACAGAAGTAGTAGGACACGAATTCCCACATCTTCCCACCTAGGTGAATCTACCAATCTACCTTCATTTGTATATACAGGATGAAGCATCCCTGTACCTAGGAAAGGCCAACTTCTACACCTGGGCTCTGGACCCCATCCCCTTTTTATCTTTTCAAGTGTTTCATATGTCAGTCTCTTGGAAATTATGTCTTCTTTCCTCTAGATCACTTAATCTCTCTCCAGTGGATCACTTCCTTCAAAAAATACGGAGATGTCATAATACCCTAAGTGTAAAAAACCCTCCTTTGACCCCAGCTTCCTTTCCAACTGCTGCTGCATTTTTCAACTTTCCATTACCCCAAACTTAAGTATTCTATAATTGCTGTCTCCATTTCTTCATCTCAGTCTTGTCTCAACCCATGCTAATCAGACATCTTTCCCACCCCTCTACTGAAACTGCTCTTGTTGAGGTCACTCCGTCTTGCCAAAACCCAGTCATCATACCCTGTCAAGTGCATTGAGCTCTTGGCAACTGTGACACAGAGGAACACACACCCCTTGTAACATGTTCTTCTCTAGAGGTCTGGTAAGCCAACTGTTGCTTTCTAGTCTTTTCTACCTGCTCTTTTTCCTTTGCTTGATCTCCAACTATTGGAATGCCCCAGGGTTTATATAAAACAAATAACCTGTTGATGTAGGCATGATTCCTCCATCTTACAGATGAAGAAACTGAGATTTTCAAAAGTTATACCACTTGTTCATGCTTTATAAGTGATAGAATTGTCCTAGGCAGCCTGACTCCAACCACATCACCCTGTCTCATGGCCTTCACTGCACTTACCTTAAATTATCTTATTCATTTATTTGCTTACTTACTTTATTGTCTATCACCCCTCTACCACAACAGAATGTTCCACCAGAATAGGGGTTGTCTTGTTCTCTCCATCCCTACATCTAGAACATGCCTAGAAAATAGTTAAGCTCTTGAAAATATTTCCGGAATGACTGAATGAACACTATATTGAGGAACTGGTGTACAGCTTCCAAGCCTAATTTAGGAAATAAGGCCGTCCTAGCCAGTAGGCTTGGATGGTGTGCCCCGTTAAGAGACTTGAGTACTGGGCCGGGCGCGGTGGCTCAAGCCTGTAATCCCAGCACTTTGGGAGGCCGAGACGGGCGGATCACGAGGTCAGGAGATCGAGACCATCCTGGCTAACACGGTGAAACCCCATCTCTACTAAAAAATACAAAAAACTAGCCGGGCGAGGTGGCGGGCTCCTGTAGTCCCAGCTACTCGGGAGGCTGAGGCAGGAGAATGGCCTAAACCCGGGAGGCGGAGCTTGCAGTGAGCTGAGATCGGGCCACTGCACTGCAGCCTGGGGACAGAGCCAGACTCCGTCTCAAAAAAAAAAAAAAAAAAGAGAGACTTGAGTAGTGGGAAGGCTGAGGTGGGAGGATCACCTGAGCCTGAGGAGGTCTGTGATTGCACTACTACATTCCAGCCTGTGCAACAGAGCAACAAGACCCTGCTTGCGGGGGGGCCGGGGTCGGAGGCGGGTGGGGAGTGGAGGGTGCCGGGTAGAGACTTGACTCGCTTTCAGCTTTTGAACTGCTTAACAGCTGCCTTAGTTTATACTGCACATTATTCCCAAGGCATAGATGATCCACTCCATGCTTTAAAACTTAAGCGCAGAAAGATAAGTGATTTATTTAAAGTCAGACAATAAATCGGCGCATGAGTCACGATATAGGAGATAAGAGCACATGAAACTCTTATTTGCAAAAGGACTTAATCATTATTTTAAAAAGCCTCCTCCTTAATTCGGAAGAATAATACTGTCCTTCCACCCACAGTACATGGTGGGAGTGGATTCCAAAGCCGAAAACCAGCCAACAAGGGGTGCAGCGGTGGAGGCTGGGACTCGGGGTCCCAGGGCGGAGTCGCCGCGCCAGTTTCACTCCCGCAGCTTCCGGAGGCGCTGCACTGGGTACCTTTTTAAGTCCCTTCGACCCAGCCCGCCCCGCAACCTGATTTTCTGAGACCTCGTTTCCGGGACTCACGGAGCTCGTGTCCGGCAACTGTCGTGTCCTCTTCTCCAAGCCCCTTCCGCTTCGGGATCCGGGACAGGGCCCTCCAAGGCAGGGCGTCCGCGCCCCTCAGGTCCTCCCTGAGACCCTTGGCGGCAGCAGCCGCCCCGAGCAGCAGCCCCCCTACCGTGGCCCCGTGGCCCCGGGCGCGCCCGGCGAGGTCCATGGTCGCCTCCGCGGACCCGGAGCGCAGGTCCAGACCCAGACCCAGATCCAGACAGGCCCAGGGCGCGAGGCTGGACGCTGGCAGGTCAGCCCCGCCGGAGCGCAGACCGCTCTCTGTTGTGGCGGTTCGCTGGGCAACAAGCCCCTGGTTCTCCAGCCCTGCCCTGACTTGGGCCGGCCTGGGAGAATCCGCCCTCAGGTGTGGCGTGCACTGTGCTTAAGGTTTGGTTCTCCGGGAAATAAAACATCCTGCGAAATCTACAAGCCCCAGTGAACTCCCACTTCTACTCTACCACTTCTTTGTACAATTTTAAGAAATGTCGGCCGGGCGTGGTGGCTCACGCCTGTAATCCCAGCACTTTGGGAGGCCGAGGTGGGCGGATCACAAGGTCAGGAGATCGAGACCACGGTGAAACCCCGTCTCTACTAAAAATAGAAAAAATTAGCCGGGCGCAGGGGCGGGCGCCTGTAGTCCCAGCTACTCGGGAGGCTGAGGCAGGAGAATGGCGTGAACCCGGGAGGCGGAGCTTGCAGTGAGCCGAGATTGCGCCACTGCACTCCAGCCTGGGCGACAGAGCGAGACTCCGTCTCAAAAAAAAAAAAAAAAAATTTTTAAGAAATGTCAAGGTTGAATTTATAACCAACACTATAGGAACTTCAATATTACATGATTTCTAAATGGGCTTCCAACATTTTCTTTTGAATAAAGACAGACTTGATTTCTCATTTGAAGACCACGCAATTATAATCTCTCCTGGCGGATTCTTTTGAAAAGTGAAATATTACAGAAGCAAGTCAAATTCTGACCCCCCAAATAAACTTCAAATAAGAAAGGTAATCAGGTTTTCATTTATTTTTTATTCTTCTTACAAATTTACAAAAGATGTATCATTTTAATGTAAATTATGTAATATCAATTTCATTTCAAACTTGTCAGCTTTTTCCTTCAAATTATTGTGCACCCATGAGGCACTGAATTCAAAACAATGTTTCCTTATCAATGAAAACAAATGACAAAATATTATTTATCAGAACACCACCCGTAACCTCAAACTTTCCTTTTTTAAAAAAGGGAAATGGGCCTCATGTTTGTAATAGGGATATGATAAAAACAACAGCAGATAAGCTGAATTGAGTATTATGCAGAAATATCAGACAATGTACTAATATGGAAAGTATAATATGTAAATGGAAAAACAGGGCACAAATTATATGTGTATGTAGCATGTTTACAAGTAAAATTCTAAAAATCAGAAGAAAATACCCACACAAAAGAAGGAATAATAGTGAAAACAGCAGCAGATCAATGGAAAGCATACAGTCAAGTACAGAAAGATCTCCCAATCTGGGCAACAAAGTGAGAACCCCTCTCTACAAAAATTAGCCAGGCATGGTGGTGCATGCCCGTAGTCCCAGCTACTTGGGAGGCTGAGGTGGGAGGATGGCCTGGGAGGCAGAGGTTGCAATGAGCCAAGATTGTGCCACTGTGTGCCAGTCTGTGTGATAGAGCCAGACCCTATCTCAATAAATAAATAAATAAAATAATAATAATAAGAAGAAAAAGATCTGAATTGTGTTATCCAAGTTTGAAACTGCTTTCAAATTCTAAACCAAGAAATTGACTTTTTAAAAAATCTTCTTATCGATGACCGGAGAAAATGCATCATCATTTTATGCTATATAGCCTTATAATAGTATGTGGTACTGTGGCCGGGCGCGGTGGCTCAAGCCTGTAATCCCAGCACTTTGGGAGGCCGAGACGGGCGGATCACGAGGTCAGGAGATCGAGACCATCCTGGCTAACACGGTGAAACCCCGTCCCTACTAAAAAATACAAAAAACTAGCCGGGCGAGGTGGCGGGCGCCTGTAGTCCCAGCTACTCCGGAGGCTGAGGCAGGAGAATGGCATAAACCCGGGAGGTGGAGCTTGCAGTGAGCTGAGATCGGGCCACTGCACTCCAGCCTGGGTGACAGAGACTCCGTATAAAAAAAAAAAAAAAAAAAAAAAAAATAGTATGTGGTACTTATCTTACTCTACCAGATGAGACAAAAACTCCAAAGCAGTGCATTATGTGAAACTCAGCCATAGCTGGACTTTACTTCCCTGAGAGCTTGGGCTAAATGAGAAGTTACGAAGTATACTGTGGGAGGTATTTTCTTTTTCACTGTGTTTCAAATATCAGGTTACTTCTCAAGCAGAATATTAATTCTAAGTGTACTAATACATAAAAGCTTGCTCACATGAGCTGGCCCTACTCATCTCTCTAATCTTGGGCCCTACAATTCTTCTCCATTCTTCATCCAGTGTTTCCTGGTGGAGAGCCATCCAGCTTTTATTTCCTCCCTTTGCCTAGAACCTCTCTCCCCCACCTCCACTTCCGAATTTTTAAAATAGTTTTGATTCTTTGTATCAGTAAGGTTTCAGGTTAAATGTCACTTCCTCAGAGGAGCCTTCTCGGATCATCTTATTCTAAAAGTGTCCCCTACCTTCATGTTCCATTCTCTTGTGCTGTTGTCACTTTCCTTTGTAGCACTTACCATTGAAATGTCTGTATTTGTTTAGTGTCTGTTTCCACAACCAGAAGGTAAACTTCATGAATACAGTGATTTTTAAAAGTCTGTTGGGCCAGGCGTGGTGGTCCATGCCTATAATCCCAGCAATTTGAGAGGCTGAAGTCGAGGATGGCTTGAGGCCAGGAGTTTGAGGCCAACCTGGGCAACTTAGTGAGCCTCCAGTCTCCACAAATAATTTAAAAATTAGCTGCTGCTGGTGGTGCACACCTGTAGTCTTAGCTACTTGGGAAGCTGAGATGGGAGTATGGCCTGAGCCAAGGAGGTCAAGGCTGCAGCAAGCTGTTATCATGTCACTGTATTCCAACCTGTGTGACAGAGCAAGACTCTGTCTCAAAAAAAAAAAAAAAAAGTTTCCTACTGCATCTCCAACAGCTACCCAACCTGCAATAAGTATTTGTCAAATAAATATGGAACGCAATTTAGCCATGTGAGCAGTAACTTGTCTTTGAGTCCTGAAAGCTTTAGTTTTTTCCCTAAAGGAAGGTCTAGACTAAAAAAATATGTTCAATTCTGAAGTAAACCTTTAAAACCAGATCCTGTTCAAGGATTCCATATTTTTAAAAACATCTTCCTAGATTTCTCTTTGCCCTCCTCTACCAGATGATTTCTCCCTAGACTCCCACTTTGTATATTCACCTATTATAGCCCTCCCTACATTGAATAGAAACTGTCCCTGGAGTGGCTGTCCATTTTTTGAGGACAAACATGTCTTAATAATCTTTATGTCCTTTATCCACTAGGATTCAGCTATAATTAATAGGAAAACCCAAGTAACTATGGCTTAAACAGTTTTTTTATTTGCTTCTTGTGAAAGTCTCAAAGTGTGCAGGCCAGTGCTGATATGTCTCTGTTTTACAATGCCCCCAGGAATCAGCCTCTGCAGCCCACTACTCCACCATCCCCATGTGCAGCCCTTATGTTTAGGTGTAAACGACAGCATCTGCTTCCAGGCAGCAGGATGGAACAGAGAAATAGAAGAGGCAAAGAGAATGCTACAGCTGCAAGAAGGGAAGTTTCCCAAAAGCAACCACACATAGTACTTCCTTTTTTTTTTTTTTTTTTTTTTTTTGAGACAAGGTCTCGTCTAGCTTTGTCACCCAGGTTGGAGTGCAGTGGTGCAATCTCAGCTCACTGCAACCTCCGCCTCCCGGGTTCAAGCGATTCTTTTGCCTCAGCCTCCTAAGTAGCTGGGATCACAAGCGTGCCACCATGCCCAGCTACTTTTTGTATTTTTAGTAGAGACGGGGTTTTACCATCTTGGCCAGGCTGGTCTGGAACTCCTGACCTCAGGTGATCCACGTGCCTCAGCCTCCCAAAGTGCTGAGATTACAGGTGTGAGACACCGCACCCAGCCAGTACTTCCTTTTATATTAGTCAAAACTCAGTCACGTGGCTACCCCTAGCCGGGAGGGTGTGAGCTGCAAGGATGGGAGATATATTGTAGTCATCAATTCTGTAACCTCTATTTTTCACACTATCACATATTTTTAATTGAGATACTAAATTGTCCACCTGAATTGAAGTTGAGTTATTCCAGAAAGGATTTGCATATGCTTCCGCCAGTCACTAGGGACAATACTAACCTCACTTTAATTACATTTTCTGCTTGAGCTCTTCAGGATGATACCATTTGTGTGAATTCAGATTACAAGCCTACATGTGTGCTGGTTTGTGATTCAAATTCTCACTGGCAGTCCCTCCTTCCAACCAGTGCCAAGGTTGAGCAGGCAAGTTGCTTTGCTCCCTCTTTCTTCATGGAGGATTTCTCCTTTATCCTTGCTCTGAAGGTATAAACCTTGGTGTCCCATATTTATGCACTGGTAACCTATTAGACTCCCTATCTTAGGTATTATTTCTTAGTGGTTTATAAAGAATTGATGAAATACAGTAGTCTATTCTGGGTGATCATGTGCCAAACTAAAATTCTAATAATATGGCAGAAAAGTAGAATGTTGAAGGACAACCAGGATCTCTGCCCAGAATTGCTAGCAAAACCCAAAAAACCTTGGCATATCTCACACTTGTGGATGGTTTCAGAGATCACATTTGATGTTTAGCATATTCTAAGAGGAAAAAACTTTTGAGCCTTCATAAAAGAGAACTAGATTTTATCCTAGAGCTGACCCAACCTTTTTTTTTCTTTTTGTCTCTCTCTCTCACTCTCTCCACAGACACCCAAGAACATGAGTGATATTAGGAAAGTATTGTATATAAAAATGCACAAGATGATCTAGAGCAGGGAAAGCAACTGGTGAAAGCTAAGCAATGAGTTAGACAGCTAGATATTAGACAACTGATAAGAACCTGATAAAAGACATGGAAAGAAGTGTTTTCAAAGAGGCCCAACAAGAGTAGACGGAACTCAATGATAGGTATGTGGTTGGCAGAGGTTGTGTGTGTGTGTGTGTGTGTGTGTGTGTGTGTGTACAGGAAAGAGTCCTCTACACTTTAGCGACAGGTTAGAAGGGTTAGTACCATTTGTCTCTGAATTATCTTTAATTTCCCTGAGCATTCTGTAGACAGCAGCAGTTACAAAGTAACACTATCACAATTGCCTCATACTGGTAAGGGGAACAGTTCAATATTATGGTTTGCTTAATAAATGGAATCATGTTTCCAATAGTCACCATAATGTCATTGGAGTTTTTCTTAACAACCTAATTCAGTTATGTATTACAAAGCAAAAGCGATTAGTCCCTAATTATACAATGAAAAAACAGTTTTTTCTCCAGGGAAATAAACATCACCTCTCTGTGAAGTTTACTAAAATCCTAGCAACACAAAGTGTGTTCAAATATATCACTGCTTTTCAAAATGGAACATTACGTCAAAGAAAATTCAGTACCAGGGCCAGGCATGGTGGCTCAGAGCTTTGGGAGGCTGAGGAAGGAGGACTGCTTGAAGCCAGGAGTTCAAGACCAATCTAGGCCACATAGCAAGATCCTATCTCAACAAAAATTACAAAAACTTAGCTGGGCATCATGGCACCAGCCTGTAGTCCCAGCTACTCAGGAAGCTGAGATGAGAGGATCTCAAGCCCGAGAGTTCCAGGCTGCAGTGAGTTATGATCATGACACTGCATTCCAGCCTGGGTGACGATCAGACCTTGTCTCTAAAAACAACAGTTCAGCACCAGGTACACCAGGTATGATTTTTTAAATGAAATATTTCCTCAAAAAACAGTTTTATTAGCCCCAGGTTAATAGTCGTATTTTAAGTCTTCTTGCAAATACTTCCAAGCCACTCCAAAAGGACACAGTATAATAATAAAACATGTGGCCAGGCGCGGTGGCTCACGCCTGTAATCCCAGCACTTTGGGAGGCCGAGGCGGGCGGATCACAAGGTCAGGAGATCGAGACCATCCTGGCTAACACTGTGAAACCCCGTCTCTACTAAAAATGCAAAAAATTAGCCGGGCGAGGCGGCGGGCGCCTGTAGTCCCAGCTACTCGGGAGGCTGAGGCAGGAGAATGGCGTGAACCCGGGAGGCGGAGCTTGCAGTGAGCCGAGATCGCGCCACTGCACTCCAGCCTGGGCGACTAAGCGAGACTCTGTCTCAAAAAAAAATAATAATAATAATAATAATAAAACATGTATAAAGCAAGCCACTATCTAATAAAGGGAAATAAATACAATTGTCTCTTTCTGGAACGCCCACTCTTTAGGACCTAGTGTGAGTGCAGCCACTTAGCCGCCATTCTGTCTTCCCAGAGAAAAACAGTAAGATAGTAGTAAACACTCTTGGACACATACTATTTATTCATTTACATGTCAACAAATGACTCTCCGTATCTACTGTGTGCCAGGCCATACACTTCATACTTGGAATTCAGAGATAAGTGAAAGCCCAGGATCTCTTGGGGCCTACAATCTGGTAGGGAGAAACCAACATCGGGGGCCATGCAAAGAATGTTTCAGGATCTTTGTAGAGAAACAGCAGCACAAAATAGTGACTGATCAGTTTTTCCAGAGGGCAAGGAACCGTTTTCTGAAGGTGGCCCCTGAGCTGAGTTGAAAGACGAGTGACTATGTAGGTGGGAGATAGAAAAGGGGCATTCAGGAAGCATATTCTGGACAGAGGGAGCAATGGAGCACAGATGGCAGAAAGGAGAAACAGCTTGGTCTGTTCAGGAAACCCTGAATGCCAAGCCAGTGTTTAGAGTGCATCATGGACAGTGATATATAGGAGCTGGCTTGTACTGGCTTGCAAGAGCTGTTAAAGTTTCAGGAATTTTGTGAACTGGTTGACATCACATAACTTGAAATCTGTCATGGTGCGAGTATTTACACCACAGAAATAATCATACACTAAAAATCACTCCCTTTTCCTACTCATTCCACTGCTAATCTTGGAGACAGTTGAGAGCTTTTGAAAATTGCTTTGTTTTTTTTGACATGAGAGTGCTATTATGGGAACGCTGTTTATGGCTAATCTGTAAAAAAATGCGTGAGATGGTTTAGAGCAAGGAAAACTGACACATCAGTTGGAAAGTCAGAGTTTAGACAACTGATAAGGGCTTGACAAAAGAGATGGAAAGAAATGGATATTTTCAAGAGGCCCCACAAGAGTAGACAGAATTCAGTAACAGATATAGGGTTGGCAGAGGTAGCAGTGGATACAGGGGGGATGAGTTAAAAGGTAAGGAGTAGTAAATAAACACATTTGTTAATGAGGGCAGAAAAAATATCTCCTATTAATTGCTACATCTCTCTTGCCTTTAACTTACAGCCTTCTTACATAAATGCCTATAACCACTGTCTACATTTTCTTAGCACAAAGTTCCTTCTTAAATTCTGTTATATGGCTTCCATTACCCACGGTGATGCTGAAACTTCTTCCTCTAGAAGGTCACTTCTTCAGTGGGGACATTGACCTTGCGGATACTGCAATTCCCATGCTAACTTTAAAATAAAGCACTTCTGGGGGAGTGAATTAATTTATAAATACTTCTTATAATGTTACTTTTCCTACTATCACATAAGATTGAGGAAAGGTATATAGCTCTATATTACAGGGACAATGTAAAGACTGATATTAAAAAAGAGACCTTTGAACTACATTGAAGAGAGGATTATACACATGCAAAGAAATTATGTCATTTGTTGTTTTATACTCTAATATGCATACATTCCAAATGCATAGCCCATCCTCCTTGAGACCTCCTAAACATGTTATGAATTTGAAGTGTCTCTGCATTATTCAAGTGAGGCAGGAAAAAGTTACTCTAAGTGATCTTTCTTTTTTATATTTTATTTGAATACAATTCTAATAATTCGACATTTATGCAGTAAAGGGTTAACCCCGCAGCCTCAGGTTACTCAAGCCTTGCACTTTTCAAAGAGAGGTGTCTTCAGGTATTGGCCCTTCCTTAACTAGCTCCTGGGAAATGACCTGAGCCCTTGGAATTTCCAGTTTGATAATAGTGTTCTAGTATGCCTGAGGCCTTGGGCTGCATTTTGTTAGTTTGATGAGATAGTTTATGCTAACAGTATGACTCATGGTGAATGTCTGTTTTTGAATGGCTGAAGCCCTGGGCCATGAGGTATCACTACACCTCTGGGGTCTTGAGACTTAATAGGTAAGGTCAGTCACATGTGTGATGCGTGTCTGTGTGACTGACTTCCAGTAAAAACCTTGGACACCAAGGATTGGTTGAGCTTCCCTGGTTGGCAATATTTTACACATGCTGTCACACATTTCTGGGAGAATTAAGCATGTCCCCATGTGACTCAACGAGGAAGAGGCACCAGGAAACTTGTGACTGAAATGATAAAGTAATAGGGTACTGCAAATAACAAAGCCTAATATAACGAATTGACTTAGGGTTGGGGAGAAGACTTCAGGGAGTCGGGAGACAAATATCACAGACTGGAAAACTGGTGACTTGTTTGGTGGTGTATTAGGGTTCTCTAGAGGGGCAGAACTAATAAGACAGATGTATATATGAAGGGGAGTTTCTTAGGAAAACTGACTCACACAATCACAAGGTGAAGTCCCATACAGGCTGTCTGCAAGCTGAGGAGCCAGGAAGCCAGTCTGAGTTCCAAAACTTCAAAAGTAGAGAAGCAGACAGTGCAGCCCTTCAGTCTGTGGCTGAAGGCCTCATAGTCCCTGGCAAGTCCAAGAGTCCAAAAGCTGAAGAACTTGAAGTGTGATGTTCCAGGGCAGAAAACATGCAGCACAGGAGAAAGATAGAGGCCAGAAGACTTAGCCAGTGTAGTCCTTCCACGTTCCTCTGCCTGCTTTTATCCTAGGTATGCTGGCAGCTGATCAGATGAGTGCCCAACTAGACTGAGGGTGGATCTGCCTCTTGAGCCCACCGACTCAAATGTTAATCTTCTTTGGCAATACCCTCATAGACACACCCAGGAACAATATTTTGCATTATTTTATTATTTTTTTTTTTTTTGAGACAGAGTCTTGCTCTGTCGCCCAGGCTGGGGTGCAGTGGCCGGATCTCAGCTCACTGCAAGCTCCGCCTCCCAGGTTTAGACCATTCTCCTGCCTCAGCCTCCCGAGTAGCTGGGACTACAGGCGCCCGCCACCTCGCCCGGCTAGTTTTTTGTATTTTTTAGTAGAGACGGGGTTTCACCGTGTTAGCCAGGATGGTCTCGATCTCCTGACCTCGTGATCCGCCCGTCTCGGCCTCCCAAAGTGCTGGGATTACAGGCTTGAGCCACCGCGCCCGGCCATATTTTGCATTATTTAATCCAATCAAGTTGACACTCAATATTAACCATCACAAGCGGTAACAAAATATTTGGTCAAACTGTCTACAGCTGTCTTTGGAAAGAAGACCAAATGCTGATTGAGGCGGTAGCCTTAGGGGAAATGCTAGGAGAAAAATTAAAAATTTGGCATGGGATGGCTCTTTCTTGCTGTGTTCAGCAAGGTCCTGGAAGAAAGAAATGTATTTTTTTCTTGACTGAAACTAGCTTGCAGAGATGGAGGAAAATATCATCTTGTTAATGAAAACACTTGCTTTTCTTTACAGTTTTATCCCCTTAAAACAATATAGTTGTTCAGTTTTTACTGTTTTAAACTTTACACAAATGGAATCATGTTGATGGCATCCCTCTGTGATTCGCTTCTTTTGCTCTATGCTATGTCTGTGATATTCATCCATGTTGTGGTTAGCTATTTCCTTCATTTTCACCATTGTGTAGAATTCTATTGTTTCAACACAAATGCCATGGTAGAATTTAACCATTCTACCATTGCTGAATAATTGGTTCATTTCTAACTTTTGGATATTGCAGTGCTGCTATGAACACTAAAAAATTTTTTTCTAGGCCATCTTCCTGACTGGGCAGAACTTTCTTGTACATGCTTTCTAGGATACATGTTCAGTAGTTTTCCCGAGGCATTGTATTAGTTAGGGTCCTGACAGGGCAAAAAATAACTGTAATGAAAGACAGCCTGCAAAGATGTATACTTCAGAGTGCAATTGCTGGGTTTTGAGCACGTTTATCTTTATTTACTGAAGGACAAATTTTTCCAGTGATTGTTTTCAATGTAAGAGCTGACATCATCACCAAAATTTAGTATCATTAGATCATTTCATTTTTGTAAATAAGGTAGAGATGTAATGATACCTCCTTGTAGTTTTAGTTTTTACTTCCCAAATATTAATATGGCTGGGAATATTTTCATGTTTCTTGGTCATCTGGATTTCCTTTCATTTGAAATGCCATATAAAGTCTTTTGTACAAATTTCTATTGACTGTCTTTTTCTTAGTGATTCATAGGGATCATTTATATACTCTGGACACTAGTTTTTCACCAGTTATATATATTGCAAATATGGTGGTTCTTTATATTAGGTTTATATTAGGTTCACTAAGTAGGTAAAATTATGCATGCTTATTACCAGTCCTTGTAGTTTTGCTGTATTTTCTTCAAATGCCCCAAATCAAAATTATAATAAAAAGAAAATGGGTTGGATATAATAGACAAAACAGGTAGTAACGAATGTGAAGAAAATTCTGGGCAGAGAAAATAAAAATGAAGGCATAAGAGGGAGGAAGAGTGGAAAAGTAAGGAAACCATCTCTATTAGATCTATAAAAGTTTTAAATTTGATTTCAAATGATTATTAAATATTACTAAATGATTAACATTCAACTAAATAAATCCTTAAATGAAAATAATTTAGCATTTAATCTAATATTGAAGATAATAAAAATAAACTTAAGGCAAGACAGAAAATAATTCAATATGGTATTATTTACCTTTCAGTATATTAAATATTTCATTGAACTTAAATTTGTACAGAATTTACATAAGTAAATCACACGATCAAGAACCATAACACTACAACTTTGTATTTGCCACAGTGTATAATAACATCAGTCATGGGATTGGATTGGCATGCTAACAGGCATTAAGCCTAATTTAAACAATCTAGTAATTAAAAGTCCAGTTACCACTTTGCCAAAGTCTATGAGTTCTTAATTAAGCTATTCCTAAAATATTATAATATATAAAATATATATTTAGATCATAAGCTAAAATATGAAAAGCAAGAGGAGAGAAAACAAAAATATAAGAGAACAAAAGATTTAGCTCCTTAAAGAAGTAACATAAAATGGCTTCCAACTTCATGTTACAATTAAATAGTAATAATAACTATTATTATATTATTGAGACAGGGTCTCGCTCTTCATCCAGGCTGCAGTGTAGTGGCAAGATCTTGGCTGACTGCAGCCTCGACCTCCCAGGTTCAAGAGGTTCTCCTGCCTCAGCCATCTGAGTAGCTGGGATTACAGGCATGTGCCACCAAGCCTGGCTAATTTTTTTTTTTTTTCGTTTTAGTAGAGATAGGGTCTTATCATGTTGGCCAGGCTGGTCTCAAACTCCTGACCTCAAGTGATCTGCCCACCTCAGCCTCCCAAAGTGCTGTCCTTACAGGTATAAGCCATTGTGCCTGGCCTAAATAATTATTTTTTGAGAAGAACTCATAGATAGCACAAAAGTATTTGGAGAAACTACTTAAGCTAACTACTATTAAGCTCTCTTCTTTCACAAATATTAATAAAAATGTTGATAGAAATGTAACTAAGATATGTAATGTGTTTTAATACACATTAATCTTTTGAATTACACATTTTCTCTTGAAGATTATTAAAAAATGACTGTACAATTCATCCTTCTTTATAGATTTGTGGAGAGTACCAACATAATTGACAAGAAATGAAATACTGCCATTTAAAGGTCCTGTATTAAAATAAAACTACTTTGAATCATCTTAAGACTAAATATTTTAAAAAGTGATTCAAGTGCTTATTCATAAGATAACGGAATTCTAAATAAGAAAAGTCAGATTAAAAATTGTATTTTAGGCCGGGCACGGTGGCTCAAGCCTGTAATCCCAGCACTTTGGGAGGCCGAGACGGGCGGATCACAAGGTCAGGAGATCGAGACCAGCCTGGCTAATACGGTGAAACCCCGTCTCTACTAAAAAATACAAAAAACTAGCTGGGTGAGGTGGCGGGCGCCTGTAGTCCCAGCTACTCGGGAGGCTGAGGCAGGAGAATGGCGTAGACCCGGGAGGCGGAGCTTGCAGTGAGCTGAGATGCAGCCACTGCACTCCAGCCTGGGCGACAGAGCAAGACTCCGTCTCAAAAAAAAAAAAAAAATTGTATTTTAGGCAAAAACCATTTTAATGCAGATAATAACTGTGATATTTATTTTCCTGAAGAAAACCACTTGTACTAGTTATGTTAATACTCTTCACAGAACTTAAGATAAATTTTAATTATGAATGCTCATGAAGTATTTAGATACTAGGATCAATGCCAACAAAGTAGTTAAGTGCTGAAAAATTCTTATGATAATATAGGTTTGTGTAAATCTTTGAGAGCCCTTACAAATATGTTTTTATATTCAGTATAAAAATAATAAAAAAAACCACCTTCTTATCTCATTCCTAATTTCCCTTTTAAAAATTATCTCATAACAGGATTAATTTCCAATTGATGTATAATGGAAGTAAAATTCTCATGGTTATAAAAAAGATATACGCAATCAATATATATATATCTTAGAAAAGTAAACATCATCTGAGGAAGGATTATTGCACTTGCCTTCACTAAATAAATCTGCAAACTTAAAATCAGAAAGAACAAATTCATTGATTATAAAATAACAAGTTTCAATTTAAAGTTAATGATAAAATGTTCAATGTTTACTTAAAAAATATATCAAGGGTATGTTTGGGATTGTTTGGTTTTATTTTCTTTGATGAGTACTTTGTCATCAATCCTGGCCTAGAATTAAAAGGAACACACAATTAAAATGCAGGAAGAGATTCTAGAAAATAATTCATTTCTAACATTGATTACTTAATAATTTATAAAATGATTGAATTTTCATATTGTAGCCAGCTTTATTAAAGCTCTAATTAGCCGTACCTTTTTGTTTTTGTTGCAGCCTTCTGTACTCCACTTGAGCTACCTTTAGAGGAAAGAAAAGTCAAGAAATTCCATAATGAATAATATGAGATAATTAAAAAGTTGTACAAAAATTTAAAAAGTTAAAACTTATTGATTAAAGATAATAACTTTCGTGGTACTATATAGTTCATATGGAAACACACCAAAAACTATAATTTCTTTGTAATTTACTAATTTTATTAGCATTACACTTAATTTTATTGGTGAAATTTGGGTAGAGTCAGCACTACCAAAAAATAAGTTAAAGAGGCTTTCTGGTTATGCAGTTATAGTTAATTTACCACTGTGTCTTCGCAGATACTCTCTGAAGGAATTTCTTTTTTGATTAGATCACTCAGCTCCTTAAACCTTTGAGTTCATTCTGTGCTAAATCAAGATCAAACCAAAGTTTTCCCTAAATTCACAATCTATAGGCTTGAGTTAATTCTAACCTATGGCAAGGTAACCAACATTTCCCTAAATGGTGGCATACACAAACTACCCATTTAATAGTATATGTTTCAGATTTAACAATCTCATTAATTTTAATAAAACATATTCCTAGAAAATCATGCAGTTTAAAACGACTACACACTCACCAGTACTTCTGGAGCTTTCTTTGGGTTGATTAACTGGGTTAACTTTGTCATTTCTTAATTCTTGGATAAAACTTTTATTTAAGCAAACATCCACATGCACATTGAACAGGGTTAGATCTGAAGTCTTTTGTTCTACATTACAAACAGGACAAACTAGAGCTTGGCCTGTTATCACTTCACATAAGTAAGGCTGGCAGGATTCTTGTCTGCTTAATAATCCAACATCTTCGTTTTCCAACGAAACAGTGCAAGAAGAATTCTGATGACAGTGTTCAATATTAAAAGACTTGCCTGGGAGATTAGAACATTCTCCCTTGATATGCTTATTACTTAAAGCATCTATGCTTTCTGCTTTAGATGAGTTATCTATAGTATCTACTAAAGCTACACAATCTACTGAAGACACTTCTTTAATTTTTGGATGGGCTTCATAATCTTGCTTCTCACAAAGTGAAGAAGCAGGAACATTTTCTTTCTTGTTAACTCTGGTAGCAGAAACATGTGAACACGAGAACACTTTAGAGTTTTCACTGATTGAAGATCCATCAAGACATGCATCTACATGTTTATTAAAGGCTTCCAGACTGATGCACCCTTGTGCCCTAAAGCAAACAGGACAGGTAAATATCTGACAGTTATCTGAATTCTCTGGTATTTCCAAATTCTCACTCATCTTCTTCTTTAAAACTTGGAATGGTTGTGATGTCTGGAAACTTTGTTTATTCACAGTTTCACATTTAAATGTATCTTGGTGACTCCATTTCCTTTCTGATCGTTTTTTATCAAAGAAACTCTTCTTATGAGACATTTCTAGAGGTTTTACAAACTGATCTTTGTCTGTTTTCTCTAGTATACACCCAGTGGCTGACAGGGCTTGGTTTCCCGCCTGTAAAAAGCCAATAATGCTCCTTTGTTGGTGTTTCCTGTCTTCTTCATTGGGAAAACTAGATATCCGAACACCTAAATTAAACCAATCACAATCAATTTCATATTGAACAAAGCCAATTCACTCATAATGCATAAAAACATTTTGTCTAGTGCTATGACATATGCAAAAGGTTGGCTAGAGAGAAAAAATAAGTCACATTTCAAAGCTGTTATTATAAGTACAAATTTACCTTCCTTTATAAAAGAATATCATTAAATATTAACTATCTATTTGGAGTTAGCATAATGATGTAGGATTTTAATTCATATATGACACATACCATTACATTAATACCAGTAACTAACCGGAGTCAACTATACAGACTCTTTAGCTCTTTTTTTTCTAATAAACTTTATTTTTTAGAGAAATTTTAGGTTCACAGCAAAATTGAGCAGAAGGTACAATGAGTTCCCATAGATTCCCTTCCCCTACACAAGCATACCCCTCCACCCCAACTATCAACATGTGGCACCAGAGTGGTACATTTGTTACAATCTATAAACCTACATTGCCACAACATTGTCACTCAAAGTCCATAGCTTACATAGGGTTCACCCTTGGAATACATTCTGTGTGCCTGGACAAATTTATAATGACGTGTCATTATAGAATCATACAGAATCATTTCATTGCCCTAAAATTCCTGTGTTTTTGCCTATTCATCTCTTCTTCTCCTCTTAACTCCTGACAATCAATTATTTTTTATGGTACTCATATTTGCCTTTTCCAGAATCTCATATGGTTGGAATCATACAGTATTTAGTTTTTTCAGATTGGCTTCTTTTTTTTTTTTTTTTTTGAGACGGAGTCTCGCTGTGTCTCCCAGGCTGGAGTGCAGTGGCGTGATCTTGGCTCACTGCAAGCTCCGTCTCCCGGGTTCACGCCATTCTCCCTCCTCAGCCTCCCAAGTAGCTGAGACTACAGG
Organism: Macaca mulatta; assembly: GCF_049350105.2. NCBI lineage: Eukaryota > Metazoa > Chordata > Mammalia > Primates > Cercopithecidae > Macaca > Macaca mulatta. Next base: position 82,000,994 of record NC_133411.1, on the reverse strand, counting down.
CGCCCGCCACCACGCCCGGCTAGTTTTTTGTATTTTTAGTAGAGACGGGGTTTCACCATGTTAGCCAGGATAGTCTCGATCTCCTGACCTCGTGATCCACCCGCCTCGGCCTCCCAAAGTGCTGGGATTACAGGCTTGAGCCACCGCGCCCGGCCCAGATTGGCTTCTTTTACTTAACATTATGCAGTTAAGTTTCATTCATGTCTTTTCATGAATTGATAATTCACTTCTTTTCTGTGCTGAATATTATTCCACTGTCTGTATGTACCACAGTTTATTTATTCATTCATGTACCGAAGGACATTTTGCTTGTTTCAAAGTTTTGGCAATTATGAATTAAGCTTCTATAGATACCTGCTCTTGGCTTTTTTTTTTTTTTTTTTTTTTTTTTTGAGGTAGAGTTTCACTCTTGTTGCCCAGGCTGGAGTGCAATGGTGTGATCTCAGCTCACTGCAACCTCCACTTCCCAGGTTCAAGCGATTCTCCTGCCTCTGCCTCTCGAGCAGCTGGGATTACAGGTGCCCACCACCGTGTCCAGCTGATTTTTTGTAGTTTTAGTAGAGATGGGGTTTCACTATGTTGGCCAGGCTGGTCTCAAACTCCTGACCTCAGGCGATCCACCTGCCTTGACCTCCCAAAGTGTTGGGATTACAGGTGTGAGACACCACGCCTGGCCTGGCTCTTTGAATTAACACTTTATTCAGTAGATTTCAGTGTGTGCTATATCTTTCATAAATGAAAGTATGGCTAGTGACCCACTCCTTACTAGTAAAATGTGCATTTGGAGTGCTGATCCATATACATACTTTCAACCAGTTCACTTTGGAAACATGGCTTGTTAGTTTTTACCATGTAATGGCTTGGAGATGTGATTTCACAATGTCACAATCCTTTATCTGTAATTCCAAAATCCAAAAAGTTCTGAAAATTGTAAGCAACAAGTGATATTTGATGACTAAATTAAAGTCATCAGTCTTTACAGTCTCTGAATATTTTGTTTTGCTATAGAAATATTAATATGTTTGAATAGGGGGTGTTGCCCCAGATCCACAAAGAAGTATTACAACATAATATACTCTACATGCACTGAATTTGCTTTCCAAAATCTGAAAAGTTTTGAATTTTGAAAGATACCTGGCCACAAGAATTTCATTAAGTTATGAGGAAAAGAACAACTTTAATTGGCTCTTACTGGAATTAAACTAATGATCATGGCTTCACACATCAGGGTCTAATAATTAAGATAAATGGCAGCAGCAAAGGAAGAACTTCCTAAACAGATTTAAGAAATAAAATGAAGGCGAGAATACAGGTGCTCACTGACTTACAATAGGATTGTATCCAGATAAACCCACTGTAAATTGAAAACATAATAAGTCAACTTACAATACTTTCAATTTATGACAGGTTTATCAGGATGTAACCGCACTGTAAGTCAAAAGTGTACTGAAAGCATACAACTTTCCCACCATCGCAAAGTTGAAAAATCATTAAGTTGAACCATTGTTAAGTTGGGGGCCCCCTGTATTCCCAAAGTGAATTATTTAGGAAAACCTAGCAGATTTAAGGAAAAACAAAAAAATAAAAAAGTCATACCCATAAGTCTTAATCTCAAGGGATGCGGAAAATCAGCATCAATTTCTGTTTTTAGCAATTCCTTAGCAATGGCAAATATTTCTTCTGCAGTAGAAACAACAGATGAAACTGTAGATGCACGAGTTTTTACTTCAAAATTCACATTCTTCAACTTAATGGTAACAGTTCTACCCTACAACATATACAATATGTTATTTATTTATTTATGAGACAGAGTCTCTCTCTGTTGTCCACGCTGGAGTGCGCTGGCACAGCTGTAGCTCACTGCAGCCTTCAACTTCTGGGCTCAAGTGATCCTCTTGCCTCAGCCTCTTGAGTAGCTAAGATTACAAGTGCATGTCACTACACCAGCTAATTTTTTATTTTTTGTAGAGATGGAGTCTCACTACGTTACCTAGGCTAGTCTCAAATTCCTGGCCTCAAGCGATCCTGGCCTTGCAAAGTGTTGCAATTATAGGCATGAGCTACTGCACCCACCAGAATACATTATTCTGTATGACTTCCTAACTTCTAGAAAAAAGTCATTTACATGTTAGAAAAATTCAGAAAGGTTTATGGACATAAGATTATGGAAGTATAACCAATTATTTATAAAACATGGTGATAAAAATACCACAAAGAATAAGAGGCCGGGCGTGGTGGCTCGCACCTGTAATCCCAGCACTTTGGGAGGCCGAGGAGGGCGGATCACGAGGTCAGGAGTTCAAGACCAGCCTGGCCAATATGGTGAAACCCTGTCTCTACTAAAAATACAAAAATTAGCTGGGCATGACGGCAGGCGCCTTTAATCCCAGCGACTGGGGAGACTGAGGCAGGAGAACAGTTTGAAGCTGGGAGGCAGAGGTTGCATTGAGCCGAGATCATACCATTGCACTCCAGCCTGGGTGACAGGGCAAGACTCCACCTCAAAAAAAAAAAAAAAAAAAAAAATTAAAATACCATTTCAGCCAAAAACTTTTACTCCCCTTTCCAAACACAAGCTGAAATCCCATTTTATTTTGTTTTTGAGATGGGGGTCTCGCTCTATTGCCCAGGCTGGAGTACAGTGGCGTGATCATGGCTCACTGCAGCTTCGACCTCCCAGGCTCATGTTATCCTCCTGCCTCAGCCTCCCAAGTAGCTGGGACTACACGCTCGTGCCACCACGTCCAGCTAATTTTAAAATTTTTTTTGTAGAGACGTGATTTCACTGGGTTGTCCAGGCTGGTCTTGAACTCGTGGGCTCAAGCAATCTCTTGCCTCAGCTTCCTAATGTGCTGAGATTACAGCCATGAGCCACTATGCCTAACCTAAAATCCCATTTTAGCCAGTAATTATTATTCCCCTTCCCAACTGAATTTTTTTGTTTGTTTTTTGTTTTAGACAGAGTCTCACTCTGTTGCCCAGGCTGGAGTGCAGTGGCGGGATCTCGGCTCACTGCAGCCTCTGCCTTCCAGGTTCCAATGGTTCTCCTGCCTCAGCCTCCAGAGTAGCTGGGATTACAGGTGCCCGCCACCATTTTTAGTAGGGATGGGGTTTCACCATGTTGGCCAGGCTGATCTCAAACTCCTGACCTCAGGTGATCCACCCACCTCAGCCTCCCAAAAAGCTGGGATTACAGGAATGAGCCACTGTGCCTGGCCCCACAACTGAATTTTTATGAAAGGCCATTACATTAAGGGAAAGGTTAAATGATCACTTTTACTTTTACTGAATCTCTTTTGGAGGTTGATTCATTATCTACAAAGGAAGGAAAAAAATATTTCTAAAAGTGTCTCACTGAAAAGGACTTATGAATAGCTCACACTTATTGTGTGCCTTCTGCATTGTCAGATGCTATGCCAAACAATTTAAATGTAAGAATTCCTTTTACAGTTAAGTGTTTTATGAGTGCAGGGTTTCAGTGGAGACAATGAAACAGTTCTAGAGATGGGTGGTGGTGATGGTTATAAAACAGTATGAACTGTACACTTAAAAATGGTTAAAATGGTAAATTTTATGTTATGTATATTTTAGTATCCCCTGGAGGAGGAAGTTAATTCCTGCTCTCTCTCATCTCAGGGTAGATTAGATTTACTGACTTACTTCCAAAGGGAAAAACACTAACTTCACAGTGGAGAAGCCTAGCAAACAGTAACCAAGTAAGGAAAGTTAATATCATCCATGACATCATGTGGCTATTATATACCCCATGATAGGATGTTATGAGAAGGGCACTTCCTCTTTGTGATATTCTTTTTTTTTTTTTTTTTTTTTTTTTTTTTGAGACGGAGTCTCGCTTTGTCACCCAGGCTGGAGTGCAGTGGCCGGATCTCAGCTCACTGCAAGCTCCGCCTCCCGGGTTCACGCCATTCTCCTGCCTCAGCCTCCCGAGTAGCTGGGACTACAGGCGCCTGCCACCTCGCCCGGCTAAGTTTTTGTATTTTTAGTAGAGACGGGGTTTCACTGTGTTACCCAGGATGGTCTCGATCTCCTGACCTCGTGATCCGCCCGTCTCGGCCTCCCAAAGTGCTGGGATTACAGGCTTGAGCCACCGCGCCCGGCCTGTGATATTCTTTCTAAAAATCCATAACCCTGATCTAATTATGAGAAAATGATCAGACAAACCCAGATTGGGCGACATTCTGCAGAATACCTGTATGGTAATACCCAAGATTGTCGAGGTCATGAAAAAGAAGGAAAAACTAAGAAACTATCACAGACCAGGAAACCGGAGAGACATGACAGCTAAATGCAATGTAGTCCCCTGGATTGAACTCTAGAAGGCAGGGAGGATATTAATGGAAAAATTAGTAAACTCCAAATAAAGTCTAGGGTTGACTTAATAATTGGCAATGAATGAAATATCAGTTTCTTACTTTTGACAAATGTACTCTGGTAATATGTTAATAATGGAGGAAACTAGGTGAGGAGTATGCTGAAATTCTATTATTTTTGTGACTTTTCTGGAAACCTAAAATGATCATAAAATTAAATGTTTATTAAACATTTTTTAAAAAGAAAATTATTTAAACTCAAGGTATGATAGAGAAGGACTATGAGAAAAATACTCATAAGATATCCCACTCTTGGTACTAATTTTTTTAAAACAAATTTTTCACTGATTAGCGTAATAGTTTTACTGATGCATTATATGAACATAGTAAGTTATCACATGTACCTCATAGTTTTGATCTTTGTAAAGATCAAATAAGTGTACTTGGGATATCTACCACCTTAAATATTTGCATTTTCTTTATGCTAGAAACATGCAAATTGTTCTCTTCTAGCTATTCTGATATGTAAAATAGATTACTGTACACTATAATCACTTTACTGATCTATTGAACACTAGGTCTCATTTCTTCTATCAAACCAGGTATTTGTACCTGTGTAGCAATTTAAAAATACCTTTTTATTACGCTTTGTACTGATTCTGCCTCTGGTTTGAGAGTGTTGGGAATACTCTAAATATAAATTGTTGTGAGTGAAGATTATAAAATAGCAAGTTCAAAGTCTTATAGGTTTTGTTGTCCTGTGTTAAGCAACCTGGATTACAAGCTTGAAACAAAATGGCTATTTTAGAAAGTCATTGTCTAAGTAAGAAAAACATTAAAGGATGATTGGAAAGACATTTGTAATATGTGAATACAATTCTCTGCAAATTCTTTCTTCTGCCTTATTCTCTAATGCCAGTGTAACTCTGGTTTTAACTTATTCAAATGTACTCCTGAGGTACAGAAGTAAAGTCCTCTGAATTATACTGAACCACACTATCCTCACAAGTTGCTTCTTCATAGAATCACCCCATCACAGACTCCAGATATAGGTCAGAATTGGATTTGTATCTGACTGTTGGTGATAGGACTGCACTATTCTGACGTTTATTAATTTGTATTCACCTTTAAGAATAATGTGTAATCTAACTCTAGCTTTAAGGTAGCATTTTATTATTAAAAAACTTAAAAACTAAGGACATCATATCAAAATAAAGCACCTTAAGTCCTTCTTTCTGTAGATCTCGAGCAAGTTCAATGCAAAGTTCTTCACATAGGCTGTATTGTTCTTCCGCTTTATTTATCTCACTGAATGTCCTAGAAAGATAAGAATAATTTTGGTGCACAAAGTAAACTATAATCCAGGATAATTTGGAAATGGTATGCATGTTTATATGGCTAGCATGAAGTTATATTTTCTGCAGTACAAAATAAAGTTTTCAAATGAACTAAAATTTAATTAAGTAAAAACATCTAAGATCTATATAAATAATGGAAACCCACTTAAACAGGAAAGCTTGAGTAGCCAAGAAACAATTTTATGCTGTTGCTCTATTATATCACAAAAAAGATAATTAAAATTACCAACAGATAATGGTAATGCCTCCAGAACTTAAAACAGATTAGGGTATATGTATATATAGACTTTGTTACAGAGGATTATGTTAAGAAAGTCCAAATGAGAACATCATTCCAATTACTGTACATGGATTTTCTGGATGAGAAACACCTTTAAGTAGATTTAAGGGGTTGGCTCATGGAACCTAGGCAGAGTTGTTTAATAGACAGCTGAAAATAGAAGGCTGATAAGACTAAATGTAGGTATTTTGAATTCATCTACAAAAGAGTGTTGAAATAAGTTGACAAGTGATATTAACATAAAAGAGGATAATACAAAGAGACCAGAATGATGAGTATGGACCCTGAGCAAGTAACTCTTCAGTAAAGAGTCCCCTTTCTACTTCTAACCTTAACCTCAGCTACTCAGTTCTCTTTCCTAGTGGCAACCAATGTGTCAGCTTCTTATTCTTAAGAATTCCTTAGAAATATTCCACGTATACGGGCGCCTGTAGTCCCAGCTACTCGGGAGGCTGAGGCAGGAGAAGGGCGAGAACCCGGGAGGCGAAGCTTGCAGTGAGCTACGATCATGCCACTGCACTCCAGCCTGGGCAACAGAGACTCCGTCTCAAAAAAAAAAAAAAAAGAAATATTCCAAGTATATATATATATATATAAAATAAGCAAATCATTAGACATTTTCCTCTCATGTTTTATATAAACAGTAGAATTTTAGATACATTGTTTAATACCCTGCTTTTCTCAATTTATCATGGTGAGAGTTCCCCATGAGTAAATGATTTCCTCATTTTTATATAGCAGCATAATATTCTAATTTAATGATGTAAGGTAATTTAACCAATTCTCTTTTTTTTTTTTTTTTTTTTTTTTGAGACGGAGTCTCGCTTTGTCACCCAGGCTGGAGTGCAGTGGCCGGATCTCAGCTCACTGTAAGCTCCGCCTCCCGGGTTCACGCCATTCTCCTGCCTCAGCCTCCTGAGTAGCTGGGACTACAGGCGCCTGCCACCTCGCCCGGCTAAGTTTTTGTATTTTTAGTAGAGACGGGGTTTCACTGTGTTACCCAGGATGGTCTCGATCTCCTGACCTCGTGATCCGCCCGTCTCGGCCTCCCAAAGTGCTGGGATTACAGGCTTGAGCCACCGCGCCCGGCCAATTTAACCAATTCTCTATTCATGGATATTACAGTTTTTTTCTATCATAAAAAATGCAATAAGTAACCCTGTATATATGTAAAATGACATGTGACTACATCTCTGGAATTAATTCTTAATAAAAGAATTATGGCATCAAATACATGTATCTGTGATTTTGACACATATTATCAAATTTCTTACCCCCTGTGGTAGGCTAGATAATGGTCCCTAAAAACGTCCACATCCTAATCCCTGAAATCTGTGAACCTAGTATCTTATATGACAAAAGGGACTTAGTAGATGTGATTAAATTCTGACTGAGGATTATTCTGGAATGTTCAGCTTTGCCCAATGTAATCCCAAGGGTCCTTATAAGAAGGAGGCAGGAGGGTTACAGTCAGAGAAAGAAGTTGCTGAGGCTATGAGCCAAAGCTTCTATGGCCTCTAGAACCTTTTCATAAAGAAATGGACTCTCTCCCAGAGCTTCTAGAAGAAATGGAGCTCTACCAATACATTAACTTTAGAACCACTGACTTTCAGAATGATAGAGAATAAATCTGTGTTGTTTTAAGCCACTAAATTTGTAGAAACTTGTTTTAATAGCAATAAAAAAAACCTAATGTACTCCCTCTAAAGTTTACACATTTTCATTCCTACAGTTTTGCCAACAGAGTATGTTAGAATCTTTGCCAACCTGATTAGTGAAAGAAAGATATCTGAGAGAACTTTCAATCTGTATTTCTTTAATTATAAATGAAAATGGTAATATTTTCACTTGTTTTAAGAGCCATTTGTATTTCCTTTTCTGTTAATTAATTAGACCTTTGTTCATTTTTTCTGTTGGCTTACTGTCCCTTTTTTTATTGATTATAAGAGTTCCTTCTGTATTAGAGAAGTTAGTTTGTGATATAAATTGCAACCTCCTTTCCCCCAACTTCATACCAAATTTGATGTTATACTGCCCATTTTAAAAAGCCAAGAGGAGACAGTTTCCAGAAAAAAAAAAGTGGAGAACACATTCCTGTACATCAAATAGTGCTCCCAATAACAGAGAAAATGGCAGAGAAATTTATCAAATAGGGCAATACTATTTTGCTTTTGGATGCTTTTTTTTAAAATCTCTCTTTGCTTGCTTTCATATGGACCAAAACCTAAAATAGCAATTTTTATCAAAGCCATTTATTATGCTGTCCTGTAAAAGTTATTCAGCTTTTCTGACCACAAATAACATATGTGGAATATGAACACAACCTTGTACTAGGTCAGTGTTTTGTTTTGTCTTGTTTTGATTTTGAGACAGAGTCTTACTCTGTCGCCCAGGCTGCAGTGGAGTGGTGCCATCTCAGCTTACTGCAAACTCCGCCTCCCGGGTTCAAGCAATTCTCTTGCCTCAGCCACCCAAGTAGCTGACATTAAAGGTGTAAGCCACCATGCCGGGCTGATTTTTGTATTTTTAGTAGAGACAGGGTTTTGCCATGTTGGCCAGGCTCATCTAGAACTCCTGGCCTCAAGTGATCTGCCCACCTCAGCCTCCCAAAGTGCTGGGATTACAGGTGCGAGCCACCTTGCCGGGCCCTAGGTCAGTGTTTCTTAAATGTCTCAGTGGAACCTTGCTGCTTTGAGGAGATAATTGAAGGACGTTTCAAACAATGACTTATTTCCCCAAACAGTAAGTTTCCATCATTATTTCGTTTGGTTTTCAAACAAGATTGTAAACCACTAAACTAGATCATCTTTAAGCTCTCTTTCATCAGTAATATTTTACTGTTTAAGCTTCTGCTTAATCATCAATATTGAAATAATTTTAGGAAGAATTCCAATTGTTACTTCTTAAATTTCTGAAGTAAATACTCAATTGTCCTTATAAACAAGCTAGAAATTAAGATATGAAATTCTAAAATGCTTGGTTTTCACTAGGTAGGATTAAAACCAACATTAAAAAATAGCTGAAGTTAATTTCTGAGATTATAGCAACTGAAAATAATAGTCTTATACCAAGGCATTTACTGCAGGGAGTGTAAACTACTAAAAATTGTTATAGTAATTTGCAAATAGATTTCTTATTTCAGTGATATTTACTAAAAATTAATTCAATATTAGTTTAAAATAACACGAATTATGCACAATTAACAATAATTAATAAATAAAACATTACCTCTCAACGCTCATACTCTTCCTCTCTCCATCCCTTGAAATGAAAAAAAAAGACTTTATTTTTCAAAGACTGAGTTGTTTTTAGTTAACGAAGAGGATTTAACATATCAATTACCTTTTAGAGATCTCAAATTTTTAATTAAAATTTATACATCATGAAAAACAGATTTTTATCTAAAAATAAATCAGCAAAGAACATAGACAGGTAAGATGCTAATATGATTATGAATCAAGTCTATATCTATTGAAAAGAACAAACTTGAAAATAGGTAGATATTAGAAATTGCTTCTATTAAAAATCTGACTATCAAAAACCACAACTTATAAAAACAAATAGGAAGTGATAATGTAATATCTTCCAGTTATAAAATATAATTGAATTTTAAATAATTTAAAATCAGTTATCTAGTTTTTGGCTTAGTATATTAACTTCTTTCTCCCACAGCCTATTCATTATTCATTTATACCACTATATAGAACCTCAGTCAGAATTTAGTACACAGCTATAGGATGAAGATTGGGAATCTGAACCACCTAGTTTGGCTGTATTCTAGCTGCTCTGACAGGATTAGTTAAAACCAAAAAGTTGAAATGACATGTAGAGTACTCATTTTCCAAATATTTAGTGAACCTATTATGATTCAAGCACTGTTCTAGAACTTGAGGATACAGTAATGAAGGAAACAGACCAAGTACTTGCCCTTAGGAAATGTATATATCCCATTGGAGAGAGACAGATAAACAAATATAGTAGTAAATATGGAACAGGTCAGAAGGGGAGAAGTACTCTGATTAAAAAGCAAAGCAGAATAGGCGAATAGAGAATATGGGCAGAGGGAAAGGCAGGCTTTGTATTTTTTATTATAAATTACCTATGAATTTCATGTAAAAGCCTTACCTGCATCTCTAAATACCACAAGTTAATATATGTTATGTTACATCAGAACTATATTGTTTTCAAGCACTATGGAAATAAAAAAAATTTTGGATTAAAAATGAAGTTTTATTTCCTGCTATCTTCAAATATAATTATTTATGGTGCTGTGATATCTTTATCTTTCATTATGTCCACTGAAGATTAAAGTCAGCTAACTGTGGACTCAAAAGATTGAAGAGCAGGAAGAGACGAGAAAAGCAATACAACAAGCCTTGCACTCTCTGTAAAATTTAGTAGGCTTAATTGGTCCATCAATTTTACATGCATCCTCATTGATTTTTATTGTTGTCCTTCAGTTTAAATACAAGAATATAAAGGAGTCATTTTGAGGACAGGCTGACAAGGTGATGACAAAATTGTAAAAATAGTGCCCAGTGTTGACTTCCATGATTCCCAGTCTTTTAAAATTTCCTTCTTTTCACCTACTATCCCACAACAATTTACCTTCTACCTCTAGGGTTCCTCTTTTTAAGACCTACATGAAAGAGTGGCAGGGAAGAAAACCCAGGGTATTTCCTCCAGCTGTTCCCTCTTCTAGCCTTTGCATGGCAGGCTCCCTCAGGTCTCTCTGCCTTTGGATGATGGTTGCTAACCCTTCACACTTACTCCCCAGTCATTTTCTATGCCCTCACTCTGCTTTACAATTATTTTCTATCGCTCATACTAGTCTGTAAACTCCATGAGGGCAGGAATTTGTCCTATTCGCTGCTGTTATCCACAGTGCCTAGAATAGTACCTAACACAAAGTAAAGTACTCAGTACTAAATGAATGAATCATTTACAAATCTGGAAAAGAAAAGAAATGTAGTTTAAAGCTTTCAAAGAATCATTACATCTCCTTCCTTAAAGGGTGAATTACAGAATATGGCCATCTTTCTTTTCACAACAACCTGACTACTGGCATTTCTTAGGTTCTGAACAAAGAACAAGGTAGGGATAAAAAAGAAAGTAGCTATTATTCCTCTTGTCTCTCTACCCAATTGCTGACGCCACAACCTAGGAGTGATTCTTTATTCTTCTTTTCCTTTCCTCCTACATCCAATCTGTTGACTCTAATTCAAACATTATATTTTGAATTAAACTAGCCTGAAAGAATTTTAAAACATGTTATCCAGATAGCCTCATCTCAATGGTTAAAACTGATATTGCAGCAAACGTTAAGAAAAAGCAGAATGACAATACATATAGATACCTTGTCAGGTATGTTGAACCTAGACCCAAGGAGATATGAAGGAAATAATGCCAAGATGTTTCAGAGAAAAGGAGAGAAAGCAATGCCCTCTGTTGGTAAAGTTCCGTACATGTAATAATTCCAAGGGCCTTTAACATTTTCTCTGTAACTTTTCCTATTCCAGAAACCTAGAAAAGAATCAATATTTATTATTAATAGATTTTAAAGTTAAGATAAAAATTGAGATTACAATCTCATTACACTTTTTTTTTTTGGGCGGGGGAATTGGAGTCTCAGTCTTGTTGCCCAGGCTGGAGTGCAGTGGCGCCACGTCGGCAACCTCCGCCTCCCTGGTTGTTCAAGCGATTCTCCTGCCTTAGCCTCCTGAGTAGCTGGGATTGCAGACATGCGCCACCATACCCAGCTAATTTTGTATTTTTAGTAGAGATGGGGTTTCTCCATGTTGGTCAGGCTGGTCTCGAACTCCTGACCTCAGGTGATCCGCCCACCCTGGCTTCCCAAAGTGCTCATTTTATCTTTTATAATCGATAAAAGGTATGAATAATGTGACTATCTTCACAAGTCATGCAGGAAAACTGCTTTAATTACTTTTTGACCACATTTACTAAACTAGGGCTTCATGTAAGTTCAAAAGGCATTAAAAAAGGAGTGCTGTGTTCATATAAACTTGGGGAATGGTGGGATTAACAAATTTAAGTGAAACTTTTTATTCCAAGATTTATGAATCTTTAATATATTAATATGCATAGTGACACATCAAGAGTAGTACACTCCAAAGGTATTTGAACCCAGAACCTTTTTAAAGGGAATACCTATTCATACTTGAAAAACATTGGAAAACACGGCTTTGCAGCTACACCTTACATATACTAGTCAGTAATCACTATATATTACATACTGAGCACTGAAAAATATTTAAATTCATTCATGTACATTATGTTGAATGAGAAAAGAAAGTCCTAGATCATATACAGTAGTGTATGGTGCAATTATTGAAAAAAAAGTATATATATGCAGAAAAATCTAGAAGCTCTAAAAAATAATAAAGTATACACTTTCTGGAACCCCTGAGGGATAATTTTACCATTTTTAAAATGGCAAAATATTTTGGTTTATTCTTTGTCAAAAACAATTAAAATTCTAAATCTCTTTGAAGCATCATGCCCATTAATCTAGCAGCAATCTAGACTTTAGAACTAAGATAGCACTAAGTTACAGATGAAGGGACTGTTGGAAATATTCTTTTAATTTCTCTTCTCCTTGGCAGGAATTCACTTAAAAATCTGTGATTATTACTTTCTTAAAAGTTTACAGCAAATAAGCTAAATCTCACTTTCAGGGTTTCACAGAAAGGTTTCTTCAAGTTCAAATTCTATCACCCATTATAGTTCTTGCTTGTTATCTATTGTTTTAAAACATTTTAGCAAAGAATGATTAACTATTGACCTACATAGTATCTCTTCAGAATTCAGAGGACATATACAAAAATAAACTGTATGTAAAAATCTTACCTTTCTAATGGGTAAATCCTTGATGAAGTCCATCACAGCTTGTCTATTGGGAAGAATTTGGTATTGTCCATTTGGTTTATTCTTATCACTGCATACTTTTGCTAACATTGTATTTGGGGCAATGCCTTAAAAGAAGAATACTCTGATGACTCAAAGAAGTTGATATGTGTGACTTTTAAAAATGCAATAACAAAACAGAAAAAAATGTTAATTGCAAAAAATCTCAAATGATATATAATGGTACTTTAAAAATAACAATTGATTACCATCTATGTCCCCAGGGCTTGCTATGGTCTTAGGAAAAGAAATTGTACTAGTTATTGTGGCAGCAAAAATGAGAAATATTTAATTCTCCATGATATTTTAAAATGTAAGAGTAGGCCGGGCGCGGTGGCTCAAGCCTGTAATCCCAGCACTTTGGGAGGCCGAGACAGGCGGATCATGAGGTCAGGAGATCGAGACCATCCTGGCTAACACAGTGAAACCCTGTCTCTACTAAAAAAAAAAAAAAAAAAGTAAGAGTAATTTCTGAGCTAAGTAATATTAAGTGTAATTATTAGTTTACTTACTACCTTTAGTAGGAATACAGAATTTTTTATTTTTCCAGATGGAGGCTTGCTCTGTCACCCAGGCTGGAGGCAGTGGCGCAATCTTGGCTCACTGTAACCTCCACCTCCTGGGTTCAAGTTATTCTCCTGTCTCAGCCTCCCAAGTAGCTGGGATTAGAGGCATGCACCACCACGCCTGGGTAATTTTTGTATTTTCAGTAGAGACGGGGGTTTCACCATATTGGTCACGCTGGTCTCGAACTCCTGACCTCAAGTGGTCCACCAGCTTTAGCCTCCCAAAGTGCTGGGATTACAGGCGTGAGCCATCATGCCCAGCCCAGATTGTTTTTATAGTGGTTCTATATCTACCTCTCAGAAAAGATCCAGAATATAATTTAGGGTGGATGTTTACTCTTCGAAAAGGTCTTTTGCATAGATTATCCACATAAAGCAAAAAATCGAAGATTCTGGTTATAGTATATTTAAAATAATAATTAGATTGGTGTATCCTTTTTATGTTATTCACAGAACAGATTACTAGTTTTCAGAAAGATGTTTTACAATTTCTAGGAATCCTGATTAAGATAATTTGAAATAGGTATATTCAAATAGATTAATTAAACAGTTCATGTCAATTGTTATATAGATCTTCCTAAAATGCATTATTCATTCTCATGTTTTGGTGTAGAAAGAAAAGATTTACCTAATCACAGTTTGGCTTTTACAAGATAGTTCAGGGTCCTCATGATGAAAAATAGTTATTATGCTAAGAGACAGTGATGGCCTCATGGGTTAACAACATATGTCAATTTGTTTTAACTTTACCAGATGATCCTGGATTGCTATGTTGCTAGTTAGTATTCCTTTTGTCTCCTACCTTGTGGCCATCCGGGTTCTCTCCTGCAATGTAATCTTGGACATCCCAAGGAAAAACTAATAATCAAGTATTACATGCAAAAACAATAAAAATATATTTTGTGCTAGAAAAAGATAGCTATATGAAATTTATGGGTCAGGCATGGTGGCTCACACCCGTAATCCAGCACTTTGGGAGGCCAAGGTGGGTGGATCACGAGGTCAGGCGATCAAGACCATCCTGGCTAACATGGTGAAACCCCGTCTCTATTGAAAATACAAAAAATTAGCCGGGCATGGCGGCATGCGCCTATAGTCCCAGCTACTCAGGAGGCTGAGGCAGGAGAATTGCTTGAATCCAGGAGGCAGAGGCTGCAATAAGCTGAATGAGATTGCCCCACTGCACTCCAACCTGGGCGACAGAGCAAGACTCCATCTCAAAAAGAAAAAAAAAAAGAAAGAAATTTATAATCTCTTTTTTCTTCAGGCTCATAGTCTGCTTAACTCCAATTTACTTACTAGGTTCACAGCTATTCTGAATAGGTAAAGTCATTAGAAGTTGAATCAAAGACTAGATAAGTAAAATGTTACTAAATACTTTATAATGAGAAACTACTAATATTACACTTGAATTAGCCAGTCTGAAAATTATAACTATAGTGGCCACCAATACCCTTTTAAATACCTGCACTGGCTGTCAATGTTGTTTTTTGCTCGATTCTGAAACGAATTTCCTTTACCACTTCCTCGGCTGATGTTCCAAAAACAATTGAGTTTTGGAGTATTTGAGGACTGTTTTGTTCTTCAAAGTTCACTTGGAAAGGATCTCCTGGGGGCAGCAAATCAGAAGGACTCTCTTCAAAAAGTAGTGGAGAGATGGATCGTTCATGGTCACTCAGTTTATTAACTTCCTTTCCTGGATTATCTAAATCATAAATAAGAACAATAACTCACGTTTATTTTAAGAAGTATATACTTTATAAGTTAGGTTTCCCTACATTATTTCTGAAGACAAAAAAAAAAAAAAATCTAGTTTAGCTTAGTTTCTAGGATCCAAGATCAGAAATGCCATCATTTATCATTTGCTGTTTTATAACTGTTAAAGAGAACACTGATTATGAATTTTTCCTAACAAGACTATTATCCATTTCCACAACATAAATATTAAAAGAAAATATTCTGTGTAAAACTCTTTAATGTTCGTACCTAAATTAATTGAAATTCAGAATTGGGTTTCAGTTCACATTACCTTTTCCTTAAAAAAGAAAAAAAAAAAAAAAGGAAATCTTTTCTTTATTCTCCTTTAGGAAGAAAAAGAATCTTCTAAAATTAGAATTTAGGAATGAGGAAAAAGGCATTTAAGCAATATATAATAATTACACCTGAAAATAAAGTTTTGTTTTTAGAAGGAAAAACACTTAACTTTTCTTCATTCATGGAAGAAAACTTTTAGATTTTAAAATAATCTGAATTTTCTTCTTTCAAATGCTGATTTTAATTTTGATTTGCTTGTTTATGAAGTATCACTTTGATTAAGGGCACATTTGTAATAAATAGAAATTACCTCTGAAAGTTATGCTTTGAATATACAAATTCTTAAGGTCTGATTGGATGGTCCAAGTTTAAGAAAAAGAGACGTTATTATTAATAGGCTATAAACTATTATTACAAAGTAAAGTAAAAATACCAATCTGGTTATTACCTCCTTATATTTATATTTTTCATAAATGGACTCTATAAAATATACTTAAATCTATACTGATACTAAAAATGTCTCCATGAACAAATCTATTAAAGCCTATTTTCTGGGCTTAATGTAGAAGAAATACAATTTAAATGCATTTGTAACAACCAAGGTTAGCAAAAAAGCTTTCTGATCCCATCTCATAATTTTATTACATATAAATATTTTCCAGATTAAGGTAAATGCAGAAGCAAAAATTAAATTTCTAGTTTTAAGACACATATGAATGTATATTACTTGAAAAATGAACTTGGCTGTTTAGGAAAAAAATTTAAAAATAATATAAAATAAATATGACAGACATCTGATAAATTTAAAAATTTAAAATATGTAGTGTGAATTAAGTCATAGATGTTAATTCAGTCAGATGTTTTCCAAATCTGAATTCCCAGGGCACATACACAATAAGCCAATTTTCTTTCTCTCCATTTTTTTTTTTTTTTTTTTTGAGACAGGGTCTCCCTCTTGCCCAGGCTGAAGTGTAGCTGGGACTACAGGCGCAAGCCAACACACCTAGTTAATTTTATACTTTTTTGGTAAAGATAGGGTTTCACAATCTTGCCCAGGGTGGTCTCCAACTCCTGGGCTCAACTGATCCTCCCACCTCAGCCTCCTAAAGTGCTAGGATTATAAATGTGAACCAACTTGCCTCGCCAATAAGCCTTATTTTCAAACTTACATTAGCTGATATTTATGTGCTTCAGTTCCTGTCACTTTTTAATATTCTGGTTTTAAAATGTAGAGCAATTCAGAGGGGAAACAGGCCAGGCACGGTGGCTCACGTCTAATCCCAGCACTTTGGGAGGCTGAGGCGAGCGGATCACCTGAGGTCAGAAGTTCAAGATCAGCCTGGCTAAGATGGCGAAACCCCATCTCTACTAAAAATACAAAAATGAGCCAGGCATGGTGGCGCACAGCTACTCAGGAGGCTGGAGCAGGAGAATTACTTCAACCCAGAAGGCAGAGGTTGCAGTGAGCTGAGACCGTGCCACTGTACTCCAGCCTGGGTGACAGAGTGAGACTCCATCTCACAAAAAAAAAAAAAAAAAAAAAAAAAAAAGACTGTGAAACAGTTGAAACGGTATCTACCTGGAGACCTTTTCCTCATCTGGATGGGTAGAAGTAAAGGTAAAGAGAGCTACAGAAAAACTGCAAACCAAATGAGTTATCTGTCACATTCATAAGTCCCTTCTGCCGAGTTTTTTATGCCATGTTTTGTACCTCATGCCTCAACCACCCAGCCCTCAGGTGAGTCACTGTGAGAGCAGAATTATACAGCAGGAAGCAAAGAATGCTGCCTTCTAGTACATTATCAGAGCTGCTGCAGAATGCTCAAGTATCTTTTCAATCTGAACTACATTCTACTTTTCTGTGAGGCCTGGTTGTGCAACCAACAGTTGGACTAGTTTCTTATTTGCTTTGTGTCAGAAACATCTTTATAATCCCCATAACTGAGGTAATCACAATGTAACACTAGGATTAAAGCATTTCATTTGAACGACAAGCGCTAAAAAGTGAATGGCATTTCAGTTTCTTTTATTATCTGGCACTCACCATCCAGATTTAGATGGGAGAGTAAACATTTAAAAATTTTATTTGTATGTAGAGATGGTAGTTAGCAATATATTTCCAAAGACAAACACCTTTTAGAAAATGGGGAAACAGCAAAAAAATGTCTTGGACTTTAGAGGAAGATATATCAATTGCCTGCCACAGTCAATGCACTATTGACAATTTCCCATGGCATGATGTGAGATGAGACATGCCTGAAAGTCCAGCCCACAGGTATTTATACATGAGAAGAAAATTTAAACTATTCCAATTGCTTAGGAATATGAAAATACATGAAGAGGGCGCTGTACAAGTAAATATGTTAAAAGCAATAGATATTAAAAACTCACATAATCATAGTGAGTTTGGACATTATAAGAAATGAAAAGAACATTAGTAGGCCGGGCGTGGTGGCTCACGCCTGTAATCCTAGCACTTTGGGAGACTGAGGCGGGCAGATCACCTGAGGTCAGGAGTTTGAGACCAGCCTGGCCAACATGGTGAAACTCCGCCTCTACTAAAAATACAAAAAACTAGCCAGGTGTGGTGGCAGGCACCTCTAATTCCAGATACTCAGGAGGCTGAAGCAGGAGAACTGCTTGAATCCAGGAGGCAGAGACTGCAGTGAGCTGCGACCATGCCACTGCACTCCAGCCTGGGCAACAGAGTGAGACTCTTTTAAAAAAAAAAAAAAAAAAAAAATTAGTAGAAAATGAAAATATTTACTTTAATCCCAATGTAAAAATTTTAAAACATATCATGCAAGTAATTGTTATGGGAGGCCCTCAGGGGATGCTTTGACATAATTATTTAATGATATTCCCTCATTCTCTTGTGAAAGTAAGGAATTAGTAAAGTATTTTATACAAAGTGACATCAGGCTTTATGTACCACATCCTCAAACAATAAAGTTACACGAAATAAGGAAAACCTTTTGCTCTATGCCTCTGTGTCCAGAAATGATGATTATTATTTAATGTTCCTATAAAAGAAAAGAGAGACCAATCCCTTAGGGCTTTAAATAAGGTAATGAAGCTGTGACTTGGTGCCCATATTAAACTTGCTCCAAATGATGTGAGTCACAAACAATGTGAGAGAGTTAGATTAATGTCATTGGGGATCTACCATTTTTGCTTCAGGGAAAGTTACAAACAGGTCTCCCCAGCACTGTCTGGCCCGTCTGAAGCAGAGTTGTGCACATGAAATGTTCCTGTGGGTTGTGAGCAAACCCTTCTGTGTCACTTTTTCATCCAGGTGAACTTTGTTCAGGGGTCCAGGACATCTCAGATATAATCATACCTTTGACAAAATGTTGAAAGCAGTATATGTAATATCTGCATGTTTCTTGGCATTGCTTTTGGATAGGTAATAAAGGGATTAAAAAAAAAAAAAAACAAACCCTGGAGTCTTGAAATTATACAGTGTAAGGCAAAGAAGGGAGTGAGAAGTCATTAATTTTGGCAGAGTTAAAAACGTTATAATTGCTATAATAATTAGATTATTAGGAAAATTAGGAAAATGAAGAAAAATAGAATCATCCAATGTTTTGATATGCTTGAGGCTAGTCTTTTCTAACAACAACAAAAGGCCACTTTAAACAGATAACTTCCTCAGCTTCAATGCCATCCAAACTCTTAAGTTAGTTAGACCTTAGGAAAATAACTGCTATAAAATTACTTTGTTCAGGGATTCTGCAGACTCTTAAGCTTAGAGATTTAACAATCACATTTCGTTTATATGTGATATTCTACATGTTTAATGCAGAAAACCCACGGTATTTTTTAAATTTTCTGATTTTACATTTTTATAAAGGTACATCTATGCCTTCTACCTATACAGGCTAATAAATTAATTGGATCAATTCAAAGAGTTGTGGGTTTTTTTTTTCACTGCTTCTTGGTTTGATAGTCTTAATAAGTTGCTTACTATTTTCTACAGAGTTTCCCATTTTGATGAAATACTTTCTTTTATCCTCAGGCCAATTTTGTCTTTCTTCTAAGTGTTTTGTTATATTCAAGTAGGCTTCATCAAGACTCATGGCCATAAAATTGGGATCATAATCAGCAAGTATTTCCTTAACCTTCAAAGGAAACAAAAAGAAGTTTAAATTTTGCTGTGATAGCAAATTTCTTCTGTCATATGTAGCTGATAAGAAACGTTAATATTCTTAGTTTGCAACTACAGTAACAATCCTGCAGTCAATAGCTCATGGATTTAAGGAATAAATAATCCACTACCAGGGAATATTTTCTTTTTTTTTTTTTTTTTTTTTGAGACGGAGTCTCACTCTGTCACCCAGGCTGGAGTGCAGTGGCCAGATCTCAGCTCACTGCAAGCTCCGCCTCCCAGGTTTATGCCATTCTCCTGCCTCAGCCTCCCAAGTAGCTGGGACTACAGGCGCCTGCCACCTCGCCCGGCTAAGTTTTTGTATTTTTAGTAGAGACGGGGTTTCACTGTGTTAGCCAGGATGGTCTCGATATCCTGACCTCGTGATCCGCCCGTCTCGGCCTCCCAAAGTGCTGGGATTACAGGCTTGAGCCACCGCGCCCAGCCTACCAGGGAATATTTTCAAAATTTCTTTTTGTATTAAAATAGACCATGAAGGCAGAAGACCACAAAATAGCTTCATTTGATACAATCTCTATTTAGCTACCTATATCTAGTTATAATAAGCAATTCAAATAAATCTCAGACAACATTATCTGGTAGGCACATACAAAAAAACGGTTAAGGTTAAATTTAGGTAGCTCGTCAGAAGCTGAAGTGGGAATGATAGGATTCTATTCCCTCCTGCCTTTTGTGATTTATTGTTTTTGGTTCATTTTAAAAAGGAATAATCTTATATAAAGGTACTATGTTGCTTTAGAAAATATTTCAATTAATTATAACATGCACATAAAAGTCCACTTAACATTAATTAATGCATTAATCCATACAGGAAAATGAATGTTCTCTATTTCCTGTTACTTATTAAGATCTGGAATGGAAAAAAATGACAAATCTATAGTGTACTTCCATGATTACCTTAAATGATGGGGAAAAGTCTGGAGTTACATCTTAGGATAAAAGAAATACATATAAAGATTAGAATTATAGTTGCTATAATTCAGAAACGCCTTTTATATAAGATAGTGTTCTTACATAAAACTATGACTTTTTTTTCTAACCACTTAAGTATTAGCTATAATTAGAGGCAATGGTTGTCAATATAATATGCACATTTTCCAGATTGGGTGACTGAGTGACACCGTGCCTCAAAAAAAAAATGTGTATTAGAAAATATATTTGCTGAATTATGCTATGCTTCCATTTAGCTTTTAAAACTGTCTACTGTATCACAAGAAAACTGTTTCTTGTTTTATAAAAAGAAAGCTTTTTAGCTTAATATAATTATGAACAGCTGAGTCAAAGGGAATTTTAGAAAATGGTGATATAAACTTGGCCAAGTTTTACTCAGAGTGTGCCTTAATTAGCTTTGTTCTTGTTATAATGTGCTCAAATAGAATCTTTCCAATGAAAATGAAACCCTGTGAAGTCTATAACTGGCAGCCAACTAAGATTCTGAATGAGAAGTACTCCCTAGAGACACTGTTGAGTATTTATTAACTTCCTTTACATAGGATATTGCTATAAGAATTAAAAGAGACATGTTCCAGTAAAAATCAAGCACTTAAAGCTCCAATATCTTGGATAAAACAAAAATGGCTAGCTGGGCATGGTGGCTCATGCCTGTAATCCCAGCACTTTGGGAGGCCTGGGCAAGATAATTTTCTGAGGCCAGGAGTTTAAACCTAGCCTGAGCAACATAGCGAAACCCTATCTCTGCAAAAAAATTTTAAAATTAGGAGGGTGTGGTGATGCATGCCTGTCATTCTAGCTACTCAGGAGGATAAGGCCAGAGGATTGCTTAATTCAAGAGTTTAAGGTTACAGTGAGGTATGATCGAGTCACAGCATTGAGCCTGGGCTATGGGGTGAGACCCTGTCTCAAAAAATAGGGAGGGCTTTTTCTTAAACTTTCTAACCAAGTCATGAATATTAATGTATCCATAGGCAGTGATGAATTTGTTCTATAGTTCATTTACACATAAGAACTCATTTGTTATCTGCAAATAAACTAGCTAGATTCGGCTCAAATTTGAAGAGTTCTCTGACTTACATAAGTAACCAGACTAAAATAACTAAAAACACTTTGTTTTTCACTGGCATACTGCCAGAAGTATTGCTGAGTTAAAGCATGACTTTAAAAAATGCCTTCTCTTACTAAATTTTTGTAGGATTTTTAAAACTTCTTAAAACGCTATATTTATGATTAGTATTTTATCTCTTTTTAATTAGGAATACAATGAAAGAGATAAACAGTAACCAAATGTGAGTGTGCTCCCCTCTCCTACACTGCCTTTTCAGAGGTATACACAAAGCACTTGCTGTCACAGACCGCCTTGGACAGAAAAAAAAACAAACCTGTGTTTAAACTTGGAATAGTGTCATTTCTCGGGAAAATGAGGTGGAATAAAAATAAGAGGGGTGAATTTAAAGACCCCTGGCATAACAAAAGAGTAATAAGTATTAGGCCACAGTTTTTTAAGTGTTTCCATTCAGACAGTAGTCTTAAACACATTTTACTACAGCAGTCTAAAAGTATTTGATATAGCAGTCTAAAATTTTATTCCAGCACTGCATGATAAACCACTTGTCATAAAAAATAGAAAAAATGAAAATTTTCACATATGACAGTTTGGCAATTTTAGTAAATAATCAAATCTACTTCAAAGATCCTTTTCAAAGCAATGGATTACTCTCTTTTCAATTATCAGTCTTAGACAGTAAATGATTATAGGGCAAGAAAAGTAGGCTAATCAAAATACATGAATTTTGTCACTGTTTAACAACATTAACAAATAATTATTCAGATAATAGGTTGACATTAATGATGAGTAGATTCTGTAAGTTATTAATAAAATGTGGTTCTAGAAAAAATGTATATTGTACGTTAAGAAAAAAGAGCTAAATTTAATTTTATATTATCATTAAGGCAGTTCAAAGTTGGAGGAAATGGGAAGAGTTTTCTAAGCAAATGAAAACTGCATGGAAAGGCAAATAATTGGGAAAAAGAATGATGTATTCTGGATACTATATGCAGCTCAGTATTCAATATACAAGCTGAAGAAGTGATAGGAGGCTCGACTGAAAGCGTAAGCTAAGACCAAATCCTATGTGCTAAGGCACTCAGACTTGAGTCTGCAGGTGACAGGAAATCAGTGAAAGCCTAAAGTAGGGGTGAGACATTAACTTACCTCTTTACTCACAGCTCGGTATTTGTCAAAGTTTGGAGGCACTATTATAAGTTGTGGGCAGAGTCTCTTAGCAATAAATCCTGGCATGGCTGCACGAACACCAAACCTCCTTGCATGGTAATTTGAAGTAGACTGAAAGATATTGGACCACATGGAAAAAAATATACAAACCTAAATGGACATATTGATCAATGCATTCATAGGAAATACATTAATATGTGCCTTTTCAATTCAAGGACATTTCATTTATAGGCCTCTGTTTTAATCCAAGTTTTGACTTATTCTGTCACAGTATTTTGATACCATGACCCTCTCCCATTACTATCCCTATATTTATAATGCGATACCAGATATAAACAAGACTGTGCTAATAAAAAGATTTTTTTAAATTTCTACTAACTAAACGTCATTGGTTTGAAGGCATACTTGTTATAGAATGAATATCAAAGTTTGAATGATGGTGAGTTATGCTACATGAAAGTAATAATATACTAAGTTGTACAGAATAGTCATAAAATAATAGTATACAAATAGTAAAGACGTTACATTATAGAAAGTAATAGTATAGTATACTATTATAGTATAGTATAATAGTAAACTTTTGGAATTTGCTCTATTTGGGATTTTGGAAACTTCATCTAGAACAAAAATAAAAGGTCTACTATGTGGTCAGCCAAATTAAGTCTCCAAAATGAAGTGATTAAAGCTTAAAATAAGTTTAGAAATTAAGGGTTTTTTCTTAAGGCTTAATTATCTTTTTTGCTGAAAACATTTTGACTAGGAGATGGAACTACAAAAGTATGAGAGTAAAAAGGAGAATATTGGTTCTTGCCTCCACTTCTCGCCATGTCTTCTCACAAGACTTTCAGGATTAAGCGATTCCTGGCCAAGAAACAAAAGCAAAATCGTCCCATTCCCCAGTGGATTCGGATGAAAACTGGAAATAAAATAAGGTACAACTCCAAAAGGAGACACTGGGGAAGAACCAAGCTGGGTCTATAAGGAATTGCACATGAGATGGCACATATATTTGTGCTGTCTGAAGGTCACGATCATATTACCATATCAAACTGAAAATGTCACCACTCTCTGGAGAGTTCGACATATTTTCCTCTCTGAATCTATTATGAATGCGTTGGTTGGCTGGGTTCAGTAATAAATATGTGAGGCCTTTCATTTCAAAAAAAAAAAAAAAAAAGGAGAATATTGCTTATTAAATCCTGTTGATGATGATATCTGATGAAAGTCTATGTGAATGTGGTAGACCGTAGGACTATTTATAAAACAAATTCTATCACAAATTAAATCCTTATTTGGAATCTCAAGTGAAATTTCAAAGAAATGCAAAACAGAATCAAATGAAGGAATTATTTCACGATAATATGAATTTTCCTCTAATGATTTTCAAATGGCACTTAAAACATCTTGATAGTACTCAGAACTATACTAATCCTTAGTCAGTGTTCTGAAACAGAAAATGTAGATAGCACTAGAAACAAAACCAATGCTTTAGTAAATAAGTTTAATAGAATCGACATAAAAGCTAGATCTATAGTAGAGGAGAAACAAACTTTTAAATAAGAATTTCTCTAACTTTTAAATTTGTGGTATATTGTACATCACAGCCACACTACTTTACAGTTACTCTTATCAAAAGTGAGTTCTAGTTCCTCATGCCATGTGACTTGCCTTGTGACTTGGTTAGATGAAAATAATGTGAGGGAAGTGACACTGTGTTCCGAAACCTAAGTTTTTGCTTTTAGTAATCCAGCAACTATTGTAAATATTTCGGGGTAGATTACTCAATGTTGAAGCAACAATGGAGAGGAGAAAGTTCTGAAGCTGGAATCCATTCCGATCTCCTCAGTCCAAGTGCCAGACATGTGAATGAAGCCATCTTGGATTTTTTAACCTCAGTTAAATTGCCCTAGCCAAATCCAGGTAGAGCAGGGTTGAGCCATCGCCATTGCACTCTGCTCAAATTACAGAATCATGAGCTAATAAATTTTGGCTATCCACTAAATACTGCGGGAAGCTGTTATGCAGCAATAGATAACTGCTATACGATCTCAGTTGCAACTCTCAGTGCCAAGTTAGAACATTTCAAAAATCCATCAAATTCACCAAAAAAGAATTCTATCAGTAGGAATAATGAAACGACTCCCATTAATTTGTAGATATACTTTTATATGTTTAATAGGACAAAAAGTTATGCTTATTAGAAGGGAAACCGCCGGGCGCGGTGGCTCAAGCCTGTAATCCCAGCACTTTGGGAGGCCGAGACGGGCGGATCACGAGGTCAGGAGATCGAGACCATCCTGGGTAACACGGTGAAACCCCGTCTCTACTAAAAAATACAAAAAACTAGCCGGGCGAGGTGGCGGGCACCTGTAGTCCCAGCTACACGGGAGGCTGAGGCGGGAGAATGGCGTAAACCCGGGAGGCGGAGCTTGCAGTGAGCCGAGATCGGGCCACTGCACTCCAGCCTGGGCGACAGAGCAAGACTCCGTCTCAAAAAAAAAAAAAAAAAAAAAAGAAGGGAAACCTATTTGTTCAACATACAAAGGGAGTAATCTTTGTTTAAATATAACAAATAGTAATTTTGAATTTAGAAACAATAACTGATTTTTAGGAGGACAGAAACTGTAGGAAAGAAAATATTTTGTAGATTTCAAAAGCAGTCGGTTTAGCTTTAACATGGCTACAGCAAGTTTGTATGTATACACATACATAAACATACATAAATTTATGGTGTTACATCTTAATAAAAGTAAATATATTTTTTTGAAATATTTATTGATGATTTGTAGGAAAGGGGAGTTTCCTTTCAAAAAACAGTGGTTTGGAAACAGAGTTATCAGTTGCCTGCATACTCACAGAGGCAGAGATAAAAAACAAACAGATTATAGTTTTATAATAAAATAATCACTCAGTAAGAATTAGTTTTGTAGCTATCTAAGGCATGGGAAGGAGTTAGGAACAGAGAAGAACTCTTCTTGTTTATCTAATACTTTTTAAGTACCAAAGCCCATCTATTTCAGTTGCTACTTTTAATTCCCAACACACTTTCAGCCACACATAGCTATCCTGGTCATTTTTACCTTCTAAAGTTAGAGTGTAAAAAGGAACAGCAACACAGTAATCAGAAAAGCAAAGTTCTAAGTCATGGGAGAAACAATTTAACTGCATTCTAAATGTACTCTATTAATGAAATATGTTATTCCAGAACTAGGGTTGGCAAACCTTTTCTTTTCTGTGAAAGTCCAGATAGTAATCATTTTAGGCTTTGCAGATCATTGAATTATTGAACTCTGCTCTTTTAGTGCAACAATAGTAATAAATAAATGGGTATGACTTTGCTCCAATAAAAAGCTGGATTTGGCCTGCAGACCAGTTTGAAAATCTCTATTAATACCTTATAATAACATTTCCTTTGCTTTCTTATTCAACTCTCTTTAACTAGAATGGTTACTTATGGAAAAATTTAATTTGCCATGGAAGTTACTAGGTTTGTAACTTTGGGCAAGTTATTAAGCATCTCTCTGAGTTTTCTTTTTTGCCAAATGGAAATAAAAACTAGTACCTTAAAGCAGCAGTTCCTAACCTTTTTGGCACCAGAGACTGGTTTTGTGGAAGACAATTTTTCCACGGACTGGTGGGGCGATGGTTTCGCGATGATTCAAGCATGTTACATTTATTGTGCACTTTATTCCTATTATAATTACATTGTAATATATAATGAAATAATTATACAACTCACCATGATATAGAATCAATTGGAGCCCTGAGCTTGTTTTCCTGCAATTAGACAATCCCATCTGGGGGTGATGGGAGACAGTGACAGATCATCAGGCATTTGATTCTCATAATGAGTATGTAACCTGGATCCCTCGCATGCGCAGTTCACAACAGGGTTTGTGCTCCTATGAGAATACAGTGCCACAACTGATCTGACCGAGTTCGGGCATACTGCAAGTGATGGGAAGTGGTTGTAAATACAGATGAAGCTTCGTTCGCTTGTCTGACGCTCACCTTCTGTTGCGAGGTCCAGTTTCCAACAGGCCATGGACCAATACCAATCTGTGAACCAGGGGCAGGAGTCCCCTGCCTTAAAGTATGTTGAAAGGATTCAGTAATTGAGTCATATATAAGGCACCCAGAAAAATACTCAGCAAACTGGTAGACCTCAATAAAGAATTCCCCCTTCGTGAAACAGTAAAGCTTACTTGAATATGTTATAAAGTTTCCTTTTTGTGTTTGATCTTTACTTACCAGCATACTCATTGATCCTACAGCAATAGGTTTATCCTTCAATTCTGGATTGTCCCTCATTTCTACAGCTGCATAGAAAGCATCCATGTCAATGTGCACTATGGTATTGCTCAAATTTCGGCTCTGTTCTAATTCCATTGCAAATCTGTCAACCTTAATTTTTTAAAAAAGTTAACATACTTTTAGACAACATAATATTGAAACACCATTAACTACATTAATCTTAATTTATTAAGTGTCTATCAGTCTCTGTCCACACACCCATTCATCCATCCATCCATCCACCCATCCATTTACTTTTATGGGTGTGTATTTTGTTGTTCATGAGTGTTTACGGGTTCATATTTTATTACTATTTATAAGTGTTTATCTATGTATATTTTATTTTTAAATTAAAATTGGTAATTGCTTTTATTTTCATAGAGACAGCCTATCCTCAAATATCATTCCCTACCAACTCTTTCATCTCTCCATACCCTCAGGCACATAACAGGAACTTAATATTTAATGAATGAATGAGCTAATCCAACTGATTTTATTAAATGATTCTACTGCTTTATAAATTTGGAGTTCAACTCACTATAACTAAAAGCTTCAATGTAGGTAAAATAAACAACTGCCATTTGATTCATAATAATAATGTCTTTAAAAATCAACAAAGGAAATATACAACAAAAGATTATACCTCTTTGGCATATGATGTTTATGCTGAACAGTAAGGTACAACTGAAGATACTGAAGCATAATGTAAATGTTCCCTCTGTAGAATTGCTTTTATAATGCTAAAATTTGATGTTAATCTATACAAGTAAAATTTAAAACCCAAGCTGTAATTTATTCTTCATGAACTTTTATATGTCAAATATAATAGTGAAGATTCTTAATCTTTAAAGAATTTTAGTTTCTTCAGAGAAAAAGAGTTAGATTTACAAGAAAGAAATGAAAGAGGATAGACTAAACAAAGGAAGCAAGTAAGAAAAGTGATTATGTAGCAGACATACTCATTTCTAACTTCCATTTTTGTGGCCGGCCTCTACTATCAAGGCAAGAAAGGCTAAATACTCACTTACCCAGCTTACCCTGCAGCTGGGGGTGGCTGTGTAATAGCTGTGATCTATGCAACACAGGGAAGTTACCAAGACCATTAAAGTAAAATCGTAAGAGAAGAAAGCTATTAAATAAGCTGGAAAACATACAGAACATAGAACAGTACCTGGTACATGGCACAAGTTCAATAAATGCATCTATCACTAAAAGGATCAATGGATAGCTGCATAATAAAACATCAAAAACTGAGAGAAAAACAGCCAGCAATGAGCAACTGGGGTGATCTATGGAATGGAAATAACTTCTGTCATGTGGAGTTCCCTCTAGCAAGTTTTCTCAAAGGTGGAGAGCTATAGGTGTATATGTTTTTTCCCTCATGTTGGACTCCAGCTTTGCCTCCATTCTGCAGAACTTTTTTTATGTCCTTCCTTCTTAGTGTTATAGAGACACCAGCTGCACACTAGTCGCAGGTTAAACCTATAACTCCTCTTTTAGAAGCAATCACCCTGACTCATGTTTGTCTCCAGGAGGTACAGTGAAATCTGTAGAAGGCTCCCCCTTGTTTAGGCTACAGCTCACTGAATGACCTGGGTTGCTCTATGCCTTCCTCAGGCTGTTCCTCTGTCTACATTGCCTTTCCGAGCTCTGTCACAAGCCTTCAAGGATCAGCTGAAATATATCTTGGTATCTTAATAGAATGTCTGTCCTCTGTGCTACAGAATTTAATATTCCTTGTTTCCCTGCTCTTGCATGGCATTATTGTGTTAGATACTAAATTGTCAGTTCCTTCAGAAGAAAGACCTTATCTGACTTCAAATTATTTTCTCACAAGAGAGATGGGGAGGGGAGACTAGAAGGAGAAAAATTATGAATTCACAGCAGTATATTAAAGTTGGTTTAAAAAGTGAAAGCAGTACTAGTAGAAAAATCTTGAAGAAGAGTAACTTCCTACAGTAAAATCCCATAGGTAATAAATGGAACCTTTCAACATTACTATAATTTAACATGCTAATTAAAACCTACTTCTTTTAGTACCTCAATTCTGAACCAGAGAATAGCATCATGACCACATGTAAACAAATTATGGAGATTAATAAAAACAAATGTAAACTAAAAACTACTCTATTTTAATCCAGAAAATATACCTAAGATATAACAGTCACATGAGAATAAGAAAGTGGCATCTGAAATACCTTGACATGGAATCATCTAGAAAAGAAAAAGATGATGAATAGAAAGCAAGTCAAATGGGAAAAAATTCTCCTCAGACTCATATATTAATGCTATAAAAATGTCTTCAGCAAGCTATTCTCTTTTTTTGTGTGCTTAAAGCAAGAGTAGTTGCCAAAAGGAAATCTCCCCACTGCATGACTCATACATTCTACTTTCCTTTTACTATCTCTCATTAGTCACCTTTGTCTGAACTCTTCTCTTTCTACATCAACCAGATGCATGCCACTACTGCTTTTAAAAGTTTCTTCAACTGAAATCCCCATTCATATTGTCCTTTCTTCCATTTTCCAATGACTTTCAAGTTCTTATCTGAGTCTCCAACACGTACATTGTTCTTTTTGCTACTGCTCAAAACTAGTGTGTGTCACACTGGTTAAGAGTAACGGCTTTTGGGATTCCCGGGCAAGATGGTCGAATAGGAACCGTTCCTGTCTGCAGCTCCCAGTGAGACCAAGGCAGAAGGTGGGTGATTTCTGCATTTCCACCTGAGGTATTCGGCTCATCTTATTGGGACTGATTAGAAAGTGGATGCAGGCCAAGAAAGGTTAGGAGAAGCAAGGTGGGATGTTGACCCACCCAGGAACCATGAGGGGTCTGGGAACTCCCTCCCCTAGCCAAGGGAAACCATGAGGGACTGTGCTGTTAGTGAGGGATGGTGCTATCAGGCCTAGATATTACGCTTTTCCCACTGTCTTCACAACCTGGAGACCAGGAGATTCCACTGGGTGCCTACACAACCAGGGCCCTGGGTTTCAAGCACAAAACTGGGTGGCCATTTGGGCAGACACTGAGCTAGCTGCAGGAGGTTTCTTTCATACCCCAGTGGTGCTGGAACGCCAGAGAGAGAGAACTGTTCATTCCCCAGGAAACGGGGCTGAAGCCAGGGAGCCGAGTGGTCTAGCTCAGTGGATCCCATGCCCACAGAGCCCAGCAAGCTAAGATCCACTGGCTTGAAATTCTCGCTGCTGGCACAGCAGACTGAAGTCGACCTGGGATGCTCCAGCTTGGTGAAGGGAGGAGCATTGCCATTACTGAGGCTTGTGTAGGAGGTTTTCCCCTCACAGCGTAAACAAAGCCAGCGGGAAGTTCGAACTGGGTGGAACCCACCACAGCTTGGCAAGGCCACTGTAGCCTGACTGCCTTTCTAGATTCCTCCTCTCTGGGCAGGGCATCTCTGAAAGAAAGGCAGCAACCCGTCAGGGGCTTATTGATAAAATTCCCATCTCCCTGGGACAGAGCACCTGGGGAAAGGGGCAGCTGTGGCGCAGTTTCAGCAGACTTAAACGTTCCTGCCTGCTGGTTCTGAAGACAGCAGCAGATTGCCCAGCAGAGCGCTCAAGCTCTGCTAAGGAACAGACTGCCTCCTCAAGTGGGTCCCTGATTCCAATGCTTCCTGATGGTAGGGGTCAACAGACACCTCATACAGGAGAGGTCCAGCTGGCATCTGGTGGTACCCCTCTGGGACAAAGCTTCCAGAGGAAGGAACAGGTAGCAATCTTTGCTGTTCTGCAGCCTCTGCTGGTGACACCCAGGCAAACAGGGTCTGGAGTAGACCTCCAGCAAACTCCAGCAGAACTTCAGAAGAGGGTCCTGCTAGAAGGAAAACTAAAAAACAGAAAGCAACAGCATCAACATCAACAAAGATGATGACCACGCAAAAGCCCCATCCAAAGGTTACCAACATCGAAGACTAAAGGTGGATAAATCCACAAAGACGAGGAAAAAACAGTGCCAAAAGGCTGAAAATTCCAAAAAACAGAACATATCTTTTCCTCCAAAGGATCACAACTCCATGCCAGCAAGGAAATAAAACTGGACGGAGAATGAGTTTGACAAATTGACAGAAGTAGGCTTCAGAAGGTGGGTAATAACAGAGTCCTCCGAGCTAAAGGAGCATGTTCTAACCCAATGCAAGGAAGCTAAGAACCTTGATAAAAGGTTACAGGAGCTGCTAACTAGAATAACCAGTTTTGAGAAGAATATAAATGACCTGATAGAGCTGAAAAACACAGCACAAAAACTTCGAGAAGCATACACAAGTATCAATAGCTGAATTGATGAGCGAAAGAAAGGGTATCAGAGATTGAAGATCAATTTAATGAAATACAGTGTGAAGACAAGATTAGAGAAAAAGCATAAAAAGAACGAACAAAGCCTCAAGAAATATGGGACTATGTGAAAAGACCAAACCTACATTTGATTGGTGTACCTGAAAGTGATGGGGAGAACGGAACGAAGTTGGAAAACACTCTTCAGGATATTATCCAGGAGAACTTCCCCAACCTAGCAAGACAGGCCAACATTCAAAAGAAAACCGCAAAGATACTCCTTGAGAAGAGCAACCCCAAGACACATAATCATCAGATTCACCAAGGTTGAAATGAAGGAAAAAATGTTAAGGGTAGGCCAGAGACAAAGGTCGGGTTACAAAGAGAAGCCCATCAGAATAACAGCAGATCTCTTTACAGAAACCCTACAAGCCAGAAGAGAGTGGGGGCCAACATTCAACATTCTTAAAGAATTTTCAACCCAGAATTTCATATCCAGCCAAACTAAGCTTTACAAGTGAAGAAGAAATACAATTCTTTACAGACAAGCACCAGGCCTGCCTTACAAGAGCTCCTGAAGGAAACACTAAATATGGAAAGGAAAAACTGATACCAGTCACTGCAAAAGCATACCAAAATGTAAAGACCACTGACACTTGAAGAACCTGTATCAACTAATGGGCAAAATAACCAGTTAGCATCATAATGACAGGATCAAAATAAATGCCCCAATTAAAAGACAAAGACTGGCAAATTGGATAAAGAGTCAAGACCCATCAGTGTGCTCTATTCAGGAGACCCATCCCACATGCAGAGACACACATAGGCTCAAAATAAAGAGATGGAGGAAGATTTACCAAGCAAATAGGAGGAAGAAGAAGAGGAGGAGGAGGAGGAGGAGGAGGAGCAGAAGAAGAAGAAGAAGAAGAAGAAGAAGAAGAAGAAGAAGAAGAAGAAGAAGAAGAAGAAGAAGAAAGAAGAAAGAAGAAAGAAGAAAGAAGAAAGAAGAAAGAAGAAAGAAGAAAGAAGAAAGAAGAAAGAAGAAAGAAGAAAGAAGGAAGAAGGAAGAAGGAAGAAGGAAGAAGGAAGAAGGAAGAAGAAGGAGGAGGAGGAGGAGGAGGAAGAAGGAAGAAGAAGAAAGAAGAAGAAGAAGGAGGAGGAGGAGGAGGAGGAGGAGGAGGAGGAGGAGGAAGAAGGAAGAAGGAAGAAGGAAGAAGGAAGAAGAAGAAGAAGAAGAAGAGGAGGAGGAAGGCAGGCATTGCAATCCCAGTCTCTGATTCTCTGATAAAACAGATTTTAAACCAACAAAGATGAAAAGAGACAAAGAAGGGCATTACATAATGGTAAAGGGATCGATGCAACAAGAAGAGCTAACTATCCTAAACATATATGCACCCAATACAATACCACCCAGATTCATAAAGCAAGTTCTCAGAGACCTACAAAGAGACTTAGACTCCCACACAATAACAGTGGGAGACTTTAACACTCCACTGACAATATTAGACAGACCATTGAGACAGAAAATTAACAAGGATATTCAGGACTTGAACTAAGCTCTGGACCAAGCAGACCTAATAGATATCTACAGAACTTTCCACCCAAATCAACATAATATACATTCTTCTCAGCACCACATCACAATTATTCTAAAATTGACCACATAATTGGAAGTAAAACACTCCTCAGCAAATGCAAAAGAACAGAAATCATAACAGTCTCTCAGACCACAATGCAATCAAATTAGAACTCAGGATTAAGAAACTCTCTCAGAATAGCACAACTACATGGAAACTGAACAATCTGCTCCTGAATGACTCCTGGATAAACACGAAATTAAGGCAGAAATAAGTAAGTTCTTTGAAATCAAAGATAACAAAGACACAACGTACCAGAATCTCCAGGACACAGCTAAAGCAGTGTTTAGAGGTAAATTTATAGCACTAAATGGCCATAGGAGAACACAGGAATGACCTAAAATTGACACCCTAACAATACAATTAAAATAACTAGAAAAGCAAGAGCAAACAAATTCAAAAGCTAGCAGAAGACAAGAAATAACTGAGATCACAGCAGAACTGAAGGAGATAGAGACACAAAAATCTCTTAAAATAATCAGTGAGTTCAGGAGCTAGTTTTTTGAAAAGATAAACAAAATAGGCAGACTGCTAGCCAGACTATGAACCAAAAAAGTCCAGGACCAGACAGATTCACAGCCAGGCATGGTGGCTCACGTGTGAAATCCCAGCACTTTGGGAGGCTGAAGTGGGCAGATCACCTGTGGTCGGGAGTTCAAGACCAGCCTGATCAACACGGAGAAACCCCATCTGTACAAAAATTCACAGCTGAATTCTACTAGAGGTTCAAAGAGGAGCTGGTACCACTCCTTCTAAAACTATTCCAAACAACAGAAAAAGACAGACTCCTCCCTAACTCATTTATGAGGCCAGCATCATCCTGATACCAAAAAAACCTGAGAGACAACAACAACAAAAAAATTTCAAGCCAATATCCCTGATGAACAAACATCAATGTGAAAATCCTCAATAAAATA
The DNA here is from genome assembly GCF_049350105.2 of Macaca mulatta. Lineage (NCBI taxonomy): Eukaryota > Metazoa > Chordata > Mammalia > Primates > Cercopithecidae > Macaca > Macaca mulatta. The sequence continues at coordinate 81,967,010 of NC_133411.1, read as the reverse complement.
CTGGCAAACCGAATCCAGCAGTACATTAAAAAGCTTAACCACCACAATCAAGTCAGCTTCATCCCTGGGATGCAAGGGTGGTTCAACACATGCAATTCAATAAATGAAATCCATCACATAAACAGAACCAAAGACAAAAACCGCATGATTATCTCAATAGATGCAGAAAAGGCCTTCGAAAAAATTCAACATCCCTTCATGCTAAAAACTCTCACTAAACTAGGTATCGATGGAAGGTATCTCAAAATAAGAACTATTTATGACAAACCCACAGCCAATATCATACTGAATGGACAAAAGCTGGAAGCATTCCCTCTGAAAATCAGCACTAGACAAGGACGTCCTCTCTCACCACTCCTATTCAACACAGTATTGGAAGTTCTGGCCAGGGCAACCAGGCAAGAGAAAGAAATAAAGAGTATTCAATTAGGAAGACAGGGAGTCAAATTATCTCTGTTTGCAGATAACATGATTGTATATTTAGAAAACCCCACTGTCTCAGCCCAAAATCTCCTTAAGCTGCTAAGCAACTTCAGCAAAGTCTCAGGATACAAAATCAATGTGCAAAAATCACAAACTTTCCTATACACCAATAGACAAACAGAGAGCCAAACCATGAGTGAACTCTCATTCACGATTGCTACAAAGAGAATAAATAAAATACCTAGGAATACAACTTACAAGGGATGTGAAGGACCTCTTCAAGGAGAGCTACAAACCACTGCTCAAGCAAATAAGAGAGGACACAAACAAATGGAAAAACATTCTATGCTCATGGATAGGAAGAATCAATATGGTAAAAATGGCCATACTGCCCAAAGTAATTTATAGATTCAATGCTATTCCCATTAAGGTACCACTGACTTTCTTCACAGAGTTAGAAAAAAATACTTTAAATTTCATATAGAACCAAAAAAAGAGCTTGTATAGCCAAGACAATCCTAAGCAAAAAGAACAAAGCTGAAGCCGTCATGCTACCTGGCTTCAAACTATACCACAAGGCTATAGTAACCAAAACAGCATGGTACAGGTAACAAAACAGATATATAGACCAATGAAACAGAACAGAGGCCTCAGAAATAACACCACACATCTACAACCATTTGATCTTTGACAAACCTGACAAAAACAAACAATGGGGAAAGGATTCTCTATTTAATAAATGGTGTTGGGAAAACTGGCTAGTCATATGCAGAAAACTGAAACTGGACCCCTTCCTTACACCTTATACAAAAATTAACTCAAGATAGATTAAAGACTTAAATATAAGACCTAAAACCATAAAAACCCTGGAGGAAAACTTAGGCAATACCATTCAGGACACAGGCATGGGCAAAAACTTCATGACTAAAACACTGAAAGCAATTGCAACAAAAGCCAAATTTGACAAATGGAATCTAATTAAACTAAAGAGCTTCTACACAGCAAAAGAAACTATCAGCAGAGTGAACAGGCAACCTACAGAATGGGAGAGAATTTTTGCAATCTATCCATGTGACAGAGAGCTAATATCCAGAATCTACAAGGAACTTAAACAAATCTACAAGAGAAAAACAACCCCATCAAAAGTGGGCAAAGGATATGAACAGACACTTTTCAAAAGAAGACCTTTATGTAGCCAACAAACAAAAAAGCACATCATCAATGGTCATTAGAGAAATGCAAATCAAAACCACAATGAGATACCATCTCATGCCAGCTAGAATGGTGATCATTAAAAAGTCAGGAAACAACAGATGCGGAGAGGATGTGGAGAAATAGGAACGCGTTTACACTGTTGGTGTGAGTGTAAATTAGTTCAACCATTGTGGAAGACAGTGTGGCGATTCCTCAAGGATCTAGAACCAGAAATACCATTTGACCCAGTAATGCCATTACTGGGTAGATACCCAAGGGATTATAAATCATTCTACTAATAAAGACACATGTACATGTATGTTTATTACAGCCCTATTCACAATATCAGACTTGGAACCAACCCAAATGCCCATCAGTGACAGATTGGATAAAGAAAATGTGGCACATATATACCACGGAATACTATGCAGCCATAAAAAATGAATTCATGTCCTTTGCAGGGACATGGATGAAGCTGGAAAGCATCATTCTCAGCAAACACACACAGGAACAGAAAACCAAACACTGCATGTTCTCACTCATAAATAGGAGTTGAACAATGAGAACATATGGGCACAGGGAGGGGAATATCACACGTCAAGGCCCGTTGTGGGGTGGGGGACAAGGGAAGGGATAGCATTAGTAGAAATACCTAATGTAGATGATGGGTTGATGGGTGCAGCAGACCACCACGGCACATGTATACCTATGTAACAAACCTGCACATTCTACACATGTATCCCAGAACTTAAAGTATAATAATAATAATAGATTTTTTTAAAGAAACAAAAAACAGAATAACAGGTTTGGTTTGGGTCCTGTAGCACTGCAATTTAACTACATTAGTTACAGGACAGGGAGCAATTTAACCCCTTTCATGCTTACTTTCCTTATTTGTAAAGTGGTACTAAACCAACCTCAATAGGTTATTGAAAGAATTAAAAGAGACACCCATATAATGCACCTATCTAGGGATACAATAAGGGCTTAATTATCTATAATTATAAAAGTAGAAGTTACATTTATTGAGTATATGTGTCATATAATATGCTAAGTGCTTTCTAAGTTAAATCATTTACTGGTTGTAATTCTGAGATCATAATTATTGTTCCCATTTTATAGATGAAACTAAAGCTCAGTAAGAGTAAGTAATTTGCCCTAAGTCATACAGCTAGTAAATGTTAGCACTAAACAGTGAAACCAAGTTACTCTGAAGTCTGTTTTTGATTATGTTATGATGCTTCCCTACAATAGATTTTTTAAAGTCTGTAATGTTGAAATACACTCAAATTGAACTGTAATGGTGTATTTTCTATCCATATTATGTCTTATTTTCTTTAAAAATCCCCCATTTCTATTACATTGAGAGACTCAGAAATAATGTGGTTTTTGTTGTTGTTGTTGTTTTCTTAAGTTAGTTTTCCCCAAGACTATTGAATAAATTTGAGTTAATAAAATCAATTGTTGGCCAGCCCCAGTGACTCATGCCTGTAACCCCTTTGGGACGCTTAAGTGGAAGGGTAGCTTGAGGCCAGGAGTTTGAGACTAGCCTGGGCAACATAGCGAGATCCCGTCTCTACAAAAAATTTAAAAAATTAACTGGGCATGAAAGTGTACACCTATAGTCCCACCTACTTGGGAGGCTGAGGCAGGAGGATTGTTTGAGCCCAGTAGTTGGAGGTTGTAGTGAGCCATGATGGCACCACTGCACTCCAGCCTGGGTGACAGAGAGAGATCCTGTCTCTTAAAAAAAAAAAAAAAACCCCAAATCAATAAATTGCGAAAATGGTCAAAATGCACTGATTTGCTGTATAGCTGTCATGCAATGTAACATGAACATTTGTCTACTTGATTTACGAACCGATGTTCTTATACAACAATTTGTCAGTTACAAAAAAAAAAAAAAAAAAAAGATTGTGCCTTTAAGAAGTCCACTGAGGTTGAGAAAGGGTGAAGTATACTTAAGAGAGGTTCTGAACACCCTGGGGGTTCATGCCTGTAGAAGTTGCTTACCTCAGCTCAACTAGCAATAGTTCATACTATCATATCACACATAATAAAATTGAGTACTTGGAAATTTTAAGACTCTAAAATAGAAACACATTTCCTATGGAAACAACTCTGTTCTCTCAGGCCTTCTTGACTCAAACTTCCTCAATCCCCTCCCATTTATACAACTTCTTTTGGAGGAAGCTCAACAAATGAAACAATTAAACAATCAACATAAAACACATTTCCTGCCATTCCTGTTGCAAAAGATGCCAGAGAGCCTCTGATGAAATAGTCAACCAACACTGGAACAAAATCTTATATTCTGCTACACAATGGAAGATACTTTCTATTCCTTCAGATTATTAGTATATTTAAGGATATGAGCTTTAAAAATAGTATGAATAGCTAACAGTTGTTAGCATCACTTATATACTGTATCATTAAAACTGTTAAATATATTTGTAGGTTATAGATCAATAAAATGAAAACGTCCAGAAAGTACATTGCTTAAGGATTAATATCAATTTAAAAATAATATTATTATGGATAGAACTGATTTTTTTTAAAACCTTGATAAAATGATGCCTAAGTTTATTTGAAAGAAACATGCATGAGAAAAAAAAAATTTAAAGAAGCATTACAAGGGAGAATATTAAACTATATTCCTGCTGTTCAATAACTAAAACTGTATGTTACTGATACAAGAAAAGACTGAACTTATTAGAAGACAGTCCAGAAATAAATCAAAGAAAATTGAGAATTTTTTTATTTGGAAGTGCCTCATTTCAACTCAGTGAAGAAAGGATTCATGATTCAATAAATGGAGTTGGGACAAGTGAATCACCATTTAGGGAAAATAATACTATGTAGGGAAAATATAACACCATTTAAGAAAAACATACTTCACACCTTACATCAAAACAAATTCCAAATTGACTAAAGATATGAGTATGCCAAGAGCTATAAAAAAAATACTAAAAGAAGACACAGGCATGGCTTTGAGGAATAATCTTCCAAGTACAATACCAAGACCAAAAATTAAAAACAAAAAAACAAAAAAACAAAAAAACCATTATAAGAATACCGTTTCTGGAATCAGTAAGTGATAATAATCAGTTACAAGATATAAGGTTAATATACAAAAGTCAGTCACTTTCCTATATGCCACCAATGAACAAGTAAAATTTAAAATTTAAAACACATTAGAGGCCAAACATGGTGGCTCACACCTGTAATCCCAGCACTTTCAGAGGCTGAGGCGGGTGGATCGCTTGAACTCAGGAGTTCAAGACCAGCCTGGCCAACATGGTGAAACCCTGTCTCAACCAAAAATACAAAAACTAGCTAGGCATGGTGGTGGGCACCTGTAATCGCAGCTACTTGGGAAGTGGAGGCAAGAGAATCGCTTAAACCCAGGAAGAGGAGGATGCAGTGAGCTGAGGTCATCCCACTGCACTGCAGCCTGGGTGACAGAGGCAGTCTCAAAAACAAAACAAAACAAAAAACACATTACGATTTATATTAAAACATCCAAAAATGAAATACTTAGGTACAAATGTAACAAAATAGGTACAAGATCAACATGAGGAAAACTACAAAGTCTGAAAAAAAGCAAAGAAGAACTAAATACAGTCTCTGGCCTATGATGGTTCAACTTAAGATTTTTCAGCTTTATGAAGGGTTTTTATCTGGACATAATCCCACCATTAAGTCAGGGAATATCTAGACTTATGATGGTTTGACTTACAATTTTTCAACTTTATAATGGGTTTATCCAAATGTAACTCCATTGTAAGCCAAGGAGCATCCTTAAATGGAGAGATATTCCATGTTCATGAAGGGGAAGACTCTATGATCAAATGCCAGTCAGTTCTTCCCAACTTCATCTATACACTCAATGCAATCCTAGTCAAAATCCCAGCAACTTATTTTGTGGATGTCAACAAACTGATTCTAAAATGTATATGGTGAGGCAAAAGATCCAATTAGCCAACACAATATTGAAGAACAAGAACAAAACTGAAGGACTGAAACTACTTGACTTCAAGACTTACTATAAAGTTACAGTAATTAAGATAGTGTGGTATTGGCAAAAGAACAGACAAATAGATCAATGAAACAGAATACAGAGCCCAGAAATAGACTCACATAAATACAGACAATTGGTCTTTGAAAAAGGAGCAATGACTCAGTAACACGGATAAGAGTTTCTTTTTTTTTTTTCTTTTTTCTTTTCTGGAGACTCATGCTGTTGCCCAGGCAGGAGTGCAATCATGGCTCACTGCCACCTCGACCTCCCAGGCGCAAACAATCTTCCCACCTCGGCCTCCCGAACAGCTAGGACCATGGGCCTGTGCCACCACTCCCAGTTATTTTTTTCTATTTTTTGTAGAAGCAGGGTTTTGCTATGTTGCCTAGACTGGTCTTGAACCCCTGGGCTCAAGTGATCTTCCCACCTTGGCCTCCCAAAGTGCTGGGATTACAGGCGTGAGCCGCCACACCTAGCAAGAAAAGTTTTTTTTTTTTAACAAATTGTGCTGGAACAATTGGATATCCACATGTTAAAAAAAAAAAAAAAAAAAAAAAAAAAAAAAGAGATGAACTTATATCCTCCACAAAAATGAACTCAAATGAATCACAGACCTAACTGTAAAGTGCAAAACTATAAAATTCCTAGAAGATAACACAAGAGAAAATATAGATGGACTTGGATTTAATGATGACTATTTAGATACAATACCAAAGGCACAATCCATGAAAGAAATAATTGATAAACTAGACTTCATTAAAATTAAAAATTTCCGCTCTGTGAAAGATACTGCCAATAGAATAAAAAGAAAAGCCACAGGTTGGGAAACAATATTTGCAAAAGACATATCTGATACAGGTCTGCTGTCCAAAATACACAAAGAACTCTTAAGAACCAAAAATAAGAAGGCAGACAACTTGATTATAAATGGTCAAGGACCTTAACAGACACCTCAACAAAGAAGATAAACAGATGGCAAATAAGCACATGAAAAGATGCTCCACATCATATGTCATCAGGGAAATGCAAATTAAAACAACAATGAGATACCACTATACATATATTAGAATAGCCAAAATTCACAATAGTGATAACACCAAATGATGGCAATGATATTCAGCAACAGGAATTCTCATTCATTGTTGGTGGGAAGACAAAATGGTATGGTCATTTTCGAAGACAGTTTGGCAGCTTCTTATAAAGCTAAACATAATTTTATTTTACCATATTATCCAGCGATTGCACTCCTTAGTATTTATCCAAAGGAGTTGAAAACTTATGTCCATACATAAGCCTGGCCATGGATATTTACAGCAGCTTTATTCATAATTCCCAAAACTTAGAAGCAACCAAAGTAACCTTCAGTAGGTAAATGGACAAATAGCTTGATAGCTCATTTATTTTATGTGCTGAATATTATTCAATTGTCTATGGTATGGCTCATACCTGTAATCCCAGAACTTTGGAAGGCTGAGGCGGGCGGATTACATGAGGCCAGGAGTTGGAGACCAGATTGGCCAACATGGTGAAACCCTGTCTCTACTAAAAAATGCAAAAATTAGCTAGGCATGGAGGTGGGCACTGGTTATCCCAGCTACTCGGGAGGCCAAGGGAGGAGAAAAGCTTGAACCTGGGAGGAGGAGGTTGCAGTGAGCCAAAATTGCACCACTGCACTCCAGCCTGGGCAACGAAGTGAGAGAGACTCCATCTCAAAAAAAAAAAAAAAAAATTGTCTGTGGTACATCCAGACAATTGAATAACATTCAGTACATAAAATAAATGAACTATTAAGCCATGAAAAGACATGAAGGAAATGTAAATGTATGCATTTACACTGCATAAGTAAAAACAGTCAGTCTGAAAAGGCTACATCCTGTATGATTCTAATATATGACATTTAGAAAAGGGAAAACTATGGAGATAGTAAAAAGGTCAGTGATTGCCAGGGGTTACTGGGGGAGGGAGGGATGAATAGATGGAGCACCGAGTATTTTTTTAGGGCAGTGAAACTACTCTTTATGATACTATAATGGCGGATGCACCTCACTGTACATTTGTCGAAACCCACAGAATGTACACCACCAATATTGAACCCTAATGTAAACTATCAACTTTGGGTGATAAGGTGGTGTCAACGTAGGTTCATCAACTGTAACAAATGTACCCCTCTGGTGGGGGATGATGATAGTGGGGGAGGTTATGCCTGTGGGGAGAAAGGAGTATATGGAATATCTTTGTACCTTTTGTTCAATTTTGCTGTGAACCTAAAACCGCTTTGAAAAATATGGTCTTTTTATACATGCTTGTGTTTGTTCACTGCAGCACAATTCACAACAGCAAAGACACGGAATCAATCTAAATGCTCATCAATGATAGACTGGATAAAGAAAATTTTATACATATACACCATGGAATACCGTGCGGCAATAAAAAAGAATGAGATCATGTCTTTTGCAAGGACATGGATGGAGCTGGAGGCCATTATCCCTAGTAACTAACAAAGGAACAGAAACCACATACGGCATGTTCTCACTTGTAAGTGGGAGCTAAATCATGAAACCACATGGACACATAGAGGGGAACAACATACACTGGGGCCTACTGGAGGGTGGACCATGGGAGGAGGGAGAGGATCAGGAAGAATAACTAATGGGTAGTACTAGGCTTAATGCCTGGGTGACAAAATAATCTGTACAACAAACCCCCATGACACCAGTTTACTTATATAACAAACCTGCACATGTACCCCAAACTTAAAAGTTAAAAAAAATAAATTTTGAAGTGAAAGGAAGATATATACATATATATATACAATTTTTTTTAAAGTCACTGGCTTTGATTACATAAATATTAAAAATTATATGGGAAAAACTGCAAAATTAAAAGATAATATATTGGAAAAATATTCAAAACAAATGGCAAGAAAAAATCTCTAATATATTAAGACCCTATAAATCAAGATAGATATAAACTCCCCTAAAAATGTGGGCAAAAAACATTGCTTCAGGCTGCTACTTGAATCCCAAAATCCATTCTTCCTTCCTTCCATAGTAATGAATTTTCAGCTGGGCACCCAGCTAAAGTTATAGCTTCTCTTGCAGTTAGGTGTGGCCATGTAACTTAAATTCTTGCCAAATAATGTCAGCTGAAGTAATGTGTGCAACTTCTTTTGCACTTGTTTAATAGCAAATTACTGTACTTGCCTTCAATTATTTCCCTTTCTTTCTTCCTTAACCAGGAGATGGAATATGGATGGAAAATAATTCAGTTTTGCTAATTCAGGTAAGGATAACACCAGGGGATGATGGAACAACATGATTTAAAGAACCTGGGTCTCTAAATGATAATCAGAGTCACTCACCAGCTAGAACTACTCACTTATGTGAGAAAGAAAGCAGCTCTTATTTAAAATATTACATTTTTGGTTTCTTGTGCTAGCAACTTAGCATATATCCTCACAAATAGAATAAAAGAGGAAATTCTCACAATAAGGAAATATTAATGGCTTACAATTATGTGAGAAAATCAATACTCTCATGCTGAAAATGTAAAATGATACCATCTTTGATCAAAATAACAGCACTAGAGTACAAAGGTAAGAAGGATAATCACAGGGTTGTGTATGAAACAAAAACCTGAAATCAAGGTGGGATATGGTAAATAAATTATGGTACCTCCATACAGTGGAATGCTGTGAAGCATTAAAAATGATGATATGACAAATAGATCATCTTTCATCATAATAGAAGACCATGTAAAAATTATCTTGTGCTCTGAGAAGGCATATGTATCAAAAAATGACACATTATATAGTTTGGTAAAGAAAGCATAAAATTTATGATCTTTGAACTCTGTCACAAGAGAAGGATTTTGTAACATATTAGATTAATCTAATTTTACTGTTACCTTATAGACTAGAGCTTTGTTAACATTGGATCAGATTTTGATAAAGGGTAAACGCCTCTTGCCATGACTTGTTTTACTATCAGAAATTTGACTGCTTTGAGTTGTCAGTCTACCACACAGTGCCCTGCAACTTGGATATTCCCAAACTTTTCTCCTGAAATAACTTTTAATAGAAGAGGAAACTGAGTATTTACTTCCCGAGATCCTGGAGAAGGCAAAAACCTTCCAAGATTTTAGAAGTCTTGTGTTTTATCTTAAAAGTTCATGTACATTTGGCATTCTATAGTGTGACTTTTTATTTTACTATAACATGGTTATGTTTTAAGTTACTTTCCAATTTAATTAGTTAACATATTTCTCAAATATATTTTGCAACATCAGTATTGCAGAAACATGCCACATTTATCCTGTGGCCTTTTTCTAGCTGCGAAGTATGTATACAATAAAAAGAACACAGGCTTTGGATTAAATCCTCGTTTTGCCAACTACTTGTCCTATCAAGCTGGGCAAGTTACTCAACCTAATTAAGACTTCATTTACTCATCTGTATAATAGAGGTGACAATGTCTAGGTGTGGAGTCTTTATGTAAATGAGCAGAGCAACACTCAGAAAAGTATTTTCATTTGCTGAATATGTATGCTTTACAATATACTGAACATTTACATTTCATCTTGTTTTCAGTTATGACTTGATAATACATTTTAACTGTCAATTACTATTCTACCAGCTTCCACTTTATTTAACAATTTAACTAATACCTGTAATTGTGCTTTTCTTAGCTGTTGGCTGGTGATTTGAGCTTTTTGTTGCATCATATTTTCAATTCGTTGGTTGACCTGCTTTTCTTTCTTGAGTTCATTTCCATAAAATCTGGAGCCCTATGGAGGAAAACAAAACAAAGCATAAGAAAAATATCTGAAAGAAAGCATCACTGTAGTATAACCTGGTGGCTAAAAGCACATACTCGGGAAACAGAAGATTAAATTTAAAACTTAGCTCTACTACTTACTAGATTGGTGACCCTAAAATTATTTAATCTTTCTACATCTCAGTTTATTTGTAAGATGAATTTATTAGTAGTTAATTAAATTACAGGATTGTTGTGAGGCAGTACTTAGCATAGTACAAGCTCTCTGAGATGAATTCAGATTTGCATTCAGAAAAGAACAGTATGTCCTAGGTAGGATCCACAGGGCATATAAAAGGCCTTAATGAGTTGGGTCATCAGTTATCTCTTGCATTAAAAAATACTCCTTACAAAGTATTTTCAAATATTTAATGTTAAGTCATTAAAGAAAATGTAGAAAATAATTTTAAAAACTGCCCATCATTTCATCACTGAACATAGTGTCCATCCATTTATCTGGTTGATAGACATTTAGCTTATTTTCACTTTTTGGCTACAGTGAAAAATGCTATCGTAAACATTTGTGGACAAGTTTTCATGTGGACATCCGTTGTCATTTCTCTCAGGTATGTACCTAGGAGTGGGGTTTCTGTGTCATATGGTACCTCTATACTCAACCTTTTGAGGAAATGCCAGTCCGTTTTCCAAAGTGGTTGAACCATTTTATAATCCCATCAGCAATGCAGGAAGGTTCCAATTTCTCCACATCCTTGCCAACATTTGTTACTGTGTCTTACTTATTATAGCTATTCTAAGCAATACTAGTATAAATGGCATCTCTTTGTGGTTTTTAAATTTGTATTTGCCTGATGACTAATGATACTGAGCATCTTTTCATGTGCCTAGAGCCATTTGTATATCTTCTTTACTTAAATGTTTATTCACATCTTTTGACCATTTTTTGATTCGGTTGCTTGTCTTATTGAGTTGTAGACATTTTCTGTATATTCTGGATATAAGTCTTTTATCACATATGTGTTTTACAAATATTTTACCCAAGGCACACTGATCTTTTTCTTTCTTTTTTTTTTTTTTAAGAGATGGGAGGTCTCATTATGTTGCCCAGGATGGTCTCAAACTCCTGATCCTCCCACCTCAGCCTTCCAAAGTGTTAGGATTACAGGCGTGAGCCACCACACCTGACCTTTTTATTTTTATTGCTGTCTTTTGAAGCGTAAACATTTTAAATTTTGATGAGGACCAATTCATCAACTTTCTTTTATTGACTGTGCTTTTAGTATCACATCTAAATTTCTGCCTAACTGAAGGTCTCAGAGGCTTTCTCAAATTTTCTCCTAAAAGTTGTATTGTTTTGGCTTTTTAAGTCTATTTTGAGTTAATTTTGTGTATGGTATAAGGGGTTTATTATTATTATTATTATTATTATACTTTAAGTTCTAGGGTACATGTGCATAACGTGCAGGTTTGTTACATATGTATACTTGTGCCATGTTGGCGTGCTGCACCCATCAACTCGTCAGCACCCATCAACTTGTCATTTACATCAGGTATAACTCCCAATGAATTCCCTCCCCTCTCCCCCCTCCCCATGATAGGCCCCTGTGTCTGATGTTCCCCTTCCTGAGTCCAGGTGATCTCATTGTTCAGTTCCCACCTATGAGTGAGAACATGTGGTGTTTGGTTTTCTGATCTTGCGATAGTTTGCTGAGAATGATGGTTTCCAGCTGCATCCATGTCCCTACAAAGGACACAAACTCATCCTTTTTTATGGCTGCATAGTATTCCATGGTGTATATGTGCCGCATTTTCTTAATCCAGTCTGTCACTGATGGACATTTGGGTTGATTCCAAGACTTTGCTATTGTGAATAGTGCCACAATAAACATATGCGTGCATGTGTCTTTATAGCAGCATGATTTATAATCCTTTGGGTATATACTCGGTAATGGGATGGCTGGGTCATATGGTACTTCTAGTTCTAGATCCTTGAGGAATCGCCATACTGTTTTCCATAATGGTTGAACTAGTTTGCAATCCCAACATCAGTGTAAAAGTGTTCCTATTTCTCTACATCCTCTCCAGCACTTGTTGTTTCCTGACTTTTTAATGATTGCCATTCTAACTGCTGTGAGATGGTATCACATTGTGGTTTTGATTTGCATTTCTCTGATGGCGAGTGATGATGAGCATTTTTTCATCTGTCTGTTGGCTGTATGAATGTTTTCTTTTGAGAAATGTCTGTTCATATCCTTTGCCCACTTTTTGATGGGGTTGTTGTTTTTCTTGTAAATTTGCTTGAGTTCTTTGTAGGTTCTGGATATTAGCCCTTTGTCAGATGAGTAGATTGCAAAAATTTTCTCCCATTCTGTAGGTTGCCTGTTCACTCTGATGGTAGTTTCTTTTGCTGTGCAGAAGCTCTTTAGTTTAATGAGATCCCATTTGTCAATTTTGGCTTTTGTTGCCGTTGCTTTTGCTGTTTTAGACATGAAGTCCTTGCCCATGCCTATGTCCTGAATGGTATTACCTAGGTTTTCTTCCAGGGTTTTTATGGTATTAGGTCTAACATTTAAGTCTCTAATCCATCTTGAATTAATTTTCGTATAAGGAGTAAGGAAAGGATCCAGTTTCAGCTTTCTACTTATGGCTAGCCAATTTTCCCAGCACCATTTATTAAATAGGGAATCCTTTCCCCATTTCTTGTTTTTCTCAGGTTTGTCAAAGATCAGATGGCTGTAGATGTATGGTATTATTTCTGAGGACTCTGTTCTGTTCCATTGGTCGATATCTCTGTTTTGGTACCAGTACCATGCTGTTTTGGTTACTGTAGCCTTGTAGTATAGTTTGAAGTCAGGTAGTGTGATGCCTCCAGCTTTTTTCTTTTGACTTAGGATTGTTTTGGCAATGTGGGCTCTTTTTTCATTCCATATTAAGTTTAAAGTAGTTTTTTCCAATTCTGTGAAGAATTTCATTGGTAGCTTGATGGGGATGGCATTGAATCTATAAATTACCTTGGGCAGTATGGCCATTTTCACGATATTGATTCTTCCTATCCATGAGCATGGTATGTTCTTCCATTTGTTTGTGTCCTCTTTTATTTCACTGAGCAGTGGTTTGTAGTTCTCCTTGAAGAGGTCCTTTACATCCCTTGTAAGTTGGATTCCTAGGTATTTTATTCTCTTTGAAGCAATTGTGAATGGAAGTTCATTCATGATTTGGCTCTCTGTCTGTTACTGGTGTATAAGAATGCTTGTGATTTTTGCACATTAATTTTATATCCTGAGACTTTGCTGAAGTTTCTTATCAGCTTAAGGAGATTTTGGGCTGAGACAATGCGGTTTTCTAAATATACAATCATGTCATCTGCAAACAGGGACAATTTGACTTCTTCTTTTCCTAACTGAATACCCTTGATTTCTTTCTCTTGCCTGATTGCCCTAGCCAGAACTTCCAACACTATGTTGAATAGGAGTGGTGAGAGAGGGCATCCCTGTCTTGTGCCAGTTTTCAAAGGGAATTTTTCCAGTTTTTGCCCATTCAGTATGATATTGCCTGTGGGTTTGTCATAAACAGCTCTTATTATTTTGAGATACGTTCCATCAATACCGAATTTATTGATAGTTTTTAGCATGAAGGGCTGTTGAATTTTGTCAAAGGCCTTTTCTGCATCTATTGAGATAATCATGTGGTTTTTGTCTTTGGTTCTGTTTATATGCTGGATTACATTTATTGATTTGCATATGTTGAACCAGCCTTGCATCCCAGGGATGAAGCCCACTTGATCATGGTGGATAAGCTTTTTGATGTGCTGTTGGATCCGGTTTGCCAATATTTTATTGAGGATTTTTGCATCGATGTTCATCAGGGATATTGGTCTAAAATTCTCTTTTTTTGTTGTGTCTCTGCCAGGCTTTGGTATCAGGATGATGTTGGCCTCATAAAGTGAGTTAGGGAGGATTCTCTCTTTTTCTATTGATTGGAATAGTTTCAGAAGGAATGGTACCAGCTCCTCCTTGTACCTCTGGTAGAATTCAGCTGTGAATCTATCTGGTCCTGGACTTTTTTTGGTTGGTAGGCTATTAATTATTGCCTCAATTTCAGAGCCTGCTATTGGTCTATTCAGGGATTCAGCTTCTTCCTGGTTTAGTCTTGGGAGAGTGTAAGTGTCCAGGAAATTATCCATTTCTTCTAGGTTTTCTAGTTTATTTGTGTAGAGGTGTTTATAGTATTCTCTGATGGTAGTTTGTATTTCTCTGGGGTCAGTGGTGATATCCCGTTTATCATTTTTTATTGCATCTATTTGATTCTTCTCTCTTTTCTTCTTTATTAGTCTTGCTAGCGGTCTATCAATTTTGTTGATCTTTTCAAAAAACCAACTCCTGGACTCATTGATTTTTTGAAGGGTTTTTTGTGTCTCTATCTCCTTCAGTTCTGCTCTGATCTTAGTTATTTCTTGCCTTCTGCTAGCTTTTGAATGTGTTTGCTCTTGCTTCTCTAGTTCTTTTAATTGTGATGTTAGAGTGTCAATTTTAGATCTTTCCAGCTTTCTCTTGTGGGCATTTAGTGCTATAAATTTCCCGCTACACACTGCTTTAAATGTGTCCCAGAGATTCTGGTATGTTGTATCTTTGTTCTTATTGGTTTCAAAGAATATCTTTATTTCTGCCTTCATTTCGTTATGTACCCAGTAGTCATTCAGGAGCAGGTTATTCAGTTTCCATGTAGTTGAGCAGTTTTGATTGAGTTTCTAAATCCTGAGTTCTAGTTTGATTGCACTGTGGTCTGAGAGACAGTTTGTTATAATTTCCATTCTTGTATATTTGCTGAGGAGTGCTTTACTTCCAATTATGTGGTCTATTTTGGAATGAGTGTGAAGTGGTGCTGAGAAGAATGTATATTCTGTTGATTTGGGGGGGAGAGTTCTGTAGATGTCTATTAGGTCCGCTTGGTGCAGAGATGAGTTCAGTTCCTGGATATCCTTGTTAATTTTCTGTCTTGTTGATCTGTCTAATGTTGACAGTGGGGTGTTGAAGTCTCCCATTATTATTGTATGGGAGTCTAAGTCTCTTTGTAAGTCTCCAAGGACTTGTTTTATGAATCTGAGTGCTCCTGTATTGGGCGCATATATATTTAGGATAGTTAGCTCTTCCTGTTGAATTGATCCCTTTACCATTATGTAATGGCCTTCTTTGTCTCTTTTGATCTTTGATGGTTTAAAGTCTGTTTTATCAGAGACTAGTATTGCAACCCCTGCTTTTTTTTGTTCTCCATTTGCTTGGTAGATCTTCTTCCATCCCTTTATTTTGAGCCTATGTATGTCTCTGCATGTGAGATGGGTCTCCTGAATACAGCAAACTGATGGGTCTTGACTCTTTATCCAGTTTCCCAGTCTGTGTCTTTTAATTGGAGCATTTAGTCCATTTACATTTAAAGTTAATATTGTTATGTGTGAACTTGATCCTGTCATTATGATATTAACTGGTTATTTTGCTCGTTAGTTGATGCAGTTTCTTCCTAGCCTTGATGGTCTTTACATTTTGGCATGTTTTTGCAATGGCTGGTACCTGTTGTTCCTGTCCATGTTTAGTGCTTCCTTCAGGGTCTCTTGTAAGGCAGGCCTAGTGGTGACAAAATCTCTAAGCATTTGCTTATCTGTAAAGGATTTTATTTCTCCTTCACTTATGAAACTGAGTTTGGCTGGATATGAAATTCTGGGTTGAAAATTCTTTTCTTTAAGAATGTTGAATATTGGCCCCCACTCTCTTCTGGCTTGGAGAGTTTCTGCTGAGATATCTGCTGTTAGTCTGATGGGCTTCCCTTTGTGGGTAACCCGACCTTTCTCTCTGGCTGCCCTTAACAGTTTTTCCTTCATTTCAACTTTGGTGAATCTGACAACTATGTGTCTTGCAGTTGCTCTTCTCAAGGAGTATCTTTGTGGTGTTCTCTGTATTTCCTGAATTTGAATGTTGGCCTGCCCTACTAGGTTGGGGAAGTTCTCCTGGATGATATCCTGAAGAGTGTTTTCCAACTTGGTTCCATTTTCCCCCTCACTTTCAGGCACCCCAATCAGACGTAGATTTGGTCTTTTTACATAATCCCATACTTCTTGCAGGCTTTGTTCATTTCTTTTTCTTCTTTTTTCTTTAGATTTCTCTTCTCGCTTCATTTCATCCATTTGATCCTCAATCACTGATACTCTTTCTTCTAGTTGATTGAGTCGGTTACTGAAGCTTGTGCATTTGTCACGTAATTCTTGTGTCATGGTTTTCATCTCTGTCAGTTCATTTATGGTCTTGTCTGCATTGATTATTCTAGTTATCAAGTCTTCCACTCTTTTTTCAAGGTTTTTAGTTTCTTTGTGCTGGGTACATAATTCCTCCTTTAGCTCTGAGAAGTTTGATGGACTGAAGCCTTCTTCTCTCATCTCGTCAAAGTCATTCTCCGTCCAGCTTTGATCCATTGCTGGCGATGAGCTGCGTTCCTTTCCAGGGAGAGATGTGCTCTTATTTTTTGAATTTCCAGCTTTTCTGCCCTGCTTTTTCCCCATCTTTGTGGTTTTATCTGCTTCTGGTCTTTGATGATGGTGACGTACTGATGGGGTTTTGGTGTGGGTGTCCTTCCTGTTTGTTAGTTTTCCTTCTAACAGTCAGGACCCTCAGCTGTAGGTCTGTTGGAGATTGTTTGAGGTCCACTCCAGACCCTGTTTGCCCGGGTATCAGCAGCAGAGTCTGCAGAAGATAGAATATTGCTGAACAGCGAGTGTACCTGTCTGATTCTTGCTTTGGAAGCTTCCTCTCAGGGGTGTACTCCACCGTGTGAGGTGTGGGGTGTCAGTCTGCTCCTAGTGGTGGATGTCTCCCAGTTAGGCTACTCAGGGGTCAGGGGCCCACTTGAGCAGGCAGTCTGTCCGTTCTCAGATCTCAGCCTCCGTGTTGGGAGATCCACTGCTCACTTCCAAGCTGTCAGACAGAGTCGTTTGCGTCTGCAGAGGTTTCTGCTACTTTTGTTGTTGTTGTTGTTGTTGTTGTTGTTTAGCTGTGCCCTGTCCCCAGAGGTGGAGTCCACAGAGACTGACAGGCCTCCTTGAGCTGCTGTGAGCTCCACCCAGTTCGAGCGTCCCAGCAGCTTTGTTTACCCACTTAAGCCTCAGCAATGGCTGGCGCCCCTCCCCCAGCCTCACTGCTGCCTTGCCGTTAGATCGCAGACTGCTGTGCTAGCAATGAGGGAGGCTCCCTGGGCATGGGACCCTCCCGGCCAAGTGTGGGATATAGTCTCCTGGTGTGCCCGTTTGCTAAGACCCTTGGTAAAGCACAGTATTGGGGTGGGAGTTACCCGATTTTCCAGGTGTTGTGTGTCTCAGTTCCCCTGGCTAGGAAAAGGGATATCTTTCCCCCCTTGCGCTTCCCAGGTGAGGCGATGCCTCGCCCTGCTTCAGCTCTCGCTGGTCGGGCTGCAGCAGCTGACCTACACCGGTGGCCGGCAATCCCTAGTGAGATGAACCCAGTACCTCGGCTGAAAATGCCGAAATCACCTGTCTTCTGTGTCGCTCGCGCTGGGAGCTGGAGACTGGAGCCGTTCCTATTCGGCCATCTTGCTCCGCCCCCTTGTTTTGTTTTTAAAGACAGGGTCTCACTATGTTGCCCAGGCTGGTCTCAAACTCCTGGGCTCAAGTGATCCTCCTATCTCGGACTAACAAAGTGCTGGGATTACAGGTGTGAGTCACTGCACCTGGCCTTTTTCTTTATTTTTATTGTCTCACTGCACTGGTTAGAACTGTTAGGACTATGTTGAGTTGAAAAGGTGAGAGGGGACATTCTTGCCTTGTTCCTAATTTTAGGGAGAAAGTGTTCAATCTTCCACCATAAAGTATGATGTTTACTGTAGGTTTTTTTTTAAATAGATGTCCTTTACTAGATTGAGGAAGTACCCTTCTATTTCAAGTTTGTTAAGAGCTTTTAGCATGAATAGTGGTGGGATTTTATCAAATATGCTTTTTCTGAGTCTACTAATATGATTGTGTGGTTTTGTGCCCTTTATTTTAATATGATGTATTACATTAATTGATTTTCAGGTCTCTTTTTTTTTCTTTCCTTTTTCCGAGAAGGAGTCTTGCTCTGTTGCCCAGGCTGGAGTACAGTGGCATGATCTTGGCTCACTGCAACCTCCACCTCCCGGATTCAAGCAATTCTCCTGTCTCAGCCTCCCGAGTAGCTGGGACTACAGGCATATGCCACCATGCCTGGCTCATTTTTTTATTTTTAGTAGAGATGTGGTTTCACCATATTGGTCACGCTGGTCTTGAACTCCTGACCTCAGGTGATCCACCCACCTCAGCCTCCCAAAGTGCTGGGGTCATAGGCATGAGCTTGGCCGATTTTTAGATCTTAAACCAACCTTGCTTTCCTAAGATAAATGCCATTTGGTTATGGTGCATAATCTTTTTGATATATTGTTTAAATCAATCCTCTAATATTTTGTTGAGGACTTTCGCATTCATAATGATGTATAACCTTGTGTTTGGCTTTGGTATCAGGGTGATACTGGCCTCATAGGAGTTGGGAAGTGTTCCATCCTTCTCTATTGTCTAGAAAAGCTTATGGAATATTGGTATCATTTCGTCTTTAAATATTTGATAAAATTCACCAGAGAAGGCAAATGGCCTGGTCTTTTTTCTTTGATGGGGAGATTTTTAATTACTAATTTATTTCCTTATTATATAGATCTATTTAGATTCTCTGTATCTTCTTGAGTCCATTTTGAAAATTGTAAACTTCTAGAAATGCATCAAATTTATTGGAATTTGTTTTAAAATACTCCACTCCTCCCTCCAAAAATCAGCAGGGGAAGGGTAAGATAGATAAAACTATATTTGCAAAAATGTTGGTAATTGTTGATGCTGGGTGATGATTATATGGGGATTTACTTTACTTTCTCTGTAATTTTCTATATATTTTAAATTTTCTGATAAGAGGTTTAAAAAAGTAAATTGTATTGCTATGGAATAGTAACAATTAGAAAATTCCAATTTAATCAAGATACCATTTATGATAAACTCACCTCATATGCTACAGGAATATATATTATTCTATGTATTTTTATATAGCAATCATGTGATATGTGCCAATTATATATGTACCTATATATTTTTGATATATATCACATAAAATTTATATGAAAGCAAAGCTTCAAGAATACTCAAGATATTCTTGAAAAAGAACAAAGTGTAAAAAAAAGAAATTGTGCTAGCAGATATCAAGGCTTATTATAAAGCATGATAATAAAAAACATGCTGTATACATGCAAACATAGGCAAATGATCCAGTGGAACAGAAGAGAAAGCACAGCAGGTCAGTAGGAAAAGGATGGACTATTTAATAAATTGTACTGGGATGCAGAGAATAGAGAGGGAGGATCAGATAGGGACATCTAGGGTAACCTACATATTCTATTTCTTAACCTAAAAACTAGATTCATAGGTTTTATTCTTTTTCTTCTTTTTGAACATTTTTATGATGAAAATATCAAAAAAGTCTCAAACGCAGAAAAAACATGAATACAATAAACACGTATAAAACTATCACTCAGATTTAACAGCTGTTAACATTTTACTGTATATGCTTCATTACAAGTGAAACATTTTAAATTATAAATATCAAGATACTTAGCCATTCCACAGAGGATTTCAGTATGCATTTAAAAATAAGGCCATTTTCCCACTTCATCACAGTAACATTTTCATAGCTAACAAAATTAATGGTAATTCCTTAACTTTTTATCTTGGAATTTTCAAAACTGCAAAAGGTGAAAAAATAGTACAATGAACACCTATATACCCTGACCTAGATTCATCAATTAATATCCTGCTACATTTGATTTCTTCCCCAACTTCCATGTATGTATGTGTGCATGAGTGTATACACACACACGCACACATACATACACACACACCCCTTTCCCCTCCTTTTGGCTAAACCATGTTAAAGTAAGTTGCTGTGGACATCACCATGCGTTTCCTAAGAATAAGGATATTCTCTTAAAGTTTACATCTTTCTACATGTATATTAATACATGTATTGTGTTTATTAATGTACATAACATATATAATACAACATACTAGTACACATTATATATTATGTATATATTATTAATGTACATTAATATTGATATACATTGATAATACACATAACACATTAATACATATATATTCATATGATATATAAATGAAACAAAAAAGTGGTAAAAAAATTAAAGAATTCTTTTATGACCTTAAAGCCATATGTAGTTGACATTCAACTACATAAAATGGAGCAAACAAAAAATTTCTGAACAGGAGAAACTACCATAAGCAAAGTCAAAAGATAACTAATTATTGAATGTGCATATGTATATAGAATACATAATCAGAGTTCATAAAAAATGAAATACAAGTAATTTTTAAAATATCAAAAGAGCGCCAGGCATGGTAGCTCATGCCTATAATCCCAGCACTTTGGGAACAGAGGGATTGCTTGAGGCCAGGAGTTCAAGACTAGCCTGGGCAACATAGTGAGACCTCATCTCAACAAAAAATAAAAAGTTAGCCAGACTTAGTGGCATGTGCCTATTGTCCTAGGTCTTCAAAGGCTGAGGTGAGAGGACCACTTGAGTCCAGGAGGGTGAGGCTATAATGAGTTATTATTGTGCTACTGGACTCCAGCCTGAGTGACAGAGTGAGACCCTGTCTCAAAAAAAAAGAAAAGATATGCAACTAATTTTTCATAAAAGGAATACAAATTAATGCTATACTGTATTACCTCAGATTGACAAATACAAAAGTTTAGTAATACACTGTGTTAGCACAGTTTCAGTACGGTAATACACACATATTTGTGGTGGAAGTGTGAATTGACAGAAACACCATGGAGGGTAATTTGGCAATTCATAAAAATCACACATGCATATATTCTTTTGTGCTATGTGTAGTTGGTGAAACAATTCCACTTGTAGGAATCTCTTCTACAGTTATACTTGCACATATAGAAAGTTATAAAATACAAAGTTATTCCCTACTTTACTAGTAATGTTTGTAAAAATAAAAGACTACAAATAACATATATTTATCTATAAACTTTTTGGCTGGTTCAATAAATTACATTATATCCACACACACAGGCATACAAAGAATGAAGATCTTTAATTACCTATACAGAAAGAGCTCCAAGTTATATTAACTGAAAAAAAAAAATCCAAATACCAAAACAATTTCTCCCATTGGGGTTAAACAAAAGAAAGGTGAAGAGGAACATGTACATTATTTTGGCTTTATATGCCTATTATATGCATGTGAAATAGAAACCTGGATGGTAGGAGCAACAGAATAGAAGGGAGATTATTCCATACTCTTTTGTAGTTTAAAAATAATATATATTGAAATATTAAATAAAAATGACATTCAAATGATTTTCTTTGAAACAGAAAGTTAAAAGGTCATTAAATTACACATATCAAAAGAAACAGGAAACATACCTTTGTGGCTTCCATTATAATTTTGTTAATTTTCTCTTTATCTAATCCTTCCATTCCTGCTTTATTATCATTAAGTCCCATCCTAAGCAGAAGATCATCTTTGTAACTGTCACATTTCTCCTTTATGCTATCCATGGTATAAACTTATCTGAAAAAGTATAAAGATAAACACTGCTTTTAAAACCATCTGTGGCCAGATGTGGTGGCTCATGCCTGTAATCCGACCACTTTGGGAGGCCGAGGCGGGCAGACTGAGCTCAGGAGTTCGAGACCAGCCTGGGTAACATGGTGGAACCCTGTCTCTACTAAAATACAAACAAAATTAGCCAGGTGTGACAGTGTGCGCCTGTACTCCCAGCTACTAGGGAGGCTGAGGCAGAAGAATTGCTTGAATCCAGGAGGCAGAGGTTGCAGTGAGCCGAGACTGCACTACTGCACTACTGCACTCCAGCCTGGGCGACAGAGCGAGACTCTGTCTCCAAAAAACAAACAAAAAAACAGAGAAAAACTCCAAAAAACATGTGGGGGGTAGGGGGACAGGAGCACCACATACATCCATTATGCATCAATAAAAAAGTTTTTAAAACGTTAAATGGTATAGAAATCAGCAAAACAAAATTTTTAAATGACAGTTAAGAATTTTTAGCTACTAAAAATTATTACTCAGACTTTAAAAATTACAGTTGACTCTTAGACAACACGGGTTTGAACTGAGAGCATCCACTTATATTTGAATTTCTTCCGCCTCTGCCACCCTTAAGACAGAAAGACCAACTCCATTGCTTTCTCTTCCTTAGTTTATTCAACATGAAGACAATGAGGATGAAGATCTTTATGATCTACTTCCACTTAATGAATAATAAATATATTCTGTCTCATTTATGATTTTCTTGATAACATTTTCCTTTCTCCGGCTTTCTTTATTGTAAAAATAGAGTACAGAACAAATATAACATACAAAATACATATTAATCAACTGCATACCTTATTAGTAAGGCTTCCAGTTAACAATAGACAATTAGTAGTTACGTTCTTCAGGAGTCGAAAATTATATGTGAATTTTTGATTGTGCGTGGGCAGGGTCCCTAGCTCCCGTGGTGTTCAAGGGTCATCTGTATTATCACAAGATTATGATATTCTTGGAGAGAAGAAAGGAATTAGCATTTTCTGCATGCTCCATTCTAGCTACTATGCTTAGGGCACTATATGCGAGGGTCATAACAGCCCTGAAAGATAGGTACTATTCTCCATACAAAAAGATAACAAACCTGAGTCTTAGAACATGTCTATTGAGAAATTTGCTAACAAGTGGCAACACATGTGTTGGAACCCAGGCATGAGTACAGAACTTATGTTTCTACCCAGATTAAAACATGGTATAGAAATACAAAATAATACTTCCTCTACTACACATGTTAAGTTCAACTGCATTTATTATCTACTATATGCAGATCTCCTTCTTAAGGCAATGAAAAAATACAGAAAAAAAAAAAAAAAACCTAGAAAGTTAAGTCACCTCTAAGGTTAAGAAAAATCCTTTCAAATAATAAATCTTTAATATCTTTACATACTTTGTAGTTTACCTTCACATACCTTAGCTTTTAAAGATATTTACAACCATGCAAAACAGATCTGGTTATTTTCATATTAGGGAGAAAAAAATGAGAACTTCAGCAAGATTGAATGAATTGCCATCATAACTGTTAGTAAGTGGAAGAACTGGGAGTTGAATGCAAGCCTTCTTACTTCAACTCTGATGCACTCCATGACATTACAGTTGCCTCCGATTTGGGGATCACGTATACTATAAATAAGTGGCCAGGTGAACAGTTGTCATGAATCTAAAATAAATTACAATTGTGACTTATTTGCATGATTTAGAGAGGGCGCCAATTTACTCTACTCTGCCTTGAGGATCTTCCCTTAACAATGTTGCTTCTTTTTTTGGCACTGGCAAAGAATAAAAAGAATTTTGGAAGGGACTCTGATTACTGTGCCTATTAGTGGTAGTTCCACTAGGAAAAAAAGTATACATCATGGTAGTTCTCAAACTTTGCTGCACATTAGGCCCACCTGGAGAGCTGTGACGCCAACGGTCCTCCCATACCAAATAAATCAGAAGGTCTGGGAGTAGTAGCCAGATAGGAGTATTTTAAAGAGATGCCCAGGTAATTTCAATGTGTCCCAAAGCATAGGAACCACTGGTACAGATGTTGTTTCGTAGTGCCCAGGGGGAATATAGGTTGGTTTTTTGTTATCATTTGAATTTTTTCCCTTCAACTATCACACTGAGCTAATATTACTCTACATTTTGCCTTACGCTTCATTAATCCAATTACTTGTCAGTTTCTAGTAAAGCAGGTGAATGTAATTCAGTCACAATTTCACCATACCTTCACTACTAGAGAGTGAAATGGCTAAATGCAAACATCCTACATTTAAGCTGTCTTGCCCATATGTTTCTGGGTTTGTCATTGTTGTTATTCACATTCACTCATTCATTCATTCATTCATTCATTTATTCATTCAGAGATGAAGTCTCACTCTGTCACCCACGCTGGAGTGCAGTGGTGTGATCTCAGCTCACTGCAACCTCCACCTCCTAGGTTCAAGTGTTTCTCTGCCTCAGTCTCCCAAGAAGTCTTCCCAAGAAGCTTGAACTACAGGCGCACACCACCACGCCTGGTTAATTTTTGTATTTTTAGTAAAGATGGGGTTTCGTCATGTTAGCCAGGCTGGTCTCGAACTACTCAAGTGATCCGTCTGCCCCAGTCTCCCAAAGAGCTGGGATTACAGGCCTGAGCCACTGCACCTGGCTGTTGTTTTTTAGAGACAGGGGTGGGTTGCCCAGGCTGGACTTGAATTCCTGGGCTCAAGAGATCCTCTCTCATCAGCCTCCCAAATAGCTGAGACTGAAGGCACATGCCACAACTCCTGGCTGCCTTGCCCTTTAAATGATGAAATGTATAAATGGAAAAGAAATATTATTGAATGCCTACTCTTTACATATGATATATTAATTGCTTAGCCAAAAAACTCTTGAGGAGAGACCGGGTACAGCATCTCATGACTGTAATCTTAGCATTTTGTGAGGCCAAGGCAGGAGGACTGGTTAAGCCCAGGAGTTCAACACCAGCCCTGGTAACACAGTGAGACTCCATGTCTACAAAAATAAAAGTAAAAAATTAGCCAGGTGTAGTGATGTGCACCTGTAGTCCAAGCTACTTGGAAGGCTGAGTTTGGAGTTTCACTTGAGCATGGGAGGTCAAGGCTACAGTAAGCCATGGTCATGCCACTGCACTTCGGCCAGGGCAACAGAGCAGGAAACTGCCTCAAAAGAACCAAACCAACCAAACAAACAAAAAAAACCTCTAAGAGTTGGTTTTGGTGCTTGAGTCAAAAGAACTGGACTATGGGCAATCCTGGGACAAGGCAAAATTGTGAGATAGGTAGAGTTAGTTTTTTGCTACCTTCCTGCTTATTGATACCTAATTATCATGAAACTTTTGTCCAGTTTCATAGGCATATGTTGACTATCATCCACATGCCAATGACTTACAGGTTTATAGCACCAGTCCAAATACCTGTTTGACATTTCAAGTTTAACATGTCCAAAAGTAATCTTTTCATCTGCCTCCATCCCCTCCAACCAGCTCCATTTACAGCCTTCCTGGTATCCACTGAGGGCAACTCTAATCTATTCCAGTTGCTCATGTAAATAACCCAGGAGTCATCCTTGACCCCTCTCTTTCTCATACACCCACATCCAAACTATCAGGAAATCCTGTGAGCTCTGCTTTCAAAATCACCTTGAATTTATTCAGGTTACTAGTTAAAAATATAAGGCACAGCTGGGAGCAGTGACTCATGCCTATAATCCCAGCACTTTGGGAGGCCGAGGTGGGTGGATCACCTGAAGTCAGGAGTTTGAGACCAGCCTGGCCAACATGGTGAAACCCTCTCTACTAAAAATACAAAATTTGCTGGGTATGGTGGCACATGCCTGTAGTCCCATCTACTCAGGAGGCTGAGACAGGAGAATTGCTTGAACCCGGGAGGCAGAGGCTTCTGTGGGCCGAGACTACACCACTGCACTCCAGCCTGGGCCAGAGCAAGACTCCATCTCAAAAATAAATAAATAAATACATAAGTAAATAAACAAACAAATAAGGTTGGGCGTGGTGGCTCACGCCTGTAATCCCAGCACTTTGGGAGGCCGAGGTGGGTGGATCACCTGAGGTCAGGAGTTCAAGATCAGCCTGGCCAACATAGAGAAACCCCACGTCTACTAAAAATACAAACATTAGCTGGGTGTGGTGGTGCACACCTGTAGTCCCAGCTACTAGGTAGGCTGAGGCAGGAGAATCCCTGGAGCCTGGGAGGCAGAGGTTGCAGTGAACTGAGATCATGCCACTGTACTCCAGCCTGGGCCACAGAGCGAGACTCTCTCTCTCAAAAAAAAAAAAAAAAAAAAAAAAAGGAATGAAACAAAGAAGAACAAGGTCAGGGGTTCGAGACCAGCGTGGCCAATATGGTGAATCCCTATCTCTACTAAAAACATAAAAATTAGCTGGGCGCAGTGGCAGGTACCTGTAATCCCAGCTACTTGGGAGGCTGAGGCAGGAGAAGTGCTTGAAACCAGGAAGTGGCAGTTGCAGTGAGCCAGGTTGCAGTGAGCCAAGATCACATCACTGTACTGTAGCCTAGGCAACAGAGTAAGACTCTGTCTCAAAAAAAAAAAAAAAAAAAATATATACACACACACACACACACACACACACACACACGTAAGGCAAACTTTTGCTTTTTGTAGTAATAAAGATGGAAACTTAGAATTTTTAAGAAGGAATTCTAAGGAAAAAGTTTTAGTGTGGTAGGGTTCCTTCCCACCTGTAAGAGGTAAACGAAGCTATATAAAAAATATCACACTGTGATCAAAGTCATCTGGAATTAATCTACCAGAAAATATGCAAAATATACCAAAAGTAGTAAGAGACAAGGGGAGGAGAAAGGCGATGGGGGAAAGGGAGGTGGGGGGGAGAGAGAGAGAGAGAGAAACAGAGAGAGAGAGAGAGAGGAATACAGAAAGCTAAACTAGAGTAAGTTCCTAGGTGGAGCTTGTTTCCTATTTCTAATATACTGTAAATAACCAAATGTAATAATTTCCTCAGAAAACCTTTATATACCTTAAGGACATATACTATTTTAAATCTCCCAAATATTCAAATATTTAATACTTTGAACAGATTAAGCACCCGGCACAAAATTTCAGACTGTGATTAAATGTTCATGTTATTCTCTATAAATTTAAATACAATGAATTGAATTGGGGATATTACTCTACATTAAAGTAGTAATTTTCAAACCAATACACCTTATATGATCTACTTTAAAATTTCCGTTTTCATTTTCATTTACTGTAAAAATACTTTTTTAAATTTCAAGAAAATAAAAAATCACAATTTCAAGACTTTAACAGATTATTTTTCCATGTTCTCCAATTATTTTACACACAGATACATGAAAACATACACTGAAACCATATGGCCACAATTTTTATATGACAAAAATGAAAGTATAGGTGCAACTTTGAATTTTTAGCTTTAAATATTTTTTGCAAAATACGAGGAAAAATCTTTCAAAAATATTTTAAACTGGATTTGAATGATTTTCTCATTTACATGTGTTACTGAGAGAAAGAAATATGAAACCCCACAGATCCTAAACCAAGAGTATATACGCTAAAAGAAAACTCAAGTTTCTCACCAGAGACAGAAGGCCTGCCTTCTGAGAACCATGCATGTATTCTCTTCTACCATGTATGTATTGCCTTTCTCCTTTTTAAAATTCATTTAATTGGTTCTAATGAAGAAGAATGGGACAGAGGGAAATTTAAAAACCTATACTCTACTTCATCCTAAAGACATTAAATTCATTCTTATAGAACAGTAAGCGGAAATTATCTTATTTTGACAGGATGAATAATATTCTGATATAAACATATTACCTACAGTGTCAATTCAAAGGTAAATTCCCCAAGCCCCAAGCTTTTTTTTTTTTTCTGAGACAGAAGACGGAGTTTCGGTCTTGTTGCCCAGGCTGGAGAGCAATGGCACAATATTGGCTCACAGCAACCTCTGCCTCCCAGGTTCAAGCGATTCTCCTGCCTCAGCCTCCCGAGTAGCTGGGGAGCTGGGATTACAGGCATGCGCCACCAGGCATGGCTAATTTTGTATTTTTAGTAGAGACGGGGTTTCTCCATGTTGTTCAGGCTGGTCTCAAACTCCTGACCTCAGGTGATCCGCCCACCTCAGTCTCCTAAAGTGCTGGGATTACAGGCGTGAGCCACTGTGCCCAGCCTCCAAGTTTTTAAGTTTCTATTTGGATGATGAGGTGCATATTTTATAAAAAGCCTTCCAGGTTCTTTAACAATGAAAACTTTAACTCAGAAATAAACATACTCAAGACATTTAATAAGTGTGAAAATCTAACTTTTTATCTTATAGGAGTTGATTGTTTCTTGGAATGTTGATCAACATGAAGGAGATAGGCTGGGAGTTTCTTTGGGCGCTAGTTATAGGCAAAAATATCTATCTATATAAAAGTGATGCTAAACAGACTAATTTTGTTTCATTGAAGTGCACAGGTCTTAAGGGACAGTTCATACTAATGTCCTTAGAAAAGGAGAAAACATTTCTCCTGGCTCAGGGTTGTGATTACAGCACTTTGGGAGGCCACGATGGAAGGATCATTTCAGGTTAAGAACTCAAGACCAGCATGGGCAACATCCTGAGACCCTGTCTACACAAAAAAACAGCCAGATGTGTTGACATGTGCCTGTAGTCCCAGCTCCTCGGGAGGCTGAGACAGGAGGATCACTTGAGCCCAGGAGTTCGAGGCCATGGTGAGCCATGATTATGCCACTGCACTCCAGCCTGGGCGGCAGAGCAAGACTTTTTAAGAGACAGGGCGACGAAGCCTGTGTCTTCTAAAAAAAAAAAAAAAAAAAAAAAAAAACAGGCCGGGCGCGGTGGCTCAAGCCTGTAATCCCAGCACTTTGGGAGGCCGAAACGGGCGGATCACGAGGTCAGGAGATCGAGACCATCCTGGCTAACATGGTGAAACCCCGTCTCTACTAAAAATACAAAAAGCTAGCCGGGCGTGGTGGCGGGCGCCTGTAGTCCCAGCTACTCGGGAGGCTGAGGCAGGAGAATGGCGTGAACCTGGGAGGCGGAGCTTGCAGTGAGCTGAGATCCGGCCACTGCACTCCAGCCTGGGCACAGAGCGAGACTCTGTCTCAAAAAAACAAAACAAAACAAAAAAAACAAATTACAACAGAAGCCAGGATAATAGGGTAGGGTTACACTACAAATAAGAAATTGAGATACTGTGCTATTTATCTCTACACTACACTCCACACTATTGGAAGGAAAATATCTAATAAAATCAAAAAGAGTTGTGTAAGCTATTATTATTTTCCTGTCCTGGAAAAATGATCCTTTCAATTGTCCCCTTTGCCAAACTGCTCCTAAGTTTCTTCTGCCTTCTAACCGTGATATTGTTTCTTGATCCACTGCTCCTGACTTTTTAGTTTTCTTACAGCTCTAATAGTGTATGGCAGGGGTTTAAAACTCCTTAGCAACATAACCCCGTTCAAATGAAATTTTAGATAAAAATCTCAAGTATTTCCCTATATCTCTGTTCTACTAATGTTACTCTACAGCTCTTCTATAATTTTTTCATATGTATTCTATCACTAATTTAAAAGAATAAATGGGTAACCTACAAAAAAGGGAAAGCTCATAGTAAACTTCATTTATTTGATTCTCCAAATTCCTTCGAAATATTTATGTGAGTAGGGTGTGGTGGCTTATGCCTATAATCCCAGCCCTTTGGGGGGCCGAGGTGGGAGGATTGCTTGAGCCCAGGGTTTTGAGACCAGCCTGGGCAACACTGTGAGACCCCTGTCTCTACAAAAAAAATTTAAAGAGTAGCTTGGCTGTCCCAGCTACTTAGGAGGCTGAAGTAGGATCATCTCTCAGGCCTAGTAGGTCTAGGCTGCAGTAAACCATGATAGTGCCATTGCATTCCAGTCTGGGTGACAGAGACACTCTTTCTCAAAAAAAGAAAAGAAACAGAAAAAGAAATACTTGTGTGAACACTAACATACATTGCGATTGTTACCAACTCAAAGACTGCCAATAACAGTTGTTTACTACTGATGAATTTTAAAAGATGGTTTCCACAGCAAATAAGCTCTGAAAATCATTATTCTATTTTCTTCCTAGTCATATCATACATGCCTAAATACCAAAAACAAAAAAAATTAAACATCCCAAAAACACTGCTTTGGGACTTGCCAAACATGATTAAAAAACATCAGCAAGAGGTTGTGGTCTTGGAGTGATTAAGCCAAAATGACTTAGAAACATAATCACATACCTTCCCCCTGCCCAATAACTTGAAGAAAAAAAAATCCTTAATAATCTTTTTTTCTTTTAAGATTACACTGTTAAAAAGAGCTTTACTTTTAAAATATTGACAGTCCATTTGGAAACTATTATTAACAAATAACTACACTATAAAAATACACTTAAACAGCCGGGCACGTTGGCTCACACCTATAATCCCTGCACTTTGGGAGGCTGAGGTGGGTGAATCACCTGAGATCAGGAGTTTGAGACCAGCCTGGCCAACATGATGAAACCCCACCTTTACTAAAAATATAAAAAACTGGCTGGGCATGGTGGCGTACCCTGTAATCCCAGCTACTCAGGATGCTGAGGCAGGAGAACTGCTTGAACTCGGGAAGTGGAGGTTGCAGTGAGCTGAGATCGCACTGCTGCATTCCAGCCTAGGCAACAAGGGCACAACTCCATCTCAAAAATAAATAAATAAATAAATAAATAAATAAATAATAGAACCACTGAAACATATATTATATAAAAAGCATCTGATAATAAACAACAGCATCTGGGATTTACACTAAATTAGTAAAAATAATTATTCTCAATTGATGAGATGAGTGTTACAGTTTTTCAGAATTTGTCTAACAGGTATTCCGGTCTTCACCAGAAAGCTTGATGAGATGATATCTCTCTCTCCTCTGAGATACTATAACTTGGTTTGCATTCAGTAATTTTTTTTTGACGTTTCAAAAAACACTAATGGAAGGTTTATGAAAGAAAGCATGGGTTAAAAAATATTGCAAAACACCGAGCTAGATTAGTTCATCAAACTATCACAATATGTGGTTTATGTTAGCTTAATTTTTTTCATAAAATAAAAAGCAGTCTAGACTTACCAGTAACTTTTTTTAAATTAATGAGATCTAAATATGCTGTTTATTTTAAGAAGGCTTAAAAAATGTGCACATGGTATACATAGCATTATGAAAATTCATAAAATGTTAACGGTAATTGCCAGCATATGAAGTACTTATTTCTATACTACAAAGTACACTAAAAAATAAAATTTGAACTGCAAATATACATTTTCTAACACTACTAAAATAGTTATTATAAAATATACATTTCCTAACACTACTAAAATAATTACTTTCAATAATACTTCACAGATGCTAGGAAAGCACAAAAGACACAACAAACTAATGTCATAATGTGTAATTAAGTGACCTGTTTCTAACAAATAGAATATAGCAGAAGTAGAAGTGATGGAATGTAACATCTAAAAATGGGTTAGGTTAGTGGGGCCAAGATGGCAGACTAAAAGCAGCTCATGTGCACTGCTCTCACAGAGAATAAGCAAAAGGGCTAGTGAACACTGACCCTGCAGACTGATCATCTGAGAAACAATGTTGGGATCTATCGAGGCAGCAGGGGAACACAGAGAGCACAGAGGAATGAAGCTGGGCACCAGCTTGTCTGGGCTGAGCACAGAGTCAGGAGAACCACACCTGAAAGGGTAAGTGAGAGCCCCCAGGGGGATTCACACTTTCCACAGGGACCTGTGCAAGACTGGGAATGGGAGATTCCCCCTGGCCACCCTGTGCCCCCCATCCCCACGCTTCCAGACTGAGGCAGAGAGCCACTGGGATGTTTGGTGGAGGCAACTCTGAAGTCCAAGTGGACCCCTATAAGCCTTGGGCTCTGGAGCAGATCAGCACCAGTGTTATAGCCCCAGTAGAGGCCGCCACTGCAGTGCCTGAAAGCAGTATTTCTCCACTACTCCTTGCTGGATGGGGCTCAGCAACAGTCTCCAGCCCAGTGGTCCTGCTTCAGCCAGAATTTGGCTGGCCACTCCACCTACCCTTGCCACAGGTAGCCAGGCAGGCAATGCTTGCTAGAGCTTCTAGCCCAGCAGTCCTGTTTCTGTGTGAACTCAGCTGAAGGACGCAGCTTCCTGTCATCCCAAGAAACACCGGGACAGCAAATTACATGACCCTACCCGCCCCTGTCACTGGCAGTCAGGCCAGCAATGCTTGTGAGAACTTCCAGCCCAGGGGCTCCACATCTGTGTGAACTCAGCAGGAGGGTGCAGTTTCCTGTTGTCCCAGTAAACACCCAGACAAGAAAGCATGCCACCCTGCCCATCCCTGCCTCTGGCAGCTGGGGTGCAACACATGCTAGAGCTTCCGGCCCAGGGGTCCTGCGTCTGTGGGAACTCAACTGATGGGCACAGCCTCCTATTGTCCCAGCAAACACCCAGGGGGCAGGGTGGGTGCCTCCACCCACCCCCACCACTGGTAGCCAGGTGAGCCATGCCTGCTTTAGCTTCTGGACCAGTGGTCCTGCTTCTGCCTGAATGTGCCAAGGGGTGCAGCCTCTTTTTGCCATGGAAACAACCAGATAGCAGAGCAGGCAATTCTACCCACCCTGCCTCTTATAGCCAGATGGGCCACAACTACTAGAACTTCTAATCCAGGGTTCCCACTTCCACCTGAACTCTGCGGGCAGGCACAACCCCATGCTTCCCCAGGAAGCACACAGATAGTAGATTAGGGCTGATGTGGCAAGAATGCAGCCTCTCTGCCAACTGAGGACCCTGACTGAGGAAGCTCTGTGGACCAGAACACCCCCCCAAAAAATGCAGGCACAGAGAAAGTAATCAGAGGGCGCTCCTCCAAGACCCAGGAACAGACTAGAATCAAAGCTCGTCAACTGAATCCACCTTATATCATAATCAAATCCCCAAGGGCATCAAAGAAGAGAAGAGCAAAAAAATCCATCCAAAGGACAGCAACATCAAAAACTGAAGGAACATCAGCCCACACAAATGAGAAAGAACCAGCACAAGAACTCTAGCAACTCAAAAAGCCAGAGTGTCCTCTTACCTCCAAACAACCCACTAGTTCCCAGGCAATGGTTCTTAACTAGGCTGAAATGTCAGAGACAGAATTCAGAATATGGATAGAAACGAAGATCATCGATATAGAGGAGAAATACAAATAGATTCAGCTTTTTGAATACCCTGAAATGTGAGAAACATAAAGAAAAACACATTTGGGATCAACTGGAGATCTTCCCAGTAATCCAGAGGATAATTTCTTCAATAATCATGGCATCTAAAACGGCTTATTTTCTCCAGACATTACCTAACCTAAAAACTGAAAAATCAACTATCAAGAAAATAGGGCCCTATATTTCTACTTAAAGGAAAAGGGAAAGTAAAGGGAAAGCATTATTCATAAAAAGTAAGTTTTTATTGTTCTTAGCCATTTCATGTGAATTTGAGTGAACTAAGATTTACTGCAAAATTTGTGCTGATAGTTCTGTTGTATCTCCTGGAACGTTAAGACTGGATATGAAGGGTACAATTTCATCTATGTGTATACGTTTATACTCAATTATATGTATGTACTTATATAATTGAAATGTATTAAGTATTTTTTTACACTATTTCAATCTAAAAGATCTCTACATACTCCAGTATACATTTTGATATGTTTATATATATATTACAAGATTATAATCTGTGTACTTGGCCTTTCATATCCATGGGTTCCACATCTGTGTATTCAACACACTGTATATAAAAAAAAATTTTTTTAATCTGTACTGAACATGTGCAGACATTTTTCCTTGTCCTTATTCTCTAAACAATAGTATAACAACTATTTATACCGCATTTACAACTATTTGTATAGCATATACTATGTAACAGTATAACAATTACTTATATAGCATCCAAACCATGCATCCATGGTTTGTGTGTGTTCCTCTCCAAATCTCATGTTGAAATGTGATCCCCAATGTTGGAGTGGGGCCTAGTGGGAGGTGTTTAGGTCACGGGGGTGGGTCATGGGGGTAGGTCATGACCTATGACCCTCATGAATGGCTTAGTGCCCTCCTTGTGTTAATAAGTGAGTTCTTGCTCTGAGTTCAGAGTTCACAAGAGATTTGGTTGTTAAAAAAAGTGTGGCACCTTCCCCCTCTCTCTTTTGCTCCTGCTCTTTCCATGTAATGTGCCTGCCTCCCCTTTGCCTTCTACCATGATTGGAAGTTTCCTGAGGCCCTCACCAAGAGCGGATGCTGGCCCCATGCTTCCTATATAGCCTGCAGAACCATGAGTCAAAATGAATCTCTTTTCTTTATAAATTACCCAGTCTCAGATATTCCTTTAAAGCAATGCAAATGGACTAACACAATTGGGTATTCTAAAGAATCTACAGATGATTTAAAGTCTATGGAAGACTATATAAAGGTTATATATAAATGCTATGCCATTTTATATCAGGGGCTTGAGCATTCATGGATTTTGGTGTCTGTGGGAGGTCCGGGAGCCAATCCCCCATGGATATCAAGGGATAACTATATTCACTTAATGTAATGAAAATACATAACTTTATATTTTATAATATCTATTTCATTATATTCTCTCTATTTTTGTTTAAGAGACAGGATCTTGCTTTGTTGCCCAGGTTGGAGTGCAGTGGCACAATCATAGCTCACTGTAACCTCAAACTTCTGGGCTCAAGTGATCCTTCTGACTCAGCCTCCAGAGCAGGTAGGACTACATGTATGTGCCACCTTGCCTGAATTTTTTTTTTTTTTTTTTTGGTAGAGTGGAGTTCTTGCTATGTTGCCCAAACTGGTCTCGAACTCCTGGCCTCATGTGATCCTCCTGCCTAGGCCTTTCAAAGTGCTGGAATTACAGACATGAGACACCATGCTCCAACACACTCTAATTCTAATATAGCATCAATGTTTATTCCAATTATAAAAGTTCATGTTTGCTACAAAAAAATTTTATATCAGAATGCATAAAAGGGAAACAAAGATAATAAATATATCATGCAACAATCCAGAGAGAATGATCATTAATATAATATTTTGGGATACTTCATTACTTTCTTCTATGTCTATTTCCTCACATATTTTATACAAAAATGACATCATTGCTATTCATACTGCTTTGTAACCTTTTTCCCCCTCTTAATCATAGAATTATTTTTATTTAAATAATTATGGAACTATAGAATCATTTTTTCTTCCATATTTTTTCTACTTATATGGAGTATAAGTGTGTAATCTATACATTTTAGACATAGTTGATTTCATCCCACATATCGTTTTGCAGTCTGTGTTCTTTATTTAAGACTGTATGAAAGGAAATTTTCCATGCCATCATGATGTGTCTGGGTATCTGAATTTAGTTTGGCCATTTGGGGATGGTTGAACTTTAACTTCGTGCTTCAAAATCTTTGTCTGACAGTACCAATATTCTAATATTACTTTTAATGGCTGTGCAGTATTACACTGTATGGTTGAACTATATTTTATATAACAGCTCCTTAATGACAGCAGTTAGGTTGTTTCTAATTTTTCTCTATTATAAAAAATGCTGTGATGAATATCTGTGCCCATACATTTTTAGGCACTGGTCTTAATAAGACAGATATTTTAAGGAATACACAAGGAATTCTTTAACACTTAAGTGGTCTTCTTACCTATCAGCCTGCCTGGTTATCTATTCCTTTCCAAAAAGATTTTGAGATACCTTATAAAAAGAATTAAAAATTTAAGTGAAAGCAAAACTACCAGGTTAAGAGAAGAAAAGCAGGTATGTATGTCAACAGCAAAGTCCAAATAGTTGATCTAAGAATAAAACTACATATATATACACATACACATGTATATATATGTGTGTGTGTGTGTATATATATATATAAAAAAATATTTTTTGAGACAGTGTCTCACTCTGTCACCCAGGCTGGAGTACAGTCACACAATCCTGCCACCTCAGCCTCTCAAGTAGCTGGGACCACAGGTGTGTACCACCAAAACTAGCTAATTTTATTTTATTTTTTTGCAGAGACAGTGTCTCACATGCCCAGGCTGCTCTAGAACTCCTGGGCTCAAGCAATCCTCCTGCCTTGCCCTCCCAAAGTGCTGAGATTAGGGGTGTGAACCATTGCACCTGGCCAAAACAACATCTTAAGATTTCCAACAACTGGAATTAAAAAAAAACATGTTTGATTATATAATTATTTTTAGAAGGAATAAAACAAAGCATAACCTCCTTGGAGACTTTTTTATGTAATGAATTATATTTAAAAGCCAAATTTAATACACAATATCCTTCACTACCATTCATATCAAATACAGAAACAAAGTCAAAAGGGGTATCTTATGGTTTATGCTTATGAACATTAAAACTCCAATCAGACTGAGAGATAAACTCCACATACCTAGCTGACTCTCTTTATCTATTTTAGATACCTCTATCTTTTACTTCAAAGGAAAATAAATGGTTTTAGGTATTAAAATATTCACATTAAGCCAGGTGCGGTGGCTCATGCCCATATCCCCAACACTTTGGGAGGCTGAGGCAGGTGGATCACTTGAGGCCAGGAGTTCGAGACCAGCCTGGCCAACATGGCAAAACACGTCTCTACTAAAAATACAAAAATTAGCTGGGTGTGGTGTTGCACATCTGTAATCCCAGCTACTCAGGAGGCTGAGGCATGAGAATCACTTAAACCTGGGAGGCGGAGGTTGCAGTGAGCCAAGATGGCACCACTGCACTCCAGCCTGGGCAACAGAGCAAGACTGTCTCCAAAAAAAAAAAAAAAAAAAGTCACATTAAATCAGAAGTTTATCTCCAACTGTTTAAATTATCATTTTAAAATACCATGAAAAATATTGAAAAAGAAAAGAAATAAGGAGACAAACCAAACAAAAGGGCACCAAATGGGACAAAGAATGACTGGATAACGCTTAATTTACATAGCAAAAATCTTATTAATTAGGTGCTGAGGGTATTGTTTTCTAAGACAGAAAAATGTCCCCTCTCATTTCCTTTTCTGAAAATAAGAGCTTCCTAAATTTTGTTTTTGCTGAAGTCAAAGCAGTAGTAAAAGTGATTTCTCTTTTACAATACTGTCAGTGGTTTCTTCCCTTTTTTCTTTTTTTTTTTTTTTTTTGAGACGGAGTCTTGCTCTGTAGCCCGGGCTGGAGTGCAGTGACCGGATCTCAGCTCACTGCAAGCTCCGCCTCCCGGGTTTGCGCCATTCTCCTGCCTCAGCCTCCGGAGTAGCTGGGACTACAGGCGCCCGCCACCTCGCCCGCCTAGTTTTTTTTAAAGAGACGGAGTCTCGCCCTTCCCTTTTCAAGATAGAGCCAACCTCTCTAAAGTTGAACAAAAATGAAATAGATAAAAATAGAAAATACGAAATTCTATAAAGGTTGGTTATATTTACTATGAAAGCTAAAAACAGGCATATATAAATGGTAACTAATGTTTTCCAACAATTTACCATTTGCCAAGCAGATACTAAGTGCTTAGGAAGCATCCTCTCATTGCTACTCATGATTACTCATTAGTTTAGATATTTCATTAAAGTATCTTTAACACATAAGGAAATTGAGGTTAGAGAATTTGTATAATTCGCCCATGATCACAAGAGGTACTCAGGCTGAAACTCAAATCCAGATTCTGTCTCTGAAGCCCGCATTCTTAATCAGTATGCCAAATATACAACTACGCCTAAGATGCCAGTTTTATCTTCATTCTCAAAAGATATTTTCATCAGATTTAGAATTGAATCGACAGTTTTTTTTTTTCTTTCAGTACTTTAAAGATGTTGCTCCACTGTTTTCTAGCCTCCATTATTTCTGCTAAGGCCATGATCACTGAAATTGTTGTTCCTCTATGTATGTTTTCCCTTTTTGAGACAGTTGTGGCCATTATGATTGTTTCTTCTTCTTCCTTTAATCTCTCTCTCATCTCCCTTTGGAGGTTCAATTACCTGTTACTCCTGTTATTACTCCTTTGCTATTGTTCCACAGGTACCTGAGTTTCCTTTTCTGTTGTTTTTTTTTAATCTTTTCCCTTACTCTTCTTCATATTGGTTATTTTGTATTGCTATCTTCAAACTGACAGACCAATTCCTCTGTCATTTCCATTCTGCTATTAAGTCCATCTAGTAACATCATTTTGATTTCAGATACTGTATTTCTTAGTTCTACAGTTTCCATTTGATTTTTTATATTATCTTTTTTGCTGAGATTTCCTTTCTTTTTAGTGATACAAACATATTTCTTTACTTCATTAAGCACAGTTTTAATAGTTGGGTTAAAGTCTTTGTCAGATAGTTCCAACATCTGGATCATCTTGGGGTTATCATCTATTGACTTGTCTTTTCTTTGAAAATAGTTCACATTTCCCTGGCTCATATATCAAGTAATTGTATCCTGGATATTGTAAATGCTATGTTGTAAGAACTCTGGATTCTGGTTAATCTTTCTGAAGAGTGTTAATATTTTTGTTTTAGCAGGCAAATAAACCCTAACTGAAAACTCTCTATGTCTGGTGAGGAGAGAGACTCAGATCTCAGTTCAGATTGCTTTCAATTTGCCCTGGGCATGCATGTAGACTATGCCAGTCAGAAAGTCAGGTGAAGCTTTTATATGGCATTTAGAATTTCCATTCTCTGGCTCTCTCTTCTCTTGGGTTCCTTCCCTACTCTTTGGTAGCACTGGCCCCCTTTCCCTGGTTCTTTTGGACAGAATAATGAGGGGCTTCCTAGTGGAACATTAGTTGTGCCATACTGTGTCTGCCCTCAAGGCAAAGCTGCAAAGAATGAGAATCTCACTCTGTAAGGGATGCTTTGTCAAAGTTTGATACCTTCCAAAATCTATCTGCTTTTTGTTCCAGACCCCACAAGTAACTGATGTTTGTATTTTTTTTCTAGGTTTTCAGTCATGTGCAGCTTACTTCTCCCTACTGGAAGAAGAAGTTTCTCAAAAATTTAAAAGCAAATAAACTTATACATAATTTACTTCATATTCCTAAAGTACTAAAATAACTTTTGCTCTCCAAAGTGCAGCTATTCCACATGTTTAAACAGATGTTTGCTGACAGCACTGACTTCTCCAAGATCCAAAGCGAGGAGAGCAGTCAATTAAACTCCAGTCTCTTCTAAAATTTTAATCCTAGGTTGGTTTCAGATGGGTTAACACAGTCATTCAACCCTCAAGTATTTAAGGGAGGCACCTGGAACTGACTCAGTTCCTAGATTTAAACCTGTTCAGTGAACTGTCCACCCCTATCTTCAAAGTACAGAGATAAAACAGGTTCTCGTATTCTCTATGAGAACCTCCTCCTATTCCTGCTTCCTCTTATCTGCCCTTTTTACAATCTGAAAGGTTTTTTTTTTTTTTTTTTGAGATGGAGTCTCACTCTTGTCACCCAGGCTGGAATGCAGTGGCGCAATCTTGGCTCATTGAAACCTCCACCTCCTGGTTTCAAGTGATTCTCCTGCCTCAGCCTCCTGAGTAGCTGGGATTACAGGCGCCCGAAAGCACACCCAGCTAATTTTTGTATTTTTATTAGAGACAGGGTTTCACCATGTTGGTCAGGGTGGTCTTGAACTCCTGACCACAGGTAATCTGCCTGCCTCGGCCCGCAAAGTGCTGGGATTACAGTTTTAAGCCATGGCGCCCAGCCTACAATCTTAAAGTTTTATCTGTCTCTGACATGCAACATAGATGCCTTCCTCACCTCCCCAGAATCCTCATTATGCATATTTTAAATTGTTTTCTAGTTTTCAAAAAACACTCTTTAGTGAAAAACAAAAAAGCAAAAACAAACAAACAAAAAAAACAACCAAGGCTTTCCAAGGCTTTAAAAATTCCCAGGCCTTCTTTCAAGAACATAACCTACAAAACCTACCTTGAATCATGTACCTGTTTAACTTAATCACAAAACAGTTTGGGTTCTCATTCCACAATAAAACTAGCAATAATCCCTAGAAAGAAGCAAAGGTCTTTGTTTGCAGAAAGCCTTTGTATCTGGAGTTTACAGGTATTTCTTAACTTTACACATCTTTTCACATATCTGCATGAGGGCTACGGTAAATATTACTGCATATTAGTCATTGATCCCCTTGACTTTACTTTGGTTCTTGGTAATTCTCTTAGATTGCAATTTACACAGTATGGTTCTACTACGAACTGATTTCTATGGTGTGATCTACATGACAGACATACCTTTTTTATATGGAAACCTGAAAAATGATTTTAATATTTTAGGTATTTCTAACTAAAATGACATTTAGATATCCCAATGGATAAGTATTTAATAAATACACTCATATATAATATTTTCTATTTTGTAATGCAAAAAAATTTACTAGATTGGACAAAGATAAATCAACTAGCAGTATATTACGATGTGCTTTGACCTTTAAGATAAAGAGTATCTTATTTAGGCAAATTATTCTTATTTTGTAATGAATTACAACAGCTAACCCTGAGATGGGGAAGGAAATATAAACCAACTCAGGTTTGGTTGTAAAATAAAATTGAAGAATGTAGTTACACTAGCCCTTATATACCACCAGGGTCTTTTATTTCTGAGTTTCTTCTTTGAGCAACTTTATTTGTAAACATTAATATATCATATTTCTTAGAAGTTTTCCAAAGAAAAAAGGATTCTTTTTTTTTTTTAAAGAATAAAACTGATTCTATCCTACAATTACTATCTGAATGTATTCATCCTCTTTATTAATTTAAAATGCATAACAGAATCTTAGGGATCCTGTTTTTCCTATGCTCTGTATTTTAGTATTTCATCATCCTAGGGTTTATTTAACCATTACTCATGAATTATTTCTTGGGAGATATGCTAAAAATAAAATAATTAAAAAATAAAATGGAATCACCTAAAAAGATGATCCAATAGGAAATCATTTTTATATCATATTTCAGCTCTCATATTGTTTTCCACAGTATAACATCTTTGAAAGCAGAAAAGCATAGAAACCTCATTTTTGCAGTCTTCTTTTCAGTGGCTTTTATTAACACCATTAAGAGTTCTGAAACCAGTTTTGGGTTCCAAACGGTAAGTAGAAGTAAGCTGGCTTCATTCCCTCACTAGCGAAAACCAAAAACAAATATATGGTGCTGAGATTATTGCTAGCAATATCCCATAACTCAATTTGTAGATCAAACGGTTCCAAGGGACACAAAAAAGTGAAAAAAACTCCAAGCAGCCATAAAAAGAATCAGAATTCAGTATCTATGACACCCCTTCCCACAACCTGCCTGACACCAAGTATGTGGAAAATTTCCCTGACTCACAGTGTCTAAACTGGAAAAAGTGAGACTGAAGTAGACAACCAGTTTCCCTCACCATCTTGGGGTCCTGGTGGCCCATGGGGTCGCTGACTCAACCCATGGGAAGCATCATAAGTATGCAAAGGGAAAGATAGCCCTGAGGACACTCAGAGACAGAGGGGGAAGGGAGGACTATCACTCCCAGTCTTGGAAACTCTGCTCTTTTAACTTAGTCAAAGGAGACACCAAATCAGAGTACTTGTTCGGCAGGACCACTAGGCAGGAGGTACGTTCCACAGGTCCCCTGGGTACAAACCCCTAGCCAGCCTTTCTACACTGCTGAGATATCACCTTCGGGACCTCCTCAAATCCTAACAGGCAGCAATCTGATCCTTTACTAGGCTAGAGGCAAACCTGGAATCAAGGCTCCATCTAGTGCCAAAAAAGAGGCAGAGTGACGTAGCAGAAAAAAAAAAAAAAGAAAAAGAAAGAAATTCAACAGGTAAGTTACAAAGAATCTCTAAGCAAACATGTCCAATAAAAACCAAACTAGTCAGAGAAGTCTAAAATAAGCAAATAATGTTTCAGTGCAAAGACACAGATTTACATCCAAAAGAAACAACAGCAAACCATGATCTCCTCAAATGGACAAAGCAAGGAACCAGTGACTAACCCTAATGAGACAGTGATTCGTGAACTCTTGGACCATGAATACAAAATAGTGATTTTATGGAAACTCGGTGACATCCAAAATAACACAAAAAATAAATTTAGAAATGTATCAGAGAAAATTATCAGAGTTTGAAACAATAAAAAATCAAACAAATCTTGGTGGAACTGAGAAATATGTTTGCTGAACTAAAAAAATCATTAGAGGCTCTCAACAACATAGTGGATCAATCAGAAAAAACAATCAGTGAGCTAGAAGACAGGCTATTTTAAAACACATAGATGAGGAAAAAAAATAATAAAAAGGAATGAAGATTGCCTAGAAGATACAGAAAATCACCTCAAAAGAGCAAATCTAAGAATTACTGGTATTCAAGGAGCTAAGCAAGAGCAGGAGTAGAAAGTTTATTCAAAAAAATAAAGCCTCCCAAAATCTAAGAAAAATTATCAATATTCAGGCCAGAGAACACCAAACAGATTTGACCTAAATAAAACTACCCCAAGGCATGTAATAATCAAACTCTCAAATGTCAAGGACAAAGAGAGGATCTTAACAGTAGCAAGTTAAAAGAAGCAAGTAACATATAAAGGAGCTTCAATTTGTTTGGCAACAGACTCCTCAATGGGAACCAAATAAGCCAGGAGGGAGTGCGGATGACATTTTCAAAGTGCTGAAAGAAAAAACTGCCATTCAAGAATATTATATTCAGCAAATCTATCCTTCAACTACAAAAAAAGAAAGATAGACTTTCCTAGACAAACAAGCACTGAGAAAATTCACCATCACCAGACTCATTTTACAAGAAATACTAAAGGGAGCTCTTCAATCTCAGAGAAAAAAAAATGTGCAAAAAGAAAACATTTAAAGGTATAAAACCCACTGCTAGTCTATTAC
Source organism: Macaca mulatta (assembly GCF_049350105.2). Classification (NCBI taxonomy): domain Eukaryota; kingdom Metazoa; phylum Chordata; class Mammalia; order Primates; family Cercopithecidae; genus Macaca; species Macaca mulatta. The sequence continues at coordinate 81,924,011 of NC_133411.1, read as the reverse complement.
AGGCACTGTGGTTCATGCCTGTAATACGAGCTACCTAGAAAGCTGAGTCAACAGAGGACTGACTGAGGCTAGGAGTTTAAGACTATCCTGGGCAACATCATAAGACCTTATCTCTAAAAAAATTTCTTTTTTCTAATTACCTGAGCATGGTGGCAAATGCCTATCGTCCCAGATACTTAGGAGGCTAAGTTGGGAGAATCATTTGAGCCAGGAGTTCAAGACTACAGTGAGCTATGATTATGTCACTGCACTCCAGCCTGGGTGAAGAGGCAAGACCCTGTCTCTGAAAACAAAAATAAAATAAATGCACTGGTAAAAGTAAGTACACAGACAAACCCAGGATATTCTAATACTATAATTGTTGTTGGTCCTCTCATAATTCTAGTATGAAGTCTAAAAGACAAACTTGTTAAAAACAATAGTAGCTACAGCAACCTGTTAAGAGATAGGCAATATAAAAATAGGTAAGTTGAGACAATAAAAAGTCAAAATTTAGGGGCGATGAAGCTAAAGTGTAGAAGTTTTTAAGTTTCTTTCTTTGTTAGTTTCTATTTTTTTCTTCGTTATCTAAGATAAGTTTTCATTGTTTTAAAATAACTTGTCATAACTCTAAAACTTTTTAATAAACCTCATGGTAACCACAGTGCAAAAACCTATAATAGATACACTAAAAATAAACGGCAATTAATTAAAACATACTATCAGAGAAAATCACTTAACCACAAAAGAACACACAAAGGAAAAGAGAGAAGTACAAAAGAACCAGAAAACAAGCAACAAAATGGCAATAATAAGTTCTTACTTACCAATATTAACACTGAATGTAAATGAACTCAAGTCTCCAATTAGAAGACACAGAGTAGCTGACTGGATAAAGAAGAAAGACCAAATCATACAATGCCCACAAGAAATCCACTTCACCTACAAAGACACATATAACACTGTAAGTGAAGGAATGGAAAAAGATATTCCACGCAAGGGGAAACCAGAAAAGAACAGGAATAGTTAACACATCAAATAAAATATGACTATAAGTCAAAGACTCCAAAAAGTGACCAAGAAGGTCACTATATTATGATAAACAGGTCAATTCAGCAAAAGGATATAACAATTAATAATATCTAAGCACCCAATACCAGAATACTCAAGTCTATAAAGCAAATATTGAGAGACACAAAGGGAGAGAGAGAGTACAATATAATAATAGTAGGGAGACTTCAACACCCTACTCTCAGGAAAGGACAAATCATACAGACAAAGAATCAACAAAGAAACAGGGGAGTTAAACTAGACCAAATAGGCCTAATTGACAAAAAAAATCTCACCCAACTGCTGCAGAACAGACAACCTTTTCATCAGCATATGGAACATTCTCCAGAACAGACCACATCTTAGGCCACAAAACAAGTCTCAACAAAGTCAATGAAGTAGAAATCATATCACATATCTTTTGTAACCACAATGGAAAAAAACTTGAAATCATTAACAAGAGGAACCTCGGAAACAATACAAAAAATTAATTAATTAATTGTTTGATTTAATTTCAAGCAAGTTCAAATCAAATGACTTGTTCCTGGCAGGGCAAGGTGGCTCATGCCTATAATCCCAGCACTTCGAGAGGTCAAGGCGGAAGGACCTTGTTTGAAGCCAAGTGTTTGAGTACCAGCCTGGGAAGCACAACAATACCTGGGTTGGCTGGGCTTGGTGGTGTGTGCCTAACGTCTTAGCTACTCAGGAGGCTGAGGCAGGAGCATCCCCTGAGCCAAGGAGATTGAAGATGCAGTGCATCATGATCACACCACTGCACTCCAACCTAGGTGACAAAGTGAGACCCTGTCTCTATTTAAGAAGGGAATTTAAAAATATTCTGAATCAAATGACAATGGAAATACAAAATACCAAAATCTATGGGATACAGCAAAAGTAGCAGTACTAAGAGAGAAGTTTACAATAATAAATGTCTACATCAAAAAAGGAGAAAAATTTCAAATAAATAACCTAACAATGCATCTCAAAAACTAGAAAAGCAAGAACAATCCAAACTCAAAATTAGTAGAAGAAAATAAATAATAAAGGTAAGAACAGCAGTAAATAAAATTGAGACTAAAAAATATAGATCAACAAAAGTTTTTTTCAAAAGATGAAATTGACAAAACTTTAGACAAAGAAAAGAAAGAAAATTCAAATAAATAAAAACAGAAATGAAAAAGTAGACATAACAACTGAGACCACAGATATACAAAGAATCTTTATATACTGTTATGAGCAACTATATGCCAACAAATTGGAATAGCTAGAAGAAATGGATAAATTCCTGGACACTTACAACCTACCAAGATTGAAACAGGAATAAACTGAAAACCTGAACAGACCAGTAAGTAACAAGATGGAAGCTGCAATAAAAAGTCTTTCATTAAAGAAAAGCCTGGAACCTGATGGCTTCGCTGCTGAATTCTACCCAACATTTCGAGAAAAACTAATATCACTTCTACTCAAACTCTCCACCCCACAAAAATAAAAATAAAAATAAAAAAAATCAAAGAGGGAATACTTCCAAACTAATTCTACAAGGCCAGCATTACCCTGATATCAAAACCAAATAAGGACACAACAAAAAAAGAAAACTATAGGCCAATATTACTGATGAACATACATGCAAAAATTCTCAACAAAATACTAGCTAATCACATTAATAAGATCCTTCACCATGATCAAGTGGGATTCATCCAAGGGATGCAAGGACAGTTCAACATATTCAAATCAATAAACATGATACATCACATTAACAGAATCAAGAACAAAAAACATACGACCATTTTCATAGACACTGAAAAAGTATTGGACAAATTCATCATCTCTTTATGATAAAAACCCTCAGCCAACTGGAATAGCAGGAACATAATCCCAGATAATAAAGGCCACATATGATAAAACCACAGCTAGCATCATCCTGAATGGGGAAATATTGAAAGCCTTTCCTCTAAGATCTGGAACAAGACAAGGATGCCCACCTTCACCACTGTTACCTAACATAATACTGAAAGCCTTGGTCACAGCAATCAGACAAGAGAAAGAAATAAAGGGCATCTAAATTGCAAAGGAAGGACTCAAGTTATCTTTGTTGGTAGGCAACATAATCTTATATTTACAAAACCCCTAAAGACTCCACCAAAAAGTTGTTAAGAACTGATAAACAAATTCAGTAAAGTTTCAGGATACAAAATTAACATACAAAAGTCAGTACAGACATTTTTTATTTAGATTGCTTTCTTGATTTCTTTTTCATATTGTTTGCTGCTAAAGTATAACATTTATAATAGTTACAAATAATATAAAATACCTAGGAATTACCTTAAGTGAAAGATTTATAAAAGAAAACTACAAAACACTGATGAAGAAAATTGAAGACACAAATAGAAGGAAAGATATTCCAAGCTTGTGGAATTGGAAGAATATTGTTAAAATGACAATACTACCCAAAACAATTTTCAGATTCAATGCAATCTCTATCAAAATACCAGTGACATTCTTCACAGAAATAGAAAAAGAATCCTAAAATGTATATAAAACCACAAAAGACTCTGAATAGCCAAAGCAGTCCTAAGGGAAAAGAACATAGCTGGGGGCATTACACTATCTGACTTCGAAATATACTACAAAGCTATAGTAAACAAATGACCATAATACTGGCAAGAAAATAGACACATGGACAAATGGAACAGAATAGAGAACCCAGATATAAATCCACACATTTACAACCAATAATTTTTGACAAAGCAATCAAGAACATATCATGGTAAAAGAATAGTCTCTTCAATAAATGGTGCGGGGAAAACTGGATAACCAGATGCAGAAGAATGAGACTATCTCTCAGATATTTCTTCCTCATCTCTTTTTGATTTTTGATACAAAAATCAAATCAAAATGGATTAGAAACCTAAATCTAAGATCTGAAACTATGAAACTACTAGAAAAACATATTTGGGAAATACTCCAGTACATAGGTCTGGCCAAATGCTGTTTTTTTGTTTTTTCGTTTTTTTTTTTTTTTTGGAGACAGGGTCTCTGTCACCTGGCTTTGAATGCAGTGGCGCAATCACAGCTTTCTATAGCCTTGACCTTCTGGGCTCAAGCGATCCTCCCACCTCAGCCTCCTGAGTAGCTGGGACCACAGGTGTGTGCGACCACAGGTGTGTGCTACCACATCCAGCTAATTTTATTTATTCATTTAACTTTATTTATTTTTAAACTTTTTAAACTTTTAATTTTTAAAATTTTTAATTTAATTTTATTTTTAATTTTTAAACTTTTAAAATTCTTTTTGCGAAAGTAGGGTCTCCCTGTGTTGTCCAGGCTGGTCTCAAACTCCTGGGGTCAAGCAATCCTGTGCCTCAGCCTCCCAAAGGGCTGGGATTATAGGCATGAGGCACAACTCCTGGCCTGGCCAAAGACTTCTCTGTGTAAGACCGCAAAAACACTGACAACCAAAGCAAATGTAGACAAATTAGATTATATCAAGCTAAAAAGCTTCTTCATGGCAGAGTGAATCATCAAGAAAGTGAAGGGACAGCCCACAGAACAGGAGAAAACGTTTGCAAACTATCCATCTGACAAGGGATTAATAACCAGAATACATAAGGAGCTCAAACAACTCAATAAAAGAAAAATAATTCGATTTAAAAATGGGCAAAATAGACATTTCTCAAAAGAAGGCATACTAATGGCCAAGAGTTAAATTAAAAAAATGTTCAACATCACTAATCATCATAGAAATGCAATTTAAAACCACAATGAGGTATCATCTTACCCCAGTCAAAATGGCTTAAAAATTTTTTTAAAGTATTATTATAATAGAGACGAGGTCTCACTATGTTGCCTAGGCTGGTTTTGAACTCCTGAGCAGCTCAAGTGATCCTCCCACCTCAGCCACCCAGAATGCTAGGATTACAGGCATGAGTCACCATGGGCAGCCTAAAATGGCTTTTATTAAAAAGATAGGGAATAATGGATGGTGGCAAGGATGTGGAGAAAGGGGAACCCTGCTACACTGTTGGTGGGAATGTAAATTAGTACAGTCACTATGGAATACAGTATGGAGGTTCCTCAGAAAACTTAAAATAGAACTACTATATGATCTAGCAATTCTACTACTAGATATATATCCAAAAGGGAAATCAATATATTGAAGAGCTATCTGACCTCACATGTTTATTACAGCAGTAGTCACAATAGCTAAATTATGGAATCAACCATCAATGGATGAATGGATAAAGAAAATGTGGTCTATATACACAATGGAATTTAGCCATAGAGAAAAGAATATCGGGCCTGGCATGTTGGCTCATGTCAAATCTCAACACTTTGGGAGGCCAAGGCAGGAGGACTGCTTAAGGCCTCCCTATTTCAAGAATAAATGGAATAAAAATTTGAGTTTGCTATATTTTTATTTTTATTATAATTTCTAATAAAGTTGTTTTTCCGCTATCCCTTTATTGCTGCTTCTCAGGACTATTCATAAAATGACCAAAAATATAAAAAATAAAATGATAGTAAATGACAATGACTATTTTTCTTGATAATACTAAATGTTAAAATCAACACGTTATTCCTTTTAGCAGCAACACAAGACAAGGTGATAGTTGCAAGAGGCTCCAGAGATCATTTAAATTATTTATGGGTAATTGGAACATATACTTGCTAGTACACACTAGCAAGAAAAGAATTGTAAACTGGCTCTTATGTTATTGTACCTTAAAAATGTATGTGGGTGAATTTTCTTTTAAGAAAACCGTTAAACTAAAGAAAAACTATGTAACACACCTAGAACGTAATCTATCTGGCTCTGACAGATTCTCAAATGTTTAATCATTTAAAATAATTTGGGATAATAGTGTTTTGGAATTTTTTTTTTTTTTTTTTTGAGACAGGGTCTCACTTTGTCACCTACACTGGAGTACACTAGCACGATCACAGCTCACTATAGCCTCAAACCTCTGGGGTCAAGCTAGCCTGTCGCCTCAGCACCCTGAGCAGCTAGGACTACAGGTATGTACCATTATGCCTGAGTGACAATCTAAAATCAATTCTATACGTATTAAAAGTTATGTATTACAAGCGTCTAAGGTCCAAAGCCTGGACTAGACTATTCACTAGCGATGATCTGGGCAATTTACTTAACTTCTTTGAATGTTAATTTCCTCATGTGTAAAATAAGAATAATGTCTACCTTGCAGGATTTTTGTGACGAGTGAATAAATCAAATGAACCTAAAACAATGTTTGACATTTTGTAGGCCTTTAGCAAATGACACTTGCTACTTACAAAAAGCTATGATGTTATTTGATTCTTTGGTCTCTGACTGATTTTAATCACGTTAGTGATTTTTTTCTTGGGCCCTGTTAATGGCAGTTCCTACAACTTCCCTTCAATTATCAACCAGGCTAAACTTATTTCATTCATCGGTTATTATTTACTGAAAACCTCCTACGTCACAGGCAATTTAAAATCTTTATTCACTTTCTACACATAATTATTGTCAGAATACCTAGACAGTAAAATGCTAGAAAACAATGACTCTACAGAAATGGTTTATATTTTACTTTTATAGTATCTCAGATGATCATATAGCAAGATCTTAATAAAGATCTTAAACAGGGATAAACTATATTTTCATAAGCTATCACCATAGCAACATGTATGCTCTATAGAAATATTTTTTCAACTTATTTGACTAAGAAGAAAAAGATTTGAAATTATAGAAGTGAAACAATAAAAGGGTTAGAAAAAAACAAGAAGCAAAACACGTTTACAAAATAACTATCATGAGGATTCTACTGATACATAAGATACCACCACACTGCTTTATATAGTATGCCTTTAAAATATTAATAAAATAATTTCTCAATCTAACAGGAAAAGCAATTCAAAAGCTAAGCAAAATAAAAACGAAAGAAAGAACATGTGTACATGCCAAGAGTGGGCACTAATACTGTTCATCAGTGTACTGTACTGTGTGATTTTTAGACTAAAAGGTTTTTCAATGTTATAGTGAAGCCTATGAAATACCAACTACCCTAACAAGTTTTTATCCCATAAACCAAACAGATATGAGTAAAAGATAAGGGAATATATTTTTCAATTTCATTGAATAGTAAGAATATTTCTCCTTGAAACATTCCTCGCCTGGCTCTCATTTGTACAACAGGAAACAGAATAAAAAGGGTGGCCTACACACCCTTTGAAATTCCATTTCTGAAATCACTGTCTTATTCTCGAATGTTAGAACTTTTTGTGGGATCTGACATATTCTCAAGTAGCTGTGAAGTGCATTAAGGTATCAATGAGTACCCCCATCTACCTCTTCCCTCCCACTTTTCCAAAAATACAGCTGCCTTTGGAACCTTAAATGGTAAAAATCAACAGATAAAGGAGTCTTAGACAGATATGCTAAGTCACCTTAAGGATCAAAGCTGCAGAATAAGACATGGCAGTATGAGCATAATACAGTAATAATTGACATTAGTAAAAGAATTCATCAATATAAATGGAGTGTGGATGGTCAGAAAAGGAAGTAAAAGAAAGCAAGATACATATTGGCAATGCCTACTTAAATATCCACTGCCACGATAGAGATAACCTAGCTTCATGCTACCAAACATTTAGAATCGTAATTAATCCCCCATTGAGGAAGTAAAAAATAGGAAACTGGGATATGGGAAAAGGTCATCAAGCCTAGATTTGAAACCAGGATATAAAGAGCTGGAATTACAGGCACCCGCCACCCTGCTCGGCTAATCTTTGTATTTTTAGTAGAGACGGGGTGGTCTCAAACTCCCGGCCTCAGGTGATCCGCCCAACTCGGCCTCCCAAAGTGCTGGGATTACAGGCGTGAGCCACGGCACTCGGCTAGCGTTTTCCCTTAGACTCGAAATTTCGCTCCTATTGTCCCATCCTTGTAGTAAAAAAGGTATTCTTTCTAAGGCTTAATAACAAATTTTACTCTTGGCAATTATCAGGAACTCGACTATATTAAAATAGCTAACGAGAGGAAATTACTGAAGCTACAAAGTCAAAGGTCTCACCATCAAAGTTATCCTTGACAACTGACAAGAGCTGTTAGATCTTCTTTTGGTCTTTCTGCTAATTCAACCCTAGTCTTAAAAATAGCCACCTATTGCCTAATCCCCTAATCTCGTATTTCTAATACGAGAAAGTTTCTATATATCCAAACTTTCCTATCTTTGAGGGGCAGGCATGGTTAACGTGGTTCTCAGTAAGATATTCATTTACAACTAAGAGAAAATCCCAGGCTATCATCTGACATTCTTGTTTTACTTTAAAAACCTTTCTAACGTTATTTATTCTCTGACAACCTCAAAATTACTTTCCACAAAGAAAATTCTAGAAATCTAAAAATGCGAAGTGCGTGCTTGTCAGAAGGTACTAAGGAAATTCTTCCTTTAAACGTCAAATGTGAATTCTAACTTCTAATGGGTAAGACCCTCGAGATTTACAGCGGTGGTCTGGTGGAAAGAAAACCCCCTTGGCACTAGGAGCTCACAAAACCCCATCCCGTGGTTGAGGCGGAAGCGGCTACGCGCTCCCGGGCTTTCGACAAGCAGCCCTGCAACGCAGGCCCGTCATCTTCAGCAGAAAGCTCTCTCACGTCCTGGCCCGCAAGCCCGGAGGGTTCGTCATAAACACACAAGGCAAGGATAGAAGCGAGGCCAAGAGGCAGGTCACGCAACTGTCAAACGAAGCCCACCCACCGACTGACAAGTCCCCAAGGCGACAAGCGATCCCCGCGCGGGATACTCACCCGTTACCTCAGGATCGCGACTACAACTCCCAGGAGGCTGGGCGAGCGACGAACCAACGCCCTTCCCAGAATGCAGCACAGCGGCATCCCTATCCCGCCCTCTCCTTACTGCGCTCCTCCTACTTTTCTACCCCTCGTCATCCGGGAGAGCCGGAGGTAGGGTGCGGGAGGAGGATCCCGCACGCTTGGCGTGTCGCGTCAGACGCCGGGAGGGGGACGGGGCGGGGAGGAGGAGGGGAGAATGGGAGGACGAAGGGGAGGGGAAAGGACAGGGGAGGGGAGGGTAAATAGTGGGCCAGGCAGCAAGATGGCGGCGGTAGCGGAGGTGTGAGTGTACTCGGGTCTCAGCGGCCGGATTTTCTCTTCCCTTCTTCTCCCTTTTCCTTCGCTATTTGAAATTGGCATCGAGGGGGCTAAGCTCGGGTGGCAGCACCGGGCGCAACGCAGGGGTCCCGGCGACGGCGGCGGCGGCTGACGGCTGGAAGGGTAGGCTTCCTTCACCGCTCGTCCTCCTTCCCCGCTCCGCTCGGTGTCAGGCGCGGCGGCGGCGCGGCGAGCGGACTTCGTCCCTCCTCCTGCTCCCCCCCACAGCGGAGCTGGCACTCTTCGCTTCGCCATCCCCCGACCCTTCACCCCGAGGACTGGGCGCCTCCTCCGGCGCAGTTGAGGGAGCGGGGGCCGGTCTCCTGCTCGGCTGTCGCGCCTCCATGTCGGATAATCAGAGCTGGAACTCGTCGGGCTCGGAGGAGGATCCAGAGACGGAATCTGGGCCGCCTGTGGAGCGCTGCGGGGTCCTCAGTAAGGTGAGCAACCGGTGGTGCCAGGGGACCCCTGGCCAGACTCACCTGCCGCGAGGCAATCCGCTGAGGCGGTGGGGTGGGGCTGGCGGGAGGCGCGGAACGTGCCGGGGTGCGAGGCTGAGTACTGCTGCGGCGACTAGGGATGAGGCGGGGATATAGGGGGCCTGTCCTTGCTGCCCGAGGGCTCGTCGGGGGCAGCCGAGGACCAGGGAAAGGGTGTATCAACCGGGGATCCAGTTTGGGAGACCAGATGCGTGCCGTGCCTTGGGACCTAGGGCGGCAGCTGTCCCGGGTGTAAGGAATCCGGGTTGGGCTTCAGCGGTGTCCGAACGACTGGGCACGGGAGCGGTTCAAGTCGGACCTCTTAAAAGAGGTTGGTCTGTCTGAGGATGCTAAGCCGAGTAGGTTGGGGGGCACTGCGGACGCAGCTGTTTCGACAGAAGCCGGAGCGACTCAGCTTGGTGTTGAAATTTGAGGTGTTGAACTCGCCAGGTTAGATGTAGTGAGACAGATTAATGTGGAGGACTTTCTCCCTCACCCTGTACCTTAGTTCAGAATAGAGATATTGAATCGGCACGTGATGGGTACAGGAAATATTCATAGTAACTTGAAACATGTGAGAAAGGAGACTGATCTTTAGTCCAGGAAGAAGAGCATTATTTAATAATAAACTCTTTTTGCGGTAAGGGGTCCAGGGTAAGGAAAAGATGTTTTACCTTTTATGTATTTTTTAAAATCCGTGTATCAAAATTTTAGGAAAGCAGCCATTATAGAACTGCAGATGGGTGATCTCTTGATATTACGTGGTTGGGATTTTTTTTTTTTTTAAGTTTTTGCTATAAGAAGATTCACATAGCCTTTTGGACTTCTCTCCCCCTTCCTGTTAAACTTTTTTAGAAATGGCTGGAGCTAGCAGTTAACTTGGAGAGGGGGAGCTGGGCCAGTCCCTCAACAAGCTGGTCATAAGATACTATGTCATGTGCAGCTACTGGCTATTAAGAAATCACCCTGTTTCCAGTATTCATACTTTGGCACATCACTTGGACATTATTTGTGGAATTGTTTAATATAATGCTTTTATAATGTCTGTAGAAAGCTAATGAGAAGGGAACTAGAAAAGGCATGAGTAGTCAGAACTAAGGATTGCAAGTGTTGACTTTTATTTGTATAGCCGAAAAATTAGTTGTATATTGATGCTGTGATCATTCTTGAAATTTCAATGCAAGGTTTTCAGTAACGAGAAGCTCCTCAGGATTTCTTTACATTAAATGTATCCTGTAATTTAGGAATCTCTATTGAACACATTGTGTAGTAGGTACACATTTTCAGTTGATAATAGGAAGTGGGTTACTTGCTTCTCAGTGATTTTGATAGTTTCATCACTGCTCATAAGATGGGAAGCTGACTGCCATATTAGTAATGTGATGTGTTGAGTATTTTACAAAACAAATTGTAATTTTGACCTACTGATAATTACTTTTTTGGGGGTTGGGGGAATGGAGTGACTGGGGGAAAAAGTCACCAGTGCTCTGAGTTTTACTTTATGTGGAGTAGGTATACTATAGATCAAAAAATGGAAGACCAATCTCGATATTTAAATGCATACAAATGCATTTGATCACCTCTGTGGAAGGTGAATAACTTAAATTTTGACTGTTGCTTCTTATGTAGAATGAATAGGAATACAGCTTTTGGTATTCTTGCTAATAGCTATGAAGGAAATTTTCCTGAGATTTACCAATTTATGGTTATATACAGTGTTTTCTGGAAACTTTTTAATCAAGGGTATTCTAAATTGAATATATATACTCATACTGAGTATGGTGCATGTTTTTAAATGTAAATTATATATTTTGAATTCTTCATATTCACCTGGTAATTTAAACAAGGATCAGAACTCGGCTTTTGTTCTTTTCCTTCCATTGAATAATGTAAATAAGTCCCGGTACAATTTGTTTCGTTTGTCCCCCAAAATGGGGTGGATTTGGAATGGGCTTGGGTAAATTTATATTAGAAATATACCAGTTCAAAGGGTATTTTCCATATGGTAATCTGAAATATATGGAAATACCTATGAAGCATATTTCTTATAAATCACTTAAGTGTATAGATTCCAAAAATACTTGATAGACAATAATTCTGTCTGGTTATAACAAGTATCGTGATGGATCATGGTGGGGAAAAGATGCATGCCTTAGTAGGACTTGAGAGCAACTAAGGCTGGATAAAATAATCTCATTCAATTTCTGAATTTCCTCCATCCTTCATGGTTTACCTTCTGTTTTTGCACACACTAAACTGTTTGAAATTCTATCCATCCTTAAGAGTCCAAGTCAAATACTGTCCTTTCCGTAAAGCCTTTTTGTATTTTGCCATCATTCAAGACCTCCTTCACTTGAATTCCCATAGCATTTTGTTTTATTCTAAATATATATTTTTTTCTCTTGTGTTTGTGTTTGCTGGCCTGTTTGCCACAGTAACATTCAGTTCTCCTGCAATGTCTAGCATATTGCCTTGTCTGTATTTGTTAAATGGGGAAGAGTGAGGGAACATTATGAGAGCAGAGAAAAGACAAAAAACTTGTCTTCCAGGTGTCATAATAACAGCTAACAGCTTACTGAGAAAAGAGTCCTGAAGCTGATATAGTTTGTTCAGCCTCTTACAAGAACATAATATTGAATTACGGATACATAATTGCTGGGGTCCCTTCTCTAATATTGAAAGAGTTCTGTTCTAGTGAGAAATGCTGAAGGTTAAGCTTCATTAGCCATGTATAACTCTTCCTCAGATTCAGAAAATACTATGTCCAGGCACTGTTCTAAGTCTATTCTTGTTTAAACTTAACTCTGAGAGACAGAGTTTGACAAAGAAAAGAACACAGAGTAAGTAACTTGACCACTATCACAAAATTTAGCCTTATGAAGTGTGGTAATTATAAATGAGGTAAGATTAATCCATGGTGGGTCTTGAATGCCCTAAACAATTTGTATGACAGTCAGTGGGAAGTTGTCCATGTAAGTTTTGGAGCTGGAGACTCAATACGGTCAACATGTAAGAAAAGTAAGCAAACATGCTTAGTAAGTAAATAAGCTTGTGTAAATTATGAAAAACACAGAAGATACTAGAGAAAAGATTAAGTCCTGTAAGGAATACAGGAACTGGGTAATTTGATTGGAATAGTTGAAAATGAGAAGAGGAGGCAAATTTAAGGGTTTACTATGAAGGAAAGATAAGCAGGTTTTGGTGATGGGCTATAAATATTGAGAAGGAACACTTAGGAGTATCTTCTGTGACTATGCTAGGCATTTTCATTATTTTATTCAGCCATCAATCAACAGGCAAAGAAACTGAAGCTTACAAAAGTAACTTGTCAAAACTCTCTTCACGTGAGTTGTAGAGTAGTTGAGCCTGTTTAATCCTGTATACACTAATCTGTTTGTATATCTAATACACAGACTCTGAGCAGAAGTAGCAGGAAAGAAGAAGTAGGAAAATAGGAAGGAAGTACACCTTATAGAAGTAAATTCAGTTTTGTTGGTAACTATCATTTATTTCAACCCTTTGTCTAAGTGGTGGTACATCACAAGCGGTTAGAAATAAGGAAGTGGTGATTAGGAGCCACTAGAATGAGTTAAATTGTCAGCTTGGATGAGTTCTCAGAGAGGGGTTGTAATGATGGGGCTTAGAAAAATTAAGAACTGGCTAGGGATGGTGGCTCACCTGTAGTCCCAGCACTTTGGGAGACCAAGGAAAACAGATCCTTGAGCCCAGGAGTTTGAAACCAGCCTTGGCACCATAGTGAAACCTCATCACTACAAAAAGTTAGCCAGACGTGGGGGCACGCACCTGTAGTCTCAATCACTTGGGAAGAGGAGGAAGGAAGATTGAGCCCGGGAGGTTGCAGTGAGCTGAGATGGTGCCACTGCACTCCATCCTGAGTGACAGAGTGAGACCCTGTCTCAAAAAAATACAAAATAAAAGAAAATTTAAGAACTGAATAAATCTCAAAAATGCTTAATTAGAGAATAGAAAAAGATTTCTCAGTGGATATAGAGCCTGAGCCAATGCAGTATATTTTGGCAATCCATTTTTAATTAGTTTTTGGAATTGGCAGATAGTTTTGAGATTTTTCTATACTTAAAACCCCAGAGCATAGATAAAAACATGCAAAAATAAGTAGTCCTGTAAAGGTTACATTTCTCCCTTTTCCAGTTTATTGTGATGTTCACTGTGCAGCAAGACTTTAGCAACACAGAAACTCTTTTAAGGTATTGAAGGCAATCCTATATGTTTTTGAAAACCAATTTTATTTTTGTTTTATTACTCTTGAGTTTGAAAAATATATGTTCAGAGAAACTTGGAAAATGAATTGGCCATTTTAAATATTATTCAGTTCTGTAGAGGAGAAGTTAAAGTTGATGCCAACTTACTAAAGATTATTATTTTTATTTTGATATAGTTATGACCATTATAAATTTTCATATGGGAATAACAACAAAAGTAGAGTTTAGTAATAATTGACTTTATACTTCCGTTGATTTAGAAGGCTTCATGCAGTCTTTGGTGTCAGAAAATGAGAGACTCCATACCTAACTGAACATACTTCTCTGTTGAATATGTTAATTATGACAAGGACCAAAACAAGTATCATGAAGGTACTTAGGAGAGGATGAAAGCACACAGAGAACAAACAATAATTTTAACCAAAATCTGGCTTTTGTTTTATTCTTCAAATGTTAGAAGAAAATGATATATTTTGTTTCTTAACAGTTTATTTATAATATTGTAAAAATTACTGAAAATCATTATGCAATCTAGAAAATCTCAACTTTTCACTTTCTGTAATCATTTTACTGTTTATGCCTAGAATTAAGTTGGACTTTTCACGTTTTGGTTTTAAAATTACATTGCTGTTTCAAAAAGTTTGGATTTCTAAAATACTTCTCTTTTTTGTTTTCTTCTCCCTTCCGTTCTCCTTCCCACTCCCAGTGGACAAACTACATTCATGGGTGGCAGGATCGTTGGGTAGTTTTGAAAAATAATGCTCTGAGTTACTACAAATCTGAAGACGAAACAGAGTATGGCTGCAGGGGATCCATCTGTCTTAGCAAGGCTGTCATCACAGTAAGTTCCTTTTCTTCTTCATTTAACAAATATTTACTGAGTGTCAGCCACGTACCAGGAACTGTTCTACATGTTCAGGATACATCTGTGAATAAGATAAAGATCCTTGCCCTTGAAGAATATATATTCTAATACTTTTTTCCATAAAATTATTTTACTGTGCTTTTTGCTACGTATTGTTATTTTGCATAGACAGGTAGTTTTTATCTAGTGGGTATATCAAACCGGTTTAAGGACTTTAGGGAAAAAAAAAGTTTGAAGGCTTTTTATTTGTTGAGGCTGGGACAGTTACTTTGTAGGTTACTGAAAATTTAAAAATAATACATCTTGTAGGTAACGTTCTAAAATTTTAACTTAAAAAATATAAACTTTTTAACATTGAGCTAATGCCATCTCTTTGTGGAGTTGAGAGAAGCTGTTCTTATATTCCTCACATATGATTTACTATTTGCAGTTTTGATATCTCTAACGTGGAATAAAAGTCTAAAGATAACTTTTGAAAAACCCTAAGTATAGGCTCCTTCTAACTTTTTATGATTTCCCCTTATATTTTGCAGTTATGTCACTTTTATCTAATTCAACACCCTTTGAAAGAATAACTCACTTTTGTTGAGTCATTCTACTTAGTTTACATTTTGTTGTTCTTTTTTTGTTTTTTTGTTTTGTTTTTGAGACAGTCTTGCTCTGTCACCTAGGCTGGAGTGCAGTTCCGTGATCTCAGCTCACTGCAACCTCGACCTCCCAGGTTCAAGCAATTCTTCTGCCTCAGCCTCCCAAGTAGCTGTGTCTATAGCTGCGTGCCACCACGCCTGGCTAATTTTTGTATTTTTAGTAGAAATGGGGTTTCACTGTGTTGGCCAGGCTGGTCTCAAACTCCTGATCTCAAGTGATCCACCCACCTCAGCCTCCCAAAGTGGTGGGATTACAGGTGTGAGCCACCACACCCGGCCTACTTAATTTACATTTAACTTATTATATAGAAACAACTGTTCCTTTTTGCACTCATAGTCATTAGACATAAATAATGTTTAAGATATGTAAGAACTATAACAAGTAAACGGACATAAACAGATTTGGGAACAACCAATGACTTGTTAAGCTTGTAACCCAACTAGTTAGAAATGCCTGATTATACAAAAAATAGCATACTAGTTAAGAATGGTCAGCATGCCATGGGCAAAAAAAAAAAAAAAGTGTTGGCTAAGGTCCGAGAATTAAATAGAGGTCAGTTAAGGGAGCTATTGTAGTTAAAATCTGAAAATGGGTATGTTAAAACAAAAATACAGATTTTACTAACTCACTCAAAGAGAAGTCACATTTTGTGATAGAATTATATGGCTTACAAAAGTTAGAGTATATATATATATGTAATACTTCAGATTTCTGTTAATATCTAATCCTAACTTAGCACACGTTTGTTAGGCAGTTAGGGAAAATCTTACAGTATTTTTACATTATTTTTTATACATTATTTCCCCCCTTGTATATTCAAAGTTTGAAAACAAAAGTTTAGAATTGAATATCAAATTAGAGAAACACAGAAAAAGTGTTTGGAAGTGTCGATAATGAAACTACTACTCTCTATTCTTAGAGACAATTTTTAGGAAATAGCTTTAACATAAAGGCTCAGTATTTATTTTAATTGGTATGTGGTACATTGTAATGTGTTTAGAAATTGTATCTAGTTTAATATTTTGGGTGTTTTTCTTCTAAGATAGATCATTATTCATGTCAGGGGACAGAATAGTGGATTGAAATGTACCTTGCGATCTTGAAGTGTTTTTCCTTGATCCTCCACTCCCCTTCTTTTGCGTATTATTGGATGTTTATTAGTTTCAATGCTTAAGTGTTTGAAAGTAGCATAATGATTGATGTAAAAATGGGGAGGAATTAAATTTTATCTTTATTGTTCCCTAAGTAGTAGTATTCATGCTAGTTTCTGTGGATTTAGATACAGTTACTCTGTCTTGAATTATGGACTATAATAATATTGCCTGGCTTATTTCGAGAAAAGAAAATTTTAAATAAACATTTACATCCATCTTCTCAGGAAGAAAACTGTTACTTTATTGTAAATGATTTTTGTTACAGCTATATGTACATGCATAACTTTTATTGTAGTACATAGTAAAAGACATGAGTAGGAATGTGGAACAATTTGAATTCTTTAAAGGAGAGATAATAGAAGTAAAAGTAAAAAGATGAATGAGGCAGCAAAATCTGTGTGGTAGTCTTAGATACAATGAAACAGATGATAGGAAAAAACACAAGCATTTATATTATTAACTTGAACTTTTCCTTGCCCTGTGGATTCACAGACTCCATGTTACATATTTAAAGGAAATTGAAAATATAACTGAATTCAGTGAACTCAGGATGAAGTTTACAAATTAGAGTGTGTACTTTAGTTAAATAAATAAATGTAATAGTAATATTCCTCATTAAATACTAATAGGCATCTCTTGGCATTTTTTTCCCTTAAATATGGGCTATTGCCTATATCACTTCATGTCAGAATACAAAGAATATAAATGTTTAATTTCTTTATATGGCACCCTTATGAAATTGATAACATTCACATACGAAGAAATCTGGGCTTGAAGAGTTGATGTGACTTTACTATAACCATTCATTACTATATTATTTGTTGGTGGATCTTGAGCCCTGAGGCCACATTTCTTGATAGAGCCTAATCCATTTTAAGCATCTAGCATCTGAGCCCACATTTCTTGATAGAGCCTGATCCATTTTAAGTTCATTCTTAGTTTAATGATTAAATCAGTCTTATAAAAAGAATGTTCTTTAGTTGTGTGATAATAAAGTGGGTGAAATAATTTCAAGGAAGAAAATATGTCTTGAGAGAATTTATTCCTTAATGTGAAAGAATTGACGGTAAGTAGGTGAGAGGAAAAATAGTATTCCCTTACTTTGTGTAAAAAGAGCTATTTGTATGTAGAATAAGTGTTTGTAGAAAGACAGTTGAATTCTTCAGTTATTATAGCTTGATACTTAGAAGACCCAGCCCCTGCTACAAAATTTGTCACATAGTAGATATTCTGAATATGTTAGTTGTAATTGTTTCAGTTAAAAGCAAATGTTTATGGAAAATTTACACTGTTTACTTTTTAAATTCTATTTTTTAAATAAAGTGCACATGATAAAAATTATAATTCATGGCATTAAAAAGTTTAAGAAGTACATGCTGCTTTTTAGTCTTGCACTCAAGGGACAACCAAACTTAAATTTCTGGTCATCCTTTCAGAAAATGTGTGAGCCTATACAAGGATTTGTTTATATCTTTCATAAATATTTACACAAATGGTATCATATTAAGCGTTTTGTTCTGCACCTTGTTTTAATAAATCTTACACATTAACTATTATATTCTGTTGAATCGTATGGATATATTTATTTGCCTGGTCCTTGTTTTTGCACACTTAAATCATGCCAATTTTTATTACAGTCATTATTGAAACAAATATGTACTTTAAAATTTGTTTTTAGTTATTGTCAAATACTCCTTCAAAACAGTACCACTCCTCACTCCTACCAGTAGTGAATGAGTGCCTCTGTTTCTCCCTACCTGCAAGTATTGAGGAATTTGGGTGTTGGCAAATGTAAAGTATTTGTCAAACTGCTACATTAAAATGGTATCTTACTATTTTAAATTGCACTTTTTATCCATGAGGTTGAGTAACTTAATAATTTATAGCCATTTTTATTTCTTTTTCCTTTTCCAGTTGCTTATGTACTTTTTTTGGTTTTTCTTGTTGGCTTGTGGAAACTCTTCATATGATAATTAGCCATTTGGCACATTTGTTGCAAATATTTTCCCCCACATTGTCACTTGTCTGTTCCTTCTTTGCTTGTTTTATAGTCTATATTAGGCCCTAGAGAAATCTTAGATTTTTACATACTCTTATTGGCATCTTTTATTATGGCTTCTATATTTACTTGTTTAGATAGGTGTTTCTCTGTCAAAGACTCTCTATATATAAATGTAGATATATTTTCATCTAAAATTTATACTTGAATTTTGATTCCTGTGAAAGTTATTTTAGTTTAAGGAGTTTAGTTTAAGGAGTTTAAGGATGTTTTTAATTTTTTTCCACATGACTAATTGTGTATCTGGGTAGCATTAATTAAATAACTCATCTTTTTCCAAGTGGTTTGAAACACCACTTTCATCATATGTTACGGTCCCATGTTTATTTAAGGTTGTTTCTGGACTGTCTTTTGGGCATTCGGCTTGTCCTCCTTCTTACCCTCTGTTTAAAATTATGTTGTGAGTATTTCTTCAACCAGTTCCTTAAACTGCTAATGATCCATTGGTGAAGATAAAAGTAATTTATTTGCAGTTACTAAAATTAAAACAGGTAGAAATTTTTGGTATAATATCTTCAGATAGAGTTGGTTTTCCTAAGTTCTGTAGTTTCATGTCTCACCTTAGGCATCTGCCTTTGTATACCTGATATCTTGTTGAACTTCTCAAATCACCAAATGAGTAGGATTCCTATTATTCTTATCATAGGTTGGTTTTAGGGAAATTTGCCAGTTTTATGTTTTAAAATTTTAGAAGGAAAACTGAAAGGTAATGAAAATGTTACTGTTGGATTAAAAAAAAAGTTAAATCCAAATAGTAGTTAGGCAAGTTGGTGGGGTAGGGGCTTGCCACAAGAGTGGAAGTTGAAAGATCTTGGAAAAATTAAAGAAACTGATGGAACCCCATCTCTACATCAAAAAATACACAAATCAACTTGGCATGGTGGTACATACCTGTAGTCTCAGCTACTTTGGAGGCTGAGGTGGGAGGATCAGTTACTTCAGCCTCGCAGTTGGAGCCAAGGTGATGCCACTGCCCTCCAGCCTGGGAGACAGAGTGAGACCCTGTCTCAAAAAAAATACCCAAAAAACAAAAACCAGACAATGGAGATGTAAAAGCAAGGGAAGGAAGTGTTCAAAATTGAAGAGAACCACAAAAATAAACGTAAATTTTGAAAGTGCCAGATAGTAGTCAGATCTAAAAGGTTTTTGAATGTGGAATTGTAAAATGAGAAATTACATTATGGAGATGAAGTTCAGCAAATTGGATATCACCAAAGATGATTAGTGCCTTAAGTAGTCATTATAAGATCTCCAAATTAGTGAGAAATCCAAGAAGTTGGCCTTTTCTCAAGTGTGCAGTTTTACTATATTGAACTGTATTAGTGAGAACTAAAGGAAAGAGAGGAAGGTATGCAGCAAATAAAAGCACTAGATAAGAAACTAGTTGTTAATTCTTATTGGAGGGGCATTTGTCAGTGAATTTTTAAAGAAGTGGGACTCTCAATCTGCTAAGATTTATGCTTTGAGGAACTCATAATTTATCTGTTTAGCAGTTCATTTGAAAACAATATATTCCATCTTTCAATAACATGTGATTCAGATAATGTAACTCAGATAGCATGAAGTAGAAAGTACTTAAAATATTTGGTAAGAGGTCTTGGAAGAAGAAAAACATGAAAAAGGGCACCTGTTGAAATCTGGGGCTTAGAATGTAGAAATAACTTACAGAAAATTATATAATTTAAATTATATAATTATAAAATGTATTCATTTGCTAGGGTTGCCATAAGAAAGTACCACAAACTGGGTGACTTAAACAACAGAAATTTATTGTTTCACAGTTCCAGAGGCTGGAAATAGGATCAAGGTGTGGGCAGAGTTGGTTCCTTCTGTTGGCGGTGAGGAAGAAGCTGTTTCATGAGTTTCTCCTTACATTTGGTGGTTTGCTGACAATCTTTGGTACTCCATGGCTTGTGGATGCATCACTCCAGTCTCTGCCTGCATGTACACATGGCATTCTTTCTATGTATTTGTCTTTTTCCAGATTTCCCCTATTTATCAGGACACCAGTCATATTGGATTAGGGGCCCAACCTACTCCACTGTTATCTCATTCTAACTAATTAAATCCACAATGCTGCTATTTTCAAACAAGGTCACATTCAGAGGTACTGGGAGATAAGACTTGAACATATAATATGATTTTGAGGGGGGCACAGTTCAACCCATAACACAAAGTGTCTGTTAACTCAAGAACCCAAGTCTTTAGATTCCCATCTGTTATTTTATGACATCACTGGGCATAAGAAAATTGTATATGTGGTGCATTTTATTTTGTGTAGGGGTTGCAGGAACATGACTGTTAAATATTTATAAAGCAACTCTTAATTCCAAAGTGTTTAGAACATCATGCATGGGCTATGAAGTCAAATCTGGGTTCAGACCTTAACTGTGTGTATTAGTGCATTCTCATACTGCTATGAAGAAATGCCTGAGACTGGATAATTTATAAAAAAAAGAGACTTAATTGACTCACAGTTCTTCATGGCTGGGGAGGCCTCAGGAAACTTCCAATCATGGCAGAAGGCACTTCACAGGGCGGCAGGTGACAGAATGTGAACCAGGCAAAGGGGGACAAGCTCTTTATAAAACCATCACTCCCGTGATTCAATTACCTCATAGCAGGTCCCTCCCACAACACGTGGGGATTATGGGAACTACAATTCAAGATGAGATTTGGGTGGGGACACAGCCAAACTGTATCATTCTGCCGCTGGAGCCTCCCACATCTCATGTCCTCACATTTCAAAACACAGTCATGCCTTTCCAACAGTCCCCCAAAGTCTCAGCTCATTCCAGCATTAACCCAAAAGTCCACGTCCAAAGTCTCATCTGAGACAAGGCAAGTCCCCTCCACCTGTGAACCTGTGAAATTAAAAGCAAATTAGTTCCTTCTTAGATGCATTGGG
Source organism: Macaca mulatta (assembly GCF_049350105.2). NCBI lineage: Eukaryota > Metazoa > Chordata > Mammalia > Primates > Cercopithecidae > Macaca > Macaca mulatta. Next base: position 81,902,476 of record NC_133411.1, on the reverse strand, counting down.
GGTACGGGCAGTGGGTAAATACACCCATTCCAAATGGGAGAAATTGGCAGGCAGCCAAATCTTAAAGCTCCAAAATGAGCTCCTTTGACTCCATGTCTTACATTCAGGTCACGCTTATGCAAGAGGTGGCTCCCATCGCCTTGGGCAGCTCCATCCCTGTGGCTTTGCAGAATACAAACCCCCCTCCTGGCTGCTTTCACAGGCTGGCATTGAGTGTCTGCAGCTTTTCCAGGTGCACAGTGCAAGTTATCAGTGGATCTACCATTCTGGGATCTGGAAGAAGGTGGCCCTCTTCTCACAGCTCTACTAGGTATTGCCCCAGTGAAGATTGTGTGTGGGGAGGCTTCAACCCCACATTTCCCTTCTATACTGCCCTAGCAGAGGTTCTCCGTGAGGGCACCACTCCTGCAGCAAACTAATGCCTGGACATGCAGGTGTTTCCATACATCCTCTGAAATCTAGGCCGAGGTTCCTAAACCTCAGTTCTTGACTTCTTTACACTCACAGGCCCAACACGGGAAAGCCGCCAAGGCTTGGGGCTGGCACTCTCTGAAACAATGGCCTGAACTGTCCTCACAGTGGCCTTGACCCCTTTTAGCCACAGCTGGAGCTGAAGCAGCTGGGATACAGGGCACCATGTCCCAAGAATGCATGAAGCAGCAAGGCCCTGGGCCCAGCCCAGGAAACCCATTTTTCCCTCCTAGACCTCCAGGTATTTGATGGGAGGGGCTGCCATGAAGGTCTCTGACATGCCCTGGAGACATTTTCCCCATTGTCTTGATAACATTTGGCTCCTTGTTACTTATGCAAATTTTTGCAGTAGGCTTGAATTTCTCCCCAAAAAACGCGTCCTTCTTTTCTGTCACATCAACAGGCTGCAGATTTTCCAAACTTTTATGCTCTGCTTCATCTTGACTGCTTTGCCACCTAGAAATTTCTTCTGCCGGATACCTTAAATCATGTCTTTCAAGCTCAGAGTTCCATAGATCTCTAGGGCAGGAACAAAATGCCACCAGTCTCTTTGCTAAAGCTTAACAAGAGTCACCTTTGCTCCAGTTCCCAACAAGTTCCGCATCTCCATCCGAGGCCACCTCAGCCTGTACTTCATTGTCCATATCACTATCAGCATTTTGGTCAAAACCATTCAACAAGTCTCTAGGAAGTTCCAAACTTTCCTACATCTCCCTGTCTTCTGAGCCGTTCAAGTCTCTAGGAAATTCTAAACTTTCTCACGTTTTCCTGTGTTCTTCTTAACCTCCAAACTGTTTCAACCTCTGCCTGTTACCAATTCCAGAGTCGCTTCCACATTTTCAGATATCCTTATAGCAGCACCCCACTCTCTACAGTACCATTTTACTGTATTAGTCTGTTCTCATGCTGCTATGAAGAAATACCTGAGACTGGGTATTTCTTTTTATAGAGAAAAGAGGTTTAATTGACTCACAGTTCTGCTTGGCTGGGGAGGTTCAGGAAACTTAAAATCATGGTGGAAGGCACTTCTTAACAGGGTGGCAGGAGAAAGAATGAGAGCCAAGCAAAGGGGGAAAAGCCCCTTATAAAACCATCACCTCCATGATTCAGTTATCTCCCATGAGGTCCCTTCCACAACACATGGGGATTATAGGAACTCCAATTTAAGATAAGATTTGGGTGGGGACGTGCCCGAACTGTATCACTTTTTACAGCCAAAGGTACGTTTGGCAGATTACTAAATTTCTCTGAGCTTTCAGCTTCCTTAACTGATTGAACAAAGGGGATAATATCTAAGTATGGAATGATTATGTAATTAAAAGAACATAAAAAGTACTTTGTACAATTCTTGGCACATAATAGTAGGCTCTCAAATTTGTTTTGTGAAATGTTTGTATTGGTAGTAAAGCCTACAGTTAAAAAATTAAAAGGACAGAAGTTGTCAAACCCTTTTATCAAAGGGGGACAAAGATGCAGTTGACTCATTAGAGCCAGGATATGTAGTGTGTCATGTTTGAACAGATTCTCATGCAACTGTGTTCAGAAATTTTCTTCCACCAAACAGTTCTATTTACCAACCTAAAAAAATAGTTAACTCTTTATATGTTTTCTGTGTATTCTAGATATTCTTTTTTTCTTTGTTCTGTTTATTGTTTTCTACCTTTTTTTGGTTTTCCTTATTCTATGTCTTTTTTTAAAAAAGAAATATGTTGTGCCTTTTAAAAAATCACATTTATTGAGATATAATTTACATACAGTAAAATTCACCCTTTTGAAGTATACAGTTATAGTTTTCACAAATGCATACGGTCATATAGTCATTACCACATCCGTATATAAAATATTTCCATAATCCCAGATAGTTCTCTTCTGCTCCATCATAGTCAGTTACCTCTGTGTCCCCAACCTCTGGTAACCACTGTTCCAGCATATTACATACATGGTATCTTATAGTATGCATCTCTTTGTGTCCGGCTTTTAACTTAACATAATGCTTTTACTACTTATCCATGTTGTTGCTTTTTCTTGTTGCTTTTTCTTGCTGAATACTGTTTCACTATAGAGATGTACCATATTTTGCTTATGCCTTCACCCGTTGATGGATATATGTTTGTTTCCAGTTTTGAGATACAATAAATAAGGCTGCTCTAAACATGTGCATGCAGGTCTTTGCATAAACATATTTTCATTTCTCCTGGGTAGATACGTACCAATGGGATTGCTAGGTTGTAAGGTAAGTATATGTTTAACTTTATGAGAAACTGTGTTTAACTTTGTAAGAAACTGTGAAACTGTTTTCCAAAGTGGCAGTACCAGTTTACCATCTCACTAGCATTGTGTGAGAATTCCATTTGCTTGGCATTTTTGTCAGCATTCGGTATTGTCACTTTTTTTTTTTATCTTAACCATTCTAGTAGGTATGTAGTGATAGCTCATTGTGGTTTCCATTTGCATTTTCCTAATGACTAATGATGTTGCACATCTTTTCATTTGCTTATCTGTAGCTTTTGTGATGTTTGTTTAAATATCTTGTGTTTGTTGTCTTAATGTTGAGTTATGAGAATTCTTCATATGTATTATGGATACCATAACTTTTGTCAGGTACATGTTTGGCAAATATTTTCTCCCAATCTGAGAGACTGATTTTTGTCACTAACACTAAAAACTTATCTACAGTTAAGACCTATGTGAATGTGTATTTTGATGACTTTTTGCTCTGAGTTCTTAACAGCATTATTATTTACTTTTTTTCTATGTTATGTGTATAGACGCAACATTTCTCACTGTTTTTAAATTTTTATTTTTTACGTTGGGTCTACAGTGGCACTCTGTTGTTTAAAGTGACAAAGCCTTAACTTTAAAACTTACTGACAACTCGTTATGTAGTGCATTCACCAGGGGAGCTGGTATTCCTATTTAGCTTCCTTGGAGTGAGTGCTGTGTAGGTTTGGTCTCTTTGTTTTTTTTTTTTTATGAGATAAGGTCTCACTCTGTTGCCCAGGCTGGAGTGCAGTGGTGTGATCTCGGTACACTGAAGCATCTACCTCCTGGGCTGAAGTGATTCTCCTATCTCAGCCCCCCGGGGTAGCCAAGACTACAGGCATGCGCCACCATTCCTGGCTAATTTTTGTGTGTTTTTGTAGAGATAGGGTTTGACCATATTGCCCAAGCTAGTCTTGCACTTCTGGACTCAAGCAATTTGCCTGCCTCAGCCTCCCAAAGTTCTGGGATTACAGGCATGAGCCACTGCACCTGGTCATGTCTTTATTGAAGGAAGAAAATTGTGGCTGATAAAGAAAGCTGAGCTATTCTCTTGGGCTCCAATTTAGAGAATATATATTATCCAACAATTATGTATTTTAAAAATATACTTTCCCTCTAATGAGGATTCACCACTTGAAAAAGATTATTTATAAATTCATTATAAGGCCGGGCGCGGTGGCTCAAGCCTGTAATCCCACCACTTTGGGAGGCCGAGGCGGGCGGATCACAAGGTCAGGAGATCGAGACCACAGTGAAACCCCGTCTCTACTAAAAATACAAAAAATTAGCCGGGCGCGGTGGCGGGCGCCTGTAGTCCCAGCTACTCAGGAGGCTGAGGCAGGAGAATGGCGGGAACCCGGGAGGCGGAGCTTGCAGTGAGCCGAGATCGCGCCACTGCACTCCAGCCTGGGCAACAGCGTGAGACTCTGTCTCAAAAAAAAAAAAAAAAAAAAATTCATTATAAGGAACCAAAAGACTGAGAAGCCATGACCGGTTGAATCTTACCTAGATTTTAAGGCAGTCTGTAAAGTGATAATGTCTCAAGGATGGGAGATAAGAAAGGGTAATGATTCCTGAAAACTTACACATAAACCCAGTTTGATAAAGTAAAGTTGTCTCCTGTTGTGAAAGACATCAGATAGTTTCGCTTGGCTTTTTTTTTTTCTTTTTTTGAGACGGAGTCTCGCTCTGTCACCCAGGCTGGAGTACAGTGGCCGGATCTCAGCTCACTGCAAGCTCCACCTCCCGGGTTCACGCCATTCTCCTGCCTCAGCCTCCCGAGTAGCTGGGACTACAGGCGCCTGCCACCTCGCCCGACTAAGTTTTTGTATTTTTAGTAGAGACAGGGTTTCACTGTGTTAGCCAGGATGGTCTCGATCTCCTGACCTCGTGATCCGCCCGTCTCGGCCTCCCAAAGTGCTGGGATTACAGGCTTGAGCCACCGCGCCCGGCCTCGCTTGGCTTTTTAAAAGGTAGGAATTTCATCCAGGTAAAGGTACATCTAGTTTATCTTCTTCCTTATGAAGAAAAGAAATGGGGCTAAAAACTGTTTAAATCCCAAAAGACAGAGTGGACAACAGAGGAGACTACAGAAGACAGCATTGTAGAAACTGGAAGTGGTCAAGTGCTAAGTGAGTTAGTAAACCTGAGAAACCCAGATCCTAAACTATCAGTTAGGGAAGCTCAAAACTAGATTTACATCATAATTATATAACATTGTAGCAGTTCTGGATACCTCCTGGAATGGGGTGTTGAGGGTGGAGAGTGTGTAAGGAGGATGAGTTATATGTCAATTTAAGAAACAATCAAATCTCGATATTTCCTCCCCACACTGGACCACTATAGAGAGAATAAAATCGTGGGTCTCTGGTCTTGGAGGGTAGAGGAGTAGGCACCAGATACAATTGAAATCAAGGTATCACATTGAATACAGATTCAGGAAGCAAGCAAACTAGCTACTGAGCCTTACACAACCCTATCCCTCCACTATTCCCTGACTTCCAAACTCTGGCCAACAAACTAATCCTCAGGATAGGAGGTTGCTGGGGTCTTTCCTAAGAATCTGAGCAGCATAAGAGTTTTGACCTGAAGATAACAATATAGCTTCCCTAATAAGGTAGCCCAACTGGATTATCCTGTGGTGAAGTCCATTTTTGGTAAACTCTATAAGTACAGCCTTTGGATTTCCAGTCAGAAGATTCCTCACTGTTAAAAATGAGCAGACAGCAAAGGACTGTCAGTCATATGAGGAAAGTTTCCAATATGAAAGAGATCAAGAGAATAAATGCAACACTGGGAAACACATTATTCAGATGTCCAACAAAAATAAAGAAGGAAATTTGTCAGCATTTTTAAAGAGATAAGAGTTTTTGAAATCATGAAAAAGTAAGTATACTATAAAAAAGGAAGAGGTTAAAAAAGAGCTCTTGGAAATTATAAATATGGTAGCAGTGATGAAAGAAATTAGAAGAGTTAGAAGGTAGAATTATAGACATTCCCAGAAAGTAAAGAAAAGGTTTTTGGTTTTTTAAAGGTAATAAATAGGACATAGGTAAAATTAAGGGAATGATCTAGGAGTTCTAACATCTGAACATAGGAGCTCCTGGCAGAGAAAACAGAGCAGAAAGGGATTATCAGTGAAAGAATTTAAAAAAAAATTCACAGAAATAAAGGACAGGAGTTTTACACCGAAAGGGTCAAGCAATGTCCAGTATAATAGATTTTTTAAAAGACTCACGTTAAAGACACATTATGCTGAGTCAGACCACTGGGAAGAAGATCTTGGATGCTTCCAGAGGGGAAAAAACATCACAACAAAGGTTAAGGATTCAAAATGACTGTGGACTTCTCAAAAGCAGTGCTGGAAGCTAAGATGCAATGGATCATGCCTACATTCTTCTGAAGAATAATTATTTTCAACAATGAATTATATATACAGCCAGGTCACCAAGCGAGTATAAGGACAGACTGAAAACGTTTTAAAATATAGTCTCAACGAATTTACCTCTTGTTGTTTTAAAAATATTTTATTTTAGAGATGCATATTTGCATATCTACAGATGAAATAGTATGTTTAGAATTTGCTTCAGAATAATGCCTTGGGAAGGATATGAATTGATGAGGATGTAGATTTAAAAAAAGAATAACCATGAGTTAAGAATTGTTGAAGCCAAATAGTGGTAAGAGGGTTCATTAATCTGTGTTTTTTTCATATATGTGAAATTTTTCATAATAAAAAGTAAAACACATCCACAGACACAGACGTCTGTCTTCTGCTGAAAGATATGCCCCATCAAAACGAGGAAGAATTAAATAAACAAGAGGAAGATGTGATAGAGGTTATTGTACTCAAAGTGTGATCTCCAAGGGCAGTAACATCAGTGTAAACTGGGAACTTGTTAGAAATGCAAATTCTCAGGCCCTGCCCCAGACCTAATGGATCAGAAACCCTGGATATGGAGTCCAGCATTCTGTCTTTAACAAACCCTTCAAATGATTCTAATGTATCCTAAAGTTTGAAAACCACTTTCCTAAAGCAGGAAAAATAGCTTTGCTCAAGTAAAGAATGGATATGACTGGTGTTTTGTATCATCTCATTTTCTTAACTGCTTGCTCTCTGGACTTTGATAGTTGCTCTGGCATCTAAATCAATTGAGTTGTTATACATAAAAAATACTGTATTGTGCTATTGGTTCTAACAATCTCAACAATGGATGTAAAAGTTCAGATTTAAGGAAACTCTTAAGTATAGTGATTGTATCAGAAATAGGAAGAGGTGTGAGGTGAACACATGAACACGCCTTGTACCAACCTGGCTGCTTGTCTAACTGGCACCTTGACATCCTTTGCTGAATTTGCCAATTGAAATTTTTATTAATCTGGAATGCCTTTTCCTCCTGTACTATCAAAAGCCTGTCTTTCCTCCTGGGCTCAACTAAACCACAGCTTTTCAATGAACCACTTTAGACCTCATTCTCATCTTTGTCTCTACCATCAAATTTTTAAAATTGTATTTATTTATTTTAAACAGGGCCTAATGCTGTCATCCAGGCTGGAATGCAGTGGTGCAATCATGGCTCACTGCCGCCTTGACCTCCTGGGCTCATGATCCTCCTGTCTCAGCCTCCATAGTAGCTGGGACTATAGGTGCACCACCACACCTGGCTGTTTTTTTGTTTTTTGTTTTTGTTTCTTGGTAGAGACTGAGTCTCGCTATGTTGCCCAGACCGGTTTCAAACTCCTCCAGCCTTGGCCTCTCAAACTGCTGGGATTACAGTGTGAGACACTGCACCTGGCCATTATTATCAGATTTTTTTAAAATATAAATAAGGACTGAGCAACTGTAACATGCATTGTGCTAGCCATTTTATGTATTATCAGGAAAAAGGTGAAAATGGTTAGGGAGAGAGAAATAAAGGTGAGAAGAGCTACAACTGTTTTTCATATCAAACCTTGACTCAAAGAGTTCAGAATGATTTAACTCTTTAATTTGTGGGTTGGCTTCTGAGTAGTTGAAGACAGTGGTAGGTGGTAGGCTTGTGGTAAGCAGCATCCCAAAATGTTATCTCCCTAGAAGATATAAAATAACTTCACATCTGTATCATTTCTACATGAAATAACACCTTCAACATTACTTGTAGATAGATAATGCCAAAACTGCAAAATAATCATGTAAGAAAAAGGTAACATACTCCAGTGCAGTGATCCTACATGCTTTTACCCCATTGCCACAAGAGGACCCTGTGGCAAGGAAAATGAGACCAGGATATGTTCCTTGAGAAGACAGAAGGAGCACTAGTGAGGGAGAGCTGGAAGAACCACCAGAAAGATTAAATCTACCCTTTTTTTTTTTTTTTTTTGTATTTTCAATGCAAAAAGTTAACCAGGCAGATCAGAGCAGGATTACAGGAAAAGAATTTCAAAGTATGAGTACTTTAAAGGGCTAGACAGCCATTTAAATGTGATATAAAGAGACAGACTTCTGAATGTATAACTTCTGGAAGACAGAAAAGGAAAACAGAAGAGTTCTTTGGAAATTGGATGGTCAAGGAAAAATTTTAAAGACCTGCAAGAAAAAAAGGAACCAAAAAATTAGAAGTCCCACAATCCTCTTGTCTACTATCAAAGCAAAACTCCACTCAGGTATCTAGACTTTGGCAAACAACCGAAAGGAAAAGATGCCATTAAACTAAGGATATTGAAAAAATGCCCCCAAATCACAAAAAGAAACAAAAGGAAAATGAAATCCTTTCCTTTAGTTTATAAAATTAGAGACAATTTCATACAAATCAACTAAGGAAAATTCCTCTAATCCCATAAAACTGCTTACGAAGCAAATGAAAACTATTAGTATACACTCCAAATAGAACTCAAAGTATACAACACTTTGAAGATAAGAGGAACCACCTTGAGTCAGAAATTCAAAATCAAGAACAAAAATGGGCAAAAACCAGGTGAAAAATGAAAAAAAGAATTGTACTCAAAGAGATGAAAGAAAATGACAATAGATTATCTTAAATGAACAAAAAAAGATACCAGATATTGAAAATAGAGTCAAATGAAAATTTAGTACAGATGTTGAAAGAGTAGACAACAACGAAGAGAATGAAAGTAAGATGAAAAGGATCAGAAAAATTACTGAAAATGGAAAACAGACAAGGACTAATTTTCGTATTACTAGAGTCTCTGAAGAAGAAAAAAAAAGTTTTTTTTATTATACTTTAAGTTCTGGGATACATGTGCAGAATGTGCAGGTTTGTTACATTAGGTGTACATGTGCCGTGGTAGTTTATTGCAACCATCAACCCGTATCTACATCAGATATTTCTCCTAATGCTATCCCTCCTGTTGCTCCCAACCTCCTGACAGGCCCCGGTGTGTGATGCTCCCATCCTTGAGCCCATATGTTCTCATTGTTTACCTCCTACTTATGAGTGAGAACATACGGTGTTTGATTTTCTATTCATGTGTTAGTTTGCTGAGAATGATGGTTTCCACCTTGCAAAGGACACGAACTCATTCTTTTCTATGGCTGCGTAGTAGTCCATGGTGTATATGTGCCACATTTTCTTTATCCAGGCTAACATTGATGGGCAATTGCTATTGTGAATAGTGTTGCAGTAAACATACTTGTGCATCTGTCTTTATAGTAGAGTGATTAATAGTCCTTTGGGTATATACCCAGTAATGGCATTGCTTTCTAGATCCTTGAGGAATTGCCATGCTGTCTTCCACAGTGGTTACTAATTTACACTCCCACCAGCAGTGTAAAAGTGTTCCTGTTTCTCCACATCCTCTCCAGAATCTGTTGTTTCCTGACTTTTTAATGATCTCCATTCTAACTGGCGTGAGACGGTATCTCATTATGGTTTTGATTTGCGTTTCTCTAATGACCAGTGATGATGAGCTTTTTTTCATGTTTGTTGGCTGCATAAATGTCTTCCCTTGAAAAGTGTGTGTTCATATCCCTCGCCCACTTTTTGATGTGTTTTTTTTTCTTATAAATTTAAGTTCTTTGTGGATTCTGGATATCAACCCTTTGTCAGATGGGTACATTGTAAAAATTTTCTCCCATTCTGTAAGTTGCCTGTTCACTCTGATAGTAGTTTCTTTTGCTGTGCAGAAGTTCTTTAGTTTAATTAGATCCCGTTTTTCAATTTTGGCTTTTGTTCCCATTGCTTTTGGTGTTTTAGTCATGAAGCCTTTGCCCATGCCTATGTCCTGAATGATATTGCCTAGGTTTTCTTCTAGGGTTTTTATGGTTTTGGGTCTTAGGTTTAAATCTGTAATCCATCTTGAGTTAATTTTTGTATAAGGTGTAAGAATGGGGTCCAGTTTCAGTTTTCTGCATATGGCTAGCCAGTTTTCCCAACACCGTTTATTAAATATGGAATCCTTTCCCTATTGCTCATTTTTGTCAGGTTTGTCAAAGATCAGATGTTTGTAAATGTGTGTTGTTATTTCTGAGGCCTCTGTTCTGTTCTGGTCTATATATCTGTTTTGTTACCAGTACCATGCTGTTTTGGTTACTGTAGCCTTGTAGTATAGTTTGAAGTCAAGCAGCATGATGCCTCCAGCTTTGTTCTTTTTGCTTATGATTGTCTTGGCTATATGGGCTCTGAAAAGAAAAAATTTTTAGTGAGGCATTATTTAAAACCATAATCAAGGAAAACTGTCTCAGAATAGAGAAAGAGGCTGGATGTACACATTGAGAAGGATACTGGGTACTTGGGAAAATTAACCCAGAATGATAAACTGTGAACAGTAAAACTGTTAGATCAAATATAAAATTCTTCAAGCAAAAGGAACAAATCATAAAAGCAAAAATAATTGGATTAGCACCACACTTTACAAAATTAAGAAAGAAGGCAACAGGGAGCAGCGTTTTTAAACTTAGAAAAAAAAATGTGGATCAAGGATTTTATATCTAACCAAGGAGTCCTTTAAATATCAATTCTTTAGAAAAGTGATTTTTAAAATAAGCTATGTACAACTTTGATAAAAATTAAAACTTAAAATTTAGAGTTTAGCAGTACTATATGAAGTATATTTGCTGAGAATTTATTAGTTTTTAAATTCACACTAGCGATAGACTTAACATTTGCAAGTTCTGTATAAAAATAAATCTTTTGAAAGAAACATCAACATTTTCAAGTTACTATTTTTGTTGTTTAGAAGACTTGAATTGGCAAGAATTCGTTTTTTTGGTTTTTTTTTAAAACTGTTATGGGTACATAATGGTAGGTATTTATGGGGTAGATACGATATTTTGATATAGGCATACAGTGTGTAAGAATCACATCATGGTAAATGCAGCATCCACCACAAGCTTTTATCATTTCTTTGTGTTACAAACATTCTAATTATATTTTTAGTTACTTTTAAATGTATAGTAAATTTTTGTTCACTCTAGTCAGTGTGTTGTGCTGTCAAATACTAGATTCTTATTCATTCTATCTAACTATATTTTTGTACTTATTAAACCTCCGCACTCACTCCCTCTAATCTTCCCAGCCTCTGGTAACTAACCATTATTGTACTTTCTGTTTTCATGAGTTCATTTCTTTTCATCTTTACCTCACACAAATTAGTAAGAACACGCAAAGTTTGTCATTCTGTGCCTGGCTTATTTCAGTTGACATAATGTCCTCCAGTTCCATCCATGTTATTTGAAATGACAGGATCGCATCCTTTTTAATGGCCAAATAGTAGTCCATTGTGTATATCTACCACATTTTCTTTATTCGTTCATCTGTTGACGGACACTTATAATGGCCATTATAAATGGGACGCGATAATATCTCATTGTGGTTTTCAGTTGCATTTCTGTCATTAGTGTTGTTGGACACCTTTTCTCATACCTGCTTGCCCAGTGTATGTTGTCTTTTGAGAAATGTCTATTCAGATCTTTCCACCATTTTTTTAAGTGGATTACTAGATTTCTTCTTGTAGACTTGTTTCGTCTTCTTGTATATTCTGGTTATTAATCCCTTGTCAGATGGTAAGCTTTCAAATATTTTTTCCCATTCTGTGGGTTGTCTCTTTGTTGATTGTTTCCTTTTCTGTAGAGAAGGACCTTTTAACTTGATGTGATCTCATTTGTCCATTTTTGCTCTGGTTGCCTGTGCATATGTGGTATTACTCAAGAAATCTTTGACCAGTACAGTGTTCTGAAGTTTCCCCAGTGTTTTCTTTTAGTAATTTCATAGTTTGAGGTCTTAGATTTAAGTATTTAATCCATTTTGATATGATTTTTGTGTATAGCAAAAGACAGGGGTCTAGTTTCATTCTTCTGCTTATGAATATCCAGTTTTCCTAGCACTATTTATTGAAGAGACTGTCCTTTCCCCAATGTATGTTCTTGGCACTTTTCTCAAAAATGAGTTCACTGTAGGTGTATGGATTCGTTTCTGAGCTCTCTATTCTGTTTCACTGGTCTATATATATGTTTATATGCCAGTACCATACTGTTTTGGTTATATAGCTCTGTAGTATAATTTGAAGTCAGTGGGATTCCTACAGTTTTGTTCTTTCTGCTTAGGATGTCTTTGGCTATTCTGGGTCTTTTGTGGTTCTGTATACACTTTAGGATTGTTTCTTGTGGTTTGGTAAACAATGTCATTGTTGTTTTGATAGGGATTGCATCAAATCTGTAGATTGTTTTGGGTAGTATGGACATTTTAACAATATTGATTCTTCCAGTCCGTGAATATGTGGTATCTTTCCATTGCTGTGTGTCCTCTTCAGTTTCTTGAATCACTGTTTTTTAGTTTTCATTGTAGAGATCTTTCACTTCTTTGCTTAAGTTTACTCCTAGGTATCATTTTATTTCTAGTTATTATAAATGAAATTACTTTCTTGATTTCTTTTTCAGGTTTTTGTTGGTATATAGACATGCTCTTGATTTTTGTGTATTAATTTTTGTATCCTGCAACTTTACTGAATGTATGAGTTCTAATAGTTTTGGTGGAGTTTTTAGGTTGTTTCGAATATAAGGTCATATCATTTCCAATAAGGATCATTTGATTTCTTTCTTTCCAATTCATATACCCTTTATTTCTTTCTCTTTTCTGATTGCTCTAGCTGGAACTTTCAGTCCTATGTTGAATAGCAATGGTGAAGGTGAACATCCTTGTCTTTCGGATCTTACAGGGAAGGCTTTCACTTTTGTTCCATTTATTATGATACAGGCCATGGGTCTGTTGTGTATGACTTTTATTGTGTTGATGTATGTTCTTTCTATGCCCAATTTTGTGAGGGTTTTTATCATGAAAGGATGTTGAATTTTATCAGTTTTTCTCAGCATCAATTTAAATGACATTATGGTTTTGTCTTTCATTCTGTGAATATGATGTACCACATAGATTTGCATATGTTGAACTATCCTTGCATCCCTGGGATAAATTCCATGTGGTCATGATGAATGATCTTTTTAATGTGTTGTTGAATTCAGTTTGATAGTATTTTGTTGAGGATTTTTGTATTAATGTTTGCCAGGGATATTGGCCTGCAGTTTTCTTTTTTTTTGATGTGTCTTTGTCCGTTTTTGGTATCAGGGTAATACTAGCCTCATAGAATGAGTTTGGAAGTTATTTCCTGCTCTGTTTTTCAGAATAGTTTGAGTAGGATTGGTTTAGTTCTTCCTTCAGTGTTCAGTAAAATTCAACAGTGAAGCCATTGGGTCTCAGGCTTTTCTTTGCTGAGACTTTTTATTACAGCTTTGACCTTAACTTGTTATTGGTCTGTTAAGGTTTTAAATTTCTTCCTGGTTTAATATTGATAGGTTGTATGTGTCTAGGAATGTATTCATTTCTTCTAGGTTTTCCAGTTCTCGGCATATAGTTGCTTATAGTAGCCTCTAATAATCCTTTCAATTTCTGCAGTAGAAGTCATAATGTCTCCCTTTTCATCTCTGATTTTATCTGTTTGGGTCTTCTCTCTTTTTCTTAGGTTGTTGATCAAAGGTTTGTCAATTTTGTTTATCTTTTCAAAAAACCAGCTTTTCGTTTCATTGATCTTTTGTATTTTTTTGTTACAATTTCATTTGGCTCTTCTCTGATCTTTATTATTTATTCTACTACTTTTGGGTTTGGTTTGCTCTTTAAGATGCATCATTGGTTTGTCTACTTGAAGGTTTTCTACATTTTTTATCTAAGTGCTTATTAATATAACTGCCCCTCTTAGTACTACTTTCAACGTATACCATCGGCTCTGTTTCTTGTGGTTTGGTACTTGATATGATTTCAGTTATTTTAAATTTTTAATTTATTTTGTGGCCTAACATATGGTCTATCCTTGAGAATGATCCATGTGCTGAGGAGAATGTGTCCTCTGCAACTGTTGTATAATATGTTCTGTAAATATCATTTAGGTCCATTTGGTCTATAGTATAGATTAAATCTGATGTTTCTTTCTTGATTTTTTTGTCTGAATGATCTGTCCAGTGCTGAAAGTGGGTGTTGAAGTCTCCAGCTATTGTATTATGGTCTGTCTGTTTAGTTCTGTTAATATTTGCTTTATATATCTGGGTGGTCTAGTGTTACATATATATTTACTGTTATTATATCCTTTCTGAATTAACCCCTTTATCATTATATAATGACCTTCCTTATTTCTTGTTGATTTTGTCTTGAAATACTGTCTAAGTATAGCTAAGCCTGCTCTTTTTTGCTTTCTATTGGCATGGAATATCTTTTTCCATTCTTTTATTTTCAGTCTGTGTCTTTATAGATGACGTCTATTTCTTGTAGGCAACAGATTATTTGGTCTTGCTTTTTTTTTTTTTAATCCATTCAGTCACTCTGTCTTTTGATTGGGGAATTTAGTCCATATACATTCATATTGTTATTAATAAGCAAGGACTTACTCCTGCCATTTTGTCATTTGTTTTCTGGTTGTTTTGTGGTCCTTTTTTTTTTCCTTCCTTCCTATTTTTTTTCTTTTTGTGTTCGTGTGCAGGTGATTCTCTCTGGTGGTATGTTTTAATTTCTTGCTTTTTGTCTCTTGGTTTTGTCTGTTGTCTGTTGTAGATTCGATGTCACCATGAGGTTTTCAAATAACAAGCCATTATTTTATACTCATGATAACTTAGCACTGGTTACTAAAAGAAACGAAGAAGCGGCCGGGCGCGGTGGCTCAAGCCTGTAATCCTAGCACTTTGGGAGGCCGAGACGGGCGGATCACGAGGTCAGGAGTTCGAGACCATCCTGGCTAACACGGTGAAACCCCGTCTCTACTAAAAAAAAATACAAAAAACTAGCCGGGCGAGGTGGCGGGCGCCTGTAGTCCCGGCTACTCGGGAGGCTGTGGCAGGAGAATGGCGTAAAAACCCGGGAGGCAGAGCTTGCAGTGAGCTGAGATCCGGCCACTGCACTCCAGCCTGGGCGACACAGCGAGACTCCATCTCAAAAAAAAAAAAAAAAAAAAAAAGAAACGAAGAAGCAGAGAGAATTCTTAAAAACTCTATAATTTAATTTTATCACCCTCCACTTTTAAACTTCGGATTGTTTCTCTTTATATGTTATACTGTCTGTGTCTTCAAAAGTTGATGTAGTTATCATTTTTTGTAGGTTCATCTTTTAGTCTTTCTATTCAAGATATGAGTAGTTTACACACCACAATTATGGTGTTTTATATTCTGTGATTGTGTACGTACTATTAATAGTGAGTTTTGTAACTTCAGGTGATTTCTTATTGCTTGTTAATGTCCTTTTTTTTTTTTTTTTTTTTCCAGACTGAAGAACTCCCTTTAGCATCTCTTATAAGACAGGTCTAGTGTTGAAGTCCCTCAGCTTTTGCTTTTCTGTGAAAGTCTTTATTTCTCCATCATGTTTGAAGGATATTTGTGCTGGATATACTATTCTAAGATAAAATTTTTTTTTCTTTTTTTTACATTCTAGGGTACATGTGCACAATGTGCAGGTTTGTTACGTAGGTATATATGTGCCATGTTGGTGTGGTGCACCTGTCAACTCATCATTTACATTAGGTATATCTCCCAATGCCATCCTTCCCCCCTCCTCCTCCTCCCACCCCACGACAGTCCCCGTTGTGCGATACTCCCCACCCTGTGTCCAAGTGTTCTCATTGTTCAGTTCCCACCTATCAGTGAGAACACGAGGTGTTTGGTTTTCTGTCCTTGCGATAGTTTGCTCAGAATGATGGTTTCTAGCTTCATCCATGTCCCTACAAAGTACATGAACTCATCCTTTTTTATGGCTGTGTAGTATTCCATGGTGTATATGTACCACATTTTCTTAATCCAGTCTCTCATAGACATTTGGGTTGGTTCCAAGTCTTTGCTATTGTGAATAGTGCCACAATAAACATACGTGTGCATGTGTCTTTATAGCAATATGATTTATAATCCTTTGCATATATACCCAGTAATGGGATGGCTGGGTCAAATGGTATTTCTAGTTCTAGATCTTAAGGAATCACCACACTGTCTTCAACAATGGTTGAACTAGTTTACAGTCCCACCAACATTGTAAAAGTGTTCCTTTTTCTCCACACCCTCTCCAGCACCTGTTGTTTCCTGACTTTTTAATGATCGCCATTCTAATTGGTGTGAGATGGTATCTCATTGTGGTTTTGATTTACGTTTCTCTGATGGCGAGTGATGATGAGCATTTTTTCATGTGTCTGTTGGCTGCATAAATGTCTTCTCTTGAAAAGTGTGTGTTCATGTCCGTCGCCCACTTTTGGATAGGGTTGTTTGATTTTTTCTTGTAAATTGATTTAAGTTCTTTGTAGAGTCCGGATATAAGCCCTTTGTCAGATGGATAGATTGTAAAAATTTTCTCCCATTCTGTAGGTTGCCTTTTCACTCTGATGGTAGTTTATTTTGCTGTGCAGAAGCTCTTTAGTTTAATTAGATCCCATTCGTCAATTTTGGCTTTTGTTGCCATTGCTTTTGGTGTTTTAGACATGAAGTCCTTGCCCATGCCTATGTGCTGAATGCTATTGCCTAAGTTTTCTTCTAGAGTTTTTATGGTTTAAGTCTAACATTTAAGTCTTTAATCCATCTCGAATTAGTTTTTGTATAAGGTGTAAGAAAGAGATCCAATTTCAGCTTTCTACATATGGCTAGCCAGTTTTCCCAGCACCACTTATTAAATAGGGATTAAATTCCCTATTTCTTGTTTTTGTCAGGTTTGTCAAAGATCAGATGGTTGTAGATGTGTGGTATTATTTCTGAGGGCTCTATTCTGTTCCATTGGTCTATATCTCTGTTTTGGTATCCATACCATGCTGTTTTGGTATCCATACCATGCTGTTTTGGTTACTGTAACCTTGTAGTATAGTTTGAAGTGAGGTAGTGTGATGCCTCCAGCTTTGTTCTTTTGGCTTAGGATTGTCTTGGCAATGTGGGCTCTTTTTTGGTTCCATATAAACTTTAAAGTAGTTTTTTTCCAATTCTGTGAAGAAAGTTATTGGTCAGAAGCTGTGGGTTTGTCATAAATAGCTCTTACTATTTTGAGATATGTCCCATCAATACCTAGTTTATTGAGAGTTTTTAGCATGAAGGGCCGTTGAATTTTGTCAAAGGCTTTTTCTGCATCTATTGAGATAATCATGTGGTTTTTGTCTTTGGTTCTGTTTATATGATTGATTAGGTTTATTGATTTGCGTATGTTGAACCAGCCTTGCATCCCAGGGATGAAGCAAACTTGATTGTGGTGGATAAGCTTTTTGATGTGCTGCTGGATTCAGTTTGCCAGTATTTTATTAAGGATTTTTGCATCGATGTTCATCAGGGATATTTGTCTAAAATTCTCTTTTTTTGTTGTGTCTGTGCCAGGCTTTGGTATCAGGATGATGTTCGCCTCATAAAATGAATTAGGGGGGATTCCCTCTTTTTCTGTTGATTGGAATAGTTTCAGAAGGAATGGTACCAACTCCTCTTTGTACCTCTGGTAGAATTCGACTGTGAATCCGTCTGGTCCTGGACTTTTTTTGTTGGTAGGCTATTAATTATTGCCTCAATTTTAGAACTTGTTATTGGTCTATTCATGGATTTACCCTCTTCCTGGTTTAGTCTTGGTAGGTGTATGTGTCCAGGAATTTATCCATTTCTTCTAGGTTTTCTAGTTTATTTGCGTAGAGGTGTTTATAGTATTCTCTGATGGTAGTTTGCATCTCTGTGGGATTGGTGGTGATATCTCGTGTATCATTTTTTATTGTGTCTATATGATTCTTCTCTATTTTCTTCTTTATTAGTCTTGCTAGAGGTCTATCAATTTTGTTGATCTTTTCAACAAACCAGCTCCTGGATTCATTGATTTTTTTTTTAGAAGGGTGTTTGGTGTCTTCAGTTCTGCTCTGATCTTAGTTATTTCTTGCCTTATGCTAGTTTTTGAATGTGTTTGCTCTTGTTTCTCTAGTTCTTTTAATTGTGTTGTTAGGGTGTCAATTTTAGATCTTTCCTGCTTTCTCTTGTGGGCATTTAGTGCTATAAATTTCCCTCTACACACTGCTTTAAATGTGTCCCAGATATTCTGGTATGTTGTGTCTTTGTTCTCATTTGTTTCAAAGAACAGCTTTATTTCTGCCTTCATTTTGTTATGTACCCAGTAGTCATTCAGGAGCAGGTTGTTCAGTTTCCATGTAGTTGAGCGGTTTTGAGTGAGTGGCTTTCTTTGTCTCTTTTGATCTTTGTTGGTTTAAAGTCTGTTTTATGAGAGACTAGGATTGCAACCCCTGCTTTTTTTTGTTTTCCATTTGCTTGGTAGATCTTCCTCCATCCCTTTGTTTTGAGCCTATGTGTGTGTCTGCACGTGAGATGGGTCTCCGGAATATAGCACGCTGATGGATCTTGACTCTTTATCCAGTTTGCCGGTCTGTGTCTTTTAATTGGAGCATTTAGCCCATTTATATTTAAGGTTAATATTGTTATGTGTTAATTTGATCCTGTCATTATGATGTTAGCTAGTTATTTTGCTCGTTAGTTGATGCGGTTTCTTCCTAGCATTGATGGTCTACAATTTGGCATGTTTTTGCAGTGGCTGTTACCAGTTATTCCTTTCCATGCTTAGTGCTTCCTTCAGGAGCTCTTGTAAGGCAGGCCTGGTGGTGACAAAATCTCTCAGCATTTGCTTGTCTGTAAAGGATTTTATTTCTCCTTCACTTACGAAGCTTAGTTTGACTGGATATGAAATTCTGGGTTGTAAATTCTTTAAGAATGTTGAATATTGGCCCCCAATCTCTTCTGGCTTGTAGAGTTTCTGCCGAGAGTTCCACTGTTAGTCTGATGGGCTTCTCTTTGTGAGTAACCCGACCTTTCTCTCTGGCTGCCCTTAACATTTTTTTCTTCATTTCAACTTTGGTGAGTCTGACAATTATGTGTATTGGAGTTGCTCTTCTCGAGGAGTATCATTGTGGCATTCTCTGTATTTCCTGAATTTGAATGTTGTCCTGCCTTGCTAGGTTGGGAAAGTTCTCCTGGGTAATATCCTGCAGAGTGTTTTCCAACTTGGTTCTATTCTCCCTGTCACCTTCAGGTACAGCAATCAGATGTAGATTTGGTCTTTTCACATAGTTCCATATTTCTTGGAGGCTTTGTTCATTTCTTTTTACTCTTTTTTCTCTAAACTTCTCTTCTTGCTTCATTTCATTCATTTGATCTTCAATCATTGATAACCTTTCTTCCACTTGATCAGATTGGCTACTGAAGCTTGTGCTTGTGTCACGTAGTTCTCATGCCATGGTTTTCAGCTCCATCAGGTCATTTAAGGACTTCTCTGCACTGTTTAGTTAGCCATTTGTCTAATCTTTTTTCAAGGTTTTTGGCTTCTTTGCAATGGGTTCGAACATCCTCCTTTAGCTCGGAGAAGTTTGTTATTACCAATCGTCTGAAGCCTTCTTCTCTTAACTTATCAAAATCATTCTCCATCCAGCTTTGTTCCGTTGCTGGCGAGGAGCTGCGTTCCTTTGGAGGAGAAGAGGCACTCTGATTTTTAGAATTTTCAGCTTTTCTGCTCTGGTTTCTCCCCATCTTTATGGTTTTATCTACCTTTGGTCTTTGATGATGGTGACGTACAGATGGGGTTTTGGTGTGGATGTCCTTTCTGTTAGTTTTTTTTCTAACAGTCAGGACCCTCAGCTGCAGGTCTACTGGAGTTTTCTGGAGGTCCACTCCAGACACTGTTTGCCTCGGTATCACCAGTGGAGGCTGCAGAACATCAAATATTGCAGAATGGCAGATGTTGCTGCCTGATCCTTCCTCTGGAAGCTTCGTC
This sequence comes from Macaca mulatta, assembly GCF_049350105.2. NCBI lineage: Eukaryota > Metazoa > Chordata > Mammalia > Primates > Cercopithecidae > Macaca > Macaca mulatta. Next base: position 81,882,503 of record NC_133411.1, on the reverse strand, counting down.
TCAGAGGGGCGCCAGGCTGTATCAGGTGTCAGTTGGCCCCTACTAGGAGGTGTCTCCCAGTTAGGCTACTCGCAGGTCAGGGACTCATTTGAGTAGGCAGCCTGTCTGTTCTCAGATCTCCAGCTCCATGCTGGGAGAACCACTGCTCTCTTCAAAGCTGTCAGACAGGGACATTTAAGACTGCAGAAGTTTCTGCTGCCTTTTGTTCAGCTATGCCATGCCCCCAGAGGTAAAGTCTACATAGGCAGGCAGGCTTCCTTGAGCTGAGGTGGGCTCCATCCAGTTTGAGCTTCCTAGCCACTTTGTTTACCTACTCAAACCTCAGCAATGGTGGATGCCTCTCCCCAAGCTTCGCTGCCACCTTGCAGTTCAATCTCAGACTGCTGTGCTAGCAGTGAATGAGACTCCATGGGTGTGGGACCCTCCTAGCCAGGTGCAGGATATCATCTCCTGGTGTGCTGTTTGCTAAGGCTGTTGGAAAAGCGCAGTATTCGAGTGGGAATATCCCAATTCTCCAGATGCCATCTGTCACGGCTTCTCTTTGCTATGAAAGGGAATTCCTGACCCCTTGCACTTCCTAAGTGAGGCGATGCCCCGCCCTGTTCCGTGGGCTGCACCCACTGTCTGACAAGCCCCAGTGAGATGAACCCAGCATTTCAGTTGGAAATACAGAAATCACCCGTCTTCTGTGTCGCTCACGCTGGGAGCTGCAGACTGGAGCTGTTCCTATTCAGCCATCTTGGAACTTCGCTCCCTAAAAGATTTTTTTCAGCTCTTTATTTCATGTTCTATAATGTTTCTACTGAGAAGTCTTCTGCCAGATGTATTGGAGCTCCTTTATATGTTGTTTCTTTTCTCTTGCTACTTTTAGGATCTTTATGCTTAATGTTAATGCCTTGATGTAGACTTATTTGGGTTAAATCTTGATGTTCTATAACCTTCTTATATGTTCATATTGATCTCCTTATCTGTGTTTATTAATTTCTCTGTTGTTATCGCTTTGAAAAAACTTTCTATCCTCACCTCACTTTCTATTTTCTCTTTAAGGCCAGTGACTCTTAGAGTTGCCCTTTTGAGGGTATTTTGTAGATCTTGTAGGCTTGCTACATTCTTAACTCTCTTTTTATCTCCTCTGACTCTCTATTTTCGAATAGCCTATCTTTGAGCTCACTCATTATATCTTCTGCATAATTAATTATGCTGTTGAGAGACCCTGATGTATATTTCATTTTATCAATTGGATTTTTCAGCTCTAGAATTTCTACTTGATTGTATTAAATTTGTACAGTTTGTTAAATTCAGAGATGAGTCTGAATTTCTTTTCTGTTTATCTTCAGCTTCATTGAGCTAACTCAAAATAGCTTTTTTGAATATCGTGTCTTAAAGGGCACATATCTCTGTCATTCTGGGATTTATCACTGGTGCCTTACTTAGTTTGTTTGGTAAGGTCATATTTTCCTGGATGTTCTTAATGCTATGGATGTTCATTGATTTCTGGTCATTGAAAAGTTAGGTGTTTATTATAGTCTTCGCACTGTGGGCTGCTTTGTACCCATTCTTCTTAAGAAGATTTTCCAAGTATTCAATGGGAACTGACTGGTGTGATCAAAGTCTCTAGTTGCTATAGCAGTATCTGCATTAGGTGGCACCCCAAGCCTAGTAATGCTGTGACTCTTGCAGACTCACAAGTAGAGGTACTGCCTTGCTGATCTTGGGTAAAATCCAAGAGAATTCCCTGGATTACCAGGCAGAAACTCTTGTTCTCTACCCTTTCCCCTAAATGGAGTTTCTTTGCTTTGAGCTGCCTGGAGCTGGGTAAAGGTGACACAAGTACCACTGTGGCCACTACCACTGGGACTATGCTGGGTCAGACCTACAGCCACCACAGCCCTAGGTCTTGCCCAAGGCCCACAGTGACTACCATCTGACTACTGCTGATGTTTACTCAAGGCCTGAGGGCTCTCCAGTAGGTGTCAGTCAGTAGGTGACAAATTTAGCCAGGCTTATGTCCTTCCCTTCATGGTGGCAAGCTACCCCCTGGGCCAGGGCCTGGAATCAGAACCCTTAGGTGTCTACTTGGTGCTCTATTCTACTATGGCTGAACTAGAACCCAAGCCACAAGTTCTTCCCACTCTTTTACCTTTCCTCATGATAGAGTGTCTTCCTGTGTCAACCACCACCCCAGGCCTGTAATGAGTACTGCCTAGATACTGCCAATGTTCACTAAATGTCCTAGGGCTCTTTAGTCATCTTGTGGTGAATGCTACCAGGCCTAGGTCTCTCCTTTTAGGGTAGTGAGCTCCCTTCTGGCCCAGGGCTGGTCTAGAAATGGCATCCAGGAGCCAAGGCCTGGAATTTGGGACCCCAAGAGCCCATCTGGTGCTCTATACCAGGAAAGAAATAGTTTTAGATGCTAAGTTAAGTTCATTAAAATATGTTTTTATCAAGTAATTGTAATCAAATCAGTTCTGGTAAGGTCCTGTAACATTCCAGTATCGTTGTAAAAATATATTTCGGGATCTCTGACATCCCATTATATTGTATGCTAGTCTTATTAAGTTGTGATTCTTACTAGAGGAGAGATCATATATAACCACAAAATTAGAATTTCCTTTTATTATCATTGTAGCCAAAAATTACAGCAATATTGTCAGTATCTGTGCCTTCATCTGAGAGCAAAAATTAAAAACAGGGTTTTATTTAGAGATTCTCAAAATTGAAGAGTTAAATGAATCAAGTGGATACATCAAGTCAATGTTGTATGAAATAATTGGAAATGAATAATTAATAGTTATAATTAGCTTTCCTATATATTTTCCTGAAAAATTTGCAGTTAAGATTTACAAACAGAAAACAAATTGTTTAAGATATTTTACATTTGGGGATAATACAGTTATTCAGACTGACTTTGTCTGGAAGTCTGTTCCTCTTAGGCTGTTCGCACATTTTTATTAAGTAGCTTTTGTTATTTTAACATCTTTTATTGTAGGGTGGGCTGGGAAGGTTTCTCTGGCAAAGTATTACTGTATTTTAATGAGTTTGATGCCGCCAAATTTAAGTTGCACCATATAATTATATACTATAGTAACTGTTCAAATGTATATCATTTGTAAGATATATCCTTATTTCAGAGATATAAAACTGTGTGTGTTGGGGCAGTTTTTATAATGAGTGAAATGGGGAATTTGAGAAGCAGTCTGAGGGTGGGAAAGGAATGAGTCATGCCATTTAGAGGAAGTGGTGACCAGGTAAGAAGAAACAGCAGTTGTAAAGGACAACCAAAGCTAGTTAAAGAAGGCCAGTATGGCTGGAGCAGAGTAGACAGGGGGAAAGCAAAGCGGTAGTGAGGCCTGATTGTGGAGAGCCTTGTGGATCATCCATAAGGACTTTGACTTTAATGCTGAGTGAGATGGGAAGTTACTGGAGGCTTGAGCAGAGGAGTGATTTGATCCTTGCAACAGGATCACTTGGGCTGCTGTGTTAAGAATAGATTGTAGGAGGAAGGGATGGAAGCAGGGAAATAGAATCAGGCAGCCTTTGAAGGCTGTTGCAGGTAATCCAGATGAGAGATGCTGGTAGCTTGGACCAGAGTTACAGTGGTGGAGATTACGAAAAGCACTTGGGTTCTGGATTTCTTTTGAAGGCAGAGCTGACAAGATTTGCAGATTTGCTAATGAATTCCTATAGAGTGTGAGAGAAATAACAAATCAGGTGATTCAGGTCAAAGCAACTGCATTGTTACCGTTTACAGAAATGTGGAAGCCTGCAGGAGAAGTTGAGGAAGGCAAATCAGATGATCAGTTTTGGATTATGTTGAGAAGCCTGTTAGGCATTACGAGAAGATAATAGAGCAACTGAGTAAAAGTCTGGAGATGAGGGAAGAGGGCCCAGTTGGAGTTATGTGTATGCGTGCACACATATGTGTGTATTATGTATGGCATGTATGCGTGTGAGTTTATCATTTGATTCTTGCATCATTATTGCTTCCGAATTCCATTTTTCCCCCTTGTGTTTAGTCTGTGATTTTATCATTAGAGGTTTTCTTCAAATGTCTGATGAGCTTTGGCTGTCTTTAACAATGAGATATAAGGAGAGATTAAGCAGCCAGCTTCTAAAAGGACTTTTGTGAGGGAAGGGAGAATAGAGTTGACCAATGGTGTATTTTTAAGTATCATTTTGGTTTTTAACTTTTTATTTTGAAATCTTTTCACATAGAAAAGTTGCAAGAATAATGTAGGTAACTCCTGTAAGTACCTAGGTTCAGAATATTATGTAAATGATGGAGTGTTTTTCTCAGGGCATCACATCAGAGACATAGATAGTGGACCCTCATTTGATAGTAATTTCAATAATCCAGCAAAAGGCCAAGGGGTTGTCTAGTTTTTCTGCTTTGTAGTTTCTGGATCTCCTTGAATCTAGAAGGTAAGGTCCATGGAATATATGTTAAGACTGAGTAAACCATAAGATACCGTCTCACACCTGTCAGAATGGCGATTATTAAAAAATCAAAAAACAACAGATGCTGGCAAGGTTGCAGAGAAAAGGTAACACTTACATACTGTTGGTGGGAGTGTAAATTAGTTCAACCATTGTGGAAAGCAGTGTGGGGATTCCTCACAGAGCTAAAAGCAAAGCTACCATTCAACCCAGCAATCCCATTGCTGAGTATATACCCAGAGGAATATAAATCCTTCTGCCATAAAGACACGTGCACTCGAATGTTCATTGCAGCACTGTTCACAATAAAAAAAAAAGACATGGAGTCAACCTAAATGTCCATCAATGACAGATTGGATAAAGAAAATGTGGTACATAAACACCATGGAATACTATGCAGCCATAAAAAAGAGTGATGAGCTCGTGTCTTTTACAGGAACGTGGATGGAGCTGGAGACTATTATCCTTAGCACAGTAATGCAGGAACAGTACCACGTGCTCTCACAAGTGGGAACTAAATGGTGGGAACTCATTAACGCAAAGAAGGGAACAATGGACTCTGGGGTCTACTTGAGGGTAGAGGGTGAGAGGGACAGGAGCAGAATAGATAACTATTGGGTACTGGGTTTAGTACCTGGGTGATGAAACAATCTGTACAACAAACCCCTATGGTTGCGAGTTCATCTATCTAACAAACCTTCACATGTACCCCCGAACCTAAAATAAAAGTTAAAAGAAAAAAGACTGTAAAAATCTTATTCCCTCATCATCCTTTTCTCTTATTTAGCAATTATTTATGATGCCTGCCCCACCCAATCTTAGTTTAATAATGTTTGCAAAGTAGTGATTTTTTTAATGCTGCAAACTTTGCAGATTTTATCAGCCAACATTTTACTATTAAAAACTCAACAAAACCCAGTCTTTTTTTTTTTTTTTGTCCCATTTAATAACATAGGGGACTTACCTATTTCTGCTTAATATTGAATGTTAAAATCCATTACTGTACTCATGTTTTGATGATCAAAATTGTCCTAGATTTGGCTAATGGAAGCACCTTCGAGCTGATTCCTTGGTCCATTTGACATACCCCTGTGGCTTTTTTTTTTTTTCTTTTTCTTTTTTTTTTTTTTTTTTTTTTTTGGTACTTACTTTCAAGCTCAAGATTTTCTGGATTCATCTTATCTTATACCTCACCTGCCCCAGTCCTGGACCATTTTTCTGAGGAGCCTTGATTGCTTTGGATGGGGAAATAGTATCAGATAGGGGGTAGGGGGTGACAGTTTCACTACTCAGTATAGGCTTTGCCTTGATCTTTCTGTTTTGAACCCTTTTCCTCAGCTTTCTTTGATAGTGCTTACTTTCAATTCAACATATCCAAATAGAAAAACTCTAGTCTTCTGCTAGAAGGGTAATTTGGTTATTTTTAGGGATAGTGTCTAAGCAGACTAATTGCTTCTTACTTTTAATCAGTTCTTCTGTTTATAGCTTCAGAGGAATCTGGAGTTTGAAATTGCTGATTCTCATTCTTTTTATTATTTCTGTGGTTCTTTGGCACAAATAAGATTGCATCTTATTTGTCCTCCCTCCCTGCACACTTAGGTTTCCCTAGTCACCTGTGACATCTTAATTTGCTCATTTGCTTTCAGATATCTAAAATTTGATTGAATTCTCTTTTTTTTGTTGTTGTGCTATTTCTTTTCTTTTCTTTTTTCTTTTTCTTTCCTTTTTTTTTTTTTTTTTTTTTTTTTTGAGGCAGAATCTTGCTGTGTCACCCAGGCTGGAATGCAGCGGCACGATCTTGGCTCACTGCAACCTCCGCCTTTAGGGTTCAAGCAATTCTCCTGTCTCAGCCTCCCAAGTAGCTGGGATTATAGCTGCTGTGCCACCACACCTGGCTGATTTTTCTATTTTTAGTAGAGACGGGGTTTTGCCATGTTGGTCAGGCTGGTCTCAATTCCTGACCTCAGATGATCTGCCCCCCTTGGCCTCCCAAAGTGCTGAGATTACAGGTGTGAACCACGGTGCCCGGCATTTTCCTTCTAATTTTCTTATTTCTAGTTTAATGCTTTAATGCCTTTTTTTATCTTTTAAGTGGGGTTCGTTAACTGAAAGTGAATATATCAATCTGCCATCATAGTTGCCCACAGGTCTTATGTATTTTTAAATGAACTTTTTTTTCCTTTGACGAAAGTATTATGTACGATTTATGGAAAATACAAGTAAACAAATGAAAACAATTAGCAAATGAAAACAGTTAGCCCTGCTTATATAGTTTAGAGGTAGTTACTGTTAATCCTTGATGTGAATTTTTTTTTTTTAATGTATACAAACTTGCTTATTAAAATAGCTGGGTAATATTCCATGGAGTAGGTATCATAGTAGGCTTTTTGTTGTTGTTGTTTGGTTGGTGTTTTTTTTTTTTTTTTTTTTTTACGTCTTATTAGACTTTTACTCTCATTGAAGTGACCTTCTATGAACTTATTTGTGCTATCTATCATTATGGTTGGGACATGAGGGTAAGCAATAAGGCAGTTACAAAACCCCATAAATTTTTAGAAATAACACTAAGAGGTTTTAAAGACTATGCCAGGCCGGGCGCGGTGGCTCAAGCCTGTAATCCCAGCACTTTGGGAGGCCGAAACGGGCGGATCACGAGGTCAGGAGATCGAGACCATCCTAGCTAACAAGGTGAAACCCCGTCTCTACTGAAAAATACAAAAAAACTAGCCGGGTGAGGTGGCGGGCGCCTGTAGTCCCAGCTACTCAGGAGGCTGAGGCAGGAGAATGGCCTGAACCCGGGAGGCGGAGCTTGCAGTGAACTGAGATCCGGCCACTGCACTCCAGCCTGGGCGACAGAGCAAGACTCCATCTCAAAAAAAAAAAAAGAAAAAAAGACTATGCCGGAGGAGATTTTGATAGTATCATAGTTCATGTTGTTCATGAACTAGGATGTAGTTTCATGGAAATACAACTGAGAGTAGAAAACCTAACCAATTTTACTGTGTTTTATCTAAAAAAAAAAAAAAAAAAAGACTATTACTGTGTCACATACAGACTTTCAACCTGCCCTTTTTTCAGCCCAGCTAGCTGTACCCTTGATGTTATGGATCAGAGAAAGCCAAGTAAGGGGAGAGCCAATAAGCAGTATCAAAATGAGGGCAAGACATTTAGAAATTTACTTACGAAGAAGGTTTACAAGAGAATATAGACTTCAGTAGAACCAACTCCCCAAATAAAAATGCTGTCAGTTTTAAAGGGGCGAAAATAAGATTCCGAAGTTTCCATCTAGTCTCTACATAGTAGGAAAAACAATGGTTTTTCATACTTTGCGTATGATTATCATATCTGCAAAGGTCATCATGTATCTTCAGATAACACCTTTGCAGAAGTCAAGGATAAAGGGGTTGTTAGGGAGTCATTAAGTAATGGGGGACTTACTTCACTACTGACATAGGGAGTCAGTAGTTAAAGGAACAGCTCAAGGTTTTGTTAATTTGGGAATTCGGGGCACTTTAAAACTAAGTAAATTGACTGGATTTTTTTTCCCCATCCCAGAGTACACAGTATTTTTCCCCTTGACTTTTGAATGTAATGTGCAGGCTTTTCCATAATTACACAGAAGAAGGCATCAGTTTTGCCTCCAAGGAAGGGCATTATACATGGAAAAGAAAAACCTAAGTAGTTTTCACTGTTTCCAGTGTTGTTTAGGGTAGGGATTTCCCTGACTAGCAGAAGTATTTTATTATCCAGTTTTTATGGTTTTGATATATCCGACAAGTTACCATTTTGATTACCTAACTACCTTTGTTCTAGTTTCTTATTTTCAAGCCTTTAAATCGGATGGTAAGCATGTGTGAATAGGTGGGAGTTAGAGATTGAAATTTTAGACAAGGTGGCAAAGGAAGGGATTCACTTGAGTCAAGACCTTAAGGAAGTAACAGCTAAACAATGGATATATTTGGAGGAGAGTGTTCTAGGAAGAGGAAAGAGCGACTCTGAGGTTAAGTCAGGGGTATAGAATTTGTCATGGAGAGCATTGAAGGACTTTGAAGAGAGGAGTGACATGATTTGGTTTTCCTTTTAATAATCATTCTGTTATGTATACTAAATACATGGTAATAGGTAGTGATAGGTGCAAAAAAAAAAAAATCATGATTTCTATGCTCTTCTTATATCTTAACAGAGTTGGGATACAGTTATCTGAAGCCCAGTGTTACAAATTGGAATCAAGAAAAAAACCTCTTTAACTTACCATTTAATTCATCTACAACTTAAAATGTTTTATGCTGCCAGATTATCTAAAACATGTTTCTTTTTTCCACCTGTGTTTGTGTTTTTATGTTAAATAAATAATCCCTATGAATTGATAGAGACAGATGTTTTAGAGAAGCTTGTATTGTTTCAAAACTAGTGTTTTTTTAACTTGGTTTTTTAAATTGAATAAAAAATAGGTTTTTAAAAGTATATAGCTGACATTTGAGTGCTTTTGCTATTCCAAACATTGCTCAAAATGTTTTCACTATTTGCACATACAAAATGTGGATTATCACATTCTGTCCTCTCAGAAATCCAGTGAAATAAATTTTATTGTTACCCCTACATTCATAGATAAGGAATTGGAACTTCGGAGAGTTTAAGTAAATTGCCTAAGGTTACCAAAGTTTATATACCATCTCTGACCTTTGATAGACTGGAGAGTAACATAAGCGAGTTCTGTATATGAATATACTGATTCCAAGGAAAGCTAAATTAGTAATTGTTGAAAAAAGAAAAAAAAACCGAAAGGCTAATATTAAGCTCCCAAGCAGTAAAACAAGTATCTGGAAGAACAGACCTTTGGCAAGTTTAAGAAAAGGCACCCCAGGAACAGTATAATTGTCAAAGGATATGTTAATTGTGGTTTTTCACCCTGTTTTGTGAAAATGCCTCAGGAGCCATTTGGTGAGAGTGGCAATGATCTTGAGGGGAAAAGAAAACGGTAGGGCTCTTCTTTCCTTCCCCATTCCCATACATGTAAACAATATATAGGTATTAAAGTTAAGATTTGGGAAGGTGGGGCAGCAGCAGATAGGGTTCTGTCACTTAAAATGGAAATTGGAAAGACATTACACTAAATTTGGTGCTACTGGTCACTAAAAGTCTTTTCACTCTCTCTATTTTTATCCCATGCTGAAACTTTTATGTTTGATTTTTCTGGATAGGATTCTTACAAGGAGCACATTTACCAGAAAATTGAAATGTCTGGTTATCATGGCATTTGTTCCTTGCTATAAATCATTAAATTGTCAGTATGGTATGTTCATTGATGCATTCCTAAATCTCATAGAAGCATCGTAGGTTAGACTTAAGAATCTCTCTATTTCTGGGGCACGGACAAGATCTAGTTTCTAGATTTGCAAAACTTTGTTTACATGCCTTGGACTATGGGTATTTTCCCAAGATCATACCATGTATGTTAAGTACTGGATATAGCTAGTTGGCCTCCTTTAACACCACAGTCTTTATTGTGTCATTAGCCTGCCCAGTGGATGATAATGTCATGTGGTCTATTAGACTCCCTCAAATAGACTACATGAGATTATAAGACTCTACTAGAGGTCTCCTCTAGTAGAGGGAATCTAATATACTACATGAGACTGTCATCCACTGGGCAGGCTAAATTCGTTATTCTTCAGATTGGATTAGTGCCAAAAATCATTTATTTTTAACTGACTTTCGTGATGTACTAAGAGAACAGCTCTTCTACTTGATTAAGGTATGGGTTCTACTGTCAGGTATTTTCATTACAACTTTATTTCACCAAACTATAACAATGATTAAGATTGACAGCCAGCCCTTTTATTTTAAAGTAACATTTTTTTTTTACATTTTTAAAAAATCTATTAATTTTTAAAGTTGACATGTAACATGTATTTATTATATACAACATGCTTTTTTGAAGTATATATGCATTGTGAAATGGTTAAGTCTAGCTAACAAATATATTACCTCACATAGTTGTCATTTTTGCAGTGAGAATACTGAGCATCCACTCTCAGCATTTTTCAAGAACATAGTATGTAATCATTAACTATAGTCATCATGTTGTACAATTGATCTCTTAAACTTAATCCTCCTATATAAACTATAAGTATGTGTCCTTTAACCAACATCTCGCTAACCCTCCTCACCTGCTAAACACTCCAAACTCTGGTAACTACCATTCTACTCTCTACTTCCAGGAGATCAACTTTTTTAAGATTCTACATATGAGGGAAATAATGTGTTATTTGTCTCTCTGTGCCAGGCTTATTTCATTTAATGCTCTCCAGATTCATTTATATTGTCAAAAATGGCAGTATTTTTTTCTTTTAAATTCCTGAATCAGTCAGATTTGATGGCTCATGCCTATAATTCCAGCACTTTGGGAGGTCCAGACAGGAGGATCACTTGAAGCCAGGAGTTCAAGACAGCCTGAGTAGCATAGCATAGCAAGACCCTGTCCCTACAAAAAATGTAAAAAATGAGCTAGGCATGGTAGAATGCGCCTGCAGTCCTAGCTACTGAGGTGGGGCGGGAGAATCACTTCACCTCAAGAGGTCAAGGTTGCAGTGAGCTATGATCATGCCACTGCACTCCAGCCTGGGCAACAGAGCAAGACCCTGTGTCTTAAAACAACAACAACAACAAAAATGGCTGCATAGTATTCCATTCTGTTCATATACTATATTTTCTTTATCCGTTCATCTGTTAATGGACACTGAGGTTGATTCCGTACCTTGGCTGTTGTGAATAGAGCTATAATGAAAGTAGGAAGTACAGATGTCTCTTCACCATGTGGATTTTATTTACTTTAGATGTATACCGAGCAGTGGCATTACTGAATGATATGGTAGTTCTATTTTTAATTTTTCAAGGAACCTCCATAGTGTTTTCCTTAGTGGCTCTACTAATTCACATTACCAACAAGTGTAGGAGGATTCCCTTTTCTCCACTCTTGCCAACACTTACTCTATTTTGTCTTTTTGCTAATAGCCATTCCAACAGGAGTGAGATAATATCTCATTATGGTTTTCATTTGCATTTGCTTGATGATTTATGACATTAAGCATTTTTTCATATACCTGTTGATAATTTGTATGTTTTCTTCTGAGAAATGTTTGTTCAGGTATTTGTGCATTTTTTTAATTGGGTTATTTGTTTTCTTGTTATTGAGTTGAGTTCCGGATATTTTTCAGATATTAATCCCTTATCAGATATATAGTTTGCATATATTTTCTCCCATTCTGTGGGTTTTCTCTTCACTTTGTTGATTGCTTCTTTTGCTGTGCAGCAAATTTGTTGAAATCTCATCTATTTTTTATTTTATTGCCTATGCTTTTGAGGTTTCAGTCAAAAAATTCTTGCCAGACCAATGTCATGGAGCATTGCTCCTATGCTTTCTACTAGTTTCATAGTTTTAGGTCTTATATTTCAGATTTTAATTCACTTTCAATTGAATTTTGCATATGGTGAGAAATAAGCATTTAATTTCATTCTTCTGCATGTGGATATCCAGTTTTCCTAACACTGTTTGTTAAAGAGACTATCCTTTCCCCAATGTGTGTTTTTCACATCTCGGTCAAAAATTAGTTGGTTGTAAATGCACGGATTTATTTCCGGGCTCTATTCTATTATATTGGTCTATGTGTCTATTTTTATGCTAGTTACTTGTTGATTTGATTCCTATAGTTTTGTGTAATATATTTTGAAGTCAGGTAGTGTGACCCCCTCCAGCATTGTTCTTCTTGATCAAGATTCCTTTGGCTATTTGGAGTCTTTTGTGGTTCCACATCAATTTTAGGATTACCTTTTCTGTTTTTATGAAAAATGTCATTGGTATCTTAAGAAGGATTGCATTGAATCTGTAGATTGCTTTGGGTAGTGTAGACATTTTAACAGTACAATCATATTTCACACAGTGATGTTTCAGTCATCAGCATACCACTTCTTTTTTTTTTTTTTTTTTTTTTGAGACAAAGTCTCACTCTGTCACAAGGCTGGAGTGCAGTGGTCCAATCTCGGCTCACTGCAACCTCCACCTCCTGGGTTCAAGCAATTCTCCTACCTCAGCCTCCCAAGTAGCTGGGACTACAGGTGTGTGCCACCATGCCCAGCTAATTATTGTATTTTCAGTGGAGATGGGGTTTCACCATGTTGGCCAGGATGGTCTTGGTCTCTTGACCTCATGATCTGCCGGCATCAGCCTCCCAAAGTGCTGGGATTACAGGCATGAGCCACCACGTCCGCCCAGCATACCACTTCTAAGCCAATAGTCTCATAAGGTCATAATGGGGCTGAACATTTTCTATTACTTAATGGTGATGTAGCCATCATAAGACCACAGCTTAATGCATAACGATTTCTATTTTTAGATACACAAATATTTTCCCTTGTATAATTATTGTCTACAGTATGCAGTATAGTAACCTGCCATCCAGGTTTGTAGCTTGGAAGCAATAAGCTATACTGTGTAGCTTAGGTGAGTAGTAGGCTATACCATCTAGATATGTGTAGCTGACAGAATCACCAAACAGCATATTTCTCAGAACATATTCCCATTGCCAAGTGACACAAGACTGTATAAATTCTTCTAATTCATGAACATGGGATCTCGCTCCATTTATTTTTGTCTTCTGTTTCTTTCTTGAATGTTATATAGTTTTCAGTGTAGAGATCTTTCACTTCCTTGGTTAAATTTATTCCTAAGTATTTTATTTTCTTTTTGTAACTATTCTAAATGGGATTATTTTCTTCATTTTTTTCCCCAGATAGTTCACTGTTAGTGTATAGAAACACTAATGATTTTTTTATGTTGACTTTATTCCCTGCAAGGTTACTGAATTCATTTATTAATTCTGACAGTAATTTGGTGGAGTCTTTAGGGTTTTCTATATATAAGGATCATGTAATCTGCAGACAGGGACAATTTATTTCTTTGTCTTGCCTAATCGGTCTGGCTAGGACTTCTAGTACTACGCTGAATAGAAGTTGTAAGAGTCAGCATTCTTGTCTTGTTCAGGATCTTGGAGGAAAAGCTCAACTTTGCCCTGTTCCGTGTATTAGCTGTGAGTTGTTGCATATGGCCTTTATTGTGTTGAGGTACATTTCTTCTATAACTAATTTGTTGAGTGTTTTTATCATGAAAGAATGTTGAATTTTGTCAAGTGCTTTTTTGCATCTATTGATCATATGATTTTTGTCCATCAATTCTGTTAATGTGATGTACTACATTTATTGATTTGTGTTGAACCATTGTTGAATCATTGCATCCCTTGATCACGATGTTTAATTTCCATGTATTTGTGAATTTTCCAAAGCTCTTCCTTTTATTGACTTCTAGGTTTATACTATTGTGGTCAGAAAAGATACTCTATATGATTTCAGTTTTCTTAAATTTGTTAAGATTTGTTTTGTGGTCTAGCATATGATCTATTGTGAGGAATGTCCCATATGTAGTTAAGAAGAATAATATATTCTGCAACTAAAATGTTCTGTATATATGTGTTAGGCCCATTTGGTCCAGAATATAGTTTAATTCTGATATTTTCTTGTTAATTTTCTCTCTAGATGATCTGTCCATTGCTGAAAGTGAGGTGTTGAATTCCCCTACTATTGTGTGTAGTCCTTCCAGATCTGTTAATATATGCTTTATATATTTAGATGTTCCAATGTTGGATGCATATTGTATTTATAATTGTGATATCATCTTGCTGAATTATCAACATATAATGACCTTTATCTCTTTTTTACAGTTTTTTACTTAAAGTCTATTTTATCTTAATAGAAGTATAGCTATTCCTGCTGTCTTTTGGTTTGAGTTGCATAGAATATCTTTTTCAATCTCTTTTCTTTCAGTATGTATATGTTGAAATGAGTCCCTTATAGGCAATATATAGATGGGTCTTTTTAAAAATCCAACCAATCACTCTGTATCTTTTGATTGGATAATTTCATCCATTTATATATAAGGTATTTATGTATTGATAGGTAAGGACTTAACTGCTGCCACTTGTTTCCTAATTGTTTTCCATTCTTACTGTCATTGTGGCTAAGTGATTTTCTCTAATAGTACATTTGATTCCTTGCTTTATATTTATTTTTTGTATTTATTGCAGGTTTTTGCTTTGTAATTACCATAAGGTTTACAAAAAACATTATTATTTTAAACTGATAACAACTGAAAAATAAACTCTTTTTACTACACTGTCCCTCAATGTTTTGAATTTTTGATGTTACAATTTACATCATTATTGCATATTCTTTACCAAATTTTGAATCCAGGTTTGCAGAGTTTTCTGTTCTTATTCTTTGAATAACCTTTCTACCTGTTTGCCTTTCTCTACTCCCTCTTGAACTCTAATGACTCAAAAATTTGCTCTTTTAATGCTATCTCATAAATTCTGTAAGCTTTCTTTTATTCCTTTTCAATCCTACGTCTTTTTTTCCTGACCATATATTTTCAAATAACCTGCCTTCAAGTTCACAGATTCTTTGCTGCTTTGATTTTGCTATTGATGTTCTTTATCACATTTTTCATTTTATTCATTGTATTTTTCAGCTCCAGTATTTCTGTTTGGTTTTCTTTTAATTATTATTTCAATCCATTAATTTTCTCATTCTGGTCATTTACTATTTTCCTCATTTTGTTCAGTGTTTCTGTGTATTTTCTTGAAGTTCATTGAACTTCCTTAAAATAGCTATTTGAATTATTTGTCAGACTTTTGAGACATCTCCATCTCTTTTAGGTTTGTCATTGGAAGTTTATTTTGTCTATTTGATAAGGTCATGTTTCCCTGATTGTTCTTAATCCTTGCTGTTGTGCATCTATATCTGCATGTTGAAGAAGTAGGTACTTACTGGAATGTTTGCAGCCTGGCTTTATCTGGCTCTTTATCAGTAAGCCTGTTGTTAGATCCTGGGCACGTCATCTGGTATGATCTCTAAGCCCATGACCATTGCAACTGTTACAGCATTAGGCTTTCTGCACCCAGAATTACCATGGTCAACATAACAAGAGACTAGAATCTGTTGTTACCATGGCTGGCACAGCTCTGGGGTGCATCTGAAAATCATGAGGCCTACTTGTTACTGAGGTTTAACTGAAATCTGAGGCTGCTGTCATCATCCAGCAGTGATGGGAGCCAGAGATTGAGTACATTTTGTGAGGGCTACAGTTTACCACCCGTCACTGGGATAGGTGAGAAGATTCAATTCACAGATACCAACCTGGATTCAGTCAGCATGGGGAGTCTGCCCGGCACTGGATTTTTACTGTGTCAGGCCCAGTATTAGGGACCAAGGGAAAATCCTACACTTCTCTTTTTTTCCCCAGGCAGAGGAGATATCTCTGCGTTCTGCTGAGTAGGATTGTGGGAGGGTTGACACAGATACTGTAAAATTATTGTTTCTACCCTCTTCAATGGGTATTTTCTATTAGTATGCCATAAACAGGTATTATGAACTTTCACTTGGTTTTCTTAGCTCTTTTGAAGATGTTTTCATGCATGGATAGTTGTTCAAAATGATGTTTCTTGAGGGGATGATCACTGGAGAGTCCTCTTTCTCCATCTGGCTCTGCCTTCTTGTAATATTAATTTGTTTCATTACAAAAGTAATGCCTATCCATTATCAAACTCTTACCAAATATAAAAATTTCTAAAGAAGAAAACCACTTGTAATTCTGACACTAAGGGCCAACCGCTTTTTGCATTTTGTTGAATTTTTAAGTTTTTCACTTAAAATTTTGTAAAATTTTGAAGTAATTGTACATTGTTAAAATATTGTAAAAATGGAATAAATTGGTTCCATTTATTCATCCAGTTTCTATCTATGGTCTGATTTTACATAGCTATAGTAAAATATCAAAAACAGGACATTAACATTGGTACAACTCACTTTAATTTATATTTTAACCACTTTTACATATACTCATCTGTGCATCTGTGTAGTTCTGTGCAATTTTATCACTTAGATTCTTGTAACAATCACAATCAAATTACAGAACTGTTTTATCGCCCCAGAAATTTCTTATGCTACCTTTTTTTTTTTTTTGAGATAGGGTCTCACTCTGTTGCCCAGGCTGGAGTGCTATGGCACAATCTTGGCTCACTGCAGCCTCTGCCTCTCTGGTTCAAGCGGTCCTCTGGCCTCAGCCTCCCAAGTTGCTGGGACTACAGGCATGCACCACCATGCCCAGCTAATTTTTGTATTTTTGGTAGAGATGGGGTTTCGCCATGTTGACCAGGCTAGTCTTGAACTCCTGAACTCAAGCAATCTGCCTGCCTCAGCCTCCCAAAGTGCTAGGATTACAAGTGTGAGCTACCACGTCCAGCTTCTTATGCTACCTCTTTATAGTTACAACTTTCTACCTTCATTCTACTCTCTAATCCCTAACCACTGGAAACCACTAAGCTGTTCTGCAGTCCTGTGATTTTATTATGTTGAGGATTTTATAAAAGTGGAATCATACAGTATATAGCTTTTTGAGATTGGCTTATTTCACTCAGCATAATTTCCTTGAGAATCCACTAAGTTGTTGAATGTATCAATAATTGGTTCCTTTTTATTGCTGAGTAGTATTCCATCTCTATACCACAGTTTAGGCATTCACCAATTGAAGGACATTTGGGTTGTTTCCAGTTTGGGGCTGTTACAAATAAAGCTTTTATGAATATTTTTCTGTATGTTTTTGTGTGGACATTAGTTTTCTGAATGTTATGCTCAGCATTCAATAAAGAGGGTCACCTGGAACCAAAAACCACATTAGGTATTTTAGCAGAAAGTGTTTAATATAGGAAATTATTCAAACAGTTGTGGGAGAAGTGAAATAATAAAAGAAAAACATTGAGGTAATATAGAAGTGATAATTGCAAGGACCAGCTTCTACTTCTTAGACTACAGGAACAAAGGGAAGTGGTTTGGGTTATCAGAACCCATAAGTCTGGAGGGATAGTCCTGCAGAGGTGGGACTCAGGAGAAAAGTTGCTGCCTGCTGGTGTTTGTACCATTACCTTAGGACCCTCCTGGAATGAGACTTAATAAACCTCTGAGCTGAAAAGGCCACCTAGCTGATGAGTACTTTTGAAACTCAGAGAAAGGATCTCTGAAGAGTTGAGGCTCGGCTGGAGAGGGTTGCTCTTTATCTGCTGTTATCTCAGAAGCTTAAAGGAAATGCTTGGTGCAGCTGGGTCTCAGACATCTAGAAGGGGAATTATAGCTTGTGTAACTTATACTCTAATATCCCACTCATCTGTAAAGGAAATCTTGGGAGCGACACCTCATACAATTAAGAAGTGGCCCATGAGTAGCTGGTACTGGAACCTCTGAGGTGTCTAGATGAAGCTGGTCCAGGGAGTTTTAAAAGAATCTTTTGAGTGGAACTGACTGCCACTGCCAGGGCTAAGGACTTTTGCGGGGCAGATATTGATGGAAACAGTACAGCAATGTGCAAGTTCCTTCTATCTTGTTCCTGGCTTCTAATCCTTATCTAATGTCCCACACTGACAGAACCTAATAAAAGGGGGCTGGCAAAGGAGAAATATAGTTTGCAGCATCCCAGTTCCAGTAGGACAAAACAGTATAGAAGGGTGGATTTAAGAGAGATCATAGGTTGTTAAGTGGCATTCTTATCAAAATTCTCTTTTTGCTTTTGAGGAATTCCCCATGATATGAGTGGAAGGTCTCCTTCAAATGATCTATAAAGACCAGGTACTTAATTGCTTCCTCCATCCTACAGTCTCCTATCTTGTTAACTCCCCTTAGTTAGGGCATATGGGCATATGAATTAGGCCTAACCTATCAGACAGTTGCGCTGTCCTTCTCTACCCCCCACCCCGCTTTTCCTTGTTTTCCTCTCCAGCCTTACTTTGATTCTGTAACAGGACCAATACAGAGAATCAAGAGACAGGAAGTTTTTCTTCTTATAGTGCTGGCAGCAGGAGCATGCAGTTTCCAGTAGAAGCAGTGCCAGTAGTGGCTTACAAGGTCCAGAAGTGGAAGCAGCCCTGTCCATACAAATGACACCTGTGGTGCAGTCCCAGCAGGAGTTTTGTTGCCTAGTCTACCCTGGCTCCTTTCCATTTTCTGATCTAGTTCTTTGTATTTCTTAGCAATGTGAACTGCCTAATAACTTCTAAATGAATTCCTTTTCTTAAGTGAGCAAGAATCAATTTCTGTGGCTTACAATTTAGAGCACTGATTGATTCATCTTGTTTGAACCTAATAGGATTTATTTAACTGTCTCGTTGAATAAAGAAATTCTAATGCTTTGTGTTTATTTGTAAAAACAGAAAAGAGAGATGCTAGACTTGGATGGTTTTAAGTCTTTGGCCTTCACAAGTGTTTGGCAGGATATTTGGAAATTATCAGATATCCTACTGTCAGGGTAGAATCGGGTCAAATCTCCATTGTGATGGTGGTGCTAGGTATCTATAACTCTAACAGAAAAATCAGCCAACCATTTTTCTGACTGGTAGAACCTGGGAAAGTTACTTGCTATAACCAAGGCTATTAGAAAGCAAGTTGAAAATTCGAAAAAAGGGAGAGCTAGAAGAAGGGATCTCAAAATTGTATATATAAACTCTCCAAGTCTCTTGCTGACTCCTGAACCACGCTTGTGTGCACCTCACTGAGAGCAGTCTGAACCATGATCTCAGTCACTGTCCATCATGGCAGAGATGTGAGAGAGCTAAAACTCCGTTAAAGAAAACCTGCCATCATTTTAGCTGTAGGAACCAGGCAAAAGAACCTAGATAGTAAGGAGATAATCCCAAATTATAGTGCCAGAGAAAGAGAACCTAAAATTCTAAGTATAAAACTGAGCCACATGCAGTGGCTTACCACCTGTAGTCCCAGCACTTTGGGAGGTCGAGGCAGGTGGGTTGTATGAGTCCAGGAGCTTGAGACCAGTGCCTAGGCAACCTGGCAAGACCTTGTTTCTACAAAAATTACAGAAATTATCCAGGTGTAGTAGCATGCATCTGTGGTCTCAGCTACTCCAGAGACTGAGGTGGGAGGATCATGTGAGCCCAGGAGGTAGAAGTTGCAGTGAGCCAAGATTGCACTACTCCAGCCTAGGTGACAAAGTGAGACACTGTCCAAAAAAAAACAAACAAAAAAAGAAAAAAAAAAAAAAGGAAAAAAAAAACACTGCTCAAGTCTTCACCAGACCTTTTGAGCCCTAGCCTTCTGGGTGCCAAGAAGGGGAAAGAGGCCTTTAATATGAAGACTTTTGTTTATCTGCTTCCCTTCACCCCCATCCCCCATAGCACCCTGTACCCTATTCTGTGTAAGAATGTCTGATTCAGTCTGTCTGGAGGGTGGAGAGTGGGGCCTCTAGTGTTACCATGTGGCGGTAGGTGAGTAGTCACCAGTGCTTGGGATGGGCATGTAGAGTTTCAGGGGTCTAGTTGCACCTTTTAATGACTCAATCAATTCTGGTCTCAGCTCCATCCATGCCTTAACCTCTAGTGCTACCTCATGCCCCCAGTTCCTTTACTTCTCCAATGTTGTGTGCAAATTGGCTTGATTCTTTTGTCTTCTTTTCCCTTGTAGATTTTTAATTTTCAGTTTTCTCAGGCCTGTGAAACTGATCCAGTTTTCCTATAGAACTGATGTTTATGGTTTCTTTTGCATAAACCTAGCACTTGACCTTTCTAGTTTTGAAACTTGAGAAAATTACATTTGTCTTATCTGAATTCCTTTCTCAGGAAGCCAACCATCAGGCCTCCCAGGTGGTATCAAAGAACCGAAAACTTACCAGATCACTGCATCTGGACAATGAAATGCCAGAACTCTTACCTGGCATGAGTGCCTAACCAACCATCTGCTTCCTGTTGAGCAACTCCTTTTCCTTACCCCTCCCTAATTCTTATGTTTCCACACATGGTTATATTTCTTCCCTGCTCTATAGACCCCTAATTTTAGTTAGTCAGGGAGATGGATTTGAGACCTCCCATCTCAACTTTAGCACCCTATTAAAGCCTTCTTCCCTGGCAGTAATCATTGTCTCAGTGATTGGCTTGCTGTGTTGTGAGCAGCAGGACCTAGACCAAACCCCTGGTATTTTGGTAACACCTTTTAAGTCATTTACCACATTCCAACTGTGAATTTTGCTGATAAGTTTTTTCTTTTTCTTTTGGACATTTATGTCTCTCTTGTTTCTATAAGGTTATTTTGGTAGGGAATGGATATAAGTGCCATGGATTTATTCACCTTTTGAAATTTTTTTGTCCTTAACAGTGAATGTTGACATGAGAAAATATGGAACCCACCTTTTTATAGATGTCTTTTTCCTGTAGCATGCATTCTTAGTGGTGGTGATACTTGGTTCTTGAGAAGGGGTGAAATCTTAGATAAAACAATGGTTTATGGCCCCCAAAATTCTAATGGACAAAAATCTTATCCTTAGTATTTAATTTTGGGGTACAGGGTGTGGTAATGCAAAAAGCTTGAGAAACAGTGTCCTACAGCATTTCCTTTATTCTTGAAATTAATTAACCTTACAGAATATATATTCGCATTGATCTTTCTGTGTCTGTTTTTTCCTGGGCATAGTGTGTCTTTCTGTTATGTGTGTTATATTCTCATGTTTGAAAACACCAGCTAAAGTTATTTTATCTGCTTTATCTCCTTTGATACTCTACATTATTATATTTCTTTCATTTTGTGCTTTTCTCAAATCTGTTTAACATGTCCATTCCTTTTTTTTTTTTTTTTTTTGAGACAGTCTTGCTCTGTCGCCCAGGCTGGAGTGCAAGTGGCATGATCTCGGCTCACTGCAAGCACCGCCTCCCGGGTTCACGCCATTCTCCTGCCTCAGCCTCCTGAGTAACTGGGACTACAGGTGCCCGCCACCACGCCTGGCTAATTTTTGTATTTTTAGTAGAGATGGGGTTTCACCATGTTGTACAAGATGGTCTCGATCTCTTGACCTCGTGATCTGCCCACCTCGGCCTCCCAAAGTGCTGAGATTACAGGCGTGAGCCATCCATGACTTTTTAAACCTGCTTCCCCCATTTTTAACTCTGTTTTTTGTTTTGTTTTGTTTTGTTTTTTAACTTAGCTCTGTCAGCCCTCTTTTCATCACTTGTCACCTTAGTTCTTCTTTAAACTTTTTAGTCTTTTTTTCCTTTAGATGAGGGGTCCCCAAACCCCAGGCCACAGACCAGTACCAGTCCATGGAACCAGACCGCACAGCAGAAGATGAGTGGCAGACAAGCCAACATTACCTCCTGAACTCTGCCTCCTGTCAGATCAGCAGCAACATTAGATACTCATAGGAGTGCGAACCCTATCGTGAACTGTGTATGCAAGGGATCTAGGTCGCACACTCCTTATGAGAATCTAATGCCTGATGATCAAGGTGGAACAGTTTCATCCCGAAACCATTCCCCGCAACCTGTCTGTGGAAAAACTGTCTTCCATGAAGCCGATCCCTGAGGCCAAAAAGTTTGTGGATTCTGCCTTAGGTCATATCTTATATTTATCACCTCTCATTGTGTTCCGTCTAATTTTGGCCTCTATCCTACATTTGTTTCTTTCTGATAATTACCTGTCAGCACCAAGGCAAGGAGGATAAGACCAGTGAGGGACTTACCTCAATCACAAAATTTAAGGAAGCAAGAAAAAGCTCAATAATCAAGATAAATATTTTATTGCAATATTTTTTAAAGGACTAAATTACTGTGTAATGAGCAGAATATCAAAATTTTTAATAAAGATAGGATTGGTTATTGAATGAAACAATCTGTTATAAGTTTGGGGCACATACGTGTGTGTAATACAGTGATGTGAGCTTTATTGCGTAACACATCCTCTTAACCAAATCTGTCATTTCCTTTGCCCTGCAGACTCTTCTCTCGTTTTTTTTCCACTTTGTTGAGATGTAAAACTACTGTGTTATTCACAGACTTTCTACACCACTTACAATTCATGCTTTTCTCTTCTGTGCCACCTATGCTTCAGATCATTGATGGTAGAAATGGCTCCCTTGTCTGCATAGGAAGGTGTTTGCCAGAGAAAATGGTGAATTGTGAGCTGTATGTTCTTTTATTTTTCTAAAGCTTTAATAAGGATATTTAACAGTACAAAATGTGAAACATTTTGAGAAATACTGGCTGGAAATATAATGGGAATGATCATGGAGTAAAAGTTTAAAACTCCTGTGCTACTTATAGCAAGAGACAGATCATCTGCTTTACTTTCTTTATTTGGTTCTTTAGATCAGCATTTCCCAATCTTTTTGGCACCAGGGACCAGTTTCGTGGAAGTGGGGATGGTTTTGGAATGAAACTCTTCCACCTCAGATCATCAGCCGTTAGATTCTCATAAGGAGCAAGCAAGCAACCTAGATCCTTTGTATGCACAGTTCATTGTAGGGTTCATGCTCCTATGAGGATCTAATGCTGCTGCTGATCTGACAGGAGGCAGAGCTCAGGTGGTAATGCTTGCTTGCCTGCTGCTTACCTCCTGCTGTGTGGCCCAGTTACCAACAGTCCATGGACTGGTACTGGTTTGTGACCCAGAGTTTGAGGACTCCTGCTTTACACAGCATATGTTTCGTTTCCTCCAAGATGCTATTCTCAATAATTAGACTTGATTCTTAAGATGCCCGGATATTTAGAATTAAGTTAAATTTATGATCATTATTTATGAATGTTGCTCGTTATTGCTTATGTCTTTCTGTATTTATAATTACTGAAGCAGGATATGCATTGTTTTTCCCTTTTGCTTCTTTCTAGCGCACTCTACTTCTCACTATAGTCTTATTATTGTCTAGCACATACTGATTCAGGAAATTTAACTTGAATCCTTTAATCAGTCAGAACCATGATTTCTTATCTTAATCTTAAAAGAGAAGTTGTTTCATAGCCTAAAGAAAATGGTAGAGTTAGTTTATATTGTTTTTGCTAAATAAACTGACGAGATAAAAAGTGGATGTTGTTAAGGGAGGGAGAGAATAAACAATAAACACTGGAAGAAGTACAAGATGTAAATTCTGTTGAGCAAATAAGTTCACTGTTGTGTTGCCCAGAGCGGATTCTTTTCCCTCCAAGGTTAAGAATCTTTCAGGAGAGGATATTGATTGTCTCTCTCTACGGTATCTGATGGAAAAAGAGGTGGTAAATGTGATGTATTCCTGTCATATTTTAATTCATTTGTTGAGATTAAAAACAAGGATGTAAAACACTCATTTTATATATTCTTAAGAGTCAAGAGCACTGAATCAAAAAGTTGACATTTTCACTAAATGTTTACACCTTTGGTGCAGAGTATTCTGTAGATAGCTCACATAGATCTTATGTAATATTCATTTTATTTTTTCCTTTAGCTGGAAGTGCTCTTGGTTGTTACTATCAAAGACATGTAAAAGCCTGGAAGTTAATTTTAGATACTTAAAGGGAAATGTTAACATTATTTTTATCTTGCTTTGTTAAATTTCATAAGATTTGATAAATAAGATATCAAGAATAATGAAATAAAATTATTAATGGGCATTTACTCTTGAATAATGAAGTAAGAAAAAAGTAGTAAATCTATATTCTAAAACTTATTTTGGCCTTAAAAAAAATTCTGCTTTTAGCTCGGCACAGTAGCTCGTGCCTGTAACTGCAGCAACATGAGAGGCCAAGGTGGGATTGTTTGAGGCCAGGAGTTTGAGACCAGCCTGGACAACATAGCAAGGCTCCATTTTTTTTCCTTTTTTTCTTTTTTTTTTTTGAGACATAGGTCTCGCTCTGTCACCTGGGCTGGAGAGCGGCGCAATCTTGGCTTACTGAAACCTCAGCCTCCCGGGTTTAAGCAATTCTCTGCCTCAGCCTCCCAAGCAGATGGGATTACAGACACCCATCACCATGCCCAGCTAATTTTTGTATTTTTAATAGAGACAGGGTTTCACCATCTTGGCTGGGCTGGTCGTGAATCCTGACCTCGTGATCCACCTGCCTTGGCCTCCCAAAGTGCTGGGATTACATGTGTGAGCCACCACACCTGGCCAGCAAGGCTCCATCTTTAAAAAATTTTAAAAATTTAGCAGGACATGGTGGTGTGTGCCAACAGTCCCAGTTGGGAAGCGTGAGGATCACCTGAGCCCCAGAGTTTGAGGCTGGAGTGAGCCTTTGTTCCTGCCATTGCACTCCAATGTGGGCAATAGAGCAAGACCCTCACCTCAAAAGTAAATAAAAAGTTATCCTTTTCATGGTGTTCTCACTAGTTAACTCAAAGCATTTGATGAAAATATTAGCTGTATTTTAGAAGTAGATGTTTGTAGCATATGTGACAACTCTTTTGTAAGAGTAGTGAGTGAAAAATGGCTTTTGGTAACTGTGCCTTTGTACATTCTTATCTGAGACATCTTCAGATAAGTTATTTGAATAGAAAAATAAAAAGTAACAAGTCTCCCACCACAGAATGAGTATGTTCATGTTTTGGCTTTGGGGTATAACACGTCTAAGGATATAATTAGCTTTGCTTTTCATTTTCTACTTTTTCTCCACAGCCTCATGATTTTGATGAATGTCGATTTGATATTAGTGTAAATGATAGTGTTTGGTATCTTCGTGCTCAGGATCCAGATCATAGACAGCAATGGATAGATGCCATTGAACAGCACAAGGTAAGATCCCTGATGTTTACCTGTCCATGGAGGACTAGGTAAGAGATTGTTGACAGTGCCTTAAAAAAATATTGACATGTGACATTAGTTACTGAAACATTGAACATTACTTGAGTGGTAAAGATTAAAGCAGTTCATATGTAAATTTTTGAAATAATTTTATTTTTAACGCTTTAGTTGTACTAAGGGTATTTACTATGATAAATATTATTTGACTGGGCGTGGTGGCTCACGCCTGTGTTCCCAGCACTTTGGGAGGCCAGGGCAGGTGGATCAACTGAGGTCAGGAGTTCAAGACCAGCCTGGCCAACATGGTGAAACCCCCTTTCTACTAAAAATACAAAAATTAGCTGTGCTTAGTGGTGAGCACCAGTAATCCCACCTACTCAGGAGGCTGAGGCAGTAGAATTGCTTGAATTTGGGAGGCGGAGGTTTCAGTGAGCCGAGATTGCACTACTGCACTCCAGCCTGGGCGACAGAGCAAGACTCCGTCTCAAAAAAAGAAAAGATAAAATATTGTTCATTGTTAACTAAAACAAAAATATGCTCTTTTTCATAAAACATATTTCGATTTTTTATTTATGATTTGCTTCATAATAAATACCTTTTTTATGATCTAAAGAAAAGGATTTTTGAAATAACATTGGATTGTAAAACCCTAACTTGTAAAAGCTTCAATGTTTATTTTTGTTATAACTCTTTGGGTAAATTCTTAGTATGAACATTTGTAAATCGGTTATTCTTTGTAAATGTGAGGCTATCTAATGATAAACCTGTAGAAAGTATTATTATATAAATATATAAGGTACATTCATATAATTTAAAGCTTGTTTTTGACTTTTGTTAATAAATATTAAGTAGACTGAAGAAATACATTAATAAATATGTATTATTAGCTAATTCAGTAATACCATGATAAAACAAAGAACAGAGAAAGTTCTAAATCCACCATGTCATTCTTGAGTATGACTTTAGAGAAGTTTTGCTTGTTTACATACTTGCCTGTACTTGTTCGTTTGAGTTTCACAGAGTTGTAGTTGAAACACTACAACTGTTTTGGTTATTTTTAACAGGCACAAAACACACACACACACACCCCTACACCCATACACCCAAGAAAAACCAGTCTGGCCTGAAAAAGAAAAACTAACACAATTGATAAAGAAGTATGCGATTGTGAAATCTCTGGTACTGTTTTGGTTATTTTTAACAAGCGCAAAACACAACACACACACACACACACACACACACCCCTACACCCATACACCCAAGAAAAACCAGTCTCACCTGAGATTGCATACTTCTTTATCCAATCGTATTAGCTTTTCTTTCTTGGTTTATTAAGATTTCTACCAGCCTAAATAAAATTGACTGTTACCTGTCTTTTTTTGTTTTAGCTTTAGGGCTATATATTTAAACTTTAGTGTTAAGTTTTTAAAACATTTTCTAAGTCTTAGTTATCTTGGTAATGTTACTTCAGAAAAGTCTAAATGTGGAAAAAAATTATTGTTTTTCTATTATTTAAAAGAGAAATGAGCTAGTATTCAAAAAATCTCAATGCTCTGGAGCCAGGCCATACATACAGCCTCTGCCATGTATGACATGTGTGAGCTTGGCCATGGTAATTAACCTCTTCTTAGTGTTTATTCTCAGCTGTCAATGTTGGTACTTCTCAAAGTTGTAGTAAGACATAAATGAGATAATATGCAAAGTTTCTTACCAGAATGACTGATATATTTGCCCATTTATGGCATATAGGAAAAGCAAGAGATTTGGAGTCCCAACTAAATTCACTAAATTATACCATCTTGTTTCTGGATGAAGAGTTTTACATTAGGTGAGAGAAGCTAAATGTGCATATAAGGAGAACATCCTGTTTCATGTTATTTAATCAAGGCCAGCCATCTCACTAGTGATTAAAGATGTTATTAAGTAGAATTAATTTCTATATTTTTAATGGAGATGACCTTTAAGGGCTTAATCAGTTGATTTTTATTACAGGGCAAGTTTTTTTCTGTTTTAATTAAACATATTTTATTTTGCTCACTTTTCTCTGTTAAGTCCAATGACAGTTCCTTTGCAAGGTTCCTGTTTTGTGTTTTCTTCCTTTAGTGAAGATTAATGCATGAAGCATATATTTCTCCTCTACTGTTGATTTCTTTACATCTTTGAACAATGGATAGATTTAATCTTTGGGTCTCTCTCAGAACAGTGGGATTTAAGCTGAGATAACAATTTTCGAGTGATTTTTAGTTCTTGAAAAAAATACTCAACTGCAGGGTTGTGATGCCTTGTACAAGCTTGCCGTTTCATTCTTTTTTTTTTTTTTTTGAGATGAGGTCACTCCGTCACCCAGCATGGAGTGTGATCTCGGTTCACTTCAGCCTCTGCCTCCTGGGCTCAAATGATCCTCTCACCTTAGCCTCCCAAATAGCTGGGACTACAGGCATGCACCACCATGCCTGGCTAATTAATTTTTTGTATTTTCAGTAGAGACAAGAGTTTTGCCATGTTGCCCAGGCTGATCTTGAACCCCTGAACTCAAGTGTTCTGCCCGCGTCAGCTTCCCAAAATGCTGGGATTACAGGTGTCAGCCTTGCACACAGCCACCCTTTCTTATTTTTAAAGATAGTTTATTCGTAGACAAGGAGAAATCTTTGTTAATTGTTGTTAATATTATTTAATGTACTGAAGTAAAATATGTGATGTATGCCAACTGAGCAGCCTATTAGTGAATATTTAAGTGAATTCATATTTAGAATATGAATTCTAAAAGTAAATTATTGAGTCATTTAATATGTAAGAGGGAGAAATTTCAAATGTTATCATTGTTTTTTTTCCCCCATAGACCAGGGCTAGTGAGATGTTTCTTGATTCATTCTTCAGTATCATTAAGGAATATTGACTGTAGAAGCTAAGTTTAGTAATTTTACTATTTAAGTATGCATTACTGTCTTGATACTCTATATAAAACTGTACAGGCATAATGATGATAATGATAGGAGCTACCCCTTACTGAGAATCACCAAGTAGTAATCATTGTATTCAGTGCTTTGTGTGTTTTATTTTCTCCCTGCTATCCTGAAAAATAGAGTATTATTTTGCAGATGAGGAAACAAGTTTACATTAAAATTAAGGAATTTGCCTGAGACTGTACTGTCTTTTAGTTCATGATTTCTGAGTATTTGATTTTGTGTTAATTCACTTGTCTATCTGTTACCATTAATAAACTGATTTTTTATGAACAATTCCCATGAGTTCACCTCCTGCAAATTATGGTGTATAATCTGAGTTCTGCTATACCTATGCAAGATAAATATAAGCTCATTTTTCTTTTTGCCTATGGATTGTCAAACAGGACAGTGTATTATATTGGTAACTGTTTCAGTACTGGATTCTGGAGTCTGGCAAATGTGGATTTGAATCCTGGCACTACTGTATATTAGATTAGTGCAAAAGTAACTGTGGTTTTGGACCATGATTTTTAAATCATTTTAACTAGGCTAAAACACATCTCTATTAATCAAAATAGGAACCATTACAATCAACACATTTTTGCCAATAAGAAATAAGTTTGTTTATTCCTGTAGCATAAAAATCTGTGCTTTGGGATTCTCAAACACTTGGAAAGCATTTTCTGCATCCTGCTGGTTGTGGAAGCATTTTCCCTGCAAAAAGTTGTCAAGTTGCTTGAAGAAGTGGTAGTCAGTTGGCAAGAGGTCAGGTGAATATTGCGGATGAGGCAAAACTTTGTAGCCCAGTTTGTTCAACTTTTGAAACATTGGTTGTGCAACGTACAGTCAGACATTGGGAAGAAGAATTGGGCCCTTTCTATTGACCAGTGCTGGCTGTAGGCATTGCAGTTTTCTGTGCATCTCATCTATTTGCTGAGCATACTTTTCAGATGGAGTAGT
Organism: Macaca mulatta; assembly: GCF_049350105.2. NCBI lineage: Eukaryota > Metazoa > Chordata > Mammalia > Primates > Cercopithecidae > Macaca > Macaca mulatta. Next base: position 81,853,517 of record NC_133411.1, on the reverse strand, counting down.
TTCACCGGGATTCAGAAAGCTGTAGTGGATCAGACTGGCACCTTTTTTTGGTGCAAGTTTGGCTCTGGGAAGTGCTTTGGAACTTCTTGGTCCAGCCACTAAGCTAGTGGTCACCAGTTACTGTATAAAATCCACTTTCGTCACATGTCACAATCTGATCGAGAAGTGGTTCTTTATTGTTGCGTAGAATAAGAGAAGATGACACTTCAAAACTGTGATTTTTTAAATTTTCACTCAGCTCATGAGGCACCCACTTAATCGAGTTTTTTCACCTTTCCAATTAGCTTCAAATCCCAAACAACTGTAGAATGGTCGACATTGAGTTCTTCGGCAACTTCTTGTGTAGTTGTAAGAGGATCAGCTTCCATCATTGGTCTTAGTTGGTCGTTGTCAACTTCTGATGGCCAGCTACTACGCTCCTCATCTTGAAGGCTCTCATCTCCTTTGCATATTTCTTGAAACACCACTGCCCTGTACGTTCGTTAGCAGTTCCTGGGCCAAATGCGTTGTTGATGTTGCAAGTTGTCTCCGCTGCCTTATGACCCATTTTGCACTCAAATAAGAAAATCATTTGAATTTGCTTTATTTGCTTTTTGTCTAACATCAATTTTCATAGTCTAAAATAGATATAAACAGCAAGTAATAACATTAGCAAAAAACATAAAGCAAGAAATGCACATTAAAATAATGTATAATATAACCACATTTATTTAAGAATGTAATCCAGTATCAAACAGCAAATTTCAACAATGCAAAACCTGCAATTACATTAGCACCAACCTAATACTAGCTGAATGGCCTTGGTAAGTTATTTAGAGGAGGAAAAAATGATAGTTTACGGTATGCGTTACCATACCCTCAGCACCCCCGACAAAAATAAGCAAACAAAATAACCTATCCATGATAAACCAAGAGTATTATACTTAGTGGTTAGCCAGTTTATTCAGTTCATTTCACAGTTACTTCATCAGTGCACCACTTGCTATTAGTAGACCTGTACTTTTCTGTTCTGATGCCATTGGATGGGCTTTTAATACCTTTTCTTGTTGGCCTTTTGTTAGGGCTTACCTGGAACATTTCAGTTATTTTCAACATCTGGAGGAAGAGGTTGGGGGTTTCTTTTCCTTCCTTCCCAGGAGACCCTTACGCTGATGATAAATTCTTTGTATTGATCTATTACACCCATGCACATTCACGCACCCTCCACTTGCTCGCTCGCTTTCTCATACATACACGTGTGCAAGCAAAATGAGTTTTATTTTACAAGACTTCTAAACAATAGTAATGGTGATGAAGATAGCTAACATTTTTGAGGATTTATGTATGCCTAATATAATAAACTCTTTTATATATATTATCTCATTTTTTTCCTCACTTTTATGAGATTAGCATTATTATCCTGTTTTTACAGATTAGGAAATTGGAGCATAGAGAGGTGAAGTAATTTGTCCAAGGTCAATCAACTAGTTAGTGAGGAAGCCAGCATTCAGACCTAGGTCTTTTCTGACCCAGAACCAGGGCTTTTGACCAGCACGCAATTCTGTGCTTTAAGTATGTATTTCTGTGAATTATGATTTGTTGACATAAATCATGGGCTTCTTGAATCACGATATTCTCATATTTTCTGTTTGTTCCTCACAACTATATTATTTAGACCATAACTTCTTGAAGACTCAGACATATTCTAATTAAACTTCTTTGTAGGAATCAGCAAAGCATTGGGCATGCAAATTTTTTATTTGAAATAATTTACAGTATTGTAAAACAGATTTTATGGGAGAAATTTGTGATATTTGAAGGCTTTTTACCCTTAAAATCCTCATGGTTTGTATTACAGTGATTACTAACAGAATACTTTCTGTCTAGCTTTACTGTTTTGACCTCCTTGGTATCCATTCTAGAATGGCTTGCTCACTACAAGAAAAGTTTTAACGAAATGACTGTATGATTTAAATATTCGCAATGTATTAGAAATCACGTAATTCAATGTGACGTTATACAGCAGCCCCTGCAGAAAAAAAGTTATTCCCAAGTCATTCTTAAATTCAAAAATTCTATTTCAATTTATAACATAGAAAAGGACATATGTATACCAGACCAGTAATTTTATTTAGGAATAATATGCTGGCTTTATTCTGTGGAGTCCATTAATATTCTGCATTTCTCCTTATGATTTTGAGACAACACTAAATTATTTTTAAAGATAGGGTTTTGTTTTAAATATCTTAGCCATCTTTCATGCTATCTTGAGTTCAGATGAGATAGTGTTTGTAAAAGTTCTTTAAAAAAACTGAAAGCTGTATGAATTAAAGTTAAGATTGTATAAAGTTAAGCTAACATTTTTGTAGTAAAGAGGTGCCTATTGTCAAAGGGCTCTGTGAGCATTTTCTATATAATTTATCAAAGATAAATAATAAACCATCTTTTGATATTTTTTTAATTATAGGATTATTTTCAGAATCTTCTACAACTAGAATACATGTGATTTTGATTAAACAAAGTTTCTGCTTACTATGAAAAAAATGTACTCCCCCACTTCAACCCCTCAAATCCCTTAAACTACCAAGAAGGCTTTCCTGACACTAGCAGATTTAAAAATCATCTTGAAAAAGTTAAGTTTCTTGCCTCTGACAGAGTTTATGGTAATCATATGACATTCTTATGTCCGTAAGATTTAGGATCTACCTTAGTAGATCCTAAAATGTTGGTGCCTGTGGGCCACACAGACTTTCCTCACATTGTGGAAATTATCCATGACACAAAGATTCATATGAAAATATAAAATTAGGGAGGAAGAATCCAAATGGTAATTTTTGGAGATGTTGATTTTCTGTAGTGGGAATCTAGAGGCAATTGTCTTGTCATTTAATATTTGTGGAATTGTTGTTACCCTTTTAGAAGGCCGAATTCATGTGTGAAGCATCAATGAACTTTGAAAGGTTCATTCACAACCTGAGAAGCTCAGAGATTTCTTTTTGAGAAAATTATATGGAAAACACTTTTTGAAGGGAACATATATTTTACTTGAAATAAAATGAAGTGTGAAAAAAGTCTTTTACCAAGAGAAACCCATTATTGAGCCATCTAAGTGAAGCTCAAGACCTACTTTAGAGATCTTTTAAAAATTTTGTTGCTTTTACCATAATGAAATATTTCCCCTGTGCTCTGTCAGAGTAAGTTTGATTTGCTGCTTTTTTTTTTTTCTAATTTTAGGAGCAATTTCTACTTAGTTGACACTTTCATTTTTTTGTCTTAAATTTGACATAATCTTAGGAAACTTCTAAAATAGCTAGATGGCAGAATTATTAACTCTTAGTAGTTTTTAAATAACAAGGTTATATAAAGTCGTACTGTTGGTGTGTGCCATTTTAAATCAGTATTAGATTTTAACAGATACCCTTTCTATACTCATCTGCTTTATAAATTATATAAAACTTAGCTTCACATTTGAATATGATTTAACTGGGAAGTGTTTAAGAATGCAAATATAACTTATTATTTTGAGTGTTTACTTCATATAAGTAATTTCATGAGTGTATTAGAACCAAGTCTTCATTTACCTATTTGCATCATATGATGATGACAGAGGATCAAATTTTACTTCCTCTTTACATTCAAGAGTTTTAAATTTTGAGGGAAGGACGAATATATAGTTCTCACAGTAGTCAGGGCTCTGCCATTTTCTCAAGTTGTAGAAAAATAAGTACATAGAATCACAACTGACTTTTATTAACCAGCAAAGAAACTTCATGTTGTCTCTGGATGTTTCAGTCATTAAAATCAAGAATTTGGTTCCTAGTAATGGGAATTAACTGCCAAATTGCATGCAGTAATCCACACACCATTAGTAAATTTTTTTAAAACACCGCAATGTGGGTAGTATCAAACTACCAGCATTTTTGAGGTTGGTGAAATCAAAGAGGAAAACAAGATACCAACCAGCCCCCTTTAGTTTTTATAGTCTTCTGGAATAAAAATAATTCAGTTGTCAAGCGTTTATAAGTAACTTCGTATTTGTCATTTTTTCCTGCCTGCAGTATTTGAAAACTGGTATCTGAGACGTTAGAAGTTTATTTTGTCAAGGTTATGGATCATGACCCATGACACAGCCCTAGGAGGTCCTGAGAACATGTGCCCAAAGTTGTTGGGTTACAGCTTGGGTTATGTTTTAGGAGACATAAAACATCAACAGTACATGTGAGGCATACGTTAGTTCAGTCCAGAAAAGCAGGAAAACTTGGAAGGGGTGGGAAGCTTACAAGGTCATTGGGAGATTCAAAGATTTTCTGATTGGCAGTTTGTTGAGTTATTATCTAAAGGCTTAGAATCAATAGAAAGAAGTGGTTGGGTTAAGATAAGGGATTGTGGAGACCAGGGTTACTTCTTAGGTAAATGAAGTCTCATGGGTGGCTGCCCCACCAGAGGCAGTAGAAGGCAAACCTTTCCTATACAGATCCTGAAAATGTTCTAAACTCAGTCTCTTCAGGATCAGAAAAAGACCTGGATAGGGAAAGGCTCTCTATTCTCTATAGGAAGTAAGTTTCCCCTATAAGAGACAGTTTTGCGGGGCCATTTCAAAATATGTCAAAGAAATATGTTTTGGTGTAAAATACTTTGGTTTCTTTCAGGGCCCTACTATACTATACTAGAGTCAGGCTGGAATTTGGTATCTTCTTGCTGTAGAGTCTGTTCTGTTAGTCTTAGAATCTCTATTTTAATGTTATGCTGGTCAGCTCTGTGCCTGAACTCCCAAGGGAGGATAGTATAATGAGGCATGCCTGACCCACCTCTCTTCCAGTCATGGTCTGAACTAGTTTTTCAGGTTTAGTTGGGTCCCCTTGGCCAGGAGGAGGGTACATTCAGCCAGTTGGTGGGGCGCCTAGAATTTCATTTTTGGTTTACACCTAAATACTTCAAAAAATAAATCTTGGAGAGAGAGGAAAGGTCAGTGATTTTTCAGGTGGATTCTTCTGTCTGAGAAGGTGCTTAACTTTTACCAAGATGGTAAAAGGATTGGGAAGATTGTACATTGAATAGTGAAGGAAGAAGATATTTAGATAGCTAATCGTATTAACTAATATAACCAATCGAAGAGATGTAATTTAACGAGATACTATGTCAAAAAGACAGGGAGATTGTTACAAATCAATACAAAAAGTTTAGGAAGTTCAATTAAGGGGGAAAAAGCCAGAAGATTTGACTGCTACTTCATAGTAGGATGCTCAGATGGGTAATAAACATAAATAAAGGTACTTCATGCTATTAATCATCAGAGAAGTGCAAATTTAAACCTCAGTGAGATACCACCATATACCCACCAGAATGGCTTTAAAAAAAAAAAAAAAGAAAAAAAAAACACCAAGTGTTGGTGAGGACATGGAGCAACAAGTAATCTCATACATTGCTGATGTAAGTTGTAAATTGTGCACACACTTGGAAAACCATTTTTCAATATCTACTACAGCTGAGCATAGATATCCCCTCTGCCTCAGATGCATATTGAAAATTTGAAGCTCTCACAAGTATTGATGTCATAGGTCCATTCATTTTAATTAAGCTGTTTAGGTTATAGGGACTGGAGGCCAGCCTGTATTCCCTTGAGAAATGGGAAAATTCCCAGCAACCAAGAAAATTTAGAATACGCTACCTGCAAGGAAAGGTGGAATTGTGTACTTAACCCAAGTGCTCTTATTGTTAACAAAACTCCAATCACATGCCCTCAGCTACAGTTAATATATCTGTTTCATCCTATTATTTCTTTTCTCCTTTTTGAAATTCCTGTTTATTCATAACTTTTGCTCTCCTATCCTATTCTTAGTTTCTGTTTCCTCGGTTTGTCATTTTTCTGTCTTTTGATTTCAACCCCTAACTGCCTTAATCTCTTAGTATGTCCCAAAGTAAAAAGAAAAAAAAAAGTCTACTTGCATTTCACACCACATTACTATGAATTTGTTAATTATTTGTTGTTAAAGAAAGTTTAAAGGAAGGGGTAGGATTGGCAGTTATGCAAGTATAATGTCCTGAAAATGCATTTTATAATTTTGCATAGAGTTTACCAGATTTTCAAGTTTTTATAATGTTTACTACATGTTTACCACTAACAATTTAGGTTACTGTTACTAGATTTTCAGCTTAATTCTCTATCCTTTTTTCATCTGTAATTTGTGAAATATTTATTTAGGTAACAAGTTATAAAAAAAAGTTAATCTAGAGTCGAATAACTGTTCCATATAATTCTTACAGAAGATATTAAAGAAAATGAGATTATATACTGCAGAAGTTATTTCTGTACAATGCCCTAATGTGGTATTTAAATTTTTATTTAATGAAGAGGGAAGATTTCTGACAGTCACTGGGACACATGGGATTCTGCTTTTTTCTATATTTAATATGGAAAAGTAATGGTGGGAGACATGGCTTATACATATTGACAGCAATATAAACTGTTTTCCAGTTTTACTTGCTGAGTATTAGGACATTAGCTGGGAGAAAATGTTTCCTAAATTCTACATAGAACTGCTCTTTTTCATCAAATAAATCTTTTTAATAAAAGTATTATATTATCTTTATTGCTTGGTACATATTCTCACCTTGTCTGGTACTGAGAATGAAAAACAACATTGGGGTAGGAATAATAAAAAATAGATAGCAAAGTAAATTAGTATCCCATAGGTTAAAATATTACCCTAGCTGAAAACAGTTCAGTCACACGGGAACTCCATGTACTTCATAGGCAAATAATGATTAATATAGGAATGCTTATATTACTGTTCAGTTCTTAGCCCCTTGTTCTTCTTAATAGTACTCCTCTAATCTATAGAGGGATAGGAAGAATAATTCAGCACTTTAATGTGTTATTTAATTCTCCCAGAAGCCCCCATTTTACATAAAAAATGAAATTGAATGGATTATGAGAACATTGATTATTGATTGGTATGTGGTAACATTATTATTTCAAGAGCAGCAACCTAAAATACTCATACAGTTAGCTCTAACAATGCTTATCAAGTCTTAAAACTATTTCTGCAAATTGTTGTATTACATAAATGTTATTGACTCCTCAACCATGGTTTTTTTTTTGTTTGTTTTTTTGTTTGTTTTTTGAGACGGAGTCTGGCTCTGTGGTCCAGACTGGAGTTCAGTGGTGTGATCTTGGCTCACTGCAAGCTCCGCCTCCCGGATTCATGCCATTCTCCTGCCTCAGCCTCCCGAGCAGCTGGGACTACAGGCGCTCGCCACCGCGCCCGGCTAATTTTTTGTATTTTTTAGTAGAGACGGGGTTTCACCGTGTTAGCCAGGATGGTCTCGATCTCCTGACCTCGTGATCCACCCGCCTCGGCCTCCCAAAGTGCTGGAATTACAGGCGTGAGCCACCGCGCCCGACCAACCATGGTTTTTTAAAGTAATATTTGTTAATTATAAAGTAAGAAAATACAAGCTGGGCATGGTGGCACATGCCTGTAGTCCCATCTACTGGGCAACCTGAGTCAGGAGGATCATTTGAGCCTGGAGTTTGAGGCTACAGTGAGCTGTGATTACATTGTTGCACTTTAACCTGGGTAACACAATGAGACCCTGTCTCTTTAACAAAAAAAAAAAAAAAAAAAAAAGGAAGAAAATGTAAAAACTACCTTCAGTCTTATAATCCAGACAATGGTGTATTTTTCTCTTCTGGGTACCTTTTCCTTCAAAAACATTATGGATGGAGATAGGATTTGGGGAAGATGGCAGAGCTGGAAGCACCAAGAATCTGTCTCCCCACCTAGACAACAATTACACTAGCCAGATATGTCTAATATAACTGTTTTGAAACTCTTGAGTCTACTAAAGGCTTGCAAGTTCCAGGGAAGGCTTGAGTGATAAATTGCTGTTAATTTCAGCTCTTAACACAGTAGTAGCTTCCTATACCTCTACCCATCCAAGCCGCATGGCAGGCAGCTGTACATGTGTTCCTAGAGCAATCCATACACAACTTGTGGGAGCCAGAGTGAGCACAAAGGATTCTCTGACTGCCAATTATGGCTTCTTATCACAGAGGGGCAGATAAAAAGTGGGTGACCATTGTTGTTGCAAGTCCCTTCCCCTCTGGCTGTAGTGATTTCCAGGGGACTTGAAGGGCCAGTGCCCTCTTTCTCCTTAACTTTTCTCTTTTTCCTTTTGGGAGCAAGACATTAAAGACTAGGACATGCATAAACAACTGCATATACAGGAAAAATTAGAAAGTGATGACTGTGCATGCTCAGGGAAAGGTGCAAGGCTAGAAAAGACCCTAAGAAGACCTTACCTTTCCACCTCAGGCTGGATCCTTGACACAGAAATAGCCTACAACAATAAAAAATAACAAATAACAAACTATGAGGAAAAAAAGAACCTGATTTCCTGAGTTACCACACTAGTAAATTCAAAGGTCCAGTTTTCAACAAAAAAACAAAAGGCATAGAAGGAGACAGGAAAATGTGGCCTTTTCAAGGGAAAAATGTAGATCAACAGGAACTGTCCCTGAAAAAGACTTGATGGCTGATCTACTACACAAAGACTTTAAAGCAACTACCTTAATGATACTCAAATAACTAAAGGAAGATGTGGGGAAAGTTAAGAAAAAGATAAGTGAACAAAATAGAAATATCAATGAAGAAATAGAAAACCTGAAAAGAAGCCAAAAAGAAATTATGGAGCTAGAAACTTTAGTAACTGAAATGAAAAATTCACTAGAGGGATTCAAAGGTAGATTTTCACAAACAGAACAGTCAGTGAACTTAAATATAGGACAGTGGATATGATTGAGTTTGAAGAACAGAAAGAAAAAAGATTGAAGTGAACAGAGCCTAAGAGAACTGTGGGACACATCAGGGGGACCTCAATACACATTTTGAGAGTGCCAGGAGAAAAAAAGAGCAGAGAGAATAATCAAAGAGATAATGGCCGAAAACTTCCCAAATTTGATGAAAGACATGAATATAAATGTGAGAAGTTTAACGAACTCCAAATAAGATAAAATCAGTGAGATTCACAGATATAATCAACTTTCAAAAGACTTATAGAGTATCCTGAAAGCAATCAGAAGCAGCTTATCATATAAAAGGAATCCTCAATATAATTATCAACAGATTTCTTGTCAGAAACTTTAGAAGCCAGAAGGTGTTGGGCCAATATATTCAAAGCGCTAAAAGGAAAGAACTGTCAACCAAGATTCCCGTATTTGTGGAACCAGGCATGGTGGCATTGCACCTGTAATCTCAGCCATTCAGGAGGCTGGGGCAGGTGGATCATTTGAAGCCAGAAGTTTGAGACCAACCTTGGCAACATAACAAGACCTCATCTCAGTAAAAACCCAATCCTATGTCTGACAAAAGTGTCCTTCAAAAGAGAAGGAATTAGCAGGTGTGATGGTGTGTGCCTGTAGTCCTAGCTACTTGGAAGGCTGAGGCAGGAGAGTCACTTGAGTGCAGGAGTTTAAATTCAGCCTGGCAAAATACCAAGTCCTTGTCTCTTAAAGAAAGAAAGAAAAAAAATTAGTTTTCCAGCAGTAAAAAGAGGGGATAAAGTGAGGGAGAAATTTAAACATACCCAAGTAAACAAAAGCTAAGGGAGTTAGCTTTGCTATTTACCACTAGACCTGCACTGCAAGAAATGCTTAAGGGAATCCTCTGAAGTGAACTGTCAGCATACTGGACAATACCTCTAAGCTGTATGAAGAAATACAAATCTTAGTAAAAGTCAATGCATGAGCAATTATAAAAATTAGAATTATTGTAACAGTTTGTAATTCTGCTTTTTGTTTTCTACATGATTTAAGAAAACGATACATGTTTAAGAACACAGTTAGCCTAAAAGCTAGTAGCATTGTAACTGGTTTGTAATTGTAGATTTTTCTGTAGACTAATGGATTTCAAAGAATATTTGCTCATTTTTTTGGTCATATAGAATATAAAGATGTAATTTTGTGACATCAGCAACTGAAAGGGGTGAAGACAGAGCTGCAAAAGAATAGAGTTTTTGTATGTTACTGAAGTTAAGCTAGTGTAAGTTCAGATTATAGTGTTATAACTTCAGGATATCATCCAGATGATAACCACAAAAAAATAGCTATAGAAATACAGAAAAGGAAATATGAAAAAAAATCAAACATTTCACTATGAAAAATCAACTAGGCCGGGCGCAGTGGCTCACACCTGTAATCCCAGCACTTCAGGAGGCCGAGGCGGGCGTCTCACGAGGTCAAGAGATCAAGACCACCCTGGCCAACATGGTGAAACCCAGTCTCTACTAAAAATACAAAAATTAGCTGGGCCTGCTCACGTGGGCCTGTAGTCCCATCTACTCGGGAGGCTGAGGCAGGAGAATCTCTTGAACCCAGGAGGTGGAGGTTACAGTGAGCCAAGATTACACCACTGCACTCCAGCCTGGTGACAGAGTGAGAGACTGTCTCAAAAAAAAAAAAAAAAAGAAAAAGAAAAATTAATTAAACCATGATAAACTAGACAGTGATGCAAGAAATGAGGGACAAAAATGCTAATAAAGCACATAGAAAATAGTGAAAAGAAGTAAGTTCTTCCTTATCAGTCATTACTTTAAATGTAAATGAATCAAATTCTTCAATTGAAAGATAGAGACTGACAGAATGAATTAAAAATACATGATCAGGCCAGGCGCAGTGGCTCGCATTTGTAATCCCAGCACTTTGGGAGGCTGAGGCTGATGGATCACGAAGTCAGGAGTTCACGACCAGCCTGGCCAAGATGGTAAAACTTCACCTCTACTAAAACTATGAATATTAGCTGTGCACGGTGGCAGGTGCCTGTAATCCCAGCTACTCGGGAGGCTGAGGCAGGAGACTTGCTTGAACCTGGGCCGCAGAGGTTGCAGTGAGCCAAGATTGCACCACTGCACTCCTGCCTGGTTGACAGCAAAATAAAAAACATGATCAACTACATGCTGTCTATATGAGCCTTTAGATCCAAAGACAACAAACAGATTGAAAGTGAAAGAACAGAAGAAAATATTCATGCATATAGCAACCAAAAGAGAGCAGGGTTAGTTATAGTAATATCAGAGAAAATAGACTTTAAGTTAGAGAAGATTTTAAGAGACAAATAAGGACATTGTGTATTAATAAAAATCACTGCAGCAAGAAGACTGTAACAGTTAAAAACATTTACATACTAAGACAGACCATCAAAATAATATGAAACAAAAACAGAATTGAAAGGAGAAATAGACAGTTCTACAATAATAATTTAATGCCCCTTTACAGTAATAGACCAGACAGAATTAAGAAACAGTGAACTTAACGCAGTATACCAACTAGGCCTAAAAGACATATGCAGAACACTGTACCAAACTATAATATATACATTTTTCTCAAGTACACATGGGACATTTTCTGGGATAGATCATATATTAGGACACAGATTAAATCTTATTCCATTTCGAAAGATAAATACCATATAAAGTGTCCTCTCTGACCACAGCTGGGTGACTTGAGAAATTAGTAATAAGTAAAACTGGAAAATTTACAGGATCATGGAATAACTTCTAGTGGAGCAAAGAAGAAATTACAAGGGAAATTAGAAAATGCTAAGAGTTGAATAAAAACATACCAAAACTTAGGGGATGCAGCGAAAGCAATGCTAAGGGGGAACTATAGCTATAAACACTACATTAGTAAACAAGACCTCAGATCAACAACATAGCTTTACAAATTAAAAAGGAAAATAATGTAAAGCCAAAGCTAGCAGAAGGAAGGAAATAATAGAGATGTGAGCTGAAATCAACAAAATGAGATTAGAAAAACAATAGAGAAAATCATTGAAACTAAAACTTGATTTAAAAGATCAAGAAATTTGACCAACCTTTAGCTAGATGGACGAAGGAAAAAAAGAACACTCAAATTACTAACATCAGGAATTAATGTAGGGATGTTATAGGAGTCCTGCCTTATTCACAAGGGGATATATTCCAAGACCCCCAGTGGATGCCTGAAACACCACAGATGGTACCGAACTCTCTATGTATATATATACATTTTTTTCCTATGCATACATACTTACAATAAAGTTTATTTTAGAAATTTGGCACAGTAAGATTACCAACAATGACAAATAATAAAATAGAATGATTATAACAGTATACTGTAGAAAAAGTTATATGAATGTGAGCACATGTGCATGCTCACTCTGGCTCTTGTTCTCTCTTCTCTTCTCTCCCCCTGTTCCCCCCTCCCCTCAAAATATGTTACTGTACTATACTCACCTATTTTTGGATCAGAATTTCCCACAAGTAACTGAATCTATGCACATGAAACCATGGAAAAGAGAGGATTACTGTACTACTGACTATACAAAATAAAAATTGTAAGACATTATGAAAAATTGTATGCCATAAGATCGAGTAACCTAGATGAAATGGACAAATTCCTAGAAACACAACACTGACCAAGACTAAATCAGAAAGGCTGGGCACAGTGGCTGTTGCCTGTAATCCCAGCACTTTGGGAGGCAGTGGCAGGTGGATCGCTTGAACCCAGGAGTTTAAGACCAGCCTGGGCAACATATTGAGACCCCATCTCTACAAAAAATACAAAAATTAGCTGGATGTGGTGGTGTGCACCTGTAGTCCCATCTTTTTGAGAGGCTAAGCTGTGAGTATTGCTTGAGCATGGGAGGCAGAGGTTGCAATGAGCTGAGATTATGCCACTGCACTCCAGCCTGAGTGACAGAGTCAAATTAATAGTATAATGAGATGCCACCTTAAACCCATTAGGGTGGCTATTATCAAATAAATAACAAGTGTTGGGAAGGATGTGAAGAAATTGGAACCCTTGTGCCCTGTTGATAGGAATATAAAATAGTACAGCCAGTGTGGAAAATAGTATGGCAGTTCCTCAAAAAATGAAAAATTGAATTAACATATGATCTACCACTTCTGGGTATTTACCTAAAAGCAATGAAATAAGGATCTTGAAGAGAGTTGTATACCCATGTTCCTGGTATGATTCACAGTTGCAGAAACATGGAAGCGACCTATGTGTACATAGACAAATATATAAGCAAAATGTGGTATGTCCATTGAGTGGAATATCACTCAACCTTAAAAAATAAGGAAATTCTGCCACATGCTCCTGAAGTGTGAGGACACTATGCTAAGTGAAGCCAGTCACCAAAAGATAAATACTGTATGATTCCACTCATATTGGGTGCATAGAGTAGTCAAATTCATAGAGACAGAAAGTAGAATGGTGGTTGCCAGGGACAGGGGGAGTGAAAAATGGAATGTTGCTGTTTAATGGATATAGAGTTTCCGTTTTTATAAGCTGAAAAAGTTTTGGAGATTAATTGTACAATAAAGTGGATATACTTAATACTACTGAACTGCAGTCTTAATGGTTAAGATAGTTCCACTGTTTCACAACGTAATATAGCCTTATAACAAATACCCACATTCTTAACAATAGGAATACATTCTGAGAAAAGCATAGTTTCGCGATTTTGTTGTTGTGCAAACATCATAGAGTGAACTTATATATAGATGGTATAGTCTATTACACACTTAGGCTATATGATAGAGCATATTGCTCCTAGGCTACAAACCTGTATAACATGCTATTGTACTGAATATTGTAGACAGTTGTAACACAGTGGTAATTATTTGTGTGTCAAAACATAGAAAAGGTACAATGAAAATATGCTATTATAATCCTATGGGACCACCATCATATATGTGGTCTGTCATTGACAAAAACATTATGCAGTGCATGATTGTACGTGCTGGAACAAAACACTGTTATACGCCAATACTGTTGTGACATATTTTAAATATTGGATACTAAATGAATATAGAGGCTGATAGTTAAGTGTAATTGTATTTCTACCTCTACCAAGACCTTAAGTGTAATTGTATTTCTACCTCTACCAAGACCTTATTAGCAATGCATGGACTTGATCCTAAGAGAAACAGGAGCCATGGATGCAGGTATATGATATCATGGAATCAGAAGCCCTGAATTATAAGTGTAAGAAAAGAAGATTGAAACCAAGCAGAGAGTGGGGGCAGCTGTTATAGCCCTCTACTTCTATGGTACCATGTTATATTTGGGCTTTTTTTTTGCTTTGGATGGTCATAAGCAATGTCTTACTCTCTTCTTCCCCTCTAGTAAACTTGTAACACTCAGCTTTTTAGTCCTGAGTTAGGTAAGTCATTGCTTAAGACACAGGAACTAGGGTGTATGATAGGCCCTGGTTAATTTTTCCAGCTTCTTCTCACTTCAGCATTTTGCCTATTCAGATATTTCTGTAAAGGAAAGTTTATCGCATGTTCTAGTTTAGTAAAAGAAAATGCCAAATGAATAACCAACTCCCATAAATGACCTTCAAATGAGTTGCTGTATTTGATACTAGTTTTTAAATTATGATGCAGGAATGACTAGGATTTGAAAAAGCTCTCCCGTGGTAGTTTATGGGCTAATTTTTACAAATGTTCTGATTTTCAGCGTGATTTGAGAAAAGTATCTTGAGGGTAAGCAAATAGTGCGCTCATTGAAGTTAATTGTACTGTACCTAGGTTTTAGACCATTGAAATATGATAAAAATCCTGTTTAATACTATTTGAAAATATATGTTTTAAAATTTTTTTGATTCATGAGTGAGTGGTTCAGTTCCTGGAAATCATTGTCAGTTGAGCCTTTTCTTATAAAGTTAGTTTTCTTGATGAATTGTATATTTTCTCTCTCCAACTGGATCCGCAAGGGACTGTCTTAACTTGATTTCCACTGTATATGTACATTTTTAGCCTGAGTTTTGGTATTTAGGTTTAGTATAGAGAATTACACTTCTGGACTAGCCATACCATTTTAAAGATAAAATGAAGCCCAGGGAAGGTAATAAGTAATGTGTCTAATTATCTGTTACAGTGATTCAAAAGCCCATTTTTCTCACTCATATCCTTGTGGGGTTTTTGCTACAGACTGCAACTTCTCTAGTGGGGGACCCATAAGTATTTGAAAGCCTAAATAAATTTTAATATTAATGAGCATGAAATTGTCATGCTAAATTTTATCTCAGATAATATATTTATATTGACCTGGACAAGCTAAAATTGTTTCCATTGCGTATTTTAAATTACAATTTTATTGATTAAATTGCTCTCTTAGATATTGTATCTGGCTTCTCATGTGGTTTGTTTTAAAATAGTAATATTGAAGTTAAATGTATGGATGCTCACAACACAGTTAGCTTGTTTGATTTTATTATGGGTTTCAGAATTTTATTTTCAGAAAAATCCTTTATTGTGCTTATGTTAACATTTAATCTTGTATTTTCTCATTTTCCGTAATTAAAATAGAGAGAGACAGAGACAGTGTAGTTTAAGTGGAGGGAGTGGGAGTGAGGAACTATGACATTAATAACTAGGTAATTTTTGACACCATGAGGAAGTTACTTAATTTCTCTCTCAATTCCTTTGCTGTGCTTCTTGCTACAGAGTGTTATTAGGAAAAGGAAGAAGGTTTTCAAAAGGCAGGTGCTATTTGTTTTTTTAAAGCCAACCTTTTTACTATATTTTATACCACTTTATTTGGAGGGTAGATAGACTGATGAACAAACTGTGCAGGATGGTAATGTACGAGTTTATCTTCCATATAATTAAACCAAGCTACCAAATTTAGTTGCAACTTTAAGGAGGTTTTTTGGCTTTTTCTTTTTGTTCAAATCAGTTTTTAAGCATTGCTGGTATTTTAATTGATAACTTTGAACTAATGTTATTTAATTTGAAATGCTTTTAAATGTTCTCAAAACATCAAAGTCTAAAGCATAAAGGTATATATATTGGATTCAGTCTAAAGTTTACTATTTTTTTTTTTGACCAGTGGTAACCTTCATATTAGCTTTCATACTGAAAAATATTACTGACCTCCTCTAGTGGCCAAAAGATTGCCATTTAAAAAAAATGTTCAGGCTAGTATTGCTGTTTAAAAAAAAAAAAAAAGTTATGTCCTAATATAACAAAGTTGTGGTCTCATTACTGTAGTATTCAGAAGTAGTAAACCTTGGTCTATGTAGGAGGTGTTTCAGTAAGTGCTTCATTGACCCAAGATGTTATTTTTCATCTATGTAGAACATGCTGAGGAATACTGCTTACAAACACTAACAAATTTGGGAAGCAATTTTTTTGCAAAACAGTTTGTATGAGGGATCTTAAAGTGGATATATTGAAATGGGAAAATACTCCTATAGTAACTATATTTGAATTCCAGATTATTAATTTTCATAGAATTTGGTGTTTTCAAAATAATGGATTGGTGATTAGAGGTTGTAAATGAGTTCACCTTCTTTTTTCTTGTGGAAGAGTAAGTGGAATTAAGAAAAAGCCAGCAGGCCTTTAAAATATTGTCCCCACAACTCGTGCCATTGGGATTTTGAAAGCATGTTACAAGTTTTAAGAACATTTAACACTGTATCAGTTATGACCACTAAGTAATGTCTTCTCATTTTCATCCTTACTTCCTTAACCCTGCTTCACTCTCAAAAAGCAGACATTATAAATGCAAATAAAAACTGTCATTTTTCAAAGTGGGTATCTTGGGAAGCCAAAGAGATGTGTTAACAAATTTTTATCACTTTTTAGAATAGTTTGATAACTTATCTTTTAGAACTATTTTTGTTCCCTATCATACTTTTTAAAGGTACTGATATCTTTGATGATAGATTTGATTTTTGAGAGAAATTGAAAACTAATTCAGAGCCGTGTCATATAAATACAATCAACTTAAGCTCTTCCTTTAATATAATGAGACTTTTCTTTAATTTTTATTCTAAAATCACCAAAATGATTTGAAATAGCTCTATTTTGTGTAATGAATTGCTCTCAATATGGTTATGGTAGGACCATTCAGGAAATTTCACTCAATGACAGGATCATTAGCACAATTGTAGACATTACCAGAATGACTAATTTTTAAACAATGAGGGTATATTTGTGTGTCTATGTGTATTTGTTAAAAACTCAAAATTTTTATATTAGTAGTTATTGTAGTTACTGGAATAATGAACCCTCATTATTAAATTGAATAACAATGGAAGTAGGATTCATGAGTATATTATCTTTTCTTTTTTTTTTTTTTTTTCTGAGACAGAGTCTCACTCTCTTGCGCAGGCTGGAGTGCAGTGGTGCGATTCTGGCTCACTGCAACCTCCGCCTCTCGGGTTCAAGCGAGTCTCCTGCCTCAGCCTCCCAAGTAGCTGGGATGATAGACGTGCACCACCGCACCCAGCTAGTTTTTATATTTTTAGTAGAGACTGGGTTTTGCCATGTTGACCAGGCTGGTCTCAAAACTCCTGACCTCAAGTAATCCACCCACCTTGGCCTCCCAAAGTGCTGGGATTACAAGTGTGAGCCACCACGCCTGACCTGTTTTCTTTTTCATTGCAATTATTTATAAAATCTATAATGAAACTTATGTAAATGAAATTTTATTAGACTTAGAAGTGTAAGTGTACTAAACTTGTAGCCTCCACATTTATCTGTTACCTATCACTTAAAATGTGTTGCATCGATTTGGCTGAAATGGAGTCTTGTTTTATCATGTCTTTGTTGTAAGATGATGTTACTTGTTTTGAAATACTGAACTTGAAGAAATACATAAGGGTATAAGACATATAGTGAAGACACCGTTAGTAAAGTATTTAATGTTTATATTTTGTTTTAAGATCATTTAAAAAATCAGTAGTTTTGACTTGCTCTGTTTAAGACTCATTGATACTGGACATGAATAGGGTGGATTCATTTGGATTTAAACTTCATACTGGGCCAGGTACAGTGGCTCCTGCCTGTAATCCCAGGACTTTGAGAGGCCAAGGTAGGAGGATCACTTGAGCCCAACAGTTTGAGACCAGCCTCGACAATGTAATAAGACCCGTCTTTATAAAAGTAAAAAATAAAAATAAATTAGCAGGGCATCTTGCTGCATGCCATTAGTCCCAGCATACAGCATACTTGGGAGGCTGAGGTGGGAGGATTGTCTGAGCCTGGGAGATCGAGGCTGCAGTGAGCCATGACTACCACTGCACTCCAGCCTGGGTAACAGAGTGATGCCCTGTCTCAAAAGAAAAAATATGTATATTCAAACTGTTGAGTTTTAAATATTTTCGAATAAATGTCCAAAATGTGTGTTTAATAGTATGAAATACGGATTATAAGTTGTAGGGGATATTATTATATTTAAAAGAACAATCCAGATTTTGCTTAGAAATCAATCACACAAAGGTGTCTAAGTAATTTCTGAAATACCTTATATTTTCATCTGTTCCAGAGAGATTCTTATTTTTAATTGTAGTCTCCCATATTTAGTAAAAGAAGGAAAAAAAAGAAAAGAGGGGAAGGGAAGGAAGGAAGGGAAGGAAGAAAAGGAAAGAAGGAAGGAGAGAGAGAAACCTTTACCAAAACCAGTATAAGAAATAGAGTACTACACTTACAAAGTTAACATTGTGTCTCAGAAAAGAAACTAGAGCCATTTTAGGTAAAGGACCTAACATGATACCTTTGCTCTAGGATTTTAATACACCTCATTCTTTCATAAGAATTTTTCACACAGGGACTTGCTGCTGCCCCAGCTGGCATGCATGCATGCAAAGACCCCTACAGGTACACAAATATATGAGGACACCTGCAGGTACCCTGCTGGTGTGCACACAAGTGAGGACCCCCACCGCCCCGCCTGTGCATATGTGCAGGGTGAGGGAGCCACCACCACCCTACCAGAGTGCTTTTGCCAGCAGCCCCCATCAGAGTGTTCTTACCAGCAGACTGGGAACACCTTATCCCTCCAGTACAGCGGCTAGTAATCCTGATCTCAGTCCCCCAAGATTAGAACACATCGCTAAGGAGTGCTGAACTAAGCCTTGGCCCCCTTAAAGTGACCAAAAACGAAACCAATCAACTAAATCCAACTTATACCATAGCCAATTCCTCAAGAGCCTCAAACAATATAAAAAAAGAAAGCCCAATCCAAAAGACAGCAGCTTCAAAGGTTAAAGGAACACCAGCCCACAGAGTTGAGAAAGAATTAGCACAAGAAGTCTAGCAACTCTAAAAGCCAGTGTCTTCTTACCTCCAGATGACCACACTAGCTCCCCAGCAATGGCTCTGAACCAGACTGAAATGACAGATAGAGAATTCAGAATCTGGATGGCAAGGAAGCTCGTTGACAAACAAGAGAAGGTTGAAATGCAGTCCAAGGAGCACAGTAAAACAGTCCAAGGGTGGAAAGATGACATAGCCATTTTAGGAAAGAACCAAACAGAACTTCTGGAAATGAAAAATTCACCACAGGAATTTCAGAACACAGTGGAAGTATTAATAGCAGAAAAGACCAAGCTGAAGAAAAAATCTCAGAGCTTGGAGACCACTCCTTTGAATCAGTGCAGAGAGACAAAAATAAAAGAGATAGAATTTTAGATAATGAACAAAACCTCCAAAAAATATGCCTACATCAAGAAGTTAGAATGATCACAAATTTATAACCTAACATCACCATGATGAACTAGAAAAACAAGACCAACCCCAAAGCTAGCAGGAGAAATCAAATAAAATGAGAGCTGATCTGAATGAAACTGAGACATGTAATCTATGCAGAAAATCAACAAAATGAAAACTTGGTTCTTTGGAAGAGTAAGATTGATGGACTGCTAGCTAGACTACTAATGAAGAAAAAGAGATCCAAATAAACACACTTAGAAATGACAAAGGTGACATTACCACCCATCCCACAGAAATACAAAAAACCTTCAGAGATTAAACACCTCTGTGCACAAAAACTAGAAAATGGTGAATTCCTGGAAACAAAACCTTCCAAGGTTTGACCAGGAAGTATATGAAATCCTGAACAGACCAATAATAAGTTCAGAAATGGAATCAGTAATTTAAAAAAACAAAAAACCTACCAATCAGAAAAAGCCGTGGACCACATAGATTTATAGCTCTATTCTACCAGACATATAAAGAAGAATTGATACCAATGCTACTGAAATTATTCTGAAAAATATCAAGGAGTACATATTCCTCCCTAACTCATTCTGTGAGGTCAGCATCATTCTTATACCAAAACGTGGCAGAGAGACAACAAAAAAACAAAAACTTCAAGCAGATATCCCTGATGAACTTAGATGCAAAAATCCTCAGCAAAATATTAGCAAATTGAATATAGCAGCATGTCAAAACACCACCACAATCAAGTAGGCTTTATTCCTGGAATGTAAGGTTGTTTCACCATATGCAAATGAATAAATGTGATTCATCAGATAAACAGAACTAGAAACAAAAACGCATGATCATCTCAGTAGACACAGGAAAGGGCTTAGATAAAATTTAACATCCCCTCATGATTTAAAAAAAAAAAAAAAAACGGAAAAGAAAAAAAAAACCTCAACAAACTAGGCATTGAAGGAACATACCTCAAAACAATATAAGCCATCTTTGAGAAACCCACAGCCAGTGTAATGCTGAACAGGCAAAAGCTGGAAGTACCCCTTGTGATAACCAGGAAAAGACAAGGATGTCCACCCTCACCACTCCTATTGAACATAATACTGGAAGTTCTTAGAACAATGAGGCAAGAGAAAAAAAATAACAGGCATCTGGATTGGAAAAGAGGAAGTCAGACTATCTTCACGGACAATAAATATTATTCTATTCCTAGAAAACCCCATAGTCTCTGTCCAAAGGCTCCTAGAAGCAATAAACAAATTCAGGGTATAATATCAATGTACAAAATCAGTACCACAAGCCAAGCACCATGGCTCATGCCTGTAATCCCAGCCCTTTGGGAAGCTGAAGCAGAAGGATCACTTGAGCCCAGGAGTTGGAGACTAGATTGGGCAAAAAGAGTGAGATCCCATCTCTACAACAACTCAAAAAATTACCTGGGTGTAGTGGCATGCACTTGTAGTCCCAGCTACTTTGGAGGCTGAGGGAGGAGGACCACGGGAGCCTAGGAGATGGAGGTTGCAGTGAGCCATGATCACGCCACTGCACTCCAGCCTGGGTGACAGCACAAGACCCTATCTCGATAAAACAAAAGTCAGTACCATTTCTATACACCAATAACGTCCAAGCTGAGAGTCAAATCAGGAGTGCAGTCCCATTCACAGTAACCACAAAATGAATTAAATACCCAGGAATACAGCTAACCAGGTAAGTGTGAAAGATCTCTACAATGAGAATTATAAAACACTGCTGAAGGAAATTGGAGATGACACAAACAAATGGAAAAACATTCCGTGCTTATGTAGTACCCAAAGCAGTTTACAGATTCATTGTCATTTCTATCAAACTACTAATGTCTTTTTTCACAGAATAAGAAAAAACTATTTTAAAATTCATATGGTACCAATAAAGTCCCAAATAGAACAATCCTCAGCAAAAAGAACAAAGCCAGAGGTATCACACTACCTAATTTTAAACTGTATTACAATGCTACCATAACCAAAACAGCATGGTACTGGTACACAAACAGACACATGACCAGTGGAATAGGTTAGATCACCCAGAAATAAAGCCTCACAACCACAAACATCTGTTCTTCGAAAAAGCTGACAAAAATAAGCAATAGGGAAAAGGCTCCCTATTTAATACATGGTGCTGGTGTAACAGGCTGGGCATATGCAGAAGATTGAAACTGGATGCCTTCCTCTCATCTTGTACAAAAATTAACTCAAGATGGATTAAAGACTTAAATGTAAGTTCTAAAACCATAAAAACCCAAGTAGAAAATCTAGGACATACTGTTCTAGGCATAGACCTTGGTGAAGATTTCATGAAGTCTCCAAAAGCAATTGCAACTAAAACAAAAATTGACAAGTAAAACCTAATTGAAGAGCATTTGCAAAGCAAAAGAAACTATCAACAGAGTAAACAGACAACCTACAGAAAGAAAGTATTTGCCAACTATGCATCCAACAAAGGTCTGATATCCAGAATATAAGGAACTTAAATCAAGCAAAACCCAAACAACCCCATTAAACAATGGGCAAAGGACAAGAACAGACACTTCTCAAAAGACATCCATGCTGTGCCATTAAGCATATGAAAAAGTGTTCAACATCACTGTTCATTAGAGAAATGTAAGTCAGAACCACAGTGTGATACCATCTCACCAATCAGAATGTCTATTATTAAAAATTCAGAAAATAACAGATGTTGGTGAGGTTGCAGAGAAAAGGGAATGCTTGGCCAAGCGCGGTGGCTCACGCCTGTAATCCCAGTACTTTGGGAGGCCGAGGCAGGCGGATTACAAGGTCAGGAGATCAACACCATCCTGGCTAACATGGCAAAACCCTGTCTCTACTAAAAATACAAAAAATTAGCCGGGTGTGGTGGCTGGTGCCTGTAGTCCCAGCTATTCAGGAGGCTGAGGCGGGAGAATGGTGTGAACCCTGGAGGTGGAGCTTGCAGTGAGCTTGCAGTGAGCTGAGATTGCACCCCTGTACTGCAGCCTGGGCGACAGAGCAAGTCTGTATCTCAAAAAAAAGGAATGCTTATACACAGCGGGTGGGAATGTAAATTAGTTCAGCCACTGTGGAATGTAGTTTGGTGATTTCTCAAACAACTTAAAACAGAACTACCATTTGGCCAGCAATCTCATTACTGTGTATACACCCAGAGGAATATAAATTATTCCTCCATAAAGACCACATGCATGTGTATGTTCATCACAACACTGTTTGCAATAGCAAAACCATGGAATGAACCTAAATGCCCATCAACAATAGACTGGATAATAAAATGTGGCACATATACCCCCATGGAATACTACACAACCATAAAAAGGAGTGAGGTCATGTCCTTTGCAGCAACATGGATGGAACTAGTGGCCATTATCCTTAGTAAACTAATGCAGGAACAGAAAAACAAATACTGCACATTTTCATTTATAAGTGAGAGCGAAATAATGAGAACACGTGGGCCAAATCATGGAGCTTATCTAATAAGTTTATGTCCAACATTAGTTCTAATTAGTTCATTTCCAACCCCATAACACAGGGAGGGAATCAGATGGGTGATGCCAAAAGTTCCTGCCATGGCAGGGCTCACATAGGGCCACTGAAGCATGGTTCATCCAAAGTGCTTCTTGAGTTCCCTCTGCCCGCTAGACCACCTCTTCAGTGTAGTGAGTCTGGAATGGGTGCTAATTCGCTTCTTCATGAAATGGATGCAGCTGGGGGCCATTGTCCTAAGTGAATTAACACAGGAACAGAAAACCAAATACCACATGTTCTCACTTAAAAGTGGGAGGTAAACATTCAGTACACACGGACACAAAGAGGGAAACAATAGACACCGGACCCTACTTGAGGGTGGAGGATGGGAGGAGGGCAAGGGACAAAAAAATACCTATCAGGTACTATGCTCACATCCTAGGTGATGAAATTATTTTACAACAAACTCCAGCAGCACGCAATTTACCCATGTAACAAACCTGCACATGTACTGCCTGAACCTAAAATTAAAATTGAAAAACAGTAAGTCTTTTGTTTGAGATAGTCTCTCTGTGTCACCCAGGCTGGAGTGCAGTGGCACAATCCTAGCTCAGTGCTATCTCGAACTTCTGGATGCAAGGGATCCTCCTGCCTCAGCCTTCCAAGTAACTGGAACTACAGGAGCACACCACAACGCCCCGCTAACTTTTAAAAAAAATTTGTAGAGATGGTGTCTTGCTTTATTGCTCAGGCTGTTCTTGAACTCCTGGGATTAAGCAGTCCTCCTGCCTTGGCCTCCAAAGTGCTGGGATTACAGGCATGAGCCTAGTAATGCACCTAGTCAAGGACTCCTTTTTTTGTGAACTGATTGCTGTAATTAGAATTCTATTTTGCTGTGATTCTGTTATGTTGAAACAAGGTTACATTTTTTTCTTTATCTTTATTGGAGTACAATTTACATTTACATTCTTAAAAAGTACCCATTTTAATTGTACAGTTTGAGTTTTGACAAATGTAGTCTACACTTCCCACATTTTCTTCTACCTCTTTGTGTTCAGTGCCCTTGTTGTACTCTGGCCTGCTCTTGTTTGTCATAGATTAGTTTTGTCTTTTTTAAAAATCCGTTTTCTTGAGGCATAATTTGCATACCATAAAGTACATGCTTTTGTTTACCTTTTCATTAATCGTTTTCCTGACTCCAGAACATTTATTTTCCTTCATCACTAAGATATTGCTTTAAGATGTGGAGTCATGTAAAGTCTTGGAGAAGAGCTTTGATTCCACCTTCTCTTAAAATTATATGTAATTTGTTAGTTAATTAAGAGTTGAGAATGTATTGAAGTACTTTTTATAGATGGAATGTTTTATAAGCAAGCATTATTAAAAAATGTGACCATTTTACTTTGACAGCTGGTAGGTGTTAGAAGTTTGAAATTTAGGAGGCTACTTGTTTTGATATGAATAAATTCCTAGTGTCTGCCTGAAGATGTCCATCTCTTTTTTCATGAGGAGTTTTGTTATTTTGGTTACAGATTCCTTTCCTCCTCTAGTCGTCTTTTTTTTTTCCCCCATTTTAACCATATCCATCTGATTATTGATGTTGGTTGGGGGTGGGGACAAGTTTGCTCTTCCTTTGAGATTGTTGCTGTTGTACCTTCAGCAGAATTGTCCCTCTTTGTTGCCATTCCTTGCCATTGTTACTGCCACTTCTAATCTCTACTATTCTTTTTACCCTTGCTTTTCTTTTTCATTTTTTCTTACATTTGGATAAACTTATCTAGTTTCTGATAGCTTTTCTGAGATCCTAGAATATTAAAGTTAAGGTAAATGAAATGATACTAACTGGAAAATGTTTTAAACTAGTGCTGATATCACTTACATAAAAATGAGAACATAAAAATTTTATTTATTAAACTATAGAAGCTTAGTATTCTTATAGCTAAAAAGAATATTTTACAATTAGAATAATATCATGGGTAAACCAACAGCTATATAGGAAATGTAATGGATTTTCAGGAATTAGACCACAGAGGCTATAAAATGTCAATGGGTATATTTTCTATAACACATTGTATGTAATTTTGTTTCCTAATATTGATCTTGAAATTTGTGTAACTTTAAATAATTTTTCATTGTAACCATAGGTTTGACACTAAAAATAATTAGATATTATTTTACCACTTAAGTTTATTGAGTAGAATTAAAATTAAATACAATGTAGCTTTTTGTTCCTTTGTTTTCAGTATTGGTCTCTAAGTATTAAAAAAAATAATGTTTACTAAACCTAGGGATTTTTTCCCCCATTCAAATGAAGGAAAACTGTTCAATATAAATACTTATCTAGAACCATAATAGTACAGAGGAGCAGGATTGAAATCAATCAAACCATAATAGATATGACACATTGTCAAAGGATATAATACAGATGCCTTGGTTTTTCCACACAAGCTTATGAATTCACTGTACTTTTTTTTTTTTTTTTTTTTTTTGAGACTGAGTCTTACTGTGTCACCCAGGCTGGAGTGCAGCAGTGTGATCTCAGCGCACAGCAACCTCCACTTCCCGGGTTCAGGCGATTCTCCTGCCTCAGCCTTCTGAGTAGCTGGGATTATAGGTGCCTGCCACCATGCCTGGCTAATTTTTGTATTTTTAGTAGAGACAGGGTTTCACCATGTTGGCCAGGATGGTGTCAAACTCCTGACCTCAAGCGATCCACCCATCTCGGCCTCCCAAAGTGCTGGTATTACAGGTGTGCGTGAGCCACCGTGCCTGGCCTAATTCACTGTACTTTTTAAAAGTAACAGTAGAAAATAATCAGAGATCCAAAATACCTGGTTTTAATTACTTTGAAGTTCAAATGTTCTATTCCTTTGTCTGTATTGTTATATTGCATTTGTATTAGAGAAGGTAAAATATAAAATCGATGCTCTGAAGAGTATCATCCCCATCAGTTATCTTCCATGGGATGCTAACTTAACAGACTAGCAAAATTGGAAACTTTGTGCCTTCAACTGTTGAAGTGGTTACAAAGATCAAAAAGATACAAGCTGCTTCCAAAAAGATCCAAGTCCAGTAGTAATAACAAAACACAAACTATTGTGAGTAGTAAATGCTGTAATTGTGTTGTGTTAAGAATAGGTGAGAATACGTAAAATTTACCATTTTGACCACTATTAAGTATACAGTTCTATGTTATTAAGTACATTCACACTATTGTTCAACCATCACCATCATCCATCTTCAGAACTTTTTTATCTTCCCCAGCTGAAACTCTGTGTCCATTAAATAATAACTACCCGTTCTTCTTTTCCCTGCTTCTGGTAACAGCTATTCTACTTTCTGTCTATGAACTTGACTACTTTAGTTTTCCTATTATTAAACAGTCTTTGTGACCACTAGCCCAGCACATAGTAGGTATTCCATAAATTTCTAAATTAAATGGCATTTAGGAATTGAAAGGCATTGCTTATGTCAGTGGATTGACTATATATTTTATATGTACCCAAACTGCCAATTATTGTTATAATAACCTTGTTAATTCATAGAAAACCTTTTGTTTTCTCAAGTATTTTTTATTTAAATTCTTTTCACATAGTTTATCTTTTTTTTAGACTGAATCTGGATATGGATCTGAATCCAGCTTGCGTCGACATGGCTCAATGGTGTCCCTGGTGTCTGGAGCAAGTGGCTACTCTGCAACATCCACCTCTTCATTCAAGGTGTATAGTTAATGGATGCCTTAAGTTAAACCAACATAAATTGAGCTTAGTATTGGATGTTGTGAACAGAATATACTTGATAATTTTTGAACAAGCTTTTTAATAATATAATTTATTTGAACTTATTAAAGAAAAACTTAAGGTATAAAATAATAACTCATACAAATGAACACGTCACTGATTTTATTTCATTCATTTATTAGGTAAAACATAAAAAAACTGGTTCAAAGGAAAATCTGAAGAACTGAAACGATTTGCAAATGTGTGCAAAACTGGTCAATATCCACAGATTAATAATCAGTGCTTCTGCACCAGACAAAATTCATTTGCATCTCTATGAACAAGAATTATTTATACTACTCAGTTTTTTACTAGAAGAGTTGTAAAATAGCTCAAATGCAGTGAAAGGCAAAAGTGTCTGTATGATCAAACAGTACTTTCCCAAGGGTACCATAAATGACAGCTCACCATTACTTTGAAAGGACACTAGTAATATTTTTGCCCATTTCAAAGTCTTTCACAGTTGTTCCTCACAATTTTGTTTAATTTGAAAATATCAAATGTTATATTTGCAAACTGTCAGGTGTTTGCAATTTATTATTTATTTATTATTTATTATTTATATATTATTTATTATTTATTATTAATAAGAAATAAATAATACTTTCTTATTTTCTATAAAAAATAAGGCTTTTTTATAAGTGATATCACTTGCAAGGTTATCACTCCTAAGTGACTTATCACTATCAAGCCAATAGATTAGTCAGTTTCAAGCCTATTCCTAGAAGTATTATATTGAACTAGACAGCTCTCCTTATCCCATGCCCTCAGTTATAAGGTGCAGACCTTAAAAGTTGATGAAATACCATAGGACCAAATAAAATCCAGTTTTGTTTTACTTGAATTACATCTCCCTATTTTGTGTTTTGCAGAAAGGCCACAGTTTACGTGAGAAGTTGGCTGAAATGGAAACATTTAGAGACATCTTATGTAGACAAGTTGACACGCTACAGAAGTACTTTGATGCCTGTGCTGATGCTGTCTCTAAGGATGAACTTCAAAGGGATAAAGGTTAATTAGGCTATTACCACTATTTTTACTTGGAAAATGAATGGATTAAAAGCCTCTTGATCTCAAAGGGTAATGTCTTTAAGTGATAAAGGTATCTATAGTCATTTTTTGCTGCAAACCCCCAGTGAAACAGATTTCAGTGTCCTTGTAACTTGGGTACTTCAGTTACACATACTAATTCATTTTGATCATCCATACCAGATGCCATTGAAGACCTTTATTTTATTTATTTATTTTTTGTTGAGACATGGTCTCATTCTATAGCCCAGGCTGGAGTGCAGTGGCACGATCGTAGCTTACTGCAGCCTCGAACTCTTGGCCTCAAGCAATCCTCCTACCTCAGCCACCCAAGTAGCTAGGACTACAGGTGTGCGTCACCACACCCAGCTAATTTATTTTTCTATTTTTTATAGAGATGGAGGTCTCACTATGTTGGTCAGGTTGGTCTTAAACTCCTGGCCTCAAATAGTCTTCCCACCTTGGCCTCCCAAAGTGCTGGAATTATAGGTGTGAGCCACTACACCAGGCAGAGATTTTCAAATGATACTCTTTATTCCATTAAAAAATGGTATCATCTTGGTAATATGGAGCATTTCACATTATTATTATGTCTGATAAATTTACCCCATGATGAGTCTTAGAGGAGATAAGTATATGTTAAATCCTTCAGGTCTGAAATCAGCCAGTTGATCTCTTTCTCCTTCTTCCTCTCGTTTCTCTTTTTCTCCCCTTTCCTTTCTTTTTGTCTTTTCCTCTCTCTCTCTTTTTTTTTTTTTCTGAGACGGAGTCTCGCTCTGTCACCAGGCTGGAGTGCAGTGGCGTGATCTCAGCTCACTGCAACCTCCGACTCCCTGGTTCACGCGATTCTCCTGCCTCAGCCTCCCAAGTAGCTGGGATTACAGGCACGCACCACCATGCCCAGCTAATTTTTGTATTTTTAGTAGAGACTGGGTTTCACCGTATTGGCCAGAATGGTCTTAATCTCCTGACCTCGTGATCTGTCCACCTCGGCCGTCCAAAGTGCTGGGATTACAGGTGTGAGCCACTGCGCTTGGCCTCCTCTCTCTCTCAATCTCTCCCTTTCTCTACCCTTTTTCTCATAGAAGAAGAAATCAGTAATAGAAACCAAAATAATAATTGTATATACATTTAAAAATAATTTTATTGTTTTTATTTAAAAGAAACAAGATATCTTCAATTAACTTTTAGTGTTAGGTTTATAGTTTAACTTTCCTTTGTTAGTGCTGAAAATGCTGCTGATGTCAACATTGTTCTTCAGCTTTTCACTTAATTTATTGTGAACTACTTTACCATTATTACCAAATAGGACTAAGTTCATTCCCAGTATAACTAAGTGGCTTGACATGGTTTCATTTCTCTTTCTTATTAAATGTGTTTGATCTGGATCCAAGTTCTTTTTGTCTATTCTATATTCCCTTTTTCTGCCGCCTTTGGATGAAGTTTTTATATATATATAAAATTCCACTTTATCTCCTTTGTTGGCTTCTTAGCTATAACTCATGGTTTTATTATTTTATTGGCTACTTTAAGGTTTATAGTTTGCATATTTAACTTACCTCAGTCTACCTTCAAGTAATATACCACTTTATGTGTAGTATCAGAACCTTCCAATAATGTATTTCTTTGTCCTCACTCCTGAGGCAAGAATCTTCTGAGTTCTCACCAATTCCCTGTGAATTACAAGGTTTTCCAGTCTGCATTATAAAGCAGATAATTTTCCCTGCTCCCATGTAAGCTTCAAGTGCTGTTTCTTGGAATCCTTTAAGAAGGTTCTATCCCTTGCCTTTATAGTTTGCTCACTTGCATGTGCTATCAGTACTCTGCAGAGTACTCAGGGGTAGCCTTCTGCCATTCTCCAGTGTTCTCTGTCTGTCCAGTTCTCTCCTCTCCAGTACTCTGCCTTGTGAACTATTGCTAGTTGCCTTTGTCTCTGGGTGCTCAGCTTCATCTCATTTCAGGGAATCCAGAAGGCTCCTCCTGGGTTTCCTGTCCTTACTGTACAGTTTGGAAACTCCTAAAACAATGAGCTAGAGCAGACATAGAGTTCACTTCATTTGTTCCCCAACTATTAAGGATCACTGTCCTTTTTTGCCTGATAGCCAGTGTCTTGAAAAGCATTGTTTCATATATTTTGTCCAGTTTTTACTTTTATGCTAGAGAGTAAATTCAATCCTGGTTATTTCATCTCGAACAGAAGCAGAAATCTGTATTCCTTTTAAAGTTTCTCAATTTTGTGTACATTTAGTAGCCTGGAAGTTATTTTCTGTTTTTATTTATTTGTTTGTTTATTTATTTATTTTGTAGACAGTCTCCTTCTGTTGCCCAAGCTAGAGTGCAGTGGAATGTTCATAGCGCCCTGTGACCTCAAACTCCTGGGCTCAAGTGATCCTCCTACCTCAACCTCCCAACTGGCTAGGACTACAGGCATATACCATCACATCTGGTTAATTTTTAAATTTTTTGTAGCGACGAGGTCTTGCTATGTGGCCCAGGCTGGTCTTTAAACTCCCAGCCTCAAGGGATTCTCCCACCTCACCTGCCCAAAGTACTGGAATTACAGGCTTGAGCTATTGCGCCTGGCCTTGAAGTCCTTTCTATTTGTTAATATAAAAACTTTTATTAAAGGTTTTGGTTCATTAATGTGTGACTTTTTCCCCCTCTAAAAATAAAAAACACCTGAACTTCTGTTTCTCCTTCATTAAAAGAGAATACCTTTTAATCAATTTAAATGTTACAGATTAGCTTTATTATACTTGCAAGTAGTCCTTTAATCAAAAACAGGGCACATATAGAATATGATGCCTTGTTTATCTTTTTTTTTTTTTTTTTTGAGACGGAGTTTCATTCTTGTTGCCTAGGCTGGAGTGCAATGGCACAATCTCGGCTCACCGCAACCTCCGCTTCCCAGATTCAAGCGATTCTTCTGCCTCAGCCTCCCTGGTAGCTGGGATTATAGGCATGTTCCACCACACCTGGCCAATTTTGTATTTTTAGTAAAGACAGAGTTTCTCCATGTTGGTCAGGCTGGTCTCAAACTCCCGACTTCAAATGATCCGCCCGCCTCGGCCTCCCAAAGTGCTGGGATTACAGGTGTGAGCCACTGCGCCCGGCCAGTGTTTATCTTAATGGTCCATACCAATAGTGTATAGTATTAGAAGGACAAAAGTGATGGTGAAAAAGTAGAAGTTGGGATGCAGTGATAACCAGGTTGTGTAGATGACTTAAAAAATATTAGACATTACACTGAATCTTTTCTGCTACATGTTTAAATAAACAGCAAAATGTAGACTGATGTATTAGTTTGCTAGGGCTGCCATATCAAAGTACCACAGACTGGGTGGCTTAAACAACAGATTTATTTTCTCACAGTTCTGAGATAAAGGTATTGGCAGGGTTGGTTTCTTCAGAGGGCCATGAGGGAAAAACCTGTTCCAGGCCTCTCTTCTTGGCTTATAGGTAGCCAGCTTCTCCCTATATCTTCACATCATCATCTTTCCCTTTGTATGTATCTATGTCCAAATTTCCTCTGCATATTGTACAGTCATAGTGGATTAGTGCCCATCCTAATGACCCCATTTTAACTTAATTACTGCTTTACAAACCTTGGCTCCAAATAGCCATATTCTAAGGTACTGGAGATTAAGGACTTCAACATATGAATTTCTGAGACACAATTCAGCCCATAACAATTGATTTCCCTACAAATGTTATTTATGAGATACCAACTGATTGATTGATCCTTTGATTTTTATTTGAGACATGGTCTCCCTCTGTCACCCAGGCTGGAGTGCAGTGGCACAATCTCGGCTCACTGCAACCTCCACCCCCCAGGCCCAAGCAGTCCTCCCGCCTCAGCTTCCCCAAGTGGTTAGGACTACAGGCGTGCACCACCACACCCAGCTAATTGTTGTATTTTTTGTAGAGACAGGGTTTTGCCATGTTGCCCAGGCTGGTCTCAGACTCCTGAGCTCAAGCAATCTGCTTACAAGTGTGAGCCACCTGCTAAGCCTGAAATACTGATGTTTTTAAGAATATATGCTGGGTATAAGGACATGGACCATAATTTCCTACTTGGCAGAGCAGAGTTGCTGACCTGAGTTTAAACGATCTCTGTGGATATACTGTCATTAAATTATTAAAACTAAGTTTATGACTTAAATAATTTTAAGAATCACTGTCTGTCTTTATGTATATCATTCAGTAAGATTTAATTAACATTTTAAGTCTAGATACTCTGGGGATTACAGAAGTGGCAGACATCACCTCTTACCTAAACACATTGTTTAATTTTAAAAACAATACATATATACCACATTAAAAGTAAAATTTCTTCTAATCTTACTCTTCTATTTATTGTTTAATGACTTGAAGTAGATTTCTCAACATTTCTCAACACCTGTTTCCTCAGCTATAAAATGGTTATTATATCTAGCACCTGTGATTGTGAGAATTAAATGATAATGTATATGTTAGCACTGTGTTTAAAAGCAAAAACTCAAATAATAGCTGTTACTAATATAGTTAATTTGGATTATTGCTGGGGTGACAGGAAGCAGAAATGTACAAGATCCAAAGGTGGGATTTAGCCTAACAGACTTGAATGTTGGTAAGGGAGGCCAGTGTGACTGGAATGGAGGAACTTTGTATTAGGATGATGGTTTCAAACCATGTGAGATATCCCTAAGAGTTCTGTAAAGTTGCCTCAAGGATGCACAAGGAGTTCTTTCGGGGAAAAAAAGGGAAGTCCACTCTTTTAGCTTATTTTCATCATTTTTATATATTACTGGCCTTAAAAATATCTTTTAAAAAGCTTTAAAAAGCTGAAAATCGCTGTTTGATGCTGGTAGGCTATTAGGTGGAGAATATTGAACACAGAAACAGTTGCGATTTAATCTAAAAAATAATGTTCACATTGGTAATTTGAAAAGTTACTGTTTAGGCAAGGATATAAGTTGAAGTTAATATTTTTAAAACATTAATCATTGTAGGTAATTGTAACATAGATTAGAATGGTGAAAGACTTTAGATAGGGGAAAATTATGTGGTAACCAATTGTAGCAATGT
Source organism: Macaca mulatta (assembly GCF_049350105.2). Classification (NCBI taxonomy): domain Eukaryota; kingdom Metazoa; phylum Chordata; class Mammalia; order Primates; family Cercopithecidae; genus Macaca; species Macaca mulatta. The sequence continues at coordinate 81,820,675 of NC_133411.1, read as the reverse complement.
AAACATCTGTAAATGAGCCCCTAGATAAGCATGAAGAATAGAGGAAATCCATTAGAGGGGAGTTACCATGATTAATTTTTGTAATGTTTTATAGTATTCCCCATGTACTATGTTAAATACTTTAATTATCTGAATATAATTTTATAATAACCTTATGTAGGTATAAGTATTAATCCCTTTTTATAGACGAGAGAACTGCACAGAGAAGCTAATCAACAATGTTAGCATAGCTGGTTTGTTTACGGAACTACTTTTAGTAATAGACATTTCTTTAGAGAAATTGTATAGGAGATGTGAACCTAGTGTTAGTATAAGAAGTCACAGGAAAATAAGGAGTCATTAGCATAAAAATAGTTGGAGTCATAACAGTGAATAAATGCCCATGGGGTAGAAGGATAAATATCTGAGGAAGGAGACTTGAAGTTTGCCCACAGCTAAAGAGTAAAGGGAAATTTAATTTTTAAAACGAACATAATATAGGGTCATGTTAGCAAGATGTGAGAATCATCAAGGCTGTTTGGTCTTGTCAAGTAGAAATTTGACATGTAAGCATGAGCAGTGTCAAATACAGCATAGGCGTCAAGAAAGAGATGGGAGCAAACCATAAAAACAGATTTTATTAAACAGTAGTTAACCTTTGAAAAACCTTTTGTTTTTGTTTTTGTTTTTTCTTTGAGACAGAGTCTTGTTCTATCGCCCAGAGTGGAGTGCAGTGGTGCACTCATAGCTGCAGTCTCCAACTCCTGGGCTGTTTTGTAGAGATGAGGTCTTGCTGTTTCCCAGACTGGTCTCAAACTCCTGACGTCAAGTGATCCTCCCACTTAGGCCTCCGAAAGTGCTGGGATTACAGGCTTGAGCCACCACGCCCAGCCTGAAAAAACTATTCTGTATCTGTTTTGGGGGTGGAGGGTTACGGTAAAGGGGTAGAGGAAGATTTAATGTGCTGGTGGCTGAGAAATATTTGGGTGGCAAAAATAAATAGTAGTTTGGCTGATATTGTAATCATCTCGGGAAGCTTTAAAAAAGAAATAATTGTATCATACCCTTCACCGTAGTCTCAACTAAACCAGAATATTCAGGGGTTAAGGGGAGAGAGAGAGATTAAGGTTTTGTTCTTTAAAAGTTCCTTAATAGGTAGATAACCAAAAGTTCCTTGATACGTGGATACCCTCTCTAGTTATGAGCTAGCATTATAAACAAGCCTTCTGAAGGCAGAAGGAAAGCACAGCAGAAAGCGGAAAACAAATGCTATATAGAAGGCTTTTGAGTTTTCCAAGAAAACAAGTCCTTCAAATTGGGAGAATAGGTCAAATCTAGAGCAAACAAAATATCTGCTGCTACTGTAGAAAAGAATGCATGAAGGTAGAATTGAAGAGTGAGTAACAAACTGCTTTAATTTTTCATTGATATGATGCAAAAAAAGTAGGGAAATTTGAGAAGGCCCCGGGAAGTAAGGATCTCAAAAGGTACTTGAAGGTCATCTTTATGGGATTATGCCAGGGGACTAATTTAGGAATAGTCGTATTGTAACTTCAGCTGATGGTCAGCATGGTTTTTTATCTGAATATGGTTTAAAAATAATGTATCTAAAGACATTCCACAGCATATTTATTGAGCATATCAGATCTTACTCATCTTTGTATTTTCACTGGTAATCAAGGTATGCTCATATTGAAGTCTATAGGAATGATGGAAATGGAAAAGACAAAGAATTGAATATTGAGATCACAGCCAGGTAGAAATGAATACAAGGTATTAATAGATAATAGCAGTTTATGATTTGTAAAAGTTGTTATAGATGATTGGCAACATTTTCAAGTGATTATTAAAAAACGAAATAGTCCAGTAATTAGAAAATGGCAGTACAGAAGATTTTCTATGGTGATTCCTACCATTTAATCGAAGGAGGGAAATAAGGTATCAAATTGGGCTCTGCATCCATAAAAAAGACAGCTAAGATAGATGAGATGTTCCTTATAGAGCCATGGTGCTCCTGAGGTAAAAAGATAAAGGCAGTAAGTAAGACATTAGTTTAAAATGTAGATTCCTTCTTTATAAAGGGAGTTCCTCAAAAGATAGATAAAGGAGCCATGTAGGCTGGGTGCAGCGGCTTACACCTGTAATCCCAGCATTTTTAGAGTCAGAGGTGGGCAGATTGCTTGAGCTCAGGAGTTCGAAACCGGCCTGGGCAACATGGTGAAACCTCGTCTCTACAAAAATTAGCTGGGCTGGTGGTGTGCGAGGCTGGATTGCTTAAACCCGGGAGGTGGAGGTTGCAGTGAGCTGAGATCGTGCCACTGCACTCCAGCCTGGGCAACAGAGCCAGACACTGTCTCACAAACAAGAAGAAGAAGAAGCCGTGAAAAGCTTGATAAAAGCAGGAAATAATGTTGGGAGCTAAGATGCAGGAATTTGCATTATGATTGGATGCATAGTACAGAGAATTAAAGTATGTGAGGTAGTAGAAGGGATAGCACGTAGAAGAAAGAGGTATGTTAAAGTAGAACAAAAGAGATTCTGTTTTTTCTGCAATTAGAGAAGCTAAAAGGGATGTCCAGGTACAGATATACACTGGGATGAATGAAAATTGATATCTGCAAGTCATTATATTTTCCCTGCACATCCAGAAATAGTATATTTAAGAACTCTCGGCTGGGTGTGGTCACTCACGCCTATAATCCCAGCACATCGGGGGGCTGAGGCGGGCAGATCACGAGTTCAGGAGTTTGAGACCAGCCTGGCCAACATAGTGAAACCCCTTCTCTACTAAAAATACAAAAATACTGGCTGGCTGTGGTGGCACACACCTGTAGTCCTAGCTACTTGGGAGACTGAGACAGGAGAATTGCTTGAACCTGGGAGGCAGAGGTTGCAGTGAGTGGAGACCATGCCACTGCACTCCAGCCTGGGTGACAGAGTGAGACTCCATCTACAAAAAAGAACTCTCAGAGGCAAGCTAAGGTGTCTTCTGCATAGAAGGTACCTTTTATAGTCCTGCTCAGTCCTTCTGGTCCTGTTACAGAGTTGAAATGGCCCCATGTAAGGGAGCAAGATATAGGAAGACTACAGGGTGAAATAATTCATAACTCAGTAACCTTCCCTTACACAAATGAGAATGAATGTGGTTTAAAAATAATGTATCTAAAGACATTCCACCACATATTTATTGAGCATACCTTGATTACCAGTGAAAATACAAAGATGAGTAAGACTTCATACTCACAAAATCAGAATCCAGAGTAAAATGACTCAGTTGAACATAAGAATAGACATTAATTTCTGTTTCTTTTCATCCTAATTTCCTTAAATATATTTTATTTAGTGGTAGAAGATGATGAAGATGACTTTCCTACAACGCGTTCTGATGGCGACTTCTTGCATAATACCAACGGCAATAAAGAAAAGTGTAAGTAATACATTTTTCCCCTCAGCTGGATAAAGTATACTTTCAGAAGTTATGTAACAACTCACAAAGAATAATTACCTGATTGATTAATTTTTATAAAAGCAATAGAACTGCTGGAATCCAAGTGAAAATAGCTTCCAAGACATGTAGGTAAAAATCACATTCTGACATTATGTAATAATGGTGACATTTACATATGGATGTCCAGCTGTCCCAACATCATTTGCTGAAAGGACAATTTTTTTTTCCCTTGTCTTGGCACCTTTGTGAAAAACTGATAGGCTATAAATGCGAGTGTTTATTTCTGCACGCTCAATTCTGGTGAGTTGATGTACGTGTCTATTCTTATTAAGAAAATACAAGCTTTAAAAAAGCTTTATTGAAATATAATTGACATACCATTTAAAGTGTATTATTTGACAAATTTGGATATTTTCATAAAACTATCAACACAATCAGTTCTTCTCATTGCTCAGTAGTGTTTTATTGTATAGATATACCATAGTTTGTGTATCTAGTCATTCACTGGTAGATATTTGGGTCAGTTACAGTTTTGACTGTTACAAATAAAACTGCTATGAGCATTCATATACAGTTCTTTTCATGGAAATTTATTTTATTTATTTTGGGTAAATACCTAGGAGTAGAATGTTCTCATCGTATGGCAGATATATATGTGTTTAATTTTTAAAGAAACTGCCGAACTGTTTTTTACCAGCCACATATGAGAGTTCCAGTTCCTCCACATCCCCACCGGCACTTAGTATGGTCAGTCTTCAAATTTCAGTCATTCTAATAGGTGTGTAGGGATATGTCATTGTGGTTTTAATTTGCATTTCCATACTAACTAGTGATATTAAGCATCTTTTCATGTTTTTATTTGCCATTTATATCTTCTCTTCGGTGAAGTGTGTGTTCACATTTTTTGCTCATGTTGGGGTTGGTGTTTATTATTATTTTTTGTTTTTTATTTTTTTTTTGAGACGGAGTTTTGCTCTTGTTGCCCAGGCTGGAGTGCAGTGGGGTGATCTCGGCTCACTGCACCCTCCGCCTCCTGGTTTCAAGCGATTCTCCTGCTTCAGCCTCTTGAGTAGCTGGGATTATAGGCATACACCACCACACCCGGCTAATTTTGTATTTTTAGTGGAGACGGAGTTTCTGCATGTTTGTCAGGCTGGTCTCAAACTCCCAGCTTCAGGTGATCCGCCCACCTTGGCCTCCCAAAGTGCTGGGATTACAGGCGTGAGCCACCGCGTCCGGCTGTTGTTCATTATTAGTGAGCTTTGAGTTTACTTCATAATTCTGGATAGAAGTCCTTTATTAAACATACGCCACACAAGATTTTCTCCCAGTTTGTGGCTTATCTCTTTATCCTCTTAAGAGTATTTTCAAGAGCAGAAATTTTACATTTTGATGAGGTTTGACAATTTGTTCTTTAATGGGTTATACCTTTACTGTCATCTCTCTAATAGTTTTTAAAGTCAAAAGTGTCATTTCATTTATAAGGATTCTACTAAAATGATTTCTTATTAACTATAGAATATTACACTTTCTTGTTTGCATCTTTGAGTTTTAAGATTTTTTGTTTAATTCAAAAACTAACCATGAATTAAAATGATAAAATTGAAACATAAAAGGCATTGAGTTTAAGTAAGTGCATTGGTCCTGATTTAAATTTGTATGTTTATTTTTAAATTGTATATTATTTTATTAGGTTCTTTAGTTTATCTTCAGATATTTTTTAAGTTCTAGGTTTTTCAAAATATAAGGTAGTTCTTGCCATAATTAGGTCCTACTCTAAGCTGTCAGAATGTTATTGTTAAAGTATTGCTCCTCCTACCATTTGATTAATTGGGTGCAGCACAGCAAATAAATTTCAGGAAACAGAATCTAGAAAAAAAAAGGACTTGAAAGTACATATGCTGCCACAAAGCTTCTTTGCTCATAGAGCTTGCATAGGAGATTTTTAAATGTTGGCCTACAGGAGGAAAATTAAAATCCCAAAATCTGCTCTGACTTGCTAATTTTCTAAACATTTTCTAATCTTAAATTGTGATGAATTATTTCTTCATTAGAAATATTTTCAGTGAATAACTTTCATTTTCAGTATTTCCACATGTGACACCAAAAGGAATTAATGGTATAGACTTTAAAGGGGAAGCGATAACTTTTAAAGCAACTACTGCCGGAATCCTTGCAACACTTTCTCATTGTATTGAACTAATGGTTAAACGTGAGGACAGCTGGCAGAAGAGACTGGATAAGGTAAGACTAAGGTTTTTTTTCTTTTAAAAATAATCACACTTTAAGTTTTATGTATTGTTTGAATATGTAAACCAAGCTAACTTCTTAGGGAAAAATCTTGGGTTGATAGAAATAGCAGGTGATACTAGTACTCTGAAGCTTTATGGGCATCTTAAACTCGTTTGCCTAACAAGATTCACCAGTTACTTGTTTAATTACTATACAGTATGCTTTCTTGAAAGATTTGCTATAAAAGTTTTTGTGATGATGTTAGTAATGATTTGGAATAGAAGTGTTGAGCCATTTAACATTACCCACCTTCAAGTGTATGATGTATGAAACTGCATTTAAGGCATACGAACTAACTTATATGCCAATTTACAAAGTTAAACATTTACTTATTACAATAATACTCATGTGTTTTTTCCATGGTCAGTGATATCATTTCACATACATTATGTTGTTTGAGCATTTGCCCTATGTTCACATTTTCCCACCTTTGTTTAAACTGCAGCACTGATAATATTACAGTATGACTCTTTAGTTTCTAGTGTGAAGTATGGCTCAGTGGATTTGTTAAGTAGGAAAACTTCTATTTATAATTCAGCTTTAGAAACATAGTAAAATATTAGAATTGAAACATACCTTAAAGTTCCAGTCCAATGCCATCATTTTATAGAAGAAGGAATTGAGGCCCAGAGGCTTGTCAAAAGGTGAAAAGTAACAGAGTTAGAGGCATTTTTCTCTATATTTATATATCAGCTCTGGATACCAGATTAGATATCAGCCAGAATCGTATTCATTCTGAGTTATATTGCTTGCAGAGTTTGAAGGCCTTTGAATTTGATCAGGACACTGAGGAAAGCAGTGTTAGCAGTATGTGTTTAGGAAGGTTCCCATGTTTTAGAAGAAAAGAGAACAGTTCAGAATGCACAAGTGCAGGTGAGAGTAAGCCATTTTGATTAGGAATATGTCTTCTTTTAAAACAGGCAATGAAAACATCCTTTTAAAGTATAGAAAATTTATTATCATCCTGGAGCCAGACTATTATATCTTCGAAGATTTCAACTCTGTACTCAGTGTGTATCAAATTGAATTATTAGAAGAGTCCCTGTTCACACAAAAAAACAATGTGTTGAAAAACATTAGACTGATGCCTGAATACATTAGACTGATGGTTCAAGAGTATCATTCAACTTCTCCAGACTAGCTTATTTCCAACTTTTTGGCAACTTTCTCTCTCTTTAGTCTCTTTTTCCTTCACTAAGAGATTGTATTATTTGGTCACATACTCTAACCACATTGCCTAAAATAAATTTTTTTAAACCTTTGCACGTTATATAACACGACTTCCTGATTTTTTTAGCATTCAAGTTTATTTGCCATGTTGAAAAGGGGAGATAGATTTTTGATTGCTTTCAGCATTGTTTATCTTACCAGTTCCCTTTCTTTATTGGGTAGCAATGAGCAGAGCAAACCAAAGATCTGCAGAAAAAAACTATTTTTATTGCTTCTCCATGCAACACTCTTCACCAAAGAACAGCCAGAAAATATGGCAGTATTGGTTAAAATCTGGACACTACTGTGTTTTATAGTCTTCTTACAAATCTATCTGATGTCAAATTTTATTAACTTTTTCCACTGTAATTTTTTCTCAAGGTTGAAATAACTGGATCCCAGTTACATTTTACATGGAATGTAAGTGTGTGTGTATTTGCACATGTGTGTACACACAGTATGTGTGTGTTCATATATATATATATATATATAAAAAAAATATATGCAGGGTATGTGTGTATTTATTGGTAATCAACTCTATTCAAGAACTTTCTAATCTTTTGTATGTAGTGTGTGTGTGTGTATATATATACACACTAAAGACTAGAAAGTCCTTGAATAGAGAAAGTTGTTTATCAACAAATATGTCTTTCAGGTAATTCTTAGAATTGAGAAAGAAAGTACAATGATAGCAATATGGTTTCACTGAAATTGTTTCATTCAGGTGCTGTGTGCTTGACTCTAAGCTAGGAATGGGAAAACAGTGATGAGCAGGAAATAGTCTCTTTAGGGGCTTAAAATCTAATGAGAACAATTAAATCGGTGATAATAACAGCTACTATTAAATTCTACTATTTAATAGTAGAATTGTCTATATTATACTCTTATGTAGACTTATAATGTCAGTTCCAGGATTCTTTCAGCTAATTGAAAATACTATTTTGTAGTGATGATTTTTATTGGTTACCTATAATAATAATCCTTTCTACTGTAGAAGAAGTGTACTTAATTGTTAGCCAGTCATGTCCAGGAAGACCAAAAATTCTAAAATTAGGCAATTATGGTTAACAATGTTAAGGAGAGATAACCTGTTCATTGAAGATACATTTGCTTACGTTATTAGACTTACAGGTGTGTAATTTTACAGACATTTTCACTTTCCTGTAAGTCTTTAATATTTTCCTGTAAGTCTTTATTGCTGTGCTGTGCATTTTTGTTTTATTCATTTAAAATGTATTACATACATAGAAGGAAATGTACCAATCTTAAGTATACTACTTGATTTTTTTAATGTTTGTATACACCCCTTTAACCATAGTCAGATCAAGATATGTAACTTTTCTAGCACCCTAGAAGGTAACTTCATGCTCCTTCCTATTCCATATCATACCACCACCCCAATAGGTGATCATATGGTTTTAACCTATGTCATTATAGATTAGTTTTGCCTGTTCTGGGACAACATATAAATTGAATCATACAATATACTTTTGAGTCAGGCCTTCTCTTTCCCTCAACATTGGCTGTGAGAGTCATTCATGTTGTTATATTTAATAGTAGTTTATTCTTTTTTATTGCTATACAGTATTTTATTATATGATAACTTTTTATTGTATGACTTCAATTTGCTTATCGCTTTTCCTGTTGGTGGACATTTAGGTTTTTTTCATTTTTTGGCTATCATGAATAAAACTGCTATGAGAGTTCTTGGGGCATATCTTTAGGTATATTTCTTATACCTTGGAGTAGACTTATTTATCCATGGGGGTATATGCTTAACTTTAGTGAATACTAATGATTTTCCAAAGTGATTAAATTAATATTTCTACCAGCAATGGGTGAGGATTCCAATTACTTTTAATTCTTGACAGCACTTGGTATTGTTAGGGATGTGTGGGTGTATGGGTGTTGTTGATGTTCACTCTTGACTGTACTTGGTATTGTGTGTGTGTGTCTGTGTGTATGTGTGTGTGGTGTTGGTGGTGTTTGATTTTGGGGAGAGTCTTTCTTTTTTTGAGAGACAGGGTCTCACTGTGTTGTCCAGGCTGGAGTGCAATGACTATTCACAGGCACAGCCATTAGCACACTGAGCCTTGAACTCCAGGGCTCGGGTGATCCTCCTGCCTCAGCCTCCTGAATGAGCAGGACTACAAGCACATGCCACTGCACCTGGCTTAGTCATTCTGGTGGATCTGTAGTCCCATTTTTTCTTTAGTACAAAAAAATCAATTAATGAAATCTTTGGGTCCAATGAACCCATCGATTCATTGATTTCCACTGTCTTTAATGCTGATGTGGTATTTAGAAGTAGTATGCTTTTTGTGAGTTCAGTTTAGACTTTAATTTAGCCATTAAGTATAGTTATACACTGCATAACGACATTTCCATCAGTGATGGACCACATATACAACTGTGGTCCCATAATATGATAATGGAGCTGAAAAATTCCTCTTGCCTAGTGACTTCTTGATGATCCTGACCCTGTGTAGGCCTAGGCTAATGTTTGTGTTGTCTCTTAGTTTATAACAAAAAAGTTTAAATTGTAGAAAAATGCTTGTAGAATACAGTATAAAGAAAGAAAATATTTTTGTGCTGCTGTACAATATGTTTATGTGTTAAGTTATCTTACTACAAAAGACTCAAAAAGTTTAAAAAATTAAGTTCATAAAGTAAAAGTTACAGTAAGCTAAGGTTATTATTGAAGAAGGAACATTGTTAAATAAATTTAGTGTAGCCTAAGTATGCAGTGTTTAAAAGTTTATAGTGGTGTGCAGTAATGTCCTGTGCCTTCACATTCATTCACTGTTCACTCACTGACTCACCCAGAGGAACTTCAAATCCTGCAAGCTCCATTCATAAGTGCCCTATACAAGTATACTGTTTTTTATCCTTTATATCATATTTTTCCTGTGCCTTTTCTGTTTAGATTCACAAATACTTACCATCATGTTAAAATTGCCTACAGTATTCAGGGCAGTCACATGCTGTAAATGTTTATAGCCTAGATGTGTAGGTAGGCTATACCATCTAGGTGTATATAAGTACACTCTATGATGTCTGTACAAGAATTAAGTCGTCAGTGACACATTTCTCAGACCGTATCCCCGTGGTGAAGTAACACGTGACAGTAAATTCATGTGGCTTTCATCAGCCTACTTTAGATAACAAGCATAATCTGTTATGATTTTTGATGATCATACTCTTCAGAGTAGTGTTTTTTTGGGAATAAGGGGAAATAGGAAGAGCTGTTGACATTTCCTATTGCCAGAGTGTCCATGAATCCTGGTTTGACCAAGGCAGTTCTTAATTCAGCAAAATTATTACTGACATTCCCTTTCACTTTCAGAAGTGTCATGCTTAGATTAGCCAATAGGGGGACCAAGCAAATCAGTCTTTTAGAAAATGGAATTTGGGCAAGGTTAAAAAAAAAAGAAAGAAAGAAAGAAAAGAAAAAAGCCATATGACTGTACTTGAGGGAATAAAAGCATTAGATTATTTACAAACATAATGGACTCCAGTATCAGTTTTGACCCAGTGAACTCCATTGTTGTGGAAATAAGTTTTATATGGCACCAGCCTTTGTTATTTTAAGTGTTGACCTTGGGTCTTTTAACCTTTTAGAGCTATAGACCCTATCATTAAAAGGAGAGTGTTAAAATAGACCTGAAGTATTTTTCAACTCCAAAATACAGTCTTAAGCAGCAGTGAGAAAGTATAAGGTTTTCTTTCTTAGAATATCTTTTTAGAATTCATTGATCCCACCTACTGAGTTCTTTTCTGGTATTACTTGCTGTTTTTCTTCATACCAAAATAAATGTATCTCTTACTGGGGTTGGTGGGAAGGGGAAATATAAGAATGTATAATAGATATTTCTGATGCTAATTTACCTGGGTTTTTTTTTTTCTTAAGTATACATGCAGTGACTTAACCATTTAAACACATAATCTACTTTTAAGATGATCTTAGTGATGATTTAAATTGTAGGTTGTGGCCAGGTGCAGTGGCTCACACCTGTAATCCCAGCACTTTGGGAGGCTGAGAAGGGTGGATCACGAGGTCAGGAGTTCGAGAAAAGCCTGGCAAACATAGTGAAACCCCATCTCCACTAAAAATAGCAAAGTTACCTGGGTGTGGTGGCACGCGCCTGTAATCCCAGCTACTTGGGAGGCTGAGGCACGAGAGATGCTGGAACCCAGGAGGCAGAGGTTGCAGTGGGCCGAGACCATGCCATTGCACTCCAGCCTGGGTGACAAAGTGAGACTCCATCTCAAAAAATACATACATCCATACATACATACATAGTAGGTTGTAAGTGATTTATAGCCTAGAGAAAAATGTTTTCTTGGGCAGAATAATACTCTCTATTTTTCACAGGAGTGTAATTTTTTTGTGTCAAATTATAAAATTTCAGTGAAATGTAGAGGAATTCCACCTAAAAGACTTCATTGTAATTAAAATACCTGCCTCAAATTACAAATTTTCACTTCTTTTTAATAGGAAACTGAGAAGAAAAGAAGAACAGAGGAAGCATATAAAAATGCAATGACAGAACTTAAGAAAAAATCCCACTTTGGAGGACCAGATTATGAAGTATGAATTTATATTTTGATCTTAGAGAAACACATAGGTCATGTCTATCACAAAAGTGATTTTTTAATAATAGTTTTGTAACTTTATTCTAAATATATAATTTTTTCCTCAGTGTTTATGTTAATTCAGTGTATATTTCGTGATATATAAATGCCAGGCATACTCAAATATATATTTCTTATTGCCTACAAAGTTTAGGCTTTAAAAGGCTTAGTATTAGGCCTGTTCACTTCATAAGACAAATTTGTATCTCCCTGTAAAGATCATTTTTAATGTTATCTACTTTTTTTTTAACATAAAAGGAAACTATAAAGGAAAACTCTGAGTGCTTTGCAGACAAAAGATTTTAGTCTGTACTATACTGTGAGATCTTATCCATAGCTGAACATAAACTGTTCTTATTGTCTTTGTTTGAAAATATCTGATGCCAGCTTTTTTCTCCTTGTGTTTATTTGTTAAACAGGTAATAAAATCTCCTTCTCCATGTATATACACACATATGTTAAAATCTTATAAGCTATCTTTCTATATTAAGAGAAAAAAATGTGTAAGAAATATATTTGGTAATTGCCATTAAACAACGTTAAGACTAGGTGCACTGGCTTACGTCTGTAATCCCAGCACTTTGAGAGGCCAAGGCAGGAGGATTACTTGAGGCCAGAAGTTCAAGACCAACCTGGACAGCATAGCAAGACCTCATCTCTACAAAATAAAATATAAAAATTATCTGGGTGTAGTGGCACATGCCTGTAGTCCCAGCTACTGAGGAGCCCAAGACTGCAGTGAGCTGTGATTGCACCACTCCACTCCAGGCTGGGTGACAGAGCAAGACTTTGTCTCTTAAAAAAAAAAGTGTTGGCCAGCACGGGTGGGTCACGCCTGTAGTCCCAGCACTTTGGGAGGCCGGGGCTAGGGGATCACAAGATCAAGAGCTCAAGACCAGCCTGGCCAATATGGTGAAACTCCATCCCTACTAAAAAAATACAAAAATTAGCCAGGCGTGGTGGCAAGTGACTGTCATCCCAGCTACTCTGGAAGCTGAGGCAGGAGAATCACTTAAACCCAGGAGACAGAGGTTGCAGTGAGCCGAGATTGTGCCGCTGTACTCCAGCCTGGGCAACAGAGCGAGACTCCGTCTCAAAAAAAAAAAAGTGTTGCTGTTTCTGAAATGAGCAGTTAAAAATGGGATATCAAGGAGTATCATTGAGGTGGAATAGAAGAATAAAGTAGTTGTAGTTATATTTATGAAAACAGAAGAAAAATTTCTTGCTACTTTTGCTCTAGAAAGGAAAACTAAACAGCTGCTCTGCTGTTGCTGAATTGTTTTATATTGGAATCAATTTCCAACTGTGATAGTACATTCTGATGAGACTTAAATTGCAATATTTTTTAATTGTTCTCAATTTATCCCTTCTAAAATGTATTAAAATTACATAATTAGCTATCCTCTGAGGTTTTAATATGAGGTATTATAATGATTATTTTTATTCTGAAACTAAACAAATTATTTTGCTATTTTAGGATTATTATTTTGGAAGAAATACCAACTTTTTAAAGTACCTTATTTTTTAATATTATAAATAAAATGTATATTCATTATAGGAAGATTATACAAATAAGCCAATAAAGCCCATGTTTTAAATTTAACAATAGTTGTACAGTTTATCATCTACCAGTAGTATGTAAGTATAATTTGTATACATATTTATCTCTGCTTCGATCAACACAGGTTTGTTTGTTTTTTTTTTTTCCCAGGGGGAGAGGACGGGGTGGAGGGAAGAGGGGCCTTGTGCTAGGTACATTCATTTACTAGTTTCAAAGCCAAAAAATTGCTTTATGTATGTGATTGAGCATTTTAAAACTTATGTTTATCAGACATTCTTTTTTTTATTTTTTAATTTTATTTTACATTGGAAGTACACACAGATGTTTGTTACATGAGTATATTGTGTACTGGTAGAGATTGGGCTTCTAGTGTGCCCATTACCCAAATAGTGAACATTATACCAAATAGCTAATTTTTTAACTCTCACCCCTCCCTCCCACCCTTCCTTCTTTTAGAGTCCCTAGTGTCTGTCATTTCCATCTTTATGTCTGTGTGTACCTATTATTTAGCTCCCATTCATAAATGAGAACATGCAGTATTTGATTTTCTGTTTCTGAGTTAATTTGTTCCGGGACCAAACTGAGGGTCGGGTTGCTATTTCTGCGGCCCAATAGCAAGATGCAGATGAACTAGAGAGGAAGAGAGTTATTTCTGTAACTGGTTACAGGGAGAAGGCCTGTACATCATCAGCAGACCAACTCCAAATTACAAAGTTTTCCAGAGCTTATATACCTTCTAAGCTATATGTCTACCTGTAAGTGTGCATTCATCTAAAGACCTAAGTTATTAACTTCTTTTAATCTATAATTAAGATCTGAGTCCTGAAGACCTTCCTTTGGAGCCTTGGAAAAGTACTAGGGTGATTACCCTTATCATATCTCCTACTAAATCATGTAGATTTGAGGAGTTCTTTCAGACCGCTAATAAACTTGTTTGTGGAGGACTGGGGAGTTTCTTCAGACCCACGGTAAAACTTGTTTAATCCTAAGTGGGTCCTATTAAGAATTCCTTCATTATTTTGTCACGCTTTAAGGCCCAGGAAAGGCCTAGGCAAAACTCGTGATGGACTTTTGTTACATGCCAGCCTTTGTTTAAGGGCACTGGCTTTTAATATTTAACTTAAACAGTCAGTACTGAAACAGTTGTTAGTGAGACCTGGCCTGTGAGAAGTTCACTTTGGATAATGGCCTCCAGCTCCATCCATGTTGCTGCAGAGGATACGATTTCATTCTTTTTTATGGCTGCCACATTTCTTTTTTAATGAATAACTTGTCCATGTCCTTTAGTGGTTTTGGGGGGGTTTTTTCCTATTGATTTAGAAGATGTATAGAATTTGCCTTTTTTTAATTTTATTTTTTTCTTTCATAACTTAAAAAGTTTGGTAGATTTTGCCATATAAAAGTTTTAAACCTTCGTGTAATTAACTCCTCAGTCCTTTGATCCACTTTTTTCCACATTTGGTATCATGCTTAGAAGGGCATTTTCTACTTCAAATCGTTATTTATATTTTCTCATTTTTTTATTTTCCAGTGGTCTCTTCTACATATATTAATACATCTGGAGTTTTTAAAATAATGGTACAATGTAGAAACCTATTTTATTCCACTAGCATTTGTTGAATAAACATCCTTTATTCACCTATTTGAAATGCACTTTACTCTTTCTTAGTGAAGAAACTGGTTAAGGGTACTTTATTTTTTTCTCACTAAGTTAAATTTACAATTCTTATGTAAACTGGGAACTGTTTTTACACTTCCCCTTCTTCCTTTTGGAGTTTTGAATCATCTATCTTTTCTTGTTATTGGTTTTATAGTCGTATGGGTTTTAGACACTTATTTCAAACTATGACTCTTTTTGGTTATAATCAGACATTCATGATGTTCTAATTATAAAAAAAGATTTAAGTGTTTCTGACTTCTGTAGCCTCAGAAATTACTTTATAATCTTGAATTTATTCTGTAAGACTTACCATAATGTGACTGGGCGCGGTAGCTCACATCTGTAATCCCAGCACTTTGGAAGGCCGAGGCGGGGAGACCACCTGGGGTCAGGAGTTCAAGACCAGCCTGGCCAACATGGTGAAACCCCATCTCTACTAAAAATACAAAAATTAGGCGGGCATGGTGGTGTGCACCTGTAGTCCCAGCTACTCAGAAGTTTGAAGCAGGGGAATTGCTTGAACCAGCAGGTGGAAGCTGCAGTGAGCTGAGACCTTACTCCTGCACTCCAGTCTGGGCGATGGACAGACTCCATCTAAAAAAAAAAAAAAAAAAAAAAAAAAAAAAAAGACTTACCATAATATAGGGTACTGCACTAGGCTTGGAGAATACAACAAGAAACAAGGCTTATAAGGATCCTGCCTAAGGGCCCTACCTGAATGCATAATGGGAACAAAGACTAATAGACAATTATCATAACGCATGTCATGAAACACTTAAAGCAGGGAAGGTGTTGAATCAGAGATGTCTTTCCAGAGAAAAGAACCTCTTAGCAGAAACCTTAAGAATGAGTAAATTGAGTAGAGAGTGTTTTCCAGAAGTCAGAAGCCAAAGAGTATTTTTCCTCAGGCAACTGAAAGTAGTTCTCTTTGGAAGGTAGAGCCTCCACAAATTGACAGGAAAGAATGGTTAAGAGACTGACTGTAAAGATCAACAAGAATTAGTTCAGATCCTGAGATAATAGGTTTTAATCAAGAAAATGACATTTTCAGATTTGCAATTTAGAAAAGTCATTCTCCCTGCAGTAGAAAGAATGGATTGAAGGTAACAATTGTGACTGGGCACTTGGACACTTTCTGTATAACAGAGATGAGAGTTGAAGGTGGCCTAAATTAGAGCTAAAGCAGGAGGAATAGAGAGGCAATGACAAATTAGATATAGTAATCACCCCGTATCAGTGGTTGGGGGAATACATTACAAGACCCCCCCAGTAACTGCAAATAGTACTGAATCCTGTATACACTATGTTTTTTCCTATATGTACTGTGTTTTTTCCTATACATGTGTACCTGTGATAAAGTTTAATTTTTATTTTAACAACAAAATAGAATTGTAATACTGTATTATAGTAAAAAGTTACATGAATGTAGTCTCTTTCTCTCTCAAAGTATCTTATTGTATATAAACCACAGAAAACAAAACAACAGAGAGGGGAGACTATTGTATTTGGAAAGTAGAATTGAAGGGTGTGATGATTGAATGAGGGAAAAGGAAGGAATCCAAGATTAGGCCCAGGTTTCTGCAGATAGGTGTGGAGATCAGAGAAGAGGTGAGTCAAATGAGGAAGTCTTCTATGTTAGATACAAAGATCTAACCCTTAGAAGAGAGGTGGTCTGGCTGTGAATTTAAGAGTCATCAAAGGATGACTGAAGCATTGTATATAAGTAAGAATACTGTGTTTAGAGCAAGTATGGAACCCTGAGGAACACCAACATTTAAAGGACAGGCAGAGAAGGGGAAACCTACAAAGGAGCCCCCCAACCACTGATACGGGGGGATTACTATATCTAATTTGTCATTGCCTCTCTATTCCTCCTGCTTTGGCTCTAATTTAGGCCACCTTCAACTCTCATCTCTATTATACAAAAAGTGTCCAAGTGCCCAGTCACAATTGTTACCTTCAATCCATTCTTTCTACTGCAGGGAGAATGACTTTTCTAAACTGCAAATCTGAAAATGTCATTTTCTTGATTAAAACCTGTTGTCTCAGGATGTGAACAAATTCTTGTTGATCTTTATAGTCAGAGAACTCGTCAAGGAGAGTTGTTAACATAAGAAATGCTGTGCTAAAGGGCAGATAAGTAGCTCCTGCCCTTAGTAAGCATGATGAGATAAAAGGAGTTTTTTTAAGTCTCTTTTAATAAAGAAAATTTATGCCAGTTACTTTAGTTCTTCTCCCAAAGGTTTGCCATTAAAGGAAAAACCATTTCATTTGGCAAAATACAATTTTTATTTTTATTTGTTTATTTATTTATTTATTTATTTTTGAGGCAGAGACTCGCTCTGTTGCCTAGACTGGAGTGCAGTGGTGCGATCTTGGCTCACTGCAACCTCTGCAACTTCCGCCTACCAGGTTCAAGCAATTATTATGCCTCATCCTCCCAGGTAGCTAGGTTTATAGACGTGCACCACCACACCCAGCTAATTTTTGTATTTTTAATAGAGACAGGTTTTCTTCATGTTGGCCAGTCTGGTCTAGAGCTCCTGGCCTCATGTGATCTGCCCTCCTCGATCTCCCCAAGTGCTGGGATTACAGGCATGAGCCACCACACCTGGCCAGAATTTTTAAATGCTTTAGTTTTCAGTTAGACTCTTGAGGCTCTGACATGATTGTTTAAGGACTAGAAATCCACGTGTACTAAATCACTGTAGAGTGAATGAATGGTAATATTTTTTAAATGTAGATGTGGTTAAATAGTTTTTAAAATCATTAGAAAATATACTTGAGTTTGGATATTTTGTGTTTTCTCTGATCAACAGAGAGCAAAGTTATCCTGCTGTCGTTTTACTGTCTTTGAAATGTTTTGACTTTATAAACAGAATCCTGAAGGAGGAAGGCCTCTAAAGTGTTGTTACTATTTTTTTCATGACCCTCTTGTCCCAGATGGTCATTAGATGGTTATATTCACTGTATGATACTTCACTGAGATATGCACTGTTCTGTATGTTTGTTGTATCTGAATAGAAAGGTGTTTTTGTTGTTGTGGTGGTGGTTTTTTTTTGTTTGTTTTTGTTTTTTATGAAGTAGGTTGTAGGGGACTGAGTCCTCATAACCCTAAAAGAAGAACTCCATTAAGTCAATTTTTCTTATATGCCAAATGACAAGAACGTTACCCCATACCTCCCACCCTTCCAGTATGGTTCCAGGTTATGGTGGGGTTAGGATGATGTTGTTAGATATTTTTTAATGGACTAATGATGACTTGGCGTTATGAGTTTAACTGGGAAGATTTCACCAATTGTTCATGTGTCTTATTTTATATATTTTAACATTTAAGAAATTCTAAACCCAAGCCTACCTTTTAGCCTCTACTTTTATCATAATACAAAGCTGTTGTTCCACTTACTGCCCACTTACTTGGTTCATCACAGCAGGAACATATGTTGATTGTTTACATTTTCTTATTCTTTATATGTTTATTGTCTGGTGCTGCTGAGGTTCCACTTACATGGAAATCACTTGGGGGAATTATTAAACATGTATATTCCAAGGCTCCACTGAAGACCTACTGAGAAATAATTTCTGGGCATGGAGGCCTGGGAATTTTCATTGTAAGAGATCTCCCACACAATTCCCCAAGTGATTGATGGCCATTATTCTGCCATCTAGCCAGACTATCAGGCGTCAACTCAACTTTTATTTCCTCATGAAACAATTACCCCTGCTTAGGAAGATCCCCCTCTGAATGCCTAGCCATACTTATTAGCTGTAGTTCTTGTGCACATTTTGACTTACCTCATTGCAATTTTATATCTCTGTTGTCTCTGTCATAAGTCTCAACTATGCTACTAAAGAAGCCCTAGATAATATATAGTTGAATGAGCATCACTGTTTTCCAATAAAACTTTAGGGACACCAAACTTTTAATTTCAAGTAATCCCCACATGTCATATTATTACTTTTATTTTTTCCAGCCATTTAAAAATGAAATTCTTAGCTCACAGGCTATACAAAAGTAAGCGGCAGACTGGATCTGGCCTGTGGGCCACAGTTTTTGCCAATCCCTGCTCTAGACTATTATCCCAACATAATATTGGTCAATATACAGTAAGTAAATATATGAGTACTAAGTGAATTAATTATAACACTTGTGATTTTACACAGAGCATACATATGATCTAGTTACTGACTGGTTTGTAAATATGTGTTCTATAAATGTTTATTAGGTCAATTTTCAACCTCAAGTTAGTACCAGAGTTATCAGAGTTTTCCGTTTCTTTAAATAAACTGCTTTTTTCCCCGTGTGTTGGAATAGGAAGGCCCTAACAGTCTGATTAATGAAGAAGAGTTCTTTGATGCTGTTGAAGCTGCTCTTGACAGACAAGATAAAATAGAAGAACAGGTATATCTATTATTGAAAATTCTAAGCTGAGATTTATTTTAACACTATAGGCATTCCTTGATGTATATTATTTCATGTAAATAGAATTTGAACATTGTGAACTTAGTAACCGACAAACTTAACTGTGAATATATTGAGTCACAAATGTAAAATATATATATATATTTTTTTTGAGACGGAGTCTCGCTCTGTCACCCAGGCTAGAGTGCAGTGGCGCGATCTCAGCTTACTGCAACTTCCATCTCCTGGGTTCAAGCGATTCTTCTGCCTCAGCCTCCCGAGTAGCTGGGACTACAGGTGCACGCCACCAAGCCTGACTAAATTTTTTTTGTATTTTTAGTAGAGGTGGTGTTTTACCATATTGGCCAGGCTGGTCTCGAACTCTAGACCTCATGATCCACCTGCCTCAGCCTCCCGAAGTGCTGGGATTGATTACAGGCGTGAGCCATGGTACCGGCAGTAAAATAATCATTATAAGTCAGTTCCTTTATATGTGAATTTCCAAGCAGTAGAAAGAAAACCAATAATTGTTAAAAGGTATCATGCATAATTAACATGAACTTAAATAGAAATGTTCTTTTTGCTTTTTTCCTTTTAAGTGTCCAACTTAAACCATTCTTTTAATATAAAGCATATATTTAAGTAAAAAGCTTCTTTGAATTTTTCTTCACCAAGTATGAAATGAAAAGGAAGATAACCAAAAACTTAAGGTTTTTTCATCTATATTAGTATCATTGTTTTTATTAACCCCTTTATTGCCTTCACTACTTCACCTTCAGTTTCCTTCTCACTTTTACTTTGTTCCGTGTTTTGTCATCATTATTGAATTTACAGTAGTTACACCTAGCTGCTGTGGAAATTAAAGAAAAGTATTTCTTAAACCCATTAACTCTAGCTTCAAGATTAACTTGATACTTTGTCTTCTTTAATTTGGCAACAATACAGTTACTGTATGTTACCACTAGATGGTACTTAAGGATGAATTTTGTTATTTCCTCCCTTTGTTTAAGCTATGCTCCTTATAGTGGAAACTTAACCTTTTTGGGGGGAAAGTATTAATAAACTGTGGCTACAGAGTATCTTGCCAAATAATCATGTATGTGTCAGTTTTATAGTACAAATGAATTTGCATGGAAAAGTTAGCTTGTTCATTTCCTGTCCTTGCTAAGGCAGTACATGGCTACTATGCTCTTATTGGTCTACCTAGCTAAGGGTAAATCACCTACAGTAGTAACTGCTTCTCATGTGTATCTTTCATTATTTTTAAAAAATTACTGATAAAAAGTTCGTGTCACATTAATTTGTAAAGCTTATTGCTCATTTTTTTTTAATACCCAAAAGATACTATGTACCACTCAAGAAGAGTGGGAACTTTCAGTTCCTAAATGGGCTCTACTTTTGGAAACCTAAAGTACTACCCGAAGCAGCATTATTTATTTGTTTCCCTTCGTTTTTTGTCTAGGATGTGCTGTTTGGGGAAAAAGTAGTCAATGGGTCAAGACATCAGTCTTACTCTTAGTTTTACCTCTAACTAACTTTGTAGCTATGAACTTATCACTGAATTCTCTGGGCCTTGGTTTTCTAATCTGTGAAACAAAGTAGACAAGATGATTCAAAACATCTCTTCTCTCTAAAATGCTACTCTACTGAGTATCAGTGCAGTAATTGAGTTGGGTTTGAGAGAATTGATGAACCCTTCTGTAAGCTTTAGAAAAAGAAATATTCATGGGGCCATCCAATCAACTTCATTCTATTCTTGACACTGTTCTAGATGCTGTGCAAAATAGTCATTGAACAGTGCGTTGTTTTTGTTGCCTAATAGCCAGGCATGTTGATATGACAAAGATACAGTGTGGTAATATTCTATAGAGTAGTGAGAGCTTCAGAAATCCATAAAATCAGTTCCATAGATTTAGATCATTTCCCTCTTCATACTCAGTATATATTGCACAGATCTCTGAACAACACAGCCATTAAATAGATACTCTCCAGGTGACATATCACACATTTTTGAGTTTACGTTATTTGCAAACATAGGGAAGGAAAGATACATGCTGGTGCATGTGAAATGAGATCTTAGCAGTTGGTTGAAATAAATGAGAACAACCAAGGCAAACTGAAGAGGAAGAAGGAGGTCAAGTGGCATCTTAACAGGAGTAAGATGATGAGATGAAGGGCAGAATACCTTCATGGAGAGGAAGCAAAGTGATATACCTATGTTCTTAGGAACATGACTGAAGCAAACAGTGATATTATTTTCAATTTATATATAAACCTATGGGTCAGCCCTCCAGGGGCCTTATAAGGTAGTCATTGGAATGATTTGGCCAGGGTTTGGATAGGAGAGAATTGGCAGCAGTGTTAAGATTGACCTATAATAAATAATGCTATGCAGGTAGCAGGGAGTCTGACTAGGAGCAAAATCAAAGAACTTATCCCTTGCCTGACATAGTATCTGCGGAATTAGAAAGAAGAGGTTGGGATATCTGAGGCAAGTATCAGGATTTGCCATGTCTGTAAAGTAGTTTCATAATTCTAATGGTTATAAGCACTAAGGCGTTCACTAATCGAATGTTGGTAGTTCCAGGTTATATTATCCATTCTTCAATTGCAAAATACACTTTAAAACCTTCCCATCTTAACATATGTTTTTTTAGTCACAGAGTGAAAAGGTGAGATTACATTGGCCTACATCCTTGCCATCTGGAGATGCCTTTTCTTCTGTGGGGACACATAGATTTGTCCAAAAGGTAAGCTAATGTCAGAGTTTACTAAAAGTACACCTTGTATTGTTCTTCACTGTTGGTGGAAATATATTTTATTTGAGATGGAGTCTCGCTCTGTCGCCAGACTGGAGTGCAGTGGCGCTATCTCGGCTCACTACAGTCTCTGCCTCCTGGGCTCAAGAGATTCTCGTGCCTCAGCCTCCCTAGTAGCTGGGATTACAGGCATGCGCCACCACACCCAGCTAATTTTTGTATTTTTAGTAGAGTCAGGGTTTCCCCACGTTGGCCAGGATGGTCTTGATCTCCTGACCTTGTGATCCGCCCACCTCGGCCTCCCAAAGTGCTGGGATTACAGGCGTGAGCCACCATGCCCAGCCAGAAATATCTTGTAGTATAAGTTTTCTCCCTTTTTCATGAATTTAAGTAATGAGATTGTTTTTGATTTTATATATTGTATTCCATATACATCCTCCAAAACAGTTAGAAATCTTGTTCTGAAAATAAAGTTCTTTCATTTTTATTTAAGGGGAAAGTGGGGGGTGGGCAAATTAGGAGTGGCTAATCCAAAATAGTTAACCAGAAATATATCCAGTTATACTAAATCTCTCTCTTCTTTGGGATTAAATGGTATTTCTTTGTATTAGTGGAAGCACTGCATTCTTTTTTGGAATGATTTTGGAACATAATACATAATAGGTGCATGAAGTCAGCAGTTGCTGCTGTGCTTGTTTCATATAGTGCTTTGTTTTCTTTTCCCTTTATCTTGTGTTTGGAAGTTGGTACTGAATGCTCTGTTGTGCCTTTGTTCTGATTACTTGGTTTTTTCTTTGTCTGTCTCTGGTAGCCCTATAGTCGCTCTTCCTCCATGTCTTCCATTGATCTAGTCAGTGCCTCTGATGATGTTCACAGATTCAGCTCCCAGGTACTGTATGAATGTATAGAGTGGACTTGAGTCTTTCTGTGCTATATTTCAGCCTGCTTTCCCAGTTCCTAGAAATCTTTTGGTTAGGCCACTGATTTTAGTTTTGAATTTTAAATAGTAACATTAAGCATTAAAAAGGTCTTCCTTGTCTACTAAATAGTTTCTCTGTCAGGTTTGCATGTGTCCTTTACTATTCACAGCTTGGAATTTTGTCATATAGGAGGTACTCCAGAAAGATTTTCAAACTGAATTGAAACAAATAGAAGATACTGGGTTTTGGTATCATGTAATATCTGTTTCTTCAGTCAGGATTTAGCAGTTTTGATGGATGTGGTCTATATGATATGTTATAGCAGAAAAGCAGATTTCAGCAGTCTCACTTTTAAGCTAATTTAAAGTATCTCCAAATTATATTCAGCAAAGAAATCACTTTTTAATAATATGTTTCATTTCCATTATAATACTAAGCTCCATTGAGCAGATTGTGTTTTCCTTATACAAATTACCTTTGGGTATTATAAATGAATATTTCTGTTCATATGCTAAATCTATGGAAATTTGTTTTAATTTTTAACATTGGTAAGGGTTTGGGAATTTAAGACAGGAAGCTGGATGCTTGCAGTCTCTACCCTCAAAATAAAATCAAATTACCATTGGAGGAAGTTTTTTTTAGTGTCAGCATTGGTTCTTTTTTTAATTTTCTTAATCTTCACATCTTTGCCATTCAACTTTTTATCTTTCTGGTTATTGCATTTTATTGGATTAGATTATATTATGTTAATCCTATATTAAAGACCTGAGCATTCTAGTTGGAATGACTAAGTTTAAATCCTGGTTAGCTGTATGATCCCAGTAAGTTTTCTAACTTTTTTGTGCTTCATTTTTGTGATTTAGCTAGAACCTGACACATAATAAGTGCTCAATAAATGTTAGCTTTTATTGCTATTATAACATAATTTATTTGAGCTAATAAAAGTTTACATCATTATTTTTACTCTATGAGAGTATTGCTATAAAAGTTTTTAAAAGTCAAAAGAGATTTCTATTATTTTTATGTATATAAATAAAGTTTACATTAGTTTTTAACCTGCCATAGAGAAGAATATGGCATGGTGTTTTTCTGACTTGTACAGCTTTTTTCTCCTTGAATACTTTTAAGAAAAAGATTTAGCAACTCTGGATCAGAAATCATCCATAACCAAATGTACTACAGTTTATTTTACCTTTTGCCTGTCCATTTATGCATTTTTTTTTTTAATTTTACTTATTTATTTTCGAGACAGGGTCTTGCTCTGTTGCCCAGGCTGGAGTGCAGTGGCATGATCTGGGTTCACTGCAACCTCCACCTCCCAGGTTCGAGCAATTCTCCTGCCTCATCTTCACAAGTAGCTGGGATTTTAGGCACATGCCACTACGCCTCGCTAATTTTTGTATTCTTAGTAAAGACGGGGTTTCACCATGTAGGCCAGCTTGGTCTCACACTCCTGACCTCGTGATGTGCCCACCTTGGCCTCCCAAAGTGCTGGGATTACAGGTGTGAACCACCGTGCCTGGCTCCACATATTTTTTTAAAAAGAGATCCATTCATAATGAATCTGTGACAAAACTACATAATACTAGGAGACTTTGGTTTATTATGCTAAGCTCTACATTGCATTAAAATAATATCACAGACTAATCAAGAATATAGGCATACATAGGCTATAAATGAAAAAAAATATAATGACAGCAAGGAAAGAATGTAACCAGTAATAAAGAATGCCTAAGAATTAGGGGTTCAGAACCCAAACCAGGGCCCTCATGGTAGTGCTGTAGAACAGCTGAATTGCCTTTAAGTACAGGTAACTATATCACTGAGAAAGCAGGTGCCTATATTTTTACAAAATTTTGCTGAATTACAGCTTACTTCTTCATAATATTAACTTTTTGTAAAGCTCACATATGTAACAAGAGAAATCTTGCTGAATTTTTTTTCTAATATATTTTGCACATGATTGATCCGATCCTGTTTTAACTTTTGATTATGTACTGTTTTGTATGCCAGCAGAGGTAAAAATGAAGAAAATTACATTAAGGTCTTCAAGTATTTACTGTCCTTGCTAAAGCATTAGTTGTCATTAGCAGATATGGACTCTAGCAGTTAACTATTGTGATTAAATTGTGTACCTTATGTTTGGCAGTTCCTTTAGAATAGATGACTAATTCCCAATTGTAAGAGTTTCTGTTTCAGAGGATGTTACACTGCCTTATCACCCATTATCAAAGGATCTAGCAAGTTGATTCTGTACAGTCACACTTGAGAATATAGCATTGGATGTAGATCTGAAGTTAATATTAGCTGAGAAACATTGTGTTATCTGGAAAACTCTTCTAGTTCAACACAGTGTAAAATTATAGTAGTGACTATGCAGTAGTGTTACATTTTACAGTTCTCACACCCTACAGAGACTTTTGTATTAAGCAAAGTAAGAGGCTCAAAGGTTATTCATTAACATTAGAAACACTTGTTATATTACATCGATTTTTTATTTTTATTTTTGTTTTATTTTATTTTATTTTTTTTGAGATGGAGTTTAGCTTTTGTCGCCCAGGCTGGAGTGCAATGGTGCAATCTTGGCTCACTGCACCCTCCACCCACTGGGTTCAAGCGATTCTCTTGCCTCAGCCACCTGAGTAACTGGGATTACAGGCGCCTGCCACCACGCCCAGCTAAATTTTTTGCATTTTTAGTAGAGACGGAGTTTCACCATATTGGCCAGGCTGGTGTCGAACTCCTGACCTCAGGTAATCTGCCTGCCTCGGCCTCCCAAAGTGCTGAGATTACAGGCGTGAGCCACCACACCTGGCCTACATTGTTCTTAATACACAAATACACATCAGTTGCTCTACAACACTTGAAATATTGGAAGTAGCCAAATTCTTTGTTTTGTAAGATCTTCATAATTAATTTATAAACCAAGTCAGCATTTTTAATCACCTTTAATAATTTGCCAAAATATTATATAAGCATAATATAATCCTTATTTACTCCAACAAACTTTAAAAGTCCAGATACATGTATCATACCTAGTTTCTTGATCATTTATATCAGCTCCCATACAGAAGCCTTCTAAATCTCTGGTAATTTCACTTTGCTGTTTACGTAAGTGTTGGCTCATGACTACCTTGTTCTTGTTGAAATGGTATTTTATAGTCTTGAATTGGCTGAAATAATCAAGTGTACAACTCAGAGATGCCCTGAAAATAGCTTAAAATAAAATATATAAATCTACCAGGAAATTAGTACCAACACATGAATCTGTCTGATGGGCAGATACTAGGAACAAAGTCACTCCAGATCTGAGAAATTAAAGTTGTAAAGGACTACAGGTTCTGTGTTTTGTTGTTGTTGTTGTTGTTTGTTTGTTTTTTCATTTTTGTTTTTTTGGGTTTTTTGAGACAGTCTCACTCTGTCACCCAGGCTGTAGTGCAGTGACACGATCTTGACTCATTGCAACCTCCACCTCCCAGGTTCAAGCGATTCTCCTGTCTCAGCTGGGATTACAGGCACACGCTATCATACCCAGCTAATTTTTGTATTTTTAGTAGAGACAGGATTTCACCATGTTAGCCAGGCTGGTCTTGAACTGCTGACCTCAAGTGATCTGCCCGTCTCAGCCTCCCAAAGTGTTGGGATTACAGGCCTGGGACACCATGCCCAGCCTTTTTTATTTTCATTTTTATTTTTTTAAGGAGACAAGGTCTCACCTGTTGTCCAGGCTGAGTGCAGTGGCACAATCATAGCTCTGTAACCTGACCTCTGACCTCCTGGACACAAGTGATCCTCCTGTCTCTCAGCCTCCCAAGTAGCTGGGACTACAGGCATTCCACCACACCCAACTAATTGTTTTTATTTTTTGTAGAGACAGGGCCTTGCTGTGTTGCCCAGGCTGGCAAGTTCTTGAAATAATGACTGTAGCCACAAACCAGAAAATAATTTTCAGGTGTACAGAGAATAGAAAGAATTTAGATTCATAAATTGATCATTTTGGTCACATTTATTTGCATAACAGTTCACATTTAAAGGTGTCACCTTAGAAATCAAAGGGGGAAGAACATCATCCTCAGTTGAAAAAGAAAGAAATCAAAGGATGTACAGTACATTTGCAGCTTAATCTATAGGGAGCATCATTGCAAAAAAATGGTTCTGTGTGAGGCTTTTTCCCACCTTTTGTCCGTAGGAGCACATTATTGTTGTGGTAATTATTTCACCCCTCTCACTTTTTTAGTGTACAAGTGATGCATGCTAATTTTAGCAGAATTTGAAAGTAGAATTAAAAAAATTAAAATAATAGTTTACTAATATTCCATTTATCTTCTGTCATGTATATGAGATAAATATTAAGGTGTATGTAATTATCCATATGTGCCAGATTTTTAAAAATCTTCTACCAAAATAGGTAACTCTATATAAACTGTTTTATAATCTTTATTTTAAACTTATATATAGGCCCATCTTCCCATCAGTAAATATAAGTCTATATGTCTTTGTCTATGCATATGCATGGCTGAATTTACCTACTCACCTAATATTGAACATTTAGCTTATTTTTGATTTTTCTTTGTTGTATATAGTGCTACAGTGAGCATCCTTTTATATACATCTTTGCACCCTTTTCTAATTATTTCCTTAGAATGTATTCCTAGAAGCATAATTGTGGGAACGAAGGCCATGCACATTTTCAAGTGTTTATTATATTATATTATTTTATTTTTATTAATTTTAATACAGGGTTTTGCTTTGTTCCTCAGACTGGAGTGCAGTGGTGAGATCACAGTCACTGCACCTTGATCCTGGACTCAAGCGATCCACCTACCTCAGTCTCCTGAGTAGCTGGAACTGAGGACTACAGGCACACGCCCCCATGCCCAGCTAATTTTTTTATTTGTAACAGAGATGAGGTCTCACTATGTTGCCCAGGCTGGTATTTTATTTATTTTTTAAGAGATAAGGTCTCATTCTGTCATCCAGGCTGGAATGCAGTGGCACGATCATAGCTCATTGAAGCCTCAAGTGATCTTTGCCTCAGCCTCTTGAGTAGCTGGGACTACAGGTATGGGCTACCATTCTCAGCTGATTTTTTATTTTTTGTAGATACGGGAGTCTCACTGTGTTGCCTAGGCTGGTCTTGAACCCCTAGCCTCAAGTGATCTTCCCACCTCAGCCTCCCAAAGTGCTAGGATTACACGCCACAGGCCTCAGCCAAGTTTTAAAAATTTTTACTGCCAAACTCTTAATTAGAAAAGTTGAACCAGCTTACGTTCCCAGGTCAGTTTTCTATTGATATAGTAGCACTGAATATTGTAATTCAGTTAACTTTTGTCAGTATGGTAGACTAAAAGTGCTATGTTCTTAACCATCTCTCTTTTGGGTTAACAGTACACTATTAATTTGTTATTAATAATTGTTCTATCTAACAAGCCCCTCTATGGTTTTGTGAGTTTGTAGTAAGCGTAGTTGTATTTTTTTTCTTTTTTTGAGGTAGAGTCTCACTATGTTGCCCAGGCTGGAGTGCAGTGGCGCGATCTCAGCTCACTGCACACTCCACCTCCCGGGTTCAAATGATTCTCCTGCCTCAGCCTCCTGAGTAGCTAAGACTACAGGCATGCACCACAATGCCTGGCTAATTTTTTGTATTTTTAGTAGAGAGGGGGGTTCACTGTATTATCCAATCCAGGATGGTCTCGATCTCCTGACCACATGATCCACCCACCTCGGCCTCCCAAAGTGCTGTGATTACAGGCATGAGCCACCGTGCCTGACCAACATAGTTGTATTTCTTTTACGTGCATAAGAGAAAGAGATCTGAGCTGTTTTTGAGCCCTTCTAGACTCTTTTTTTTTTTTTAAGTAGATGAGGTCTTGCTATGTTGCCAAGACTAACCTCAAACTACTGGGCCCAAGCGATCCTCCCAAGCTGCTGCGACTACGGGCATGAACCACCATGCCCAACTTAGACTTTTATTGTGCTATCAAAAGGCAATTTTCTTTTCAGATTTCTGGGTAATAGTGTTAGAAAAATCCTGCTTGGTAGCCTTCAGAAATGGCATCATACTGAGTGATTTAGATATGAGATGGAAGAAAAGGTTAGAATTGGAGCAAATGTCCCCCTATCTCAATTTTTTTTTTTTTTTTTTTTTTTTTTTTTGAGACGGAGTCTCGGTCTGTAGCCCAGGCTGGAGTGCAGTGGCGCAATCTCGGCTCACTGCAAGCTCGCGCCTCCCAGGTTCACATCATTCTCCTGCCTCAGCCTCCTGAGTAGCTGGGACCACAGGTGCCCGCCACCACGCCCAGCTAATTTTCTGTATCAAATGTATTTTATCTCCATGTTGTTTCATAGTTTATTAATTTGAAGATGCTTTGTATGTCAGCTAATCATTTTCAACTCTAGGTCTGGAAAAATCAAGGGCATGATTTCTGAAATTACACTTAGCCTAAATAAAACTTAGAAACACTGTTCACCTTCTTCAATGTTTTTGACTGAGTCTTTTTCATTTATAAGTGACAGGAGGTGTTACTATAATATTATTTCCTAGAATGTCAAATTTTGAGCCTAACAGCATGGTAAATTTGGCTATATTTGTTTATTGTTTGTTTGTTTTATGAAACAGTATTTGCTTGTTTCCCACTTCATTTTCTTTTTTTTTTGGAGACAGAGTCTTGCTCTGTCGCCCAGGCTGGAGTGCAGTGGTGTGATCTCGGCTCACTGCAAGCTCTGTCTCCCAGGTTCATGCCATTCTCCTGCCTCAGCCTCCCGAGTGGCTGTGACTACAGGTGCCCGCCACAACGCCCGGCTAATTTTTTTGTATTTTTAGTAGAGACGGGGTTTCATCGTGTTAGGCAGGATGGTCTCGAATTTGTGACCTTGTGATCTGCCGGCCTTGGCCTCCCAAAGTGCTGGGATTACAGGTGTGAGCCACCACGCCCAGCTTCCCACTTCTTTTTAATATGTAGTGTCATAACTGAACAGTAAAGTGAGCAGATTATTAGGTTAGATCTGAAGTGTCAGTCTGGTCACCAGTGCCCAAGTCACTGCCCCTATGGTAATATTGGTTACTTCATATTTTCCTACAGCAAACATTAAAATTTGTTATAGTGAGATTTTTACCTGTATACCTCTCTTCTTAACTTTAATGTTATTACCTCAAGGAAGATATTATAATGAATGAAGATTCCATGATGAAAGCTTTGCAGAGTTTATTACAGTAATTTAGTACTTCATTAGATCTTTAGTTTTTTAGGAGCATAGCACTGAATGTTTGTTTCTTTGTTGAACCTTTTGAAAACTGGTTTTCCATTGATGCAGTGTAGCTATTACAGGAATATTATTTTTAAAACATTTTTATACAGCATGGCTGAAAATTGAACCTGGACCTGCCTCATGGCCTACCGTTGAAGGAATAGCATTTTTTGCCTACCTAGAAAGACAATGTTAAATATGCTTTCTATATATTTTTTGACTTGTGCTACCTACTGTGCGTTTATGTTTGTGGAATCTGGTTTCTTTTGGACAAAACCACAAATCAAAAACACCTCATTTCTTAGGCATTTGAAATCCCTAATTCAGAATAATCTCCCCAACAGAAACACAACTACCTGCGTTGTTTTTGACAAAAGAGCTAAGTAGCATTAAAAAATTATTTTAGGCCAGGCACGGTGGCTCACGCCTGTAATCCCAGCACTTTGGGAGGCCGAGGCGGGTGGATCATGAGGTCAGTAGATCGAGACTATCCTGGCTAACGCGGTGAAACCCTGTCTCTATTAAAACTACAAAAAATTAGCCAGTTGTGATGGTGGGTGCCTGTAGTCCCAGCTACTTGGGAGACTGAGGCAGGAGAATGGCTTGGGCCCAGGAGGCGGAGCTTGCAGTGAGCCAAGATCACGCCACTGCACTCCAGCCTGGGCAACAGTGCAAGACTCCATCTCCAAAAAAAAAAAAAAATTTTTTTTTGAACCCGATTCTGTTTTTTAACAGAATAAAATTCTTCTGTTCTTCACTTTCTTCTTTCACAAGTAACGTATTGAAAGTAGGGTTTATTTGGGGGAAGCATTTCTTTCTGTCTCTTATCTCATAATAAATACAGGTGTGCTTAACTGCTAGTTTCCTACCTCAAAGCACATACTCAAATCTAAAGATTTTTAAGATTTTGGAATCTGAAGAGTGTAAACATTTCTCCTAATCACAGTGTGACACAGACAAATGAATCAAGCCAATGCTACTTTTATTTATGCATAGTAATTGGGACTTTTCTTTTTGGAAATCAGATACATTTTGTATGTATTAGTAACTTGGAATCCTGCATTAGTTATCCTTGCTCTCTCAAAGCAGATGTTGAAATTATAAAGGTGCACAGTTTCTCCATGCAACACTGAAAGTTATATTTTCCAAGGCTTTGTAAAATTGTAGAATGTCCTGTTAAATTTCTGTCGAATCAGTAACTCACACTGTTTTGAGAATTATGAATAAAGGAATAAAATATTGTTAGTGTTTATTTAGTACAAAAGTAGATTATAGAATCTCAGCATTTTTATCAAAAATATTCTTTGTGATGGTTGATGTATCAGGAGACACTTAAGGCCATATCTGCTTTCAGTAATCAAAAATGCATTTAAGATGTACAAACTCGAGGTAGCAGAAGTATACATCACTATAACATATTGATAACATCCTTTGGTATAGAAAATTATATTCCCAGAGTGAGTTTCTTTTTTAAAACCGTTAATGAGGCCAAGGTGGGAAGATGACTTCAAGACCAGCCTGGGCAAGATGGCGAGACCCTGTCTCTACAAAAAATTAACTGGGTGTGGTGGTGTACTCCTGTAATCCCACCTACTCAGAGTCTGAGGCAGGAGGATCCCCTGAGCCCAGGAAATTGTAGTGGCAGTGAGCTATGATCATATTACTGTACTCCAGTCTGGGCCACGAAGTGAGACCCTGTCTCTTAAAAAAAAAAAAAAAAATTAGCTGGGCATGGTGGCATAGGCCTGTAGTTTTAGCTACTTACGAGGCTGAGGCAGGAGGATCACTTGAGTCCAGAAGTTCAAGATTACAGTGAGTTATGATTGTGCCGCTGCACTCCAACCTGTGTGACAGAATAACCCTGTCTCTTGGGTGGGGGGTGGGGAGTTGATTATTTACTTTGAAATATGTTCAAAACTGATTCCTGTTCTATATTCCTAATGAACAGAATAGACTTTATATAAAACAAACGAACTTTAGGATAAAATTTAATGGAAGTATGTTATATATGTGTGTGTGTATATATATATATTTTCCAGCTCTTCTGTCTTCTAATATATTTATTACATAAAATGAAATTACTTTGTTTCCACTTTGTATCACTTCAGTTCTCCAATAAATCTGAGAATTCTGGTAGTGTGAAATATTCAACTTTGCTTATTTACATAAAATGTATAAGGACAATTTGTGATAGTTAAGAGTTACATTTAAATATCAGTAAAAAGTTGTTATAAATTCAAATTTAAAATTTTTTAAAGGAAATTGTTAGAAATTTTAAAATAAACTAAAAGGTGATTATGTGTAAATGCTTGAATATATGAATATTAGCATTGTCCCTGAAAGAATTTAGAACAAAGAAATTGGAATCAAATAAATAAGGGTTTGATTATTTTTAAATTGGCTTATATTCCATTGTAAAACAGAGGTTTATCGGTGGCATAAGGAAGGTTTTTCACCTTTTTTGTATTGAAATCTTTAACATATACATGTATATCTTTGCTAATCTTTGCTCATATGAGAGCAAAGATGTGCTCTCTCTATATATGTCTTTGTTCATATCAGACCTTCCTGATATCTCTACATAGTCTTAAATATAGAAACATTGGACGGGATGATCTCTGTGCCCCTTTTATCTATACTGTTCCAGTATTTTATACTTTAACACATTATCTCTGTTTTATGATATAGAATGGAATATTTCTTTTTTCCAGAAAATGCTTATTGGTCACTTGATACACATTAGGCCAATATGTGTTACTTGAGTGACCCATCTTCCTTCTTTTCATTTCTGTCTCCTGTCATTAACCTGGATATCTGGAATGTGGACCAAACTCTTCAAACGCTATGTAAAACCTCCTCACCTTTGTCCATTTGGTTGCTCAGCTACTAAGAGCACCATTTCTGAACTGAAGTTAACTGAATACCATTCTGTTTTAGAGATTATGACATACCTATTGGATTCTCATGCCTTTTTCCTCCCCTCACAAGGTTGAAGAGATGGTGCAGAACCACATGACTTACTCATTACAGGATGTAGGCGGAGATGCCAATTGGCAGTTGGTTGTAGAAGAAGGAGAAATGAAGGTAATTCCCCCTGAAATGTTGTATATTGCCAAAGGCATCTCTGTTTCAGTCATATTATCATTACTATTGATATGAATAAGGATAGCACTTTCAACTTACCTTTAAAACAAATTATTACATGTGATCAAAGCAGTATCATATATGGAGTAATAGAATGTCTTTTTGCTTTTCTGGCTTTGCCTTTACTAAAATTTCTTTATGATTGTAATATAAATATATGATTAAACCTTTCTGTTTTGACTGGGCCATGAAGAAAATAAAATTTGGAGAATTAGATATGAAAGGTCACAATTAGCTGATGGTCCTGTATTTGGATATTTCCTTTTGTTTTTTTTTTTTTAACATACTGAATGTTGTGCCTAGATGACACTTTGTTTCTCTCCCTTTTTGGTCTATACCCTCCTTTTCTTTTCTCTTACTGCACCTTTATTTGATGTTCAGACATTGGTCAGTTAATCTTGTTTACATCCCTAAACACAGGGACGGAAAATAAGAGCAAGGAATGAGAGAAGAAAAAGAATATTGACATTTAAAAGGTACTATTGGCCAGGCACAGTGGCTCATACCCGTAATCCCAGCACTTTAGGAGGACATGGCAGGTGGATTACTTGAGCTCAGGGGTTCAAGTCAAACCTGGGCAACACGGTGAAACCCCATCTCTACAAAAAATACAAAAATTAGCCAGGTGCAGTGCCACACACCTGTGGTCCTAGCTACTCAGGAGGCTGAGGCGAAAGATCCCTTGAGCCAGGGAGGTCAGGGCTGCAATGAGCCACATTTGTGCCACTGCACTCTAGCCTGGGTGACAAACTAAGACCCTGTCTAAAAAAATAGTATATATATATATATGTGTGTATGCATGCTATTACTTGGCCCCATCTGATAACGTACTGAGTGAAGAGTACAGATGAGTGGTGGAGAAAATCAGAAAAGAAAGATCTCTGTGATTTGAAACAATTAGATTGTTTTACAATGCAGAGAAGCATTTGAACTGCATCTGGAAATAATAACAAAATTGTTTTTATTAATTTATTAATAATGATATGAGCAAAAACTTGAAAGCAAACTTTTTAGTCGGGATTTTTGCATAATCTGTGTTGACCAGAATTATTCTAGCAAATAAGATATAATATTAGATGCTGAGATCTCCTCTCATCTTGAATAAGGAACAAATTAAGACATAAAATAAAAGAGACAGATAAATGAGTTACCAGAATGTTAGCTATAATTCTGATAAGGTGATTGTAGAAAATAGTTTGAGAACAGCTGCTACAGGGTCTTGTTATTCCAGAATTAAGCATGTTCCTGGCATTGCTGGATAATCACAAACCTTCACTACAGAAGCAGGCCAGGATGTATGCTCTTTGTGGAAGAAAGGGTTGAGCCACACTTGCCTTATTTGTTCTGTAGTCATCATTCAGTCACGGTAGAGTCACCTACCTCTAAGGAGGAGGAAGTGAAGCACTGAAGAGAAGCCAGGAGTGATGGTCTAGATGAAGTCTCTCCAGCTGGAACGAGGAATAGAAAATAAGTACTCCTACAGCCCACAGTGTTAGAGAAATTGGACCTAGATTATGGGAAGCATAAAGTTACTCTCTAAAGAGAATAGTCATTGTCTATAACAATTGTCTGTAACAGTAGATTAGCCACTGTATGAAAAGTATCTTTTTTTTTTTTTTTTTTTTTTTGGTAATCCCGACTAACTGGGATTACAGGCACCCACCACTATGCTGGGCTAGTTTTTGTATTTTTAGTAGAGATGGGGTTTCACCGTATTGGCTTGGCTGGTTTCAAACTCCTGACCTCAGGTGATACGCCCACCTCAGCCTCCCAAAGTGCTGGGATAGAAAAGTATAATTTTAAGAAGATCAAGCTGATAGGGAAGAAACTGGAGAACAAGCAGACTACTTAAAAGAGTCAGGCACAAAGTGATAGCTGGACATAGTGGCTGGCGCCTGTAATCCCAGCTACTCAGGAAGCTGAGACAGGAGAATCGTTTGAACCTGGGAGGCGGAGGTTGCAGTGAGCCAAGATGGCGCCATTGCACTCCAGCCTGGGCAAGAAGAGCGAAACTCCATCTCAAAAAAAAAAAAGAAGAAGAATAGTAAAAAGCTTACTAGCTGTGTGAACTGTAAAGGGAGGAATCAAAAGTCTAGAGTTTCTAGTTTGGGTAGCTGGGAAAACGGTGGTCCCAATGATATGAGTAATAAATCTGTAGGGGAAGGTAGTCTGTTGAGAGATGCTGTAATAGAAACTATGTGAAATGTCTAGCCCCATAGGTCCTTCATAAATTGGCACTTGGTTCTCCCCCATGATACATGTTTCTTCATTTCTCAAAAGTATTTATCACATAATTATCTAAAGTAGCAAACTATAATTTTAAAATAATTAATTTTACTTAGCATTTAAGGTATATAACCTCAGTATTTAAAGTAAGATAGATCTGTTATTTATGTTTTTGCCATCTTAGCTTTCAGCCATTGATTTAACAAATAACCGAGTGCCTACTGTGTTTCAGATACATCTATTCTAGATGTTGGGATACAGCATTGAACAAAGCAACCTTAATTTAGTATCTTTAAGGAGAATATATTCTAGCCAGGTTTATTTGGTTTTCTTAGCCATGTTAAACAGTCTTTGAGAATGTTTGGTAAATAATGCCTAATTCAAATTGATACATTTATTTTTAAACAACTCACAGTAAGTTATTTATCACATACGCATGTTTTTTATGAAGTTTACCTTGGATTTATAATTTTCAGTACTTTTTGTTAATTTGAAATTTTTAATTTTCTTTTAGCAGAATATGTTCTATAAATAGATTTTCATAAAAATCTAAAGAGCAGCCATATTTAAAAGCATGTTTTCATGCTTTTATGGACTTGATTTTTAATTTTCAAACAGTTTTGGAATTATGTTATCTTTAGGTATACAGAAGAGAAGTAGAAGAAAATGGGATTGTTCTGGATCCTTTAAAAGCTACCCATGCAGTTAAAGGCGTCACAGGACATGAGGTCTGCAATTATTTCTGGAATGTTGACGTTCGCAATGACTGGGAAAGTAAGCTGTCATTATTAATATATTTTAATCTAATTATTATTTTGAATTTAATATCAAATCCAGCCTAGTTTTCTGCATCTCATACATAGTTCACAAAATCAACTTAGAAAGTATTTGGAAAATCATGTAGAGGACTAACAATACATTTATGTGGAACTTTTCAGTATACAAAATGCTTCCTACTATGTAATTTGATCCAATAACCTCAGTAATCCTACAATGATAAGTAGTTATTATTGCTTATTTTACATACAAATTAAGTAAAATTCAGATAGGCAGAGTGACTTGTCAAAGGCAACAAGGTGGAGAAGCCAAGACTGAAATTGAAGATTTCTGTTTCATCATCTACTTTTTCCTAAACTGTTTCCATGGTAAATCCTAGGTGAATCCTTTTGTGATTACTTTAGAATTATTAATTTTTTTTAGACGGAGTTTTGCTCTTGTTGCCCAGGCTGGAGTACAATGACGTGATCTCAGCTCCCTGCAACCTTTACCTCCCCAGTTCAAGTGATTCTTCTGCCTCAGCCTCCCAAGTAGCTGGGATTACAGGTGTACACCATCACGCCCAGCTAATTTTTGCATTTTTTAGTAGAGACAGGGTTTCACCATGTTGGCCAGGCTAGTCTCGAACTCCTTACCTGAGGTGATCCACCCGCCTCGGCCTCCCAAAGTGCTGGGATTACAGACATGAGCCACCGCGCCCAGCCTAGAGTTACTCTTAGTGTGTATTCCCCTTAGACACACAATCTCCTAAGTATAGATACTTCTCAACATCATGTTTATCATTGGCAGTCTGACATCCCTTTTTCACAGAAATAGCCACCTAAGATTAGATATAACAATTTATTTAACATCAATAAATTAGGGAAAAAGGGAACAGTTTTAGTGTTAGGGAACTATTTGTGCCTGAGTGATGCAGTAGTGATTAGAATTGCTTTCTTGCTGTGGGAGATAGATATTGGGCCAAAGAAAATGAGGCTTCCTGGTGATCAGAGCTCACATCCCTCATCTGTAACCACAATGCTAAGTGTTAGCTACCTTCCATTTGGACGTAGCCTAGATAGGGCAGGATCTTGTTCAATTGACCATACTGTCCATTCGTACGTGACTTTCATCATAAGTTAATTGATCACATTCTAGGAAAAGATAATTTATCTTTTTATTATTCTCTTCATTTCAGCAACTATAGAAAACTTTCATGTGGTGGAAACATTAGCTGATAATGCAATCATCATTTATCAAACACACAAGGTAAAGATCTCTTCATTCATCCTAAAAGGACTTCAATGTAGTTCAAACACAGACATGCAGATTCCCTAAAGTAAAATTGGGGAGGTTATTAAAAGGCACAAAAATCCAAAGACTTTATTAATGATTCATGAATGTCATATATTTGAAAGGTGTATCAACCTGTTCAGAGCAGAAATGTGTGCAGGCAAGAATCTGAGAGAGACAATCTAGAAATAGAGTGCTTGATAAAGATCAACAGTTAGTTCCCTTGATGCGGTTTTTATTTTTGAAGAGACAGGGTCTTGCTATGTTTCCCAGGCTAGGCTCAAACTCCTGAGCTCAAGTGATCCTCCTGCCTCAGCCTCCCAAGTAATTGGAACTATAGGTGTATGCCACGCTCTCAGCTTTCTTTATATACATTTTAAGTCTAGAAAAGAGCCTTCTGAAATACTGAAATACATTTAAATACCTTTCTAGTATCTAGTCTCTATTAAGAGGTAAATGATAGTTACCAAATATGAATGTGAATTATAGCTTCCTGTGACAACAACAATAAGGGTAATGGCTAGTATGGTATTAGCCTATGTTAAGACTAATAGATATAAAAGTAAGTGGATTATCTGAAGGCAAAGAAAAATCGCAGAGCATGACTTGAGAGGTTAGTCATACACCAGAGCACACAGAAATATAAATTAGTTCCCTTTCACCTTATTTCTTCTTCCGCTATTCTTTTTTTTTTTTTTTGAGACGGAGTCTCGCTGTGTCGCCCAGGCTGGAGTGCAGTGGCCGGATCTCAGCTCACTGCAAGCTCTGCCTCCCGGGTTTTTACGCCATTCTCCTGCCTCAGCCTCCTGAGTAGCCGGGACTACAGGCGCCCGCCACCTCGCCCGGCTAGTTTTTTGTATTTTTTAGTAGAGACGGGGTTTCACCGTGTTAGCCAGGATGGTCTCGAACTCCTGACCTCGTGATCCGCCCGTCTCGGCCTCCCAAAGTGCTGGGATTACAGGCTTGAGCCACCGCGCCCGGCCTTCTTCTGCTATTCTTGATATTTAAAATTATAGAATTAATATTTCTCTTGCCTTATTCTGCTGTTTCTTTTCTGAAAACTGCCCAATAACATAATGTGTATATCATAATAAAAGGAATTAAAATTTTGGAGAGATCCACCAAAAACAATATTAAACATTATAAAAGAAATATAATGATTTAATAGATACTTTGTTTTTCCAATTCAGTGAGTACTTCATTTTTCTTTTTTAAATGGTTTTTGAGTGCATTGTATGAAAACATTAGTCTGTTTTGTATTAAGCTCAGTCTTGTCATCTGAGACATCTTGTATCTAATAATTAGGAGGCATACTTAATTTTACATGATAGCTGCTCAGAAATGCATAACAGTTAAGATTCTGTTTTAGCATACAAATTTTGAAGTCTAATTTGAAATCTAAAATTTAGTAAATGTCAGAATATTAATAAGTCGCCCTATAATTGGGAATGAAGATAAATAACCAATAATTTAGAACCAAAAGAGCCTTATTATCTGAAAATAATCCATCATGGAAAACAATCTGCTGAAGGTATTCTACTAGATAAATAGTAGATGGAGAGAGGATCATATAAGTTGTATCAGGATTGAAAAATAAAACTAAAAATTATTAAAATCTTATATGTAACAAAATGTGTTAGTTATAATTATTTGCCAATTCTTGGAATAAACAAATTGTCCTGGAATAATTTTTCCAAGAAAATCACATTACATTCACAATGTATGTGACCATACCACTAACACTATATCTGAAATTTATCATCACCCCAGACAGAAACTCCGTACTCATTTAAGCAACAACTCTCCATTCCCCTCTCCTCACATTCCATGATAATGTTCTGCTTAGACTCAAAGTCTATAGTGTTATTTACACTACAATATTTTTCCCTTTAAATTTGACTTCTTTTACAGTATGGTCTTAAAAGAGGGCTACTGGTCTCTTGATGTTTAAGTCATTCTCATTCTTTAAATTTCTATCTTATCATCCTGTGGATTTGTATTCATTAGGTCTAAATTTGCCAAATCTTCATGTATTACTGTCCCCACACAATTTGCCCAACATTGTGTTCGTCAACTGCATGAAATTTTGTATCTTTAAAAAATGAATCATTTCATCTTGCAAATGATTTGTATTGTATGCTATTTATTACTCTCAGTAATCAAGAATGACACTGCATAATAAGGACTAGTCCAGGTACATATATGAGATAACCAAAACAGAAGTAACAAACAGGATAAAAGATTTGTGTTGGTTTTTTTTTGTTTTTGTTTTTTTCTCATTTAAAGGAGTCCCATTTATTGAAGACCTAGGCTCCATGTCATTCCCAGAGTATATGTTTCCCCTTGCATACCTTAATATTGAAATACTCAATCTAAGTGACTTAGAATTCTTTCTAATGTGATTTGATTCAAAGAAGTCTTTTTTCTTTAAATCTTTGAATCTAAGCGGACCATAATCATGGAGTATGAGGAGAGAGGAATGGAAAGTTGTTGCTTAATGGGTACAGAGTTTCTGTTTGGGATGATGATAAATTTCAGAGATAGCCGTATGGTTACACAGCACTGTGAATGTAATTAATGTCCCTGAATTGTACCTTAAAAATTAGTTAAAATGGCAAATTATATGTGTATATATTTTACTATAATTTAAAAAATAGAACATTATTCCTTTTATTATATTGTTCTGCAAAGCTGTTAACTCTGTTCATAATTAATCATTTGGTAGATATCCTCAGATGCTTTCTGTTTAAAATTTGAGAGATTTTACCTTCAATTAAGACATTTATTGGCATTACATTTGTTTGTCCTGTTAGTTCCATGTTAGATCTGTTTTTCAGAAGATTTTTACTTCTCCACAGAGGGTGTGGCCTGCT
Source organism: Macaca mulatta (assembly GCF_049350105.2). NCBI lineage: Eukaryota > Metazoa > Chordata > Mammalia > Primates > Cercopithecidae > Macaca > Macaca mulatta. The sequence goes on along the minus strand of NC_133411.1, from coordinate 81,780,270 downwards.
TCTCAGCGAGACGTATTATATCTTTCTGCCATTCGAAAGATATCAGCCTTGACTGAAAATGACCCTGAAACTTGGATAGTTTGTAATTTTTCTGTGGATCATGACAGTGCTCCTGTAAGTACAATATATATAAATGTGTATAATTAAACAATATAAAGCTAAATACACAATGCAGGATAAAGACGATAAACACATCCCACACACAATACTTGATTTGATAATGCTTCTTATTGTGTTAGATTGACTGCTAGCAATAGTATAGCCCATGTGTTGTCTGAGGGCAACAGTCATGGCTATGAACATTCCACCAGGGCCATTTACCTTTCCTTCTAAGGTTTGGTGAAACAGCCAAAAGGGCAGTACGTACCCTGGGCAATAGGCTACTTCCCACAGTTATCTCTTAAGCCATTATCAACTACCAGCCAAACCTCTGTGGTTTACCACAATTTAGCTCCATTTACCACTTAAGAGGAGGGAAGCCTGGGCAACATGGTTAGACCCCATCTCTATTAAAGAAAAATTTTGTTTTTCTTTTTTTTTTAATTAGCCAGGCCTGGTGATGTGTACCTGTGGTCCCAGCTACTCTGGAGGTTGAGGCAGGAGGATTGCTTGAGCCCAGGAGTTTGAGGCTGCAGTGAACTATGATGGCGCCACTGCACTCCAGAGTGGGCAACAGAGCAAGACCCTGTCCCCGAAAAAAGTGGGTGGGGAGGAATCCTGGTGTCATATCAGCTTGGTGCTTATAAGATTTCACTGGAGATAGTTTTTAAGAGTTATGATTTTGGTTAACCTAATATGAGACTAGACCAGCAGAGTTTACAAAATACTGGGTATCTACTGATGCTTTGTTTTTTGTTTTGGCAGCTAAACAACCGATGTGTCCGTGCCAAAATAAATGTTGCTATGATTTGTCAAACCTTGGTAAGCCCACCAGAGGGAAACCAGGAAATTAGCAGGGATAACATTCTATGCAAGATTACATATGTAGCTAATGGTATGTATTTTATTGCTTTTGCTCTTTGATAATGTGGCTGTTCTTAATCATGACCTATATGACAACAGTTTGGACAAATGCCTTTTTCTTATCCATTAGTTTACTGAATTTTAATTTGGAGAAAGGTATATCAGAATTACTAGAGAATCTTTGAAAATACAGATGTCTGAATTTCACCCTGGAGCTACTACTATATGAGTATTTCTGAAGCTAGAGGTGGATAAGTAAATTTTAAAACTTTATCCCTAGGTCACTGTCATATACCCTTCTTTTTTTTTTTTTTTCTGAGATGGAGTCTCGCTATGTTGCCCAGGCTGGAGTGCAATGGTGCAATCTCAGCTCACTGCAACTTCCGCCTCCCAGGTTCGAGCGTTTCTCTGCCTCAGCCTCCCCAGTAGCTGGGATTACAGGTGCCCACCACCATGCCCAGCTAATTTTTTGTATTTTTAGTAGAGACAGGGTTTCACCATCTTGGCAAGGCTGGTCTTGAACTCCTGACCTCGTGATCCACACACCTTGGCCTCCCAGAGTGCTGGGATTCCAGGCGTGAGCCACTGCACCCGGCCTAGCCTTCATTTTTAAGCACCATTTTCTTAGATATTTGCCTAATAGAATGTGTTTATAATTAGGAATATAAGCAACAGTGGGGAAGGAAATTAAGAGTTCTTTTACTCATTGTCAGCCTTTTTAACTTTCTGAATCAGGGCTCCCCTAACCTTATTTGTTGCTAGTTACATATTTATTTCTCTTTGGCATTCATTGTCAGGCTTTTTGTTTTCTGAGTCAGCGCTTCCCTAGTCCTTATTAGTTGCTAGTTACCTATTTCTTTCGCTTTGAATAGGCCTTTTCATTGCTTGCTTTGGGTCCTTGCTTTACCTACTTTGCACCTGCAGTAATCATTGCAACCTCTCTCATCAAAAGTCAAGCCTTCTTTATATAGGGCCATAACTGCTAGTATGTTTAAAGAAACAGTTGTACCTGAGTAAGTTACTATTTAATTACAGTACAGAGTTATGAATAAATCTGCCTTAAATAACCTTAAGTGGTGCTATAGTAATTTTTACAGGTAATTTCGGGAACCAAGAACATTGTAGAAAGGTTATAAATGCTTTCTTATTTGCTGTCTGATTATGTCTGATGGATAGTGTTAAGGAATGAAAGGTTGGGACTTAAAAAATGCTAATTAGTCCGGCCAGGTACAGTGACTTATGCCTGTAATCCCAGCACCTTGGGAGGCTGAGACGGGCGGATCATGAGGTCAAGAGTTCGAGACCATCCTGGCCAACATGGTGAAACCCTGTCTCTACTAAAACTACAAAAATTAGCTGGGCATGGTGGTGTGCACCTGTAATCCCAGCTACTCAGGAGGCTGAGGCAAGAGAATTCACTTGAACCCCAGAGGCGGAGGTTGCAATGAGCCAAGATCACACCACTGCACTCCACCCTGGCAACAGAGCGAGACTCTGTCTCGAAAAAAAAAAAAGAAAAAAAGAAGATGCAAATTGGTCCAATGTGAGGAATATTTTAAAAGCAAGGGAACAAATTAAGTGCTTCACATATGTTTGGAGAATTGTATCTTAATACATTTTAATTTTCCTTTATCTTACAGTGAACCCTGGTGGATGGGCACCAGCCTCAGTGTTAAGGGCAGTGGCAAAGCGAGAGTATCCTAAATTTCTAAAACGTTTTACTTCTTACGTCCAAGAAAAAACTGCAGGAAAGCCTATTTTGTTCTAGTATTAACAGGTACTAGAAGATATGTTTTACCTTTTTTTTTTTTTAACTTTATTTGACTAATATGACTCTGTCGATACCAAAATTTAGTTGTTGAAAGTATTTGCTGTGTTTTTTGATGTTCCCCTATAGAGTATTGTTTTGTTGGTTTTTGTTGTTGTCATTGTTGTTGTTTTAAACAGGGTCTTGCTCTGTTGCCTAAACTGGAGTGCAGTGACATCATCACAGCTCACTGCAACCTCGACCTCTGGCATCAAGCGATCCTCTCATCTCAGCCTTCACAGTAGCTGGAAGTCCCCGCAGGCATGTGCCACCACACTCAGCTAATTTTTTTTTTTTGTAGAGATAAGGGTCTTGCTATGTTACCCAAGTTGGTCTTGAACTCCTGGCCTCAAACAATCATCCTGCCTCAGTCTCCCAAAGTGCTGGGATTACAGACATGAGCCACCATGCCTGGCCTTGGGAATTGCAGTTTATAGCCTTTAAAACTTAATTTTTTTATTGTTTCCTTTTTCTTCTAATGCTTATGTAAAGAAATTTTGATATTATAGAACTGTAGAATTGCAGAAGGGCAAACTTCCTGTATGTATTCTTTCCTTTCCTCGAAACTGTTATTTTTGTTGTATAATCTTCCAGATTTTTCTTCGTATATACTGACATATTTTTGAGAGTTAAAATGTTTATACTTACTATTATAACAAAATTCTTGTTTTATAGCCTGTTTTTTTTCACTTAATGTATCTTGACTATCTTTCTATATTTATAAGACATTAGATGTGTAAAATATCTCATTCTTTTAACATCTGTTACATGCGTGTTGCAGAATTTATTAACTAGTCCCACATTAATGTCTGAGTTGGTTCCGTATTTTTACTGTCAACCAGTACAGCACTGAACACCTCTATGCAAAGAGGTAGAATCTTTAACCTTTTTTGTTGTTGTTGAGACAACATTTCTCTCTTGCTGCCCAGGCTGGGGTGCAGTGGCGCAATCTCAGCTCACTGCAACCTCTGCCTCCCAGGTTCAAGCGATTCTCCTGCCTCAGCCTCCTGAGTAGCTGGGATTACAGGCGTCCACCACCATGCCCAGCCTATTTTTGTATTTTTAGTAGAGACGGGGTTTCGCCGTGTTGGCCAGGCTGGTCTCGAACTCTGACCTCAGGTGACCTGCTCTCCTGGGCCTCCCAAATTGCTGGGTTTACAGGCGTGAGCCACTGCACCCGGCCCAGAATCTTTAACTTTTTAAAGTAAGTGATACATTAACATGATTAAAAGTCAAAAGTGACCAGGCGCAGTGGGTCACACCTGTAATCCCATCACTTTTTGGGAGACCAAGGTGGGAGAATGGCTTGAGGCCAGGAGTTCAAGTCTAGCCTGGGTAACACAGCAAGGTTCCATCTTGACAAAAAAAAAAATTAGGCGTGGTGGCATACACGTATAGTCCTAGTTACTTGGGAGGCTGAAGCAGGAAGATCGCTTTGTCCGGGAGTTTTAGGCTGCAGTGAGCTGTGGTTATACGACTGCACTCCAGCCTGGACAGGTAATGTCTCTTAAAAAAAAAAAGTCAGAAGTATGAAAAAGTTCTGAGATGGGCGGATCACGAGGTCAGGAGATTGAGACCATCCTGGCTAACCTGGTGAAACCCCGTCTCTACTAAAAAATACAGAAAACTAGCCGGGCGAGGTGGCGGGCAGCTGTAGTCCCAGCTACTCGGGAGGGTGAGGCAGGAGAATGGCATAAACCCGGGAGGTGGAGCTTGCAGTGAGGTGAAATTTAGCCAGTGCACTTCAGCCTGGGCAGCAGAGCGAGACTCCATCTCAAAAAAGAAGTATGAAAAAGTTACACAGTAAAATTTATCCTGTCTTGCATTTGCCATATACTATTAACTATTACTATATGCTATTACTAGTTTTTTCCAGAAAGTTTTTAATGCTTGAATGAACAAATACTAGTGTATTTTCTACACACATACACTTTTTTTGTTGTTAGAGAAGCAGCAGCATACTGTAAACACTATTCAACATCTTATATTCGCATTTTATCTTGAAGGTCTCACATATTTATAAGGAGCTTCCTCATTTTGATGGTTATACAGTAGTCCATTGTGTAGATACACATAATTTGTTTAATCAGTTCTGCATTGGTGAATATTACAGTTTCCAATTTTTGCTAGAACAGTGTTTTAATTGTATCCATATGTCATTTTGTACTTGCAAGTTTATATGTGGGAAAAATTAATAGATGTGGTACTACTGGCCCTGCTAGGGGTTTGTGCATTTATAATTTAGATACTACTTTTCATAGAGGTTATAGTAATTGACCATCTCAACAGCAATAATGAATTGCAGTGCCTGTGTCCCATAATTTTTCATACAATGTGTAAAACAAAACTTTGTAACTTTCCCAACTCATTAGGTGAAAAATACTCTGTCAGTGTAGTTTTAATTGTATTCTTCTTATGACCGAGTTTAAGCCTGCTTTGGTCCATTGAGAATCTTTTGTATAATACTATTTCTATAAATTCTATTTTGTAATATTTAAAATATTACTAGGTATTGCCAATTGTGATACACAAATGGTAAGCAGTAACACGTGAATATCTTCTCATTCTCACCTATACTGAATGTTAAGTAATTGGCTGAGAAATGTATATTCTTGAGTCCTTTTCTTTAGCTAAAAATAATAGTCAATTATATAATGAAATAATGTTAAACAAATCTGATTTCTAATGATGTTTATAGTATGTCTTTCTTTTAAAAAAATGCAAAGGCTAAATTTATTGTCCGATACTAACTAATATCCCATATTAACATAAGGTGTATTACATTGATGTCTTATTTAGCTTTTTCCCAGGAAAAAGGGTATTTGAAAATAGTGTTTTGTAATATAGCCTGACTCTTTAGGGATTCTCTCCTCAGGCACATGTGCACTGCATTAAGTGTGCTCACGATTTTTATAGTATCTTGTACTTTAGAATTGTTATAGCTAGATCTGGATGCATTACTTCTTATTGTTTCTGAGTCTGTGCCATATTTATTAAATAAACCAGAAAACTGATGGCACGTGACAGAAACAGGCTTATCACCCTGCTTAGTGATATGTCTGTTTGCCATAGCCACTAGGTTTTTAAAGTGGTGCTGTTTCACTCTATCCAAGACCAGATTTTGTTTCACTCTGTCTTCTCTCTTCACCATGACCTCGCTGAAACAGCCTCCCTCTTGATGCTTTATATGACTTCCTTACCAAAGGGGCTCAGATATTCAACTAAACAAGACAGAAAATATAACTTTGTATTAAAGCAAAAGAAATCAGAATGCAGTTCTGTGTAAAACATGCTCTCAATTATATTTGAGAAGAATAACTTTTTGAAACATTTGAAAGATACATGGTAGGATATTAGCAGCATTTGCATCTAGACTGTTGGATTTAGAGCAGTGTTTTATTGACTGTCTGTGTGTGTGTATGTATATGTGCACAGATTTTTCATTTATGGACCTAGGAGGGAGGAGCTTGGAATCTTAAAAACGTCTCTGGGGAAGAGAGGTCTATTGTTTGTGGATACGTGTATATGTGTGCAAAGATACAACTGAAAAGATTCATTGGCCCAAACTCAAATCTGGCTTTTTGAGTCCAGATTGAGTTTCTTTCTAACAAAGATCCAAATTCAAACCTTAATGTGAAAAAATCTTTGTTACTGTAACATGATTTTTTTTTTTCTTACAATAATTATGGAAGATAAATGTATGAAGTCAAACCCAGCATTGAAACCCTAGGAAAGCGAACATTCTTAATTTTGGTGATGGAAAAAATAGTAACATTAAATAGTGTGTATATCACCTTTAGATAAAGTTCTGTAAAGAGTTAATAAGATCCAAAGTTGTTTAACAGTAAAAACTATATATATATATAGATTTTTTTTTAAAGACAGCGTCTCACTCCTGTCGCCCAGGCTGGAGTGCACTGGAGCAATCTCAGCTCACTGCAGCCTCAACTTTCCAAGTTCAGGTGTTCCTCCTACCTCAGCCTCCTGAGTAGCTGGGACTACAGGCACACACCACCATGCCCGGCTAATTTTTTGTACTTTTAGTAGAGTTGGGGTTTCACCATGTTTCCCAGGCTGGTCTCAAACTCCTGAGCTCAGGCAATCCGCCTGCCTCAACCTCCCAAAGTGCTGGGATTACAGGCGTGGGCCACTAGCCCAGCCAGTAAAAACTTTTAAACTCATTTGACAAAGAGTTCAGAGCATGTTTGTTGATTAAATAAGGCAAGCGTCTCTCTCATAGCTTGAATACATTTTTTAAATTCTTGATAAATAGTATTGTATGTCATAATTTTTATTGCAGGCTAAGAAAAGAAATGCCATGTTGTGGGGTAAAAATCAGGAGACCTTTCACTGATCCCCTCTGCTTGCCTATATTGCCCTTTTTTTTTTTTCAGATGCCTAACCCCCTTTATTTCACACACCTATGCAAATTGTGAGGCCGAGGATGTGACTACAAACAGTTAAGATTTGATTTACATAAATAAGCTTTCTCCCTCATGAAAATACACTGTGTCACTTCACACTTGGTCTGACACACACAAAAAATTCTCACCCTATGTGGCACAAATACACTGAGCATGCAATATTAAGTACACTTTCCATTTTATTTTTCTCCAGAGAATAGTCCATCTTCAGTCTTTAAGGACGCAGCTCCTTACATGGGCTTTGGTGGGGGTCAAGGGGCAGCACCCACAGATCTAAACTGGGGTGGAGGTATTTGATTCTTCTCCATGAGATCAATTCCTGACTACTTTGTTGTGAATTGCACAACTCACACAGTAATGTAGCTTCACATACAGCTTGGGAAGCACATAGACATCACAGACGCTTGCTTCGGAAATGTCCCTGACTGCTGTGGCCTTCACTGTGTATCAAATGACGAATTTCTTAATGGCGTTGTCCTTGAGCACGCATAGGGCGCAGTTGGTGCAGCAAACAGGCTGCACGTGGCAGCGGCCCTTTTTGGCACAACCATTGTTCCTTCTTTTCTTTGTCATCTTGGAGGCCCAGACCGTAGAGAGGACTATTCCCCTAACTTTTGAAAAATTCCATATACCTTCGATTCCTTGCTGATAGGATAAGTTCAAATTTGTAAGGTTAATAATTTTGCATTCATAATGATAAATTTTAATAGAGATTCTGTGCATTCCATGAATATGGAGGGTGGGAGAACTGTGTTCTGGTAGTCTTGCAGCTGTTAGTAACAAACATACTGCTGAGTTTTTTACTTGTCTTTTTTTTTTCCTTCAGTGACTGAAGCAAGGCTGTGTGACATTCCATGTTGGAGAAAAAAAGAAAAAAAAAAAGCTGAATGCTCTAAGCTGGAACGTAGGATCTATAGCCTTGTCTGTGGCCCAAGACCTTGGCCTTGTGTACAAAAATGACAAAATATTGCAATAGCAAAGCTGAACATCTAACACTAGCTATCTCCTGCTAGATCTCCTTGCTCAGCATATAACTATAAATACATGTAAAATTACATGTATATGGCTATATTTTTATTTGCTTGCTCCTAGAAGAGAAAAAAAAATCAACTTTGAATCACAACTAGGAATTGATGCTTTAATTTTTGGATACTTTTTCAGAATTTTTAATTTACTATGGTCCGGCCTAAGATCCTCTGTTGTATCAGGTTTTGTGCACAAAAGAAAAGCACAAAAGTTGAACGCACATGGGGCATGTGCTTTCTGTGCAGCAAATAATCTGGATGAGGTTCTTTTTTCAGGCCTACAGTCAAATCTGTGTCCAGAATTTTTTGACTTTTTTGCTTTGTATAATCATAGAATTCGTTGCTGCTGATTTCTATAATGATTCATGTTGTGTGTGTCTTAATAACTGAGGGCTGTCAATAACCTGTGATTTTGCCTTTTCTATAGTCTTACTCCCATGAAGAACTTTGGTTCTGATGGAGAAAGTGAAAAGCTTTATTTCTTCCCCCAGATATCTTTATATTTCTATTATATTTTTTAGTTGTGTACTGTGTGCTAGACATTTTTTTCAGTTTATTACAAACACAATTTGGTAATCCCTAAATTGGTTCTGCCTGTCTCCAAACAGAAATATCTGTACAAATCTTGTTGGTATAGACTACTTTCTGGAAAATGGTCAAGATAAATTCATGTTTTCTTTAAATTTCTAAGGTAGTATATGGTATAACTTGTTTAAAGCAAATCAGACTGAGTTTGACATTTAATTCAATATTTCTGGTATTCAGTAACGGGTATATATGTTTGTTCTTCCAGTTTGGGTCAGTTTAAAAGATAGGTTGCAAAGTATACATGGAAAATGTGAGCAATGCCTCTCTGCCTCTTGATCAGAAACTTCAGCAGAGCAGTAAAGATTCCACATGATTCAAACTGAAATGCATTTCTTTGTTGCTATATGAACTTAAAATGTAAAATACCCTTTTCAGTTTAAGTCTTGTGAACAACATTGAAGCATGGAGATGAGGCAAGGAATAGGGCTCACTGAAGTTGAAATGACTGCCCACTTCAAAATCTTCATTGTGTTTACACACCAGTGTATTTATACAAATCAGAGGCATTTTGTAGATGCTTCGCTGACTTGTTCAGCTCTGTAAAAACACAGAAATCGGACCCATTTTGTAAAGCAGAAAGTCATGTCACATGGAACATGTCCTGTATATATCACATACATGGTAATGGAGTCTTAATGATAAGTGCAAGATAATAATTTAATGATGGGATTAGTCTGATCGCTTAATATGCACAATCCTGGAAGTGAATTACTTGCATCAGATATAGTGATATTTATTATTCTGTACAGAGAGAAAAATACATATAAAACATATGCTTACATTACATGCACGCAGATTTCACGCTCCATAATCTTTTCTATTTTTTAATTTACCTTTCTGTAAATGATGTGCATGGAATATGCCTTATAGAAAAATGCTGTTCATAATTTGACTACGTGGAAAAGTGCCTATATGGTGGTAATGCTAGTAAGGCAAATAAGACAAATTATCATGTTGGTTTACTACATCACCAGTTAACATTTTATATTGTGATGTTTAAAAAAGAAAAGTTTATACCTCAAATGTGTATTTTATTTTACAATCAGCTGTGGGTTATGGGGTTGGGATGGGAGAATGGGAGGGTTGGGGAGGGCAGGTTTATTCACCATAGCCACTGATAAGAATCTTCAAAAAAATTCTGTATGCTCACTATAAATGTTTCTCTGTTTGCCATTTCTGGTAACTGTCATGAACACAGACAGTTAACTCTTTCATTACTAAATTGGATAGCTTTATTTTACAGAAGTATGGAAAGTTTACAAAGCAATATCTAAATCTAATTATCACTAGTTGCATTTGGACTAAATGTGATGATATACTTTTGCAATTGATTCTGTAAATAAAATGATTACACTAAAATATTTGTATTAAGAGAAGAAAAGATAACATTTTACCTTTAGATAACTGCACTTTTACTTCACTAGAGTTAATTCCACCCAATCAGATTGAGAAATAAATTGGTGAATATGGAAAGAGTCCAAAAGAGGTCAGAATTTGGAGAGGTACTGGCCTTCTGGACAACATTTAGATCCTCTAGAATTATTTTCATTAAGCTGATTCCTACATCCTGAATATTCATGTTTTCTCATCTACAGATAATTTGTCTTCCTCCAAACCAAAAGAAAAAACTACCCTTTACTCTCTTTTCTACTCAGTTTATCTTTTGTGCTATGTTAGAAACTTGAAATCTATTGGTGATGTGGGGTTTTATCCCTGACTGCCACTGCACAGGACAAGAGAGCACAGTGTTTCCGTTGGAATTCAGGACTCCTGGTTTTGAGGTAGAGGATGATCACTGCAGTACTTGGTTTGGTATTGCCACAGGGGTAGCTAAACCAAAGGAGGGTTATATCTGCAAGGGAGGTGTAAGAAGGCAAAATAAGGAAAAGGAGGAATGGGTTTTCTCTTTGTTCAGTTTCATCAACTAATTTATACACCTAATACAACGTCAGTGTCAATTGCTATTAAGAAATTTTTAGTTGGGCTGAGCTGGTTCTCTTGTGAAATTGTGCTGGTTATCTTTAAGCTTATCAGTTATTTGTCCAATTAAACACTTTTCACCAGTATTTAGTCCGAGTTGTACAGACGATGTATTTGGATTTTGTCATGGTTCATCTACAGACTCAAAACATAATCATTTTAAAGTACCTTGGGAGTGTGTAGAGTAACTTCTATAATAGCTTTATGATCCTGATGATGTTTTTTAAACATAATAAAGTTGGATCTTCCATGTTACAATCACAAAATTAAAACCAGTATTTAAAGTGGAAAAGTATTAAAATATTATGGACAAATATGCTGGCTTGATTTGTTTTCCTTAACCCTGAGATATTGCCCTACTCTGAGTAGTTAAGAGCTTGAAATTCAGTGTTCTTCCTGTAACCCAGTTAGGGATCAAGAAAACAAAGTTGCAGCCGACATTTTTATTTTTATTTTTTATTTTTTTTTTTGAGACAGAGTCTTGCTCTGTCACCTAGGCTTTGAGTGCAATGGCACGATCTTGGCTCACTGCAACCTCCATCTCGCAGGTTTAAGCGATTCTTGTGCCTCAGCCTCCCAAGTGGCTGTGATCACAGGCGTGAGGCACTACGCCCGGCTACTTGTTGTATTTTTAGTAGAGACAGGGTTTCGCCATGTTGGCCAGGATGGTCTCGAACTCCTGACCTCAGATGATCCACCAACCTGGGCCTCCCAAAATGCTGGGATTACAGACATGAGCCAGTGCCCAGCCCGATTTTTTTTTTAACAAAATATAACAGTGGAATATATCAAGTATATGACATGTAATAAATATTTTGTATGTATTTTGTCATATGTATTATACATATGTGTGTAGTGGGTTACAGTTTACAATGAATTTCTTACTGTGGATCACGTCCAGAAGTTTTAAAAGATTGCTAGAGAATTAAGCTATATTCACTTGGGTGTTTCTAAAATGGAAGCACAGCGCTGGCGAATGATACACATTTATTTTGTAATTGATCTGTATGCACTTAACCATAAATAAATCATCTCATTTATTTAAATCTCATTTAAATAATCTCAGCTCCACTTGTTGCACTCAGGGAATTTATGCCCTAGAACAACCATGAAATGGGAAGTGTGAACTTGCAGTTCACTCAGCCAGTGGATTCGTATTGAAAGGCACTGAGCATATTTCTTTCCTAGTGTTCAAAAATACATGACATCCAAACAATGTAATCTGTAAATAAAAACCAACTACTTAATCTGGTGGGATGCTGGAGGGAAAATCTGACTTGTGTTGAATTTGTTGACAGAGAAATATGTGGTCCTCATTCCTAGAGGGATTTTCTAGGGCAGTTTTAACTGCAGGTTTTGCTTTAGGCTTGACTTTGGAATATAACCTGCTAATAAGGTGTAGTTCTACCTAGCAGTTTCAAATGGGGTTGCTTTTATAGGCTCTTCCAGATTTTCTTGCCATTATTTGAACTTGGTTACTACAGAGTTCATACTATCATTTACATTGTCTGCCTATTAAGACACATTTTCTGTGAACTTTCCACATCTGTATCCTTTGAATAGCCTTGCACAGATATCATAAGTGAAGCTAGTTTATTTGGCCTCTTCATTCTTTCTTTGTATAGAGTTCTGTGAGGTTAGTACTAGAACAAATCTTTAATACCTCTGAAGTTATTAGAAGATGCCAAACCACGATGTTCCTGTCACCCAGGCTCTGTGGTTGATGAGGTGTTGTGTGAGGGTATCTCCGTCGTGTCTGTACCAGGCACTGTGCCTGCTTTTTCTGACTCCTCCCCACTCAGCAGTCCAGTGAGGTGATAGTGGTGATTGGTGATACCACCCCTCTTTTACAGAGGAGGGAACAGGTTGGGGTTCCAAACCTACTGATTGACTCAAGTTTGTTTTCTTCCCATTAGACTTTACTTTTTAATGCCTGTGTGTAATATCTAGAATATAGTGTTTGATGGACTGGAAAGAACCAACATGCTTGAAGACTAGCAATTTTGGTGTATGGGTCTTAGTCCCACACTTCAATATTGGCTTCACAAAATTCCAAATACACGTGGTTCCTTAACAATGGTTCGATTTATGATTGTTTGACTTTATACAAAGCACTACAAATACAGTACACTTCAACTTGCCATGGGGCTGTGTTCCAGTAAACCAATCATATGCGGAAAATACTGTAAGTCAAAAGTACATTTTCAGCCAGGGGCAGTGGCTCACACCTGTAATCCCAGAACTTTGGGAGACTGAAGCGGGTGGATCACCTGAACTCAGGAGTTGGAGACCAGCCTGTCCAACATAATGAAACCCTGTCTCTACTAAAAATAAAAAAGTTAGCTGGGTGTGGTGGCACACACCTGTAATCCCAGCTACTCAGGAGACTGAGGCAGGAGAATTGCTTGATCCCGGGAGGTGGATGTTGCAGTGAGCTGAGACTGTACCACTGTACTCCAGCTTGGGTGACACAGCAAGACTCTGTCTCAAAAAAAAAAAAGTTTTCAGCTTACGGTATTTTCAACTTGGAATGGGCTTATCAGTACATAGCCACATCATAAGTCGAGGTGCTTCTGTCGAAATGCGTTATTATTTTAACTTATTTTCAACTTGCAGTGGGGCTTATCAATATGTGGTCCCATCACAAGGAGCTTTTGTAACGATGTGTCTTATAAAATCCCACCAGATACAGAAAGGAGGTCAGTAAAGATGAAATTTGATCACGATTTGGTGCTTAAACTTTCTTCCTGTCCTCCAGCTCAGATGAAACAGGAAACTGAGTCATAAAACATTACTACAAACAAGCCCAAGGATTTTATCCCAGATTTTCAACCCAAGGATGAGCTGCAATATAACTATCACTGTTTTGTTGGCTGCCTACCACAGAATGATCACTGAGGAAATAAACCAAGCTTTGGATTCACTGTAACTTGGTTTACTGTGGTTCTTTTCTGTATTATTGTTAGGATTGAGAGGTTTAAATGGTAACTGGGTCCAGCAGCAGGGAATCTGTGTGCAGCAGCTAAATCAAGGTGTAGTCAATGTACAAAACACTTTAGCAAATTGGATATCAGTAATTCCCCAGCACCCTAAAACAGTTCCCAAAACAAGAATTTATTGAACTACTACATGCCATAAAGGATTGGAGATACAGCAATAACGAGCATGTAGCCTTCATTGTTTTTGTCATAACCAAGCTTTTAAGAAATGTATCCAAAGTTAAAGGAAATAGGCTGGGCCGGGCATGGTGGCTCACACCTGTAATCCCAGCACTTTGGGAGGCCAAGAGGTCAGGAGTTCGAGACCAGCCTGGCCAACATGGTGAAACCCCATCTCTACTAAAAATACAAAAGTTAGCTGGGCGTGGTGGTGAGCACCGTAATCCCAGCTACTCGGGAGGCTGCGGCAGGAGAATTGTTTGAACCCAGGAGGCAGAGGTTACAATGAGCCAAGATTGCACCATTGTACTCCAGCCTGGGCGATGGGGCAAGACCGTGTCTCAAAAAAATAAAGGAAATAGGCTTTGAGATCAGAAGCATTTGAATAAGGTACATTGAACTTACATTGTGACTTGGCCACAGTTGAGATGTACAGAAGTGTTTTTAATTCTTGGTTCTCAGTTCTCAAAAGGTAGATAGGAAATGGGTTGTTGCTGTGTTTTAAGTTCACCAGCCTCTGTACATTGATAGCACCATATTAATGGTCTTCATTTTAATTTAAAACTACAATTTATAGTCTGTGACTCACTTTTCATTCCTAGCATCCAGTAGGTTTTTTGTTGTTATTTCTAAGTAAATTTCCAAGTCCCTGGTACCATGTATTCAACATACTGAGAAAGAATGAGACTTAGGAAGACCAGAGGTTCTCTTGCTCTCTCACTTGAACAGCTTTTATCTTGGGCAAATCATTTTAATGTGTCTAAGTCTATTGTAATCTTCTATAAAATTATACAAAGCCACCTACTATGGCTGCATCACAGGGTTGTTTGGGGAAGAGCAAGATAATGTATTTTAAAGCACTATGCAAATATTAAGGAAATACACAACTGCAAATATGTGCTAGGTGCTGGGTTTTGAATGGTAGAAATAGGAAAATGAGCAAGAGACAGGAATAATGACAAGTTGCAAACATTTGGGGGCTTTGAGCAGAACCGTAAGTTACTTGGCTTGTCTGGGGTTTAGTCTACCTCCAGGACATAACCAGTAAGGGAGAAGACTAGGGGGAGAGGCACAGGCAGTTGGTTGAAAACCTTGAAGTCTATAAAGTTTGATCTTTGTTCTGCCAGCAGTGGGAGACACTGAAGGACTTTTTGGAGCATTATTATTGTACACATTTTAGAAATATCTGTGGGTCTTGCTGCCTGGTTTCGTTTGAATAGGGAATAAGTCAAATGATTTGGGTTTTGTTTTTTTGATACAGAGTCTCGCTTTGTCATCCAGGCTGGAGGCGTGATCTTCCACTGCAACCTCCGCCTCCCTGGTTCAAGTGGTTCTCGTGCCTCAGCCTCCCGAGTAGCTGGGATTAAAGGCATGCACCACCATGCCAGACTAATTTTTTTATTTTTAGTAGAGACGGGGGTTTCTCCATGTTGGCCAGGCTGGTCTTGAACTCCTGGCCTCAAGTGATCCACCTGCCTCAGCCTCCCAAAATGCTGGGATTACAACATAAGCCACCGTGCCCAGCCTGATGGTTTTGTTGTTGTTGTTTTGAGGTGGTTTTTTGCTCTTGTTACCCAGGCCAGAGTACAATGGCATGATCTCGGCTCACCGCAACCTCCGCCTCCCGGGTTCAAGCGATTGTCCTGCCTCAGCCTCTTGCTAAATGTTTCAATAGTGCCCTTATCTCCAAGAGTGAGTCCACACTCCTTGACTTCAGTCTCATATCAAAGGCATCTTTTAGTAGTTTGGCCTTACTCCATCTTACCAGCCTGACTCCTTGGTCCTCTATACAGATAAATTGTCACAGCCAGGTAGATTTACTGTGTCACTCAGCAATCCATGCTTACCTTCTAAGGAAATGCCTGCTATCCTCCCCTTAGTCAATAGCTAAAACCTACTTCAGGGTCCCAACTTCTGAACTTACTTATATCAACCCCCTCAACTGCTATTCAGTTCTATTGTATGTCCTTTTCCTTTGTATTTGGATTATATAACTACTATGATATTGCTTGTTGTATTAGTCTAGAAACTCTGCTAATAAGCTAGGCTCTAGCTTATCAACTCAACTGACCAGTAGAACACAAGGCCCCACCTAAAGTCAGAGAGCAGTTTCAATAGAGTGTATGTTTAAGGTGGCAAAAAAGTGAAAAAATATATATGGATAGGTTGTGAATAGAAGGAGCAAATGAAACTGGAGGGGCAGAAGAGATTTTAACTTCAATGAGAAGGTGCAAGGATGAGATCCGGGAAAAGGAACACCATTATCTTCTTTTCCCCTAGGACTTAAGCTTTATAAAGAGATGCCAACTCTCCCAGCCAGAGATAGTGGCAGATGAGCAGAGTCAAAAGAAATGCCAGGAGCCCACAGCAGGTCTGGGCTGCAAAGGGTTATGGATAGTTAGCTGTGCAGCTGCTGAGGAGCGATGATGGAAACAAAGATTGACTGAGTCACCTCTGCTAACAATCCCTGTGGTGCTCTGTGGAAGGTACTGGGCTCTTCCCTGAAGTATCAATACACATGAGATTCATATCATCCACTATAAAAATGTATCATGTTTCCGTCTTTGGATGATAAACTGATTCTGTGTTTATATGAGGACACCATAAATATGGCATTTCATAGACTACGTAGAGCTAGATACCTTCTTAGAAGCCAGCGAAGCCAACTGTCTCATTTCACAATTAAGGAAACTGAAGACAAGATAGGAAATGAATAGCATAAAGTCTCACAGCAAGGACTGCAATGGAGGTCTCTGGATTTCCAGCTCCCTCAACACTTCCTGCCTCTGTTGTGACTGTTTTCTGTTTGGTATGAGTGCTAAGTATATTGACTTGTTGCCTCGGCCATTCAACAAACTTAGAGGACCTTTTAATGTAAGGCACTTGTTGAAGGTAACAAGAAAAGACATAGTCCCTGCCCATCAGAGACCTCAGTCTGGAGAAAAATGTGGGCAAGATTTATCTCTGCAGTACAGAATTAAAAAATCTTTGGCTTTTTTTAAACATGTTTTTATCATTTAATTTTTTGTTTGATAATGTATGTAATTCCTCAAGAAATAAATATTAACAGCCTGGCCAACATGGTGAAACTCCGTCTCTACTAAAAATAGAAAAATTAGCCAGGCGGTGGTACATGCCTGTAATCCCAGCTACTTGGGAGGCTTGAGGCAGGAGAATCACTTGAACCTGGGAGACGGAGGTTGCAGTGAGCTGAGATTGTGTCACTGCACTCCAGCCTGGGTGACAGAGTGAGACTCTGTCTCAAAAAACAAAAAATTATTGGAGGTGCGTTTCCAAAACTTTTTCTGATGGGGTGTTCAAGGTTTGAGTTCTACTGGCATAGGTAAGTGCTGTCCTGAGCAAGTTAAAAATGGCTTTTACCCCAAGAACTTTCCATTTAAAATTACCATCCTCCTGGTATGTACCAGCAAGCCTCAGTTATTTAACTGTTGTACAGTTGAATAAGGTACTGGTCCCTGGCCTGTTAGGAACCAGGCCGCACAGCAGGAGGTGAGCAGCAGGAGAGCGAGCATTAGCCTGAGCTCCGCCTCCTGTCAGATCAGCAGCATTACATTCTCATAGGAGCAAGAACCCTATTGTGAACTGCATGTGAGGGACATAGGTTGCACACTTATGAGAATCTAATGCCTGATCTGAGGTGGAACTGTTTCATCCCAAAATCACCCTCCCAACCCCACCCCATCCGTAGAAAAATCGTCTTCCACGAAACTGATCCCTGGTGCCAAAAAAGGTTGGGGACCACTGGGTAAGAGCATCCAGATGTGTTGAAAGAGGCTTGGCCTGAGGTAGGCAAGCTCTCCACACAGATCTGAGTACCTTTTGTTGCTAGAGGATGAAAGTTTTAAGAACGAGAGCTCACAGGTTATGTCCTCGATGAGAAAAGACTGAGGAAGTGCACCAAAGCTTGATTTCATTGTAAGAGCCCTTTGAGGTTATAGCCCAAGTCTAGACAGTGAAATGGGCAGGAAGGTAGAAGCTCCTCTGTTAATTCCTTTGTGAGCTTCAGGGCTACAAGAGAACATCACACATCATGCAGGGCTAACAAAGCTCTATATTCACTTTATTGTGTGCAAGGCTTCTACTTAGTACAATCCCAGCTGATTTTAGAGTGGAGACAGAATTGCCCCCTCAACTGCCCCCCACCTCCACTCCAGCCCACTTCAAATTTGCAAGTGACATGAAAGCAAAGTACTTCCATAATCAACACAGGGGGGATGACCGGAGCCCTTCTAGTTTGGATTACTTCCTGATGCTTTCCTTCCATCACACACACACACACACACACCCCGTATGCTTAGTTAGCAGTTGGCGCACACACATATACACACCCTGTATGCTTAGCAGCTGGCACAAGGCCCTCCTACTTTTACGCTCCCTGCCAAGTGGCTTCAGAATTAGCCAACTGGAATGCTGTTGCCTGGGACTAATCCTGCTCCAGTGCTACAATCCTGGAACATTACAGTTCAAAGTAGTCAAACTTCATAGTGCAGGCGGGGTGAGGATGGGGAGTGGACAGTGATACATACCTCTAAAAGGGGCTCAATTTTTCCCCCTATCTGGCCCTTTGCAGCAGAGTGCAGGGAACAAGCAGGAGGGTGAAGGGAATAGGTGGTGGCAAGTGCTTCTCTCTGGGGCAGTCACTCCACAGGTTGAAGAGGTGGAGAAGACCTTCATTGTTGTTCTGGGACAGGAAGGGGGTGTATGAGGAGCACCAAATCCAAGTAACATTTTCTAGTTAGTTATTACATCTCTCTTGGGTTAATTCCAATTGAATTTTTATTAGCCAACACTTGGTCACTCCCCGGGTGTTTTCCAACCTTGTGCTACTGAATAAACAGTTTTGTAAAACCATTCATTCACAGCCCCACCAGGTACCTCATATTGAAATTCTAACCTATTCGTGCAGCAGCAGCACCTGTTAACTGCCAAAGTTCTGGCCCCACCCCAGAACATGAGAACAGGAAATCGCTGGGGCGGGGCCCAGCAGTCTGTTGAAGCAGGTCCTCTGGGTGGATGCACACTCATTTGAGAGCACAGTATTAAAGCCATCTTTTGCATTCAGCCTCCTAACCCCAGTGTTAGTGTGAGGCTCTTCTTTTGGCCTTAGGGAGCAGCTGTTAGAAAACTCACATCCTGATGCAAGAGTGCCCATATCTCCCCCGGCAGCTCTCAAACTCGCACACGATGGAAAACAGCAGCAGGGACGGGGGGTAGGAGGGCTGTGTTCCAGGCACACCAAAATGAAAAATGCACTCCGTTAAGCTTTAAACACATAATTGCAAACTAAATCATCTGCCATCTTCTCTCGGCTTCCAGTGTAGAGGTTACCCATTATTTTTGCTAACTGGGCAAAGTAATTAATAAATTCAAGACTTACCTAGCACAGGAGCATACTTCGAGAAACACTGGTCATGGAAAAACACTCCACAATGAACATAATGCTCAGGAGATTGGTATTGATGTGTTTTGCTGTTCTTTGTCCTCTTATCTAAACTCAGATCCTTCAGTGTGAGATGTGCCCCTTGGATTTAATCCTGTATTGTCTCCTGAAATCAAATATCCTGTCCTGCCACATGCATCTCATTGCTCAGTTTATCACCCAGGCGGAAAGCAGGTTTGAAGATCCTTCACTCTCTTCTGTCCAGCCTGTTCCACCCTGAAGAGGGCTGAGCATACAGGTGACCACAGGTCATTTCAGAGAAAAACTCAAACTGATCCTCTAGTATCTGGGCCTTGGTTCTTTCTTAGTGGCTCATACATACCTTTTTACCTCTAACTACAGCAAAAGTGTAGTCTATCATTTTATGTAAATTATTGACTCACAATAATTTCTAAAGAGGCCATCCTCAGCTATGCTAAGCTGTACAAATTCCCCTCTCCAATTCAGCTCACACAGCTTAAATGCTTGCAATGGCTCTTTGGTTGTGGTTGCCCGTCTTCTCCTTAACTAGCCTTCCCACTCTCACTATCCAAAAGATGTCTAGTTGACATAAATCTGAACTAATCAAATGCTCTAAGAAAGCTGATTTTAATGCAATAGAATACTGCTATCAATGTTTTAGAGTTTGAGAATGGTCATGTGACTCCTCGCATGAATTACAGGTTACTACTATGACCAGACTTTACAAACTTCCAGACCTCAGGCAGGGCTAGGATTAATCCAAAGAAAAAAAGGTTACTGCTTACACTTATTGGTATTAACTTCCTTTTCATTATTTACTAAAACTAGAAAAAAAGTATTCTATAACAAAATGTATACAATATAGTAATTGTACAAAACATTAATTTAGCAAGATATTAATTACAGTCCTAAAATGAACACTCAACATATTTTTCACTGCCACTTCCATGAAAAGCTCAGAAAAAGAGTCACTGGCTAAAAAGTCACAACAAAAACAATTTAGGCTTTACGTACAACGGAAAAGGTAAATCTTCCACAATAACACTGCAGACGCAATCACTAAGAGGCTCTCCATGCTGCCGTGGTTTACTGGAATGTTCTTCAGAGTCCATCTTCTACAAGAGACATCATCAGCTTTCCAAGACCAACACTTGAAGCATTAGATGTAATACAAAATAAGGAGTTCTTTATTATTTATACAAAACTTGTACATTAAAAAAAAATTAAGATTCAATAACTCTGCTGATCCCCTGAGGAAGCTAAGAGCGTTCATGGGTCCATCAAAGAGCCCTCTGTAAATGTTTCAGTCACCAACCTCCTGGCCACAGGAACTAGGCCATTCACGTGGCTCCTTCACTGGCTCTGAAAGTTGACTTTCCCCTTCATTGGGCTCCGCAAGCAAGCCAGGGTTTCCTGGACAACCTTAAAGAACATTATCTTCTCTGGCCCAAGCTAGAGTATTTTATCAGTACACAAGTTGATTTTTATTTCTTGAACACTTCCAATAAACTAGCATAAGAAGGTTTATTACAACATATACAGATTTGATACAGTTTACAAAAAAAAAAAGCTAGATTTTTCAACTAAATAAAAATGTCTCTTAAGCAATTAAAGTTGGCTTAGAGAAATGGTATTTTTCTTTCAAAACTGTGTTTCTCCATTGATTTCTAAGGTCCCAGTCTTGCTTGCATTTGACACTCACCCTCATCTAAGCAACATTTAAGAGCTCTGATATCTTTAGTAATGAATACAAAACCCTGTGTTTCTTAAAAGCCTAATGCTGAAAGACATGTTATAGCCAATCTAGACAAACATTTATATTTAAACAAAAGGCCTCTCTGAACAAATAGCCTGCGGAGATAAATGCAGTGATTTGTTTTCCTGACAGAACTATTTAGCACGTTTAACACATTATTCTGTAGTGTGGGAATAAGTGTTTCTTCCCTTGAAGAAAACAGGTCCCCTTCTGAAGAATAATGCTGATTACCCCCCAAAATCAAAATAGACCAGCACCAAATGAAGAATTAATTTACAAATATGAACTTAGCTCTTACTTCTTGAAGTTCTACATCCCAGACTTAATAAATTAACTACAAAATCAGGAGTTTCGTCAGCTATAGTATAATTTTAAAATCCATTTTCAATCGGCAGGGGTGAGGGAGAAAGTCAATTGCACTGATCACCATGAACTTCAAGAATTTCATCAAAACTTTTTTCCCAGCTTGTATTTGCCTTCAGAGGTGAGCTGTAGATTACCATCTTTGATGCTTTAACGTACAATATTCTTGTTGAAATCTTTCCAAAGAGCACAGCATGTAAAGCACTACACTGTGTTCAGATCTGAGGAATCTGCATGGAAAGAACCTGAGACCTCTCTGAAAGAGTCAAAAACCAAGTGGTTGTCTCAGTGATCACATCTATTCATCCTCAACAAGCCAATGCATTGAGCTTTTTTAATTCACAGATTTTATGTTAGTCCTTTCGAACCCAATGCCCGTGTTCCAGTTCAGAACTGTCAAGCTATTCAAGCTGTCTTCTTAGTGCAAGCTCCTTGGAGGTCTTGTAAATTGATCTTCGACCTATGGTAGAAAATGACAAAGTAGCAATATATAAACATCAGGAATGTAGAATTTTAACTTGGGACTACAGTAGCTGAGTAGTAAGTTTTTACACTGCATATTTTTTGAAATATAGGGAAAACATGTTAAATATATCTTTAGGTATTACCTGTTGTGAATCATATGACTTTTGACAAGATGTCCTGCTGCCAATGCTGCCATAAGTGACAATTCCCCAGCCATTACGGTCCCGCACACAATTCGGGCAAGCTGCCGGGCATTTTCCCCAGGATTATCTTTGCATGCTCCTTGAACACCTAGCATCTGTAGCCAGAGAGAGACACAGCAAGATTCACCCTTAAAATCATGAACAATTTCTTACTCAATCAACTAAAAACAGGGCAACTATAAATGGCATTAGAATAGAACTAGACTCCACTGGACGTACTAACTTTCCAAGACTTGACAGCCACGACTGACAGTGCATAACACCATAGCTAACATCATATTCACAGCCTCACTGGCAGTACCCTTTACTCAGTAGATGAACATTCATCTGCTCTCTTCATCTACTTTCTTATCTAAGCATAAGCTGAAACATGCCTATTTGGACACAATGGATTAGGCTGATATGACAAAAGAGTTTTGAAAAGACCAATTAAAATATAGAGGTGAGTGATACACAGTCTCAGCTAGAAAGAGAAACCCAGAGTTGGAACTAGGCGTGTGGACTCTGCCTGATACATCATACCTGCAAACAGGCTTGCTGAGGTAGCAGGTTGGTCCCACCGCCCACCGTTCCTATCTCTATAGATGGCATGGTGCAGCTGATATATAAATCTTCATTTGTGGGGCCACTTGCTTCCATTAAAGTAATACAGTTTGAACTACCAACATTCTGTGCTGCATCCTGGAAAAAAGAAAAGAAAAAATCTACAATATACTTCTTTCACTCAGAAAGACGTAACAAGGGAAGTGGAGGCTGAAGAGCTCACCTGTCCACAGGCAATGTAGATGGCAGTGACAATGTTTGCTGCATGGGCGTTGTAGCCTCCTATGCTCCCAGCCATGGCAGAGCCCACTAAATTCTTGTTAATGTTGACCTCAATCATAGCGTCTGTGGTAGTCTTTAATACCTAGAAAACAGAGCTGTGTACATTTAGATGTTCCTCTAGAAGGTTCAGGGGAATGTCACCCAAATCTATCTTTCTGCACCTCCAGAAAACAAAGTTTAGATGTGGCCCCATTCAAGTTCTGTCCTCCATTAAAAAATAATAATTAAAAAAAAATCAGTAAAGTTTGTTCCTATGGATTAGATACACATAGGCAGGTGGCAAGGTACAACAGCCATCTTTGATGGAAAACACTGTCCCATATATTTAACTTTATTTAAAATGTTAATACTCCTTTACCCTAGTTTTAAATACAATTAAAGATGATTACAAAATAAAAAAGATAAGTTATCTATCCAGTCACTCACTTCTCTGACAACCTTGGCTGGAATGACAGCTTCACAAACAACAGATTTTCCTCTTCCCTCTATCCAGTTTATAGCAGCAGGTTTCTTGTCAGTACAATAGTTACCACTAACAGCTAGAATCTGCATTTCAGGGAAATACTCATGAAGTTTTGAAAGTGCTTTCTCTGTACCCTGTTAACAAGAACGCAAAACACACACATATTAAAATGCATGAAATATTCATCCTTATGAGAAGAATTTATTTGTATCTATGATATATTTCTAAGTGTAATAACTATGCTTCAAAGAAACTGAGCACAAAAGTAACAGCTGTTTTATTAACCATCACAATTACTTTCTTGGTCAGGTATAGATTCCTAATGTGTTTCTTTCTCGGTAAGAAAACCAAGTTCTTTGTAGTCATTGTTGAATAGGATGTAGATAAAAAATGATAATGTTAAAAATACTCAATAAGGATACTTATATTTATATGTCACTGGGGAATGAGTAATAAATTCCATCTTCTAATTATTCAGCTGTTACCTAAAACCCCAAGTAATGCAGTCTGTAAAGAGAAGTGAGTCATAAGAGTTGATCTTGTGAGGTGGAAAGTCATTGAGCTTTAATATTACATAAAACACAAATAAGCTTTCCAATGACTTCCAATTAAATAGAATTAATTCAATTAACGACTCATACCTCAATAACCCAAAACATACTTATTGGCAATTTAAAAAATAATTTTATTGTGGTAAAACACATAAAATTTACCATCCTACCCATTTTTAGGTATACAGTGGTAAGTATATTCACACTGCGATGCAACAAATACCCAGCACTCTTTTTTTTTTTAAAGTTTTGGGATATATGCACAGAATGTGCAGGTTTGTTACATGGGTATACATGTGCCATGGTGGTTTGCTGCACCCATCAACCTGTCATATAGATTTTAAGCCCCACATGCATTAGGTATTTGTGCTAATGCTCTTCCCCTTGCCCCCAACCCCCCGACATGCCTCGGTGTGTGTTGTTCCCCTCCCTGTGTTCGTGTGTTCTCACTGTTCAACTCCCACTTACAAGTGAGAAGGTGTGGTGTTTGGTTTTCTGTTCCTGTGTTAGTTTGCTGAGGATGATGGTTTCCAGGCTCATCCATGTCCCTGCAAAGGACATGATCTCATTCCTTTTTTATGGCTGCATGGTATTCCATGGTGTATATGTGCCACATTTTCTTTATCCAGTTTATCATTGATGGGCATTTGGGCCGGTTCCATGTCTTTGCTCCCAGAACTCTTTTCATCTCATAAAACAAAAACTCTGTACTTACTAAATAACAACCACCCATTTTCCCCTTCCCCAAACCCATGATAACCACCATTCTACTTTCTGTCTCTATGAATTTGACTATTCTGGACACCTGATTCAAGTGGAATGATATAGTATTTGTCTTTTTGTGACTGGTTTATTTCATTTAGCATAAAGTCATCAACGTTTATCCATGTTGTATCATGTGCTATAATTTCCTCCCTTTTTAAAGCTGAGTAATATTCCATTTTATATAGACATATACATACACACACATACAAATACATCTAATTTGTTGTCCATTCATCCAACAATGAACACTTAGGTTGATTCCAGTTCATGGCTATTATGAAAAATGCTGCTACAAACATAGGTGTACAAATATCTCTTTGAGAACTGCTTTCAGTTCTTTTGGGTATACGCCCAGAAGTGCAACTGCTGGATCATATGGTAATTCTATTTTTAAGTTGTTGAACTGCCATACTGTTTATTGGCAATGCTCCTTGACTTTTGATAGGTTTATTAGACTGTAAACCCCACATAAGTAGAAAATATCCTAAATTCAAAACGGACAGACGAACGGACGGGCAGACAGATGGATGAATGGAGTCAGGGTCTTGCTACATTGCCCAAGCTGGCCTCAAGCTCCTAGGCTCAAGCTAACTTCCCGCCTCAGCCTACCATGTAGTGAGGACCACAGGTATGTGCCACTATGCCCAGCTATTTTTTTTTATTGCTTGTAGAGATGGCATGTCATTGTGTTGCCCAGGCTGGTCTTAAACTCCAGACCCCAAGCAATCTCCTTGCCTTGGCCTCCCAAAGTACTGGGATTATATTGCTGTTCTTAAAGACGAATCTTGAAGTCTCTGGAAGAGGTCAGCTTCAAAGGTGGTCTCTTGACTAGATAAAGTTTTGAAATGTCAACACTAAGACTGTTCCCAGTCCTGAGTAAACTCAGGATATGTGTAATGCCAAGTCTAAATTAAATCTATCAAATGTAAGGAATACCAATCAACAAATGCCTGATTGATATAACATGAGTTATATCAATCAATATTTACCTTTTAATAAAAGTACTTTCAGATACTCTGCCTACACTTACCTTTGAAATCATGTTCATCCCCATGGCATCCCCTGACCTGGACTGGAAACGGATATAAAGGTTGCGTCCAGCTATACTTGTATGAAGTTTCTGTAGACGTGCAAATCTATAAATAAAAGATGCAAAGATTGTATTTTATTCTTTATTTATTTATTTATTTTTCTGAGATGGAGTCTCGCTCTGTCACCCAGGCTGGAGTGCAATGGCGTGGTCTCAGCTCACTGCAACATCCACCTCCCAGGTTCAAGAAATTCTCCTGCCTTAGCCTCCTGAGTAGCTGGGATTACAGGCGCGGGCCACCATGCCCAGCCAATTTTTGTATTTTGAATAGAGACAGGGTTTCGCCATGTCAGTCAGGCTGGTCTCGAACTCCTGGCCTCAAGTGATCTGCCTGCCTTGGCCTCCCAAAGTGCTGGGCTTACAGGCATGAGCCACTGCGCCCAGTCACAATTATTTCTTAAACTTACACAGTTCACATAAAAACAAATGTGTTAGCTTGAACTATATTGTGGTTATCATTTGTATTGATTATGCTACTTTATAAATTTAATTTTCTTTATTTAAAGTAAGTCTATTATACTAATACTTCTCTCCTATCTGGAAAATCTTTTTTTCTAAGACAGTTCTCTCCTAGGCAAAGTAACAGTCTAATCAAAATTACTAGCTCACACTTTTTTTTTCTTACTAATTTACCTCTGTGGAGCTATTCATTTGAATCAAGATTCTTTTTTCCCCCCCAACCAAGCATAAATATTACTTATTTTAAATGAATAGCTTTAAAGTTGATATTCTGTTATGTGCTCTTAAGGAGGTAATATGTTAACAATTATGTTTGGTAATCACAGAAAATGACACTGGTTCTAAAATAAATAGATATAAATGTACATACAAATCCACTCACACACCTGCTAGTGCTGTCAAATGCCTCCTTTATCACTGCGAACCCTTCAGATGTTTCGAGCCAGGCTTTCACTTCTGCAGAGTCACAAGCACGTGGAAGACGCACAACTGGGCCACGAGTCATCCCATCTGCAAGGACTCGGCTGCTGGCACCTCCACCAAGCTACACAGTATATGTTAGAGAAGCAAGCACATGTTACCCAAAAACGCTCATGCTTGACCCAAAAGGTATCAACTAATTGTCCTTAAAACTCTTCTCATTGCCTTGCCCATGATGTATTTTAAAACTGGCAAATATATAAATGCCAACTTACACCTATTGCTCTGCAGCCTCTATTGGTGCTGGCCACAAGACAACCTTCTGTTGTTGCCATTGGAACCTGAAATTCTTTTCCATCCAAGCAAAGGGGTCCTGCTACTCCAACAGGGATGGGCATATATCCAATAACATTCTCACAACAAGCTCCCATCACCTACAAGGTAAAGTCAGGCACCAAATGAAAATCTATATAGTAAAATGCACAAAAACTCATCTCAGCTTGTCATTAATAACTATCTTCAAACATAATCCTTTAGTATGTATTCTTTTTAAACAAAATTTTTAATTTACCTTTAAAAAGTGTTTAAAATACTAAAATCTTTGAGTAATGACTGTAAAAACAGGAAAAATATTTTTGTTTTCTATGACCTACATCATGAGCAGAATAAAAAATTAGGGTAAAATGATTTAAAAGGAAAATGTTTTATAAAACTATGTACATATACGAAACTAATCAAGAAAAGAAAAAGATTAAAAACATACAAAGCAAACCTCTCTTAATCAAGAAAACAACATACCAAGGAGTAATTATAATCCCTGTAAGGTAGGTACTGGAGAGAAGAAGGTTCTGAAAGCTTTTTGGAAAGTAACTGTCTGCGAATAGATACACCACGCTCATGAGTTTCCATCAGAGTTTCCAACTTGTAGGCTGGGATATGCTTAGCATTGACTAACTGGATGATCTCAGCATCACTAAGGAATTTTGCACCTTTCTAAAGAAATGGAGAAAAAAATGAAATCGGGGTTAGAGAGAGAGATGAAACAGAAGGCTTGAAAGACTATAGTTCATGTTATAAACCATTTAATACAAACAATGCTAAGTTAAAATAATGTAATTTTTAAATTAAATCACTGTAGTTTTTAATTAAAAGATAACCTCCGGGGCCGGGCGCGGTGGCTCAAGCCTGTAATCCCAGCACTTTGGGAGGCCGAGACGGGCGGATCACGAGGTCAGGAGATCAAGACCATCCTGGCTAACACGGTGAAACCTCGTCTCTACTAAAAAATACAAAAAACTAGCCGGGCGAGGTAGCGGGCGCCTGTAGTCCCAGCTACTCGGGAGGCTGAGGCAGGAGAACGGCGTAAACCCGGGAGGCGGAGCTTGCAGTGAGCTGAGATCCGGCCACTGCACTCCAGCCTGGGCAACAGAGCGAGACTCTCTCAAAACAAAACAAAACAAAACAAAAAAAAGATACCTCCGCAAAATAACAATTCATTTAATACAAAAAATGCCAAACAAAAATAATATAAATACCATATCATTAGATTTTACAATACAAAGACAGGCTTGCACTAATACACAGTAAAAAGAAAAATAAATGTGAATTTAGCAAGGTTTCAAGTGTGTGTCAGATGTAACAGCTATTGTTTAAACTCTAGTAAACTTTCTATTTTTAATATCCTGAACAGGCAAGATATTCACATGGTTTAAAAACTAAATATTGGCCGGGCGCGGTGGCTCAAGCCTGTAATCCCAGCACTTTGGGAGGCCGAGACGGGCGGATCACAAGGTCAGGAGATCGAGACCATCCTGGCTAACACGGCGAAACCCCGTCTCTACTAAAAACACACACACACACACAAAAATTAGCCGGGCGAGGTGGCAGCGCCTGTGGTCCCAGCTACTCGGGAGGCTGAGGCAGGAGAATGGCGGGAACCCGGGAGGCGGAGCTTGCAGTGAGCTGAGATCTGGCCACTGCACTCCAGCCTGGGCGACAGAGCGAGACTCCGTCTCAAAAAAAAAAAAACAAAAACTAAATATTAAAAGAGATATAACAAAAAGTCTTCATCCCATCTCTGTCTACCATCTGCCCAGTTCTTTGCTAACTACACATAAATAGGTACCGCTATTTTATTGTGTATCCATCCAGACTTTTTTATGCATGATTATAAATACACACACACACACACACACACACGCACGCGTATATATGGGTATAAATTCACACAAGTGTTGGGCCAAAGGGTATGAACATTTATAATCTTATACATTTTTATAATTTTTACAACTTTATTAATTTGAATTAACACTGTCCAATTGCCTTCTCACCACCAATGTAAGAAAAGACCTTTCCAGGTTGGGGGCAGTGGCTCACGCCTATAATCCCAGCACCTTGGGAGGCCAAGATGGGCAGATCACCCGAGGTCCAGAGTTCGAGACCAGCCTGACAAACATGGAGAAACCCCGTCTCTACTAAAAATAAAAAATTAGCCAGGCGTGGTGGCACATGCCTGCAATCCCAGCTACTTGGGAGGCTGAGGCAGGAGAATCAACTGAACCTGGGAGGCAGAGGTTGCGGTGAGTCAAGATCACGCCACTGCACTCCAGCCTGGGCAACAACAGCAAAACTCCTTCTCAAAAGAAACAAACAACAACAACAACAAAAAAAAAAAACAAGAAAAGACTTTTCCCGACAACCTCAATAGAGTATGTTATTAAACCCTGGGATTACTGCCAATCTGATGAGTGAAAATATCTCAAGTACAATTTTAATTTGCAGTTCTCTTAGGATGAAGTTAATCACCTTTTCACATTTTTAAGAGCCACATGTACTTTTTTCCTGACAATAGACTGATTATATTATCTGCTTTTAAAAAATTAGATAAAAATTTAGTCTCATCAGTTTGCAGGAGCTTTTTATATATTAGAGATTAGCCCTTTAGCCTTAAACATAAATTGCCAATATTTTCTCTTGGTTTATTAGCTGTCTCTTGACTCTGCTTGTGGTGGTGATATACATACATATGCATACATACATATATACACACACATTCACAGTCACCACCTTCCACAAAACTGGTACCAGTAATTCAATTTTGTGACTACTACCTGTGGATTTATTCAAGGATCTTCTTTGCAAACACTAATATTAGTCTAATTTTTCAAAAGAATAGTAAGATAAACATTAGCTGGTGTATGTATTGTCAATGAAAATTCATTCATTCTCTTAAAGTTTACTGAGCACCTATGAAATCCAAAGCCTTCTCAAGACATGGACTTAGCCTTCTAAGAGCCTGATGTCTAATAATGGAGATATTCATGTAAATATGATATAAGCAACAAAGTACAACTGCCATTAAAAATGCACAGTCTCTATATAAAGGATGCTTCAGAAAAGAAAGGTTACTTCTGTTTGGCGGAATTGAGATAGATTTCATAGATGCTAGCATTTGCCCTGAAGGTGTGAACACCTGGAGATGGGGAGGCATGTCAGATGACAAAAACAATAGAAACCCAGAGTTGGGAACTGCGTTTAAAGAACAATGACTAAATTCAGCTAAAAAGTATATGATTAAAGAATGCAGGCCGGGCGTGCAGTGGCTCATGCCTGTAATCCCAGCACTTTGGGAGGCCAAGGCAGACAGACCACTTGAGGCCAGGAGTTTGAGACCAGCCTGGCCAACACAGTGAAACCCCATCTCTGCTAAAAATACAAAAACTAGCCAGACATGGTGGCACATGCCTGTAATCCCAGTTACTCAGGAGGCTGATACACAAGAATCACTTGAACCTGGGAGGTGGAGGTTGCAGTGAGCCAAGATGGTGCCACTATACTCCAGCCTGGGTGACAGAATGACACTCTGTCTCCCAAAATAATAATAATAATAAAATAAAATTTCATTTGTCAAGTATA
Source organism: Macaca mulatta (assembly GCF_049350105.2). NCBI lineage: Eukaryota > Metazoa > Chordata > Mammalia > Primates > Cercopithecidae > Macaca > Macaca mulatta. The sequence goes on along the minus strand of NC_133411.1, from coordinate 81,749,628 downwards.
CCTCAATAAAACTGGTGAAAAATTGCATTTTACCAATAAACGTATTAAAATATATTTAAAAGAAAGAATTAACCATATTAAGCAGACATGGATGGAACATGATTATTTGCATGAAAGCATGAGTAGACTGATATGGTCATGTAGGTAGAAGACCCTGTTCAAATCTCAGAAAAAAAAGCAAGCTTCCTCATGGGTATCAAGCTTACAAAATAAAACAAAAACTTTCTTGTATCTTTGAAACTTGTCTCTGTGTTAAACTCTTTCTAGGCCTCAACACACCTATGAGAATACAGTAGTCGCTCATCTCTATGATAAAACAGTAATAAACTAGAAAGAGTTTTGACTCTGGAGTCAGAAAATCTTGGACCCTGCTATCAGCTTTACCATTTCCTAGATGTACTACTTGGGGAAATTAAACATACTGGAACCTCAACGTTCTCATCGAGAAAACAGATAATTCTACCTACCTCTCAAGATTGTGGGAAATAAAGAAAGAAGATAGTATCTGTTAGTTATGTTACACGGTGCCCAGAACTTAGCTGTAGTGTTCAGCAGATACACAGCAAGATTTTTCTTCCTTGAAAAAGCTCCTTTGTAATGAAAACTGCCACGTTGGAGTTTATGTATCATCCTCACCTCTGCATTCCCAAGTATCTGCAGACATTCTTCGTTAGGCCGAGGTTCCCCGGGAAGCTCAATTTCAGGTTCCTGTGTCACCAGTACTGACGAAGTATCGAGTAAGGAGGCATTACCAACCACAAATGTAGCTTTGTTTGGGGTATCTGTTTCAGCCACTAAGGGTTTTATAACCTCAACTGTTCAAGAGATCAAAAGAAATCTCACAACACGGCACAAAATTTTGAAAACAGATTATTTTTTGAAGAAGCAATGAAGGACTGAAAGTGAAGAGAATAACAAGTTACCTTTTCTTTCTCGGTTTATCCCTGTCTCTTCCTCTATTGAATCACACTTCTGGTTATTTCTGACCAGCACAGGTTCACGTCTACAACAGTTGTCTGGGACTTTCTTTTGTGTCACTACAGGAGATGTGATAGGGTTTTTTAACGAGAGTGTAGATTCTGTCTCTGCTTGTTCAAAGAAGATGTACTTGACAGCCAGAAGGAGAGCTAAACTTAGGGTAATAACTTGTTCAATATCCATGCTGATCATTCTAAATAAAAGAAAGCAAATTAAAATATTATTCAGAAATGTAAAGGACACAATCTGAACTTATATTAGCATAGAGTACTATGATTAATATATCACAAAGTAGATATCAGTTAACTTACTTAGAGAGATAAAATTGCCAGAGGGAAACACTTGGTTCAATTCTCTTAGACACATTTTCATCCAGTCCTAAAGAAACCTTAGAAGTATCTGCTGTACTGTTTTGAGGAGAAGGATCAGCTATCCAGCGACTGTGAGCATGAACAAGAACCAAGCCTAGAGACTGAAATAAAATTTTAAAAATAATGTATCCTCTGCATATCAACAGAACTTAAATTTCTTATCCCTAGCAAATGGACAACCAGACATTATCTCTCATAGCTTCCTCTTACCATGAAAAAGAAAGCCCCAAGCTTGCTATGCAACTAAATAAAGTAGTGACCCCACTGAACTACTGAAAACATCCCAAAGAACAGGCTTTCAAAGGGAGATAAGGTGGAGGAACTTAAAAAGTTTGCTTAGGAGAGAGGGGCTAATAAAGACCAGGAGCCTCAAAGAAATGAACACATTAAGAAAAAAAGGAAGAAGGGGGTGCAATATCATCGAATGGGCCAAAAATTGTAGAAAATAAGAAATCTTAAAAGAATGAGATTGGAAGTGAGGATACTAAAAGGAGAAGAAAACTATGTCATTACCATAATCATCTTGACCCTCTGAGTTACAGGATTTGGCTTATTTTCTTCTTCTTCTAAAACTCGGGCAAAATGGCTGAGCTGCCAAATTGGACGACCCTCGCGGCTTTCCCGAGAAAGCTACAAATTAAGTCAGTGTGACATTAGAAGGTACTGATTCTGTTCAGGTAAACTGAGGTAAGCAGAAATATTACTCTTCTACTAGTGCCATATGTAAGAACTGGTCTTACCTCTAATACCAAGGACACACAAGCTGGGAAGAAAGTCATGAACACGAAGTAGTTGGCAAGAACTGACATGCAGCCAAAGCAGCACATAATTTCAAGCTGACGAACCCCTGGTTAGAGAAAAATTAAAGATATAACTAGTAAAGTGTGTGTATTTTTGATGCTGCATGTATCACAAGGATATATTTGTCTTCCTGCAGGCAGACAAATACATGAAAATATCAATACACTAAGCTCCTTGCCATTTACTGGAAATAGAATTAGCAACTCAGAGGTGATGCCAAGCCTTAGGGAACAGCAGGAATAACCACAGAACTGTAAGTCCCTCAAGGGCAAAGCTCTTGCCTTCTCCCATGTCCCCAATATCACAATGCCAGGGAGAATCATAGTGTTTAATACACAACTGATAAACATATGTGTTTCCAACTCCTTTTTGTCAAGCAGTAGTGCCTTGTTATGAAATATGGAGCGTGCAGGCTACTCTAACGGAGCAAAACCCCAGTTACACTATTGATTTAATCCCACTTGTTAGGAGAAAAGCAATTTGCCAATTAACCAAGGATTTTTTATATAAGTAGAATATCCTGCCAGTTATGCCAGTCCTGATATAAGATCAAAATAATTATTTTTTGTGTACCAACAAACTCTAATTTCAATATAACCTCTATGATGGCTACTGAAGTTCTTATAATTTTGGTTATTTCATTGATCTGTTTGGAAAATGATATAATACAAAATGGCAACTCAAGATTAAAAATTAACAAACATAATCCACTACAAAATGCTTAAGGTATCATTTGGTAATCTCAAATAGAAAACAACCGAATTATAGAGGCTAGAAGATACCTTAGATTACCACCAAATCCTTCTCTCTCACTTTACAAATAACCTTGAGCATAATAAAAAACATATTTCTGATGTCAAACATAACAATGCTTTGAAACATAAATTTAAATTGTCCTATAAAAACTGCTCACAAAAACTCAAAGTTGTATTTTATTTCCTAAATTTTAAGATATCATTTGACTGACTAGAACAAGCATATATTGTATATTTTTAATTCCACAATTACCCTCAAATGTGGAAATTCAAGAGGCTACACAATCACAATAACAAAAGCATTATAAATCAAACTACATTTTAAACGGTAGCTGAATATAATCTTTTCAAACTTGAGGCCATCGAAACCATACTTGACCAATGCTTTCCTGACTTGACTATCTACTATTTCTCTCTGCACAATATTCACTCATGTTGTTGCCATATGCTCTCCAGGCATTCTTCCTTACTTTGTCCCCAGATAAGTCTCTCTATACACAAAGAAACAGCACCAATCCACATGCATCCAAGAAGCTAAGACTTTCTACTTTTTGTACTGGCTTTTTCAAAGGGTTACTTCCAAGTTAATATGTATTAAATCTGTCCTTTTCTACCCTAACCCAAATCTCTATTTACACCATTTCTGTATAGCTGTAAATGTCTCACTGCCTTCTCCAACCACAAATCTAATCACTTCCTTTGTCTACTTTTCTGACCATATCATGACAAAACTCATCGCCCAACTGCTTTTCACATCATTATTATTTCAATGAATAACCCCGTGGTTTCATGGCCCAACTATTACTTCCTGGCGAATCCTCTTCTCATATATTCTTTTGTTTGAATAAAATCATACAAGTACATTTTCACCTGATCAACATTTTTTCTTGAGTGTAGTGCTGGTTACATGGCTATGTCATTATCAAAACTCATAAAATTGTACTCCCAAAAGTAAATTTTAAGGTAAGTAAATTTTTAAAATTAAAAAATATTTTATCTGCTAAATAAAATCTTTGTTGAATAAAAGAAATAACTAAATAATAATTTACTCTCAGAAAGTTAGAAGCAATATTACATTTTTAAAATACTATCCACTGAAAAGGCCTAAACTAATGACAGTAATTTACACCCTTAAAAGTTAGATTACTTCTGAAAGAATGAGGCATCTCACTGAGGGCTCTAAGGTACCAGGAAATACACAGTAGTTAACTAAGTATGGTCTTTACGAGAAAGTCATAAAATATGGTCCTAATGATTAGGAGACCTTCACACACCATAATATATTCCTTCTGGCAAATTTCCATGCCAGGCTGTAATTTTTATTCTACATAATGAAGTCCTATGTTTGATATTAGTATCTAATTCTCTACTATCCAAATTAAGAATGAAGAAACATGTGTTGAAGCTAATGCTGGGTGCTTGCTGAGATGTACTGCTTACTACTGGATTAATATTTCCAATCACCTTATTAGGTGAATCTTACTCAGATCTGTCCAATTCCTGACTCTTTTCTCCCTACATGATAATTAAAACACAAAAAACCAAGTCACCAGTTGAGTCTAAGTAACAGCAGGGCCTGGAAGGTGTCTTCCAGACCAACCTTGGAATGCAATGTTGGTTAAAAAACCAAACAAAAGAAAGCAAATGAACAAAAATATCACAAATATAATTAAAAATTTTAAGAGTAATTTAAAAGTCAGAATTTAACAATAAATAATACAAATCCAAGATGTTCTTTTTCCTCTTTAGTGACATACCTATTTTAAAATATGGCAAAAATTGCTTACAAACCTGACATGGTACCAACTCCAATCACAAGACATTCAACAAGAGCATCGAGGGTAAACGTTGGACCTAAAATTGCCATTCCACGAGCAATATTTTCCCTTACTTCATCCTAAAACGGATCAAACATATCAATGAGGGCAAGGGACAAAATAACTTTTTTAAATGTTAGAGCATCCTATGGCTTATATTAATATCAAATTACTATTCAAAGAGTAAAATATACAATATGATAAAACTAACAGGTATTCAAGATAGAAAGTGTGATGGTATTATGACGGATTTAAAAATGAATTTTTTTTTTCTTTTTTGAAATGGAGTCTCACTTTGTTTCCCAGGCTGGAGTGCAACATGCAATGGCTCGATCTTGGTTCACTGCAACCTCCGCCTCCTGGGTTCAAGCGATTCTCCTGCCTCAGCCTCCCGAGTAGCTGGGATTACAGGCACCCACCACCATGCCCAGCTAATTTTTGTATTTTTAGTAGAGACAGGGTTTCACCACGTTGGCCAGGCTGATCTCAAACTCCTGACCTCAGGTGATCTGCCTGCCTCGGCCTCCCGAAGTGCTGGGATTACAGGGGTGAGCCACTGCACCCAGCCAAATTTTTAAAGAAGAACATATAGTGCCCTGATTCCCTTTCCACTGAATAAGATATTTCTTAGGAATATTCCTTTGAGGTCGCGCATTAACTCTGTCATTTAAATCCCACATAATTAAACCCTACAACATTCTATATTTTTGCCTACCATGGCAGAAGCTTAGTTGCAAATTTTTTATGAGATCATATTAGTATTAATAAAACCAAACTCATTTCCTTGTTAACATGTTCAAATGACCATACACATTTATCAATAAATGATCAGGGCAGAATTGTGTACTATTTTATACTCAAAATGCTCTGATATAATATTGTTAAAAAGGTTAGGTTCTTCAAAGTGACTAATGAACATTAAGAAGAAACTTAAAATAGGAAATAACGCTAGTGTTAATTTAAGGGGTTTAAAAATAAGTCTGACCAGGCACGGTGGCTCACGTCTTTAATCCCAGCACTTTGGGAGGCCGAGGTGGGTGGATCACTTGAGGTCAGGAATTAAAGACCAGCCCGGCCAACATGGCAAAACTCCGTCTCTACTAAAAACACAAAAATTAGCCGGGGATGGTGGTGCACACCTGTAATACCAGCTACTCAGGTGGCTGAGGCTCTGAAGACTCCCTTGAACCCAGGAGAAGGTTGCGGTGAGCCACGATCTCGCCACTGCACTCCAGCCTGGGCGACAGTGAGACTACAACTCAAATCAATCAATCAATCAATCAATCAGCCCTGGGGTTCTCTTCCATTAGATCCTGTTCTGCTCTCTGATGTGTTTCACTAGGAAAATACTCTTATTTACCCAAAAATTATTACCATAATTTTTGAAAACTTTCAAAAAGAAAAATGGAGGCAATTCAAAATTCCAGTAGCTACAGAATCATAATTGAGTTGTTAGATAAAGGGGACTGTTCCTGGGGCACTTACAGAGACCAGTCTTGGGACTTGAGAATTAAACTTAAAACTTTGGGCAATTCTTAAATCCTGGACTATGAAGAAACTATTAATCCTTCCTATTAATGTAAACTGAAAAAAAGAATACTATTCACACTGCTATCTTATAAATAATACTTACCTGTGAGTTGGAACTGAGGGCAAACTTTGCTAATGCACTTGCTCTGGAAAGGTCAATCAGAAGTAGGAAAAAGGGCAAAGCTTCACTGGAAAAGAACAAAATGATCAGATAAATTTAATGAGAAAAAGTATGATTTTAAAAAAATTCTTTTTAGAACAAAACCTTTCCCCCTCTATATTGTATGATCCTGTAGTATGTGTACCTTTCTGCAGACAAAAAGGTATACCCTATATTTCTTTGGTATCCTCAAAGCTAAACATAACAGTTGCTCAAAATATTTGTTAAAAATATTTTTAATGTTAAAATGTAAGTATATTTACATTTAAACACCTTTTGGTAATTTTGTATCAAAAGATCATCCTTGGTAAAAAGTACCTCCTTGGATTACCATTAGGGAAAAAAAGTAGAATATATAAAAATTTTCATTAATCACCACCTGTGGAAGGATAAACTAAACAAACTCTCTGGAAACTAAATTGGCAATGACAGCACTAAAAAGCTCTTAAAAAAAAAAAAAAAAAAGCAAAGCTCTAAAAAAAGCAAAACCACTGTCTCACTCCTAGGAATGTATCTGAAGAAAATGATTATGAATATGAACAAAAATGTAGTTACAAAAACATTCATCACAGTTGTTATTAATGAAAAAAATTAAATAACCTAACAGTCCAACATTAGATGATTAATAAACTACAAGATGTTTAGACAGAAGAGAATACATATAGCCATTACAAACAATTTAGTTTAACATTAAGGACACGGAGGCCGGGCACAATGGCTCACGTCTATAATCCTAGCACTTTAGGAGGCCAAGGCGGGCAGATCACTTGAGGTCAGGAGTTGGAGACCAGCCTGACCAACATGGCGAAAAACAGTCTCTACTAAAAATACAAAAATTAGATGGGCATGGTGGCAGGTGCCTGTAATCCCAGCTACTCAGGAGGCTGAGGCAGGAGAACTGCTTGAACCCAGGAGGTGGAGGTTGCAGTGAGCCAGGATCATGCCATTACACTCCAGACTGGGTGATGAGAGCGAAACTCCGTCTCAAACAAAAAAGGACAGGGAAAGATGTTGATAAACTATTATTATGCATAAAGAAATTATAAAATAATATATATGATGTCAGATATTTTCTTTAAGTATAAAAACAGTAGAAAAGGATATATGCCAAAATGTTAATAGTTAAGAAAATTAGCTAATAGTAAAATTATACAAAAAAATTCCCCTTATTTTCTTAACTTTTGAAAATGTGTGCTTTAGCAGCATGGGGAAGAAAAGTTTTTTAAAATGTATTTTGACAGAAAGTATATTTAGGTTTTAAATACTTACTTCAAGCCTGTCAATTCTTTGTCTAAGAAGTGAATGACAACTGTACTGAATACAAAGCTTGAGAAAATTGTGAAGAGGCCAGCAATACCTAAAATGACAAAAGTTCAATACTGAAAAACTTTTATCCTTTACTACACAAATAATAACAGTCTCACACAGTATTCTGAGATAATACTAGTTTTCTCCAAATTATTAAGGTCTCAAGTTTCAGAATGTCTAACTGCCAATAATAAGGAAACTATTAAATGCATGCAGCACACTTTCAGCAACACACATATTTCCAAATACATGATTTGAATGAACAGGTTTATTTCTACAGCACATCAAAAATCTCATGACACCAGAAGTTAAACATGTAAAACTATTACCCAAAATGTATTTTGATCCAAGTTGACGTAAATTCTGGAACTGGAAGTAAATATACAGGATTGCTATGCATCGTGTTATTGTCAGAATTATAATGTCACTGCTCAAAACATCCTAATAGGAGAGAAAGAAAAGGAAATTCCAATAGCTCTGACTTTTAAAATAAGCAATCAAAACTAAGAATTTTTATTTTGCATGTGCAATTCATTTATATATTGTCATGAGAACATAAATGTAAGCACAATACAAGTCCAATAAAAATATCAAACATGCAAATCAAAAATTAAATCCAACTTTTAATCAAACCACTGTGGTAAGTCAATACATCACTGCAATTTTTTTTTTTTTTTTTGAGACAGGGTTACATGCTGTTACCCAGGCTGGAGTACAGTGGTGCAATCACAGCTCACTGCAGCCTCAACCTCCCAGGTTCAAGGGATCCTCCTGCCATGGCCTCCAAACTGGCAGGACTACAGGTGCATGCTACTACATCCAGATAATTTTTTAATTTTTTTTTTTTTTGAGACGGAGTCTGGCTCTGTTGCCCAGGCTGGAGTACAGTGGCGCGATCTCAGCTTACTGCAAGCTCCGCCTCCCGGGTTCACGCCATTCTCCTGCCTCAGCCTCCCAAGTAGCTGGGATTACAGGCGCCGCCACCACACCCGGCTAGTTTTTTGTATTTTTTAGTAGAGACACGGGTTTCACCGTGTTAGCCAGGATGGTCTCGATCCCCTGACCTCGTGATCCACCTGCCTTGGCCTCCCAAAGTGCTGGGATTACAGGCGTGAGCCACTGCGCCCAGCCTTTAATTTTTTTTAAAGACTTGGTCTTACTATGTTGCCCAGGTTGTCCAGGCTGGTCTTGAACTCCTGGGCTCAAACAATTCTCCTGCTTTGGCCTCCAAAAGTGTTGGGATTACAGGCATGAGTCACTATACCTGGCCCACACTCATTTTTGACTATTAGTTACTTATAAAAGATGTATTTCTCAAATAAAGTCAATTACACTCATTTGTGAAGAGAACGCAAAATAATAGTATTTCCAGTGCATTCCATATAAACAGAAATTTGAGGTAAGTTCCTACATACTAAAGATTTTACTCGGCCGAGCGCGGTGGCTCACGCCTGTAATCCCAGCACTTTGGGAGGCCGAGGCGGGGGGATCATGAGGTCAGGAGATCGAAACCATCCTGGCTAACACGGTGAAACCTCGTCTCTATTAAAAATACAAAAAATTAGCCAGGTGTGGTGGCGGGCGCCTATAGTCCCAGCTACTCTGGAGGCTGAGGCAGGAGAATGGCATGAACCCGGGAGGCGGAGCTTGCAGTGAGCCGAGATCGTGCCACTGAACTCCAGCCTGGGCGACAGAGGGAGACTCCCTCTCAAAAAAAAAAAATATATTTTACTCATAACTTTTAAAAATTATGTGGTCCCTAAAGGGACCATATAAGGACTTAAGGGCTCTTTAGAAATTGAAAATGTAATTTACTTTAGTCAATATCAAATTAACTTCACTAACCTCTTCAAACTTTGGACATTCATAATTCCAACCACAGATCTTATTGTTACCAGTAAACATGTTCATGGACATCATGCAGATGGTCAGTGTCACTGTTCCCACTATGACTTCCCAGGGATGGGAGGCCACGAAGAGGCCATGCATTCGAAAAAGTCTTGACAACATTGTAGATACAGAATCCGTGGATCCTGGAAGGAATATCAAGTGTGAACACTTAGTATACAGCTCATTGTATTTTTAGGAAAAGATTTTAAGGAAGAGTGTGCTATACAGCTCACTGTAGTTTTAGGAAAAGATTTTAAGGAAAAGTATGCTATAAACCCTGCTTTGTATGCACAGTGTCCTATACATATGACTATTTGATACTGTTCCTTATAATTCTGGAAAATAATTATAAAATTAAGAGAACTATGTTATTACTTCTTCACTCAAACAATAAATCCTTTACTACTCACTGGCAACCAACTTTAAAGCAGCCATTTCTTTAAAATTATATGAATTCAAACATTTAAGATAAACTTGACCTTATTACCTGAGCCTTGCAAGTAGAGGAGCAATCAAGCAGAAAACACAAGTGAGAAACAGCTATTCACATTTTCTAATTACCAAAATATAAAATGCATGTTAAGTATCTTCTTCATCATCTACATTCTGATTACACAAAAGGTAAACACCAAAGAATCTACTTGTTGAGTGTCCTGCTATAAATCATGTTAGTTTATAAGATCCTCAAGGGCAGGGACCTCTTGTACTTTTTCATTCCATAAAACATATGGCAGAATGTCACTAGCAAAAGGATGTTTAATAAAACCTTCCTAACATTGCTGTCAACAGAAAAAGTCTTTTCTGATAGATGTTTCTACATTAATAAAACAGGGTAAGAATTTTGCTGTGGTGGCTGCTTTTCTTCTAGCAGAATCATCAACAATAGTGCTAGAAGACCAGTAGAAAAGCATTAGACATGAAAAGCTCCCAACTTTCACAACTAATCAAAAGCTAGAACAGTAGTAGAAGAGGATGACTGGCTGAAGTATCTGTATATGGCATTCAAAAAAATTCCCAATAGAACACATAGAAGATTTTGATCTAGTGACTACCATGACTAAATTTCCTGTTTGCTAAATACTAATTCTGATATTCTATTTTGAAAAAATCTTATATTACCATTGGTCTCCACAAATAAACCTACAAGTCTTACTTCTTTCACTGAAATTAATGCCTGTGATAAAGCATATTAGTAACCCGCAAAAATCAACAAAAAGACTTTAAAAGTAAGCTCATTAACTGCCACACTAGCAAGAATTCAAATGAATCTCACATTTAGTAATAACTAAGAAAGTGATTCATCTGTTGAAGACAGACTATAAAAAGGCAATCAAGTAAGAGAAAGAAAGCATTTATCTATTTATAAAGGGTTGGGGAAAGACCAAAAAAAAAAAGAGTAGCTTTAAGGAACCAAAGCAAAGTATCAAGTGTCATCTCTCACTGCATCACTCCATGTTCTCTACATTTCAGCCATACCACGCCACTAGCTGAATAGTTTTCAAACCGTTGATCCACAACAACTGGATCAATTAGATCATGACATCAATTTCGTCAATAAGAACAAACATTTTTAAATAAAATTAAATAGAAAACAGTATTATAAAAAATAGCTGTTGGGTAAGCCAGGTAGTATGGGTAGGTATTATTTCTTAAAACTATGTTTCAAGAAACTATCCATATATAAGTGTGTGTCTGGCTTTTAAATTAACATGTATTTCCTACCGTGGGTCAGTTTTAAAAAGCTGGCAGTACCTAAAGGAATATAAATGTGGCATGTACCTGCCTGTGTTTACTCATGCTTTTTCAGCCTTCCACCCTGAGTCTTATTCATCAATTTACCCTCCAGCACCTTGCACTCACACATAGCATTGCTCAACAAATGATGGCTTAAATTCTTAAACTATAGTAGCATGTGTTTTATGACACATCTTGAAACAGATCTAAAGATGACTTTTTTTTAAGGCACCTAGATATGGATGTAACCCATGCCCTCTAGTTTAAGGCTAAATGCAGAGCATTCAGGGAATATATTAATGGGGTATGGGAAGGAGAAACATTTTACATACAGGTTGAGTATCCCTTATCCAAAATGCTTGGGACCAGAAGTGTTTTAGATTTGGGATGTTTTCAAATTTTGTAATATCTGCATTACATTTACTAGCTTAGCATCCCTAATCCAAAATCCAAAATCCAAATTCCAAATGCTGCAATGAGCATTTCCTTTGAGTGTCAGGTTGGTGCTCAGGAAATTTCAGATTTTGGAGCATTTTGGATTTCAGATCTTCAGATTAGAGACAGTCAACTTGGAACTATCCTGGAAAACGTACAACAGCAACAAAATACTTTCTATTAAATTAGCAGGTACTTGGACTTAAAATATTGGAAATCTTTAATCAAATCTTAGATTTGAACTCTACTTAATTATAACCAAAAGACTCACTAAAAGTAAAAGGCTAGATTTTCATGATGGTATTCTATCACATAATTTCTGTCTTACATTTAAAACACAACTCTACCAAGTGTTCTACAGGATCAACTAGCATCGAAGTTCCAGAAAGTAAATTAACTATGTGTTTCAAAATTAGGTCAAAATTATTTCTAACTCTCTTTCCCTGCAAAAAAACACTTCAGCTCAGATTTTTCCTCATTATGCCAATCAGATTCCATTATTATTAAAAAGTTAATTCATTTGAATTAAAATCTTAGCTGCAACCCTGTAGGAACACTAACTTGTGAACAAATTGGTTTAACATCATAAACCCATAATTATACATTAGACACATTATGTATTCCCTCAAAAGATTTTATGTGGCATTGTAATTCTGGGACTTTTTTCCCAGGTGTAAAGTCATCTCTGCAATATTCAAGGAAAAAAATTACACATGACCCTGTCAGCCACCCCTAAACACAGAAAACCCCACCTATTTGGAAACAAACAGAGCAATCTTATAAGGGTGTGTCAAAAGCAACCATAATTATAAACAATCTCATTTCTCATGAACATCCTCCCCATTGCCCTGTGATTATGCAAAGCATTTACATGCCATAGAATCCAATCTTCCTTCATCAGCAGTTGCAAATGGAACAAGCAGGCTACAGGATAGCTCCTGCAAATTGAGTTGACAGTATTTATGCAACACTGCAATAAAAATTAATTTCACTTAAAGAAACAAAACAAATAGGCAAGGTATGCCTTACTTATTCAGACTAAAAAGTATGCTCCAAACATTTTACAGATTCTTTAAAAGAATGGATAATTCTTAAATGTCAATCCAATCTGCTACAGAAACCACCTACCATGACCAACTGCAGAAAAGGATGTTCTGGCATCCTACTTCCTCCTACTCAGCACTCCGCCTGCATTGCACATTCCAGTATTTGATTATATACTGTCTTACAGTGTTCTCAAATTAATTAAATGTGTACATTTTGTCTCTTTGAAGGCAAGAACTGCGTCTTATATGGCAGTCATTTTCAATCCCAAGAGGATCTAGCATTCTGCTGCTCAAGCTGGTATTCCAGAAAGAAGGAAAAAAAAAAAAATCTTGCACTGGCAATCAGGAAACCTGGATTCTATACCCAATTAGCTCACATTCTATTACATGCTGTTTTTATGTCATCTCTCTTCTCTTCATTCACTTATGAAGCTAGAGCTCCAAAGTTCTCTGACAAAGTATTAAATGGAATCATACGAAACTGCTATTTTTGTAGGTTAGCTGAATTTTAAATACTGGCAATTTCACATGGGTCAACCTAAGTAGACCATGTGATTCCATAATGTGGCTATCTATAGTCTAGAAACTAGACCATAAAGGAATAATACAAAGAGTGTGTGCATGCAGGCATACTCACTTATCTTGAAATGGTTATCCCAAACACCTGACAATTTTCATGTTAATGCTGTAACCTATGTGCAATTTTGTTTAACCTTCATGTTACTAATTCCCATTTGTCTTGACCACCAAGTTTATCGTAAGTTCTGGAAGAACACTACAACAAAGCAGGCCTGCAAAATCCAGTCTATGCCCAAAGTAATGTCCAGGCCTTTGCTAGATTATCTCTAAATTGCAAAATGCCTTTCATTGCATGGAGACGAAAATAAATTCATAAGTAAACAAAAAGTACATTCTCTACCTTGTGGGACGCCGAAAACATGCACATTTAGTATAGCCCAGAAATAAATGTTTCCTAGGACTCTGCAGGACCATGTCTAAGAAGGCATATCCTCAAATCCTGAAATATTTCAAACGACTACTTAAGAATGAAGTACATCGACCTCCTCCTACTGCAGAAATTAACTGTTCTATATTTTTATCTCCAAGATACAGTTTTCCTAAAAGAACATCAGCACCAAGGAGACTACGCCCCTTACCAAAAAAAAAAAAAAGAAGAAGAATCTTTTGAGTCCTTGTGCGAATCCCCACGTTGGGTTCCGCATCCTCTCAAGCCGTTCTCCTGTAAATAACCGGACACATCTACACCAATCCACGGTTCTTTATGGCTCTAAGTTAGTTAGCAGCATTTACAGAGATCTTTCCCGTCACGTAAAAGAAAGGAGCTAACGAACAGCAGCTCCTGGGCGTGAATGCCCGGATCCAGCAGGCGCGCTTCTCCCGTCTGCCCTGCGAGCTGCCAACCCAGAAGCCCCACAGACCCCTAGCATTTCTCGAATCCAGGGGCCTCCGAGGTCACCCTGCCTGACACCCTTTCTGCCCCGATTATCGCGACAATGCAGCCAGCACTGCCTACTTTGAACACGGCCGATGAACGCGGCTACGCCCCGCGGGTCCACAGATGATGACCGCAGTCACCAAGAGGCCAGACCGCCGCCCGCCTCTCAAGCCCAGTTCGGGACCCTGGGTTCCTCCGGCACTGGTGCCGGTCGCCGCTCGGCCTGCCGGGCCTCAAGGACATTCCTTGCAGTCCCCGCGGGTCCGGGCCGCCACACCAACAAAGCGCAACCGCAGCACCCTCCAGGTCCGCAGGAGCTGCCGGCAGCCACTTCCCAGGGCCGAGGGAAGCTCCAGAATTGCCACCAAAATAGCCCAAACCCCGCTCCCACCCATCTCGCCCCGCTCCCCGCCGCCCCGGCCCCGCTTCTCGGCCACCACCCGCCTCACCTCCAGATCTCACTAGAGGCCACCAAACCCCGGCGCCGGTGCTCCGCCCGTCTCCAGTCAACGGAGACACGGAGCGGAAGGAACACTCGCCTTACGCACGCGTGGAGCCGGACGAGCCTTCGACCAATAAAAGAGGATCGTTCGATTGTCTAGCCAATCGCCTGGGGGCTGCTCGGCCTGACGGCGCTACGTCACGAACGGTCGCCTTAACAACCGCCCACAGCTCTCTGCAGGGCCAAGAACAGGCACCGCACCATCTCTCACCACGGCCCGGCCAACCAATAGCCGTTCGAGTCCCAGCAGTAGGGCCTGCCTATTGGCCCTAGAGCCGTGGGGGCGCAAGCATGGCAGCTGCCTAGGCGAAGGCGATAGGGGACCTGGCGGGTGGAGTGTCCCACAGCCCCAGGGCCTGACCCGTGGTCGTCCTGGCTGTGAGAGTACAGTGGGAGGCAGTTATAGGAAGCAGAATTGAGCGTGAGGGAAAACGCAGGGTCAGGTCGATGACTGAAAGCTCAGTTACTAGCGCGGGAGAGATGGAGGGAAGTGGAGGCGGCCATGAAAAAAAGAGGAGTATAAAAAAGGGAAGGTGGCAGCGACGGGCACCTCAAACCTATAACTGGCCGGTAGCCGAAACCAGCGGTTTCCCGAGATTTACCCGTTAGTGTAAATGGCTCCGGTTACCTGCATCTCTCTGTCTCGTGTAGGACATCCATTGCATGCTGGATTCTCTCTGAAATGTGCCTCTCCTGCGTCTTCTCTGCGTTCCTTCTGCTCTCCACCTGGTGCAGGGCTTTATTATCTCTTACTTAAAACAGTGCAATAGCCTCTCCAAACTGGTCTTCCCAGTCTTGGACGCATTCACTTTCCAACCTCTCTTGCACAACTCCCACACGCAGTATGTGGCATACTACTTCCTATTATGCCATAGACCCAGATCAGCGTTTCTCATTGTCTACTGGATTAAAGAAAGAACCTGTCACCACTAATATGGCCCCACCATACATTTCTGACGTATCTCTACTTTCCTGTGCGAACCTTACAGTTCAACCAGGAGTAACTGGCCCTTCTTCAGTCACACTCAGTACCTTTTTACCTCCCTGCTTATGTTCTCTTTGTTTACCTTGGATATGCCTACCCATTTAAACTTGAGATCCTAAATATCCCTTAAGGGCTTTTTCATATACCACCTCCTTTTCTAATTCCCTCAAACACATCATCACTGCCGACCTTGAAAACCCATAAAATTTCCGTAATATTTTTTGACTTGCCTTACTATCGTATGTGGAAATGTATTAAGGACAGGAATAGTATTTCACTCAATTTTTAAAGCCCATATTTTGAAACAGTACCAGGAAAACACTAAACACTCCCTAGTTTTAATAAATGATTATAGATTGTTATAATCCTTATATAATAGGTATTATTCCCATTTTACAAAACAGTAAAAATTAAAGTTTGTCAAGCAACTTGCTGTGGATCACATAATGAGTAAAACTGGAATTTGAACCCAGATCTAATGCTTACGCTGGTTCTACTGTTCCCCACTGCTTCCGTGTAAGACCTTCATTCATATCTCTTTACCAAATGTTGTGCCTTTGAAATGCTCATTATGTGGATTACACTGTGGTTGGCATGGGAGATATAGTGACAAACATGACAGATATGGTGCCTGCCTTTATGAACCTTGCACAGTAAAGAGAACAGGTGAACTACCCGAAGATTGCAGTGTTCTCTTAGCAGCCTTGTCAAAAGAGAGAGAGAGAGAGAGAGAGAAAAGTGTATAAGTACCAAGAGCCTAGAAGCTGTCATATTTTTAATGCTGCTACAAGTCTCAAGGGCCAAATATCTCAGAAGTTACTGAATGTACACATGCCTACTAATGTAATTCAAATAAGGACTATAAAGCTGTTACCAAAACAGGCTTTAGCCCAAGATTTAGAAATTTTCATTCCCAAACTGCCTAATTGAGAACTCCAATAGTAATATGAGTTCAAAAGCAAGCAATAAAGAAACGCCAGTTGTCTAGTTTTATGGTCTTAAAATAAATTCTATATCATTCCCAAAAGGTATTTCAAAGGAATCTTTATAGCACTTTACTAATAATTTGTACTTAGTGATAAATCACAAAATTTGGTATGGACACAACTTAGAAAGGGAGGGTGGGGTAGGCGCCAAGGAAGTCTATGCGCCGCTTCCTCGTATGTATTTAACCATTCAAACAAAGAGTTTATAAAAGTATAATTTTTTTATTTTTATTTTTTGAGACAGAGCCCAGGTTGGTGTGCAGTGACACGATCTTAGCTCACTGAAACCTCTGCCTTCTGGGTTCAGCGATTCTCTTGCCTCAGCCTCCTGGATAGCTGGGATTACACGGGTGCACCACCAAGCCCAGCTTACACACACACACACACACACACACACACACATATATATATAAAATTTGTATATTTATATATATATATATATATATTTTTTTTTTTTTTTTTTTTTTTTTGAGACAGAGTCTTGCTCTGTCACCCAGGCTGGAGTGCAGTGGCGTGATCTCGGCTCACTGCAAGCTCCGCCTCCTGGGTTCACGCCATTCTCCTGCCTCAGCCTCACGACTAGCTAGGACTACAGGCGCCCACCACCACGCCCGGCTAATTTTTTGTAGTTTTAGTAGAGACGATGTTTCACCATGTTGGCCAGGCTGGTCTCAGCTCCTGACCTCAAGAGACCCGCCCGCCTCAGCTTTCCAAAGTGCTGGGATTACAGGTGTGAACTACCGCACCCCCCCTAAAAGTATAATGTTAAGAGCCCCTTTAAAAGTAATGAATGACCCGCATTGCCATCTTAATCCATCACCTTTACCGTTTACATACATAAATATGTTAGGCTTCCAACCTTCACATTTTTGGTTTTAGTCGTCATGAGTCTTGCTTAAAGATGGGGAATTATAACAGCAGCAATAATACTAAAACAAATATTTACATTGCTGTTTCTATGTCAGCCACTTGTCTAAGTGCTTTTGATATATTAACTCCTTTTATTAAAAGTCCACTGAGGAAAACAATAGTAGAATCTGCATTTTACAAATGATGAAGCTACAGAAACAGAGAAGTTAAGTAATTTGCCTAAATCCACATAGCTTGAAAGTAGCAGAGCCAGAATATAAACTTTGAAATGTGGCTCCCAAGCATATACACTAAACCACTCCACTGTCTTATTTTTTGTATTAGCATAATATGCACTATTTTATATTAGTACATATTATGTGATTGTTTAATTTGCTGATGCTTCATTACAAAAGACTTTTCATAATATCAATGAAGAGTTGTACTTATTTGTTTCCCTTTACAGCTCCCAGCTGTGTTCAAATTTGTATTTTCCAGCCTTTGGCAGTTTTCTTTCTCTTTGTCCTGCACAATGTTTTTTTTGTTTTGTAATTTTAAATTTCAGGATAATTTCTTTAGACTAGCTTATTGCAAATGATAATTGCCCACACATAGCTCTTGGCAGATATGATGACTGATTACCACTTCTGCCAAAGGTTGGGAGATATTCACTGAGGGCCTTACTCTGTGATAGGCAAAGGGTTAGGCCCTCAAGGCAGAGAGTTAAATAGGAAAATATATACAAACAAACCCTTCCCAGATAACATGGTCAGTGTTCTGAGTGAGGTATACACAGGGTCCAGTGAGAAAAGTTTGGGTTGTGTTTTGAACAAGAGGAGGAAATGGTTTGAAGTCTATTCTAGGCACAAAGGCTAGTATTGTTAGCATGAGAATGGAGGTGATGTAGATATACAAGAAAATTTAATTGGGTAGAAATCTTAAAGTACTATAGAATACAAGAAATTTAAAAGGTAAGGAAGTCATGAGCAGGTTGGCAGAAGATCTCAAAGTCCCTAGTGGTGATATTGTACATGCACTGAAAGTCTCAGCTGCCTGCTTCTCAATAACAAAACTAAAAATACTGCTTCTTTGTTCCTAAAACTTCCCAAAAACGAAATGAATAGGTGAAGCCTCTCTTGACATTGGGAAGAAACGTCTCTACAAGAGTGAGTACACACAAAGATTTCTGCTGTCCACTGAGCCTGCTTTCACTGTTTAACTGGTCCTGTTTGTTTTCTCCATTCCTCTCTATAGACCTTGCCCTAGCTTTGTAGAATAGGTTGGGTAGTAGTAACAAATTGTATTAGAATAATTTTTGTTTGTTTGTTTTAAAGGAATTTATTTTCCTCTGGGAAACACTTCATAATGTAGAAACAGTATAACTATGATAATGCGTAAGTGTCCATATCTGAGAGTCTTAGGGATTTTTGGCCAAGGTGACTGGTTCACAAAGAAGTCAATGAAAGATCAAGAAAGAATGAAACAGACTGGGTGTGTGGCTCACGCCTGTAATCTCAGCACTTTGGGAGGCCGAGGTGGGTGGATCACCCGGGATCAGGAGTTCAAGACCAGCCTGGCCAACATAGAGAAACCCCATGTCTACTAAAAACACAAACATTAGCTGAGTGTGGTGGTGCGCACCTGTAGTCCCAACTACTAGGTAGGCTGAGGCAGGAGAATACCTGGAGCCTGGGAGGCAGAGGTTGCAGTAAGCTGAGATCATACCACTGTACTCCAGCCTGGGCCACAGAGTGAGACTCTCTCAAAAAAAAAAAAAAAAACAAAAGAAAAAAGGAACGAAACAAAGAAAAACTAATTAGAACTAATTGTGACCCAAGTATGAGCACCACTTCTCCCTCAAGAGCAAACATTGAGCCAGCCACAGTGGCTCATGCCTGTAATCCCAGCACTTTGGGAGTCTGAGCCAGGAGGATTGCAACCTCTGCCTCCCGGGTTCAAGCAATTCTCCTGCCTCAGCCTCCCGAGTAACTGGGATTACAGGTGCCCACCACCTTGCCCAGCTAATTTTTGTATTTTTTTTTTAGTAGAGATGGGGTTTCACCATGTTGGCCAGGCTAGTCTCGAACGCCTGACCTCAGGTGATCTACCTGCCTTGGCCTCCCAAAGTGCTGGGATTACAGGTGTGTGCCACCACGCCTGGCTCATTCCTAGCTTTAAAAAAGCTCCTAGATAGCAAAATCAATTGAGAGAGACCAGAAGGAAATGAAAATGGAGGGAGGAGGTAAGGAAGAGCTTGGAAAAGAGCTGGTTAAGATCCTACCAGGCAAGACAGAAGGATAACCATCCAAGGGGACCTGCCTCAGCTTTTCTGAGCAACCCTATTGAAAGAGAAGCCTAACAGCAATTGCTCAGGGCAATACCTAGCTAGGCAATCTTTTAATGCAAAGTTACTGTCACCTATAAGTAAAAATGGCCAAAACAAGCTACAGAACTCTATATCTGCTGCAAATTGCAACAAATTTGGCTACAAGTAACAGAGAACTCAAAATAAAAGAAGCTTTAAAAGATAAGCATTTATTTATTTCTCAGGTAAAGGAAACTGGATATAGATAATCCAAGACTAGCGTGGCAACCCATGATGTTTTCAGGGACCCTCCTGTCTCTCTGCTCCACCATGCTCAGCATGCAGCTTCCATCTCCAGGGTCACTTGTGGTCCAAGATGGCAACTGGAGCTCCAACCTTCATATCTGCATTTCAGTCCCTCTGGAAGGAACAGGTTAAAGACAAAAGGGCGGGGGGGAAGAAAACACCAGCCCTTCTTAGCTGTTTTTTTATATCTCATTTTATATTCACATTTTATATCTCAGTGTCCAGAACTACAAGGTCATACCTAAGTACAAGGAAGCTGGAAATGTAATCTTTATTTTTCGCAACAATATGCCCAGCTCAAAACTGAAGAAAGCATCTTCCATGCTATTCACATACTGGGTGAGCACATAGTAAGTACACAATACATTTGTTGATCACCTAACTCAAAAACAGGAAACAATTTTACCATCAAGATTTTGGGGGCATAGGAAAGGACATAACTCTAATATCAAAGATGTATTATTTTATAAACATTAGCTTGAAATGTCAATGGAATTCTTAATAACACTGAGACTTGACTTTTAGCTAAATCTATCAATGTATAACGTTACAAATGGTCCACCATAAATAATCTGGGGAACTAACAAAATATTCTCTCTCTTAAAATAGAAAAAAAAAAAGGGCATCACTGGTCTTATTCTTTGCTATATCTCCAGTACCTATTAACAGTCAAGAATGAATGAATTACAGCAACTTCCCAAGCAATTTGTGGTCTTGATTTCCCTCTGATCCAGATTCCTTGCTTTTTCTTTTGCATTTTTGTTAATACCCAGCAAGTTCTCAGTGCTTCTTTGACCCTGTATCATAGGCTGCCTCCCACTCTGAAATTTCTTAGGCCTATGAGTCCTGCCTCCCAGAGAAGGCTTCCAGTTCTTTCCATATTTGTCCCAGCTGCACTGAACCAAAGCTGCAGTTATTAGTGCTTCCAAAGCCCATGCATTTGGGGGCACAAGGAACCCTGATAAGTTTTCTGGCTGGATTTATCCCTAAAATCTTACTTTTCCCCCTTACTTTGTGCTTTCCAGACTTTGGGTAACTCATGCTACTTCAATGACAGCATGTTATGAGATACTCTTGGTAAAATCTCCCTAGTTAGGTCTCAACACTCCTAAAGCTAATTTTTACCTTCTCATGAAAAGGAAATGGATTAACAAACTATCCATATTTCTCAAGCAAGATATTACCAAGGTGTCTGTGCTTCTTCCAGAAAGATAGGCTGCATATCTTCCCCAAAGGAAAAGAACACCAAATGCCTGCAAAGTCTCTGCTCAATGCCTCTCTGTTGAGAACTCCTGCTTGCTTTTCTTTTGAGGTATACATATGTGGATACAGATACATACACACATGCACATATATATGTCACTATAAATAATTTAGGAAGAAATTTGACCCATGTACACCAAGGAAACTTAAAAATTTATAAGTGGTGTCACCAAGGGCCAATAATTTTTTCCCTAAAGAAGATAATGAAAGCAGCCAGGACAGCCTCTCTTCTTGCCCAGCCATTTATTTAAACAGTTGCTTTGGAAATCCTACTGGAGCTTGGCCATAGGCTATGATCAAAATCTTCTGTCTCTACCCTAGCGCTTAGCAAGGAAACCAACTACCTTTTGGAATCTAAGACTGCTTAGATCACCAGATAATCCCAATTTTGGTAGAGAGCTCAAAGCACAGATGGTAATATCTGTCCATTGCTTAACAATGTATTTAATACGGCATGAAGAGAGTGAAAGAGTTTGATCTCTGCCTCTAGAAATAAAAAGAAAAAGAATATAGTTTTGTACAGAGAAGGAAGCCATCCTGCCTTAAGGCAGGACTTAAATACAGCAGAAGCACTCCTTTCCACTCTTTCTCTGCATAGGTAGATATACCTACTTCTCTTGGTTTCATTCTTCTTTTCAAGAAGGGCAAACTGAGTCTGAAACTTCACCCTGTTTCTTCAGTTGATTTTTTTTTTTTTTTTTTTTGAGACAGAGTCTTGCTATGTCGCCCAAGCTGGAGTGCAGTGGCACTATCTTGGCTCACTGCAACCTCCGTCTCCCGGGTTCAAGCAATTCTCCTGCCTCAGCCTCCGGAGTAGCTGGGATTACAGGCGTGCACCACCACGCCGGGTAAGTTTTACATTTTTAGTAGAGACGGGGTTTCACCATGTTGGTCTGGCTGGTCTCAAACCCCTGACCTCATGATCCACCCGCCTTGGGCTCCAAAAGTGCTGGGAGTACAAGTATGAGCCACTGTGACCAGCCTCTTCAGTTCATCTTATTCCTCCTCTACCATGAGTGGGACTGTCTTGGTTTGGGAACCCCAGAACAAGGACTGAGTAAAAAACTGGAGTGTAATAGTATCTTTGGGGGATGATCCCAGGAAGTCAGAATAAGAATAAAAAGAAAGGTTAACAGGGAAGAAGGAAAGACCATCGACGGATGTATTATTTAGCTAGTTACCATTGTGGGCAACTGGGCTTAATACTGCTGGGGACCCTCTAAAAAAAGTGTAGAATGCACCCCTGAAGGATGGGGGTGGATGTGACGTGAGACATTTATTCATCAACTCCAGTCCCTCTTTGACTGAGAAATGCCCTCTAAGAAACATTGCCAGCTTTGTGTGTGCAAGGACTGAAATATCTAGGCTTTAGAAAAGCCTTGAGGCAGGAAAGGTGAAAGATGGCACTTGAGCAGGGAAGCCTTCAGCTTGCCAGGAACTGTCTACCTGGCAGACTCTACCACACCTGCAGCTCAAGGGGAGGTATGGCCAGGAAATGTAGCAGAGTACTCTGTCTGCTATAAGGAATGCATTATGGGCTGCTGTACCAGAATTTCTTTCCTTTTACTTTCCCATTTGGCCTCTTTAGATGGCAAGCCGTAAGTTGTTTTAGAAGCCCTGTTCCCACTGAGACTTTTGTAATTCCTTCCTAAAGCTTGGACAATAGTATTTCATTCACAGACCACATTCTAAAGGCCTCTCTTCTCACTCTGGTTGTCCTTGGCCTCTGAATAGGCCTGGTCTCTATACCTGGTAGCCTTCAACATTTTTTATTTTTTATTTATTTATTTTTAAATTATACTTTAAGTTCTAAGGTACATGTGCATAACGTGCACGTTTGTCACATATGTATACGTGTGCCATGTTGTTGTGCTGCACCCATTAACTCGTCTTTTACATTAGGTGTATCTCCTAATGCTGTGCCTCCCCTGCTACCCCAACTCCACAACGGGCCCCAGTGTGTGATGTTCCCCTTCCTGTGTCCAAGTGTTCTCATTGTTCAATTCCCACCTGTGAGTGAGAACATGCAGTGTTTGGTTTTCTGTTCTTGCAATAGTTTGCTGAGAATGATGGTTTCCAGCTGCATCCATGTCTCTACAAAGGACATGAACTCATCCTTTTTATGGCTGCATAGTATTCCATGGTGTATATGTGCCATATTTCCTTAATCCAGTCTGTCATTGATGGACATTTGGGTTGGTTCCAAGTCTTTGCTCTTGTGAATAGTGCCACAATAAACATACATGTGCATGTGTCTTTATAGCAGCATGATTTATAATCCTTCGGGTATATACCCAGTAATGGGATGGCTGGGTCAAATGGTATTTCTAGTTCTAGATCCTTGAGGAATCGCCACACTGTCTTCCATAATGGTTGAACTAGTTTAAAGTCCCACCAACAGTGTAAAAGCGTTCTTATTTCTCCACATCCTTCCTAGCACCTGTTGTTTCCTGACTTTTGAATGATTGTCATTCTAACTGGTTGAGATGGTATCCCATTGTGGTTTTGATTTGCATTTCTCTGATGGCAAGTGATGATGAGCATTTTTTCAAGTGTCTGTTGGCTGCATAAATGTCTTCTTTTGAGAAGTGTCTGTTCATATCCTTTGCCCACTTTTTGATGGGGTTGTCTGTTTCTTTCTTGTAAATTTGTTTGAGTTCTTTGTAGGTTCTGGATATTAGCCCTTTGTCAAATGAGTAGATTGCAAAATTTTCTCTGATTTTGTAGTTTGCCTGTTCACTTTGATGGTAGTTTATTTTGCTGTGCAGAAGCTCTTTAGTTTAATTAGATCCCATTTGTCAGTTTTGGCTTTCGTTATCATTCCTTTTGGTGTTTTAGACATGAAGTCCTTGCCCATGCCTATGGCCTGAATGGTATTGCCTAGGTTTTCTTCTAGGGTTTTTATGGTTTTAGGTCTAACATTTAAGTCTCTAATCTATCTTGAATTAACTTTCGTATAAGGTGTAAGGAAGGGATCCAATTTCAGCTTTCTACATATGGCTAGCCAGTTTTCCCAGCACCATTTATTAAATAGGGAATCTTTTCCCCATTTCTTGTTTTTCTCAGGTTTGTCAAAGATCAGATGGCTGTAGATGTGTGGTATTATTTCTGGGAGCTCTGTTCTGTTCCATTGGTCTATATCTCTGTTTTGGTAGCAGTACCATGCTGTTTTCGTTACTGTAGCCTTGCCGTATAGTTTGAAGTCAGGTAGCGTGATGCCTCCAGTTTTGTTCTTTTGGCTTAGGATTGTCTTGGCAATGTGGGGTCTTTTTTGGTTCCAATGAACTTTAAAGTAGTTTCTTCCAATTCTGTGAAGAAAGGCATTGGTAGCTTAATGGGGATGGCACTGAATCTATAAATTACCTTGGGCAGTATGGCCATTTTCATGATATTGATTCTTCCTATCCATGAGCATGGTATGTTCTTCCATTTGTTTGTGTCCTCTTTTATTTCATTGAGCAGTGGTTTGTAGTTCTCCTTGAAGAGGTCCTTCACATCCATTTTAAGTTGGATTCCTAGGTTTTTTTATTCTGTTTGAAGCAATTGTGAATCAATGAATCCAGGAGCTGGTTTTTTGAAAAAATCAACAAAATTGATAGACCGCTAGCAAGACTAATGAAGAAGAAAATAGAGAAGAATCAAATAGATGCAATAAAAAAATGATAAACGGGATATCACCACTGACCCCACAGAAATACAAACTACCACCAGAGAATACTATAAACACTTCTATGCAAATAAACTAGAAAACCTAGAAGAAATGGATAAATTCCTGGACACATACACCCTCCCAAGACTAAACCAGGAAGAAGTTGAATCCCTGAATAGACCAATAACAGGCTCTGAAATTGAGGCAATAATTAGTAGCCTACCAAACAAAAAAAGTCTAGGACCAGTTGGATTCACAGCTGAATTCTACCAGAGGTACAAGGAGGAGCTGGTACCATTCCTTCTGAAACTATTCCAATCAATAGAAAAAGAGGGAATCCTCCCTAACTCATTTTATGAAGCCAACATCATCCTAATACCAAAGCCTGGCAGAGACACAACAAAAAAAGAGAATTTTAGACCAATATCCCTGATGAACATCGATCCAAAAATCCTCAATAAAATACTGGCAAACCGCATCCAGCAGCACATCACAAAGCTTATCCACCACGATCAAGTGGGTTTCATTCCTGGGATGCAAGGCTGGTTCGACATATGCAAATCAATAAACATAATCCATCATATAAACAGAACCAAAGACAAAAACCACATGATTATCTCAATAGACGCAGAAAAGGCCTTTGACAAAATTCAATAGCCCTTCATGCTAAAAACTATCAATGAATTCCATATTGATGTGACATATCTTAAAATAATAAGAGCTTTTTATGACAAACCTACAGCCAATATCATACTGAATGGGCAAAAACTGGAAGCATTCCCTTTGAAAACTGGCACAAGACAGGGATGCCCTCTCTCACCACTCCTATTCAACATAGTGTTGGAAGTTCTGGCCAGGGCAATCAGGCAGGAGAAAGAAATAAAGGGTATTCAATTAGGAAAAGAGGAAGTCAAATTGTCCCTGTTTGCAGATGACATGATTGTATATTTAGAAAACCCCATCGTCTCAGCCCAAAATCTCCTTAAGCTGATAAGCAACTTCAGCAAAGTCTCAGGATATAAAATCAATACGCAAAAATCACAAGCATTCTTACACACCAATAACAGAGAAACAGAGAGCCTTCAATGTTTTTAAACTTGCAAGTAAGCATGGATTATAATGCATAGAAAGTGATCAATATGTACGTTTGTTGATGGTCTTAACATTAGTGAAATTCTGACTCTTTTTATAAATACTATTAAGCAGGACTTTCTCAAGCCAAGTGAAACCATCAGATATTTCTTTCAGTAAGTATTTCAAAGAAAGAACAAGAGAGTTAATGGGTAGTTAAGTAGGAATTTTTGAAGTTTTGACAGATAGGTGGTGACTATGTTTCCAATATCTAATATCTCATTTTGTCAGACAGAGGAGGCATATTATTTGTGAGAGTTAGGTTCGTTCTAAAATCAATGCAAAAAGAAAAATTAACTCCAACAGGATCTCAAGGCCTTAAAAACAATGAGGAGGAAAAATGTCAGAGTCAAAAATACCATTTAAATCTCTTTATATTTCTTAAAATACAGTATGCAATTTTTGTTTTTACAGCTTTGACAAAAATTGTTATACACACTAAGTTGGAAACTTCCTGACTATTGGAAGGAGTCTATCATAAATAGTTAAGTGTTCCAACATTTCTGCCTTTAATATTTCACTATTAAATCCTAAAATGGTGGCCAGACATGGTGGCTCAAACCTGTAAGCCCAGCACTTTGAGAAGTCAAGCCGGGCAGATCACTTGAGGTCAGGAGTTCGAGACCAGCCTGGCCAAAGTGGTGAAACCCCATCTCTACTAAAAATATAAAAATTAGCTGTGTATGGTGGCAGGTGCCTGTAATCCTAGCTACTCAGGAGGCTGAGGCACGAGAATTACTTGAACCGGGGAGGCGGAGGTTGCAGTGAGCAGAGATCGTGCCACTGCACTCCAGCCTGGGCGACAGAGCAAGACTCCATCTCAAAATATTAAAATTAAAATTAATAAGTAAAATAAATCCTAAAATGAATGGGAGCTGGGTAAGTGGTGTTAATATATATTTTTACTTGCCTACAAGGTTGCTCTAATCTGTATCACTGTTACTCCTCTATATGCTATTAGATTTGAGATTTGCTTGTTGTTGTGATGTATTTTGCAAATATTTCTTCTAGTTTATCATTTGTTTTTTGATTTTTCTTATTTATGGTGGTGTTTGCCATACAAAAACTTGTGGTTTTAAAAATATGTAGTATTTCCTTTTATTGCATCTATATATTGAGTTTTACTTAGCCTTTCACCACACCTAAGTTATAAAAAATGTATCTGTGTTTTCTTTTAGTTCTTGTTTGATTTCATTCTTTACATTAACATTTCTGATCCTTTTGTAGTCTATTCTTCTGGTACGAGGTGTAAATCCAATATTATCTTTTGCCAAGTGGTTTTATCCTTGTTTTCATACATAAAACACTGTTCTCTGCAGCCACACGTTTATAAGGTCTCTCTCAGTATGAAACTCTTCTGCCTGTAGTGAATCACAAGGTTTTTTTTTGTTTTGTTTTGTTTTGGTTTGTTTTGGTTTGTTTAGTTCCAAAGGTACTACTTTCTGAAACTGCTTACTGACTCGGGGGATGTACTTTATTTAGAGCCCTAGTGCCTCATGGAAAGAATTTTAAAAGCATTTTTCCGATTGTCCAGCCTGCTCAGAGATTGTGGAAATTTTGAATAAGGTAGATGATTTAGTTCCCATGATTAAGAAGTTCAATTTGTGCAAGTGCATGTGGAATGATTAGAAAATAATTGCAGGCAGCATAGAACTAGTGAATTTTACTTTTTGAGTTACTGCCTAAATAGCAGGAAGTATTTCTTTGTACGAGGGCAATCAGTCTTCATGGCAGAATTGCTTTTGAACTCTTCATTTCAGCAGCAGGCAATGGAGAACCTAACTCACAGTGGCTTAAACATTTTTTCCCTTCTATATCAAGAAATCTGGAGGTTGGTGGTTACTGGCATTGGTTTAGCAGCTCCACAGTGTCAGGGACAGCACCTCTACAATTCAGTTGGCCTTTCCCACATAGCCTCAAGGTGGGTGCTGAGGCTCCTAGTATTACATGTTAGTTCAAAGTGAGAATAAGGTGAAGAGGCATACCAGCTGCACCTGATTCATTTATCATAAAAATCCTTTCCCTAAACTTCTTCCGAAGACATACATAGAAATGTATGTGTCCTTGACCAGAACTCTAGCACCCTTAAAGGCAAGAGAAGCAGAGAAATAGAATATTGATGTTTTCTAACCTCTGTTGGGAAAAACAGCAAGGAAGAGATAGTGGGAAGAGCCAACCAATGAATCTGCAACATTGAAGTACATATCTCATTTATGTTTGCTGCAAACAATGCCTAGAATGGTACAAGTCTGAAACAGAGCACTAGGTCTCATGAAGTCTAAACAAAAGTTAAATAAGCAGGATTCAGGGAGGAAAGGGACCTTGATGCATGAGTTTGGGGATCTTCCCCTTAGAGCTCTGCTGTTAATAGCCTGCAGCTTCCAGCTCCTGCTCTCTGTCCCTCAACTCAAATGCATGTGTGAGAGGCCAAGTGGGTCAGTGTGGGTTAACCGCCCACTCCTAGTCAGGGAACAGGAGGGGTCAGGTCATGCAGTGCCAGCCTGAGGGCGGCATAGGGATTATCCCTGGAGATGGAGATGCTGGAGCAAAGGGATGGCACATTTTAGTTTACATTAAGTATAAATAACATACAATTTTAAGCAATTTGGTATGTTAATATGTGATAACTGGTTGTACGTTGTCAGATCCAGAAACCCAGAGAAGACAACTGCCCTTTTAAATAGTGTTGTGTATGTATCCCCAGTTTCAGAAATTTAGCAAGTGATGAGTTTGTTAGTTTTTGTAGGATACTACGACATACTAAAAAGAAAATTTAGTCTTTGTTCCTGGTCCCTGATACACAGCTCCTAAACTAAAACTTTTGGAATCCCTTGGAATGATACTGGCTTTTTTTTTTCTTTTTCTTTTTTTTTTTGAAACAAGGTCTTGCTCTGTTGCCCATGCTGGAGTACAATAGCACAACCAGAGCTCACTGCAGCCTCAACCTTACATGCTCAAGCAATTCTCCCACCTCAGCCACCCAAGTAGCTGGGACTATAGGTGCGCACCACTACGCTCAGCTAATTTAAAAAAAAAAAAAATTGGCCAGGCGCAGTGGCTCATGCCTGTAATCCCAGCACTTTGGGAGGCCAAGGCAGGCGGATCACTTGAGGTCAGGATATCGAGGCCATCCTGGCAAACACAGTGAAACCTGTTCTCTACTACAAAAAGAAAGTACAAAAAATTAGCCAGACGTGGTGGTATGCACCTGTAGTCCCAGCTACTTGGGAGGCTGAGGCAAGAGAATCACTTGAACCTGGGAGGCAGAGGTTGTAGTGAGCCAAGATCATGCCACTGTACTCCAGCCTGGGTGACAGAGCAAGACTCTATCTCAAAAAGAAAAAAAAAAAAAAGTTTGTAGAGATGAGGTTCTCACTATGTTGAGGAGGCTGGTCTCGATCTCCCAGGCTCAAGCAATCCTCCCACCTTGGCCTCCCCCTGTGCTAGGATTATAGGCATGAGCTACTGCCCTAGCCTACTAGCATCTTTTATGTACTAATGAGATGACTGGCAACTGGGGACACCTAGATAGTGTTAGGGTGGGAGCTGGTCACCAGAAAGACCATGATTAGGCATGATTAGATGGTTGGAATTTTTAGGCCAACACTCCAACCTCCAGGGAGGAAGGAGAAGGTGGAGATGGGGTTAATCACTAATGACCAATTATTTAATCCATTGTGCCTACTTAATGAACACTTCATTAAAACCACTAAACATTGGGGTTTAGAAAAGTTCTGGGTTGGTAAACACCGTGAGGTGCTGGGAGAATGGTGTGCCCAGAGTGCATGGAAGCTCCAAATCCCTACCTTGTCCTCTGCATCTCCTCTGTTTGCTTGTTGTATCCCTCATAATAAATGAGTAATGGCAAGTAAAGCACTTTCCTGAGTTCTGTGATGTTCTAGCAAATTATCAAACCTCAGGAGGAAGTTGTGGAAAGCCACAAATTCATAGCCAGATAGAGAGAAGTACCAGTGACAATCTGGAACTTGTGGCTGGCATCTGAAGTGGTAGTAGTCTTGTTGGACTGATCCTGCCACCAAATTACCCTATTAAAAACTTTTTTTTCTTTCTCTCTTTTTATTTCCTTTTTCCTCCTTGCTTACTGTATGTTTAACTTTTTTTTTTTTTTTTTTTTTTTTTTGGGGGGGACAGAGTCTTGCTCTGTCATCCAGGCTGGAGTGCAGTGGCATGATCTCGGCTCACTGCAACCCCCGCCTCCCAGGTTCAAGCTATTTTCTTGCCTTAGCCTCCCAAGTAGCTGGGATTACAGGCACGTGCCATCACACCAGGCTAATTTTTGTATTTTTAGTAGAGACAGGGTTTCACCATGCTGGCTAGGCTGGTCTCAAACCCCCAACCTCAGGTGATACGCACCCCCTTGGCCTCCCAAAGTGCTGGGATTATAGACATGAGCCACCGCACTCGACTAGTGTATAACTTCTTAAGAATAAAATGGTAACCTTTGCCCTCTTTCTTTCCACCAAGCATAGTGTCCCCTTATCAATTTTTATGCTTGCTTATAAATTCCAGGAACTGAATCTTAAAACAATCCAGTCACCTACCGAATTCTCCCCACCAGGAGATTACCTCAAGGTTGCAGTGAGTTTACAACCCAATTGTGGTGGAGATGGCACCAGCCCATTCACCACCATAGGGGGCAATAATCCAAGATAAGTCATCAGAGCAAGTCCTGTAACAGACTCATACTTCCGGCCGGCTGGGTATGGTGGCTCACGCCTATAATCTTAGCACTTTGGGAGGCTGAGGCAAGCAGATCACTTGAAGTCAGGAGTTTGAAACCAGCTTGGCCAACATGGTGAAACCCTGTCTCTACTAAAAATACAAAAATTAGGTGGGCATGGTGGTGGGTACCTGTAATCCCAGCTACCGGGGAGAATCACTTGAACCCGGGAGGTGGAGGTTGTGGTGAGCCGGGATCACACCATTGCACTCCAGCCTGGGAAACAGAACAAGACTCTGTATGAAAAAACAAACAAAAAAAAGACCAAAAAATAACATGCCCCTTCAGCATGCCTGCCCCCACCCCCCACTCCACCCATAGCAAGCTTCCCTTTTTAACCCCTTGCATTCTGTCCAAAATTTGAATTATTATTATTATTATTATTTTTGAGATAGGGCCTCTCTCTAATGAAGCCTTGACCTCCCAGGTTCAAGCGATCTTTCTCCCTCAGTCTCCCGAGTAGCTGGGACTCGAGGCTCATGCCGCTGCACCTGGCTAATTTTTGTATTTTTTGTAGAGATGGAATTTCACCATGTTGCCAGTCTTGTCTCAAACTCCTGGGCTAAAGCAATCCGCCTGCCTTGGCCTTCCAAAGTGCTGGGATTACAGGCGTGAGCCACTGAACCCTACCTGAAATGGTTTCTGTAAGGCACAAAGCTTGGCCATTTTCCCACTGCTAGCTCTGGAATAAAGTCACTTTCCTTCCACCATTCCTTGTCCTTGTTATTTGACTTTGTAAGCGGCACGTGGCTGAAACTGCGTTTGGTTACACTTCATTAACTTGTGGGATCTGAAGCTAATTCCAGATAAATAGTATTAGAATTGAATTGAATTGTAGAACACCCAGGTGGTGTTGGAAATTTGGTGAAGTGATGTTGGAAAAGATACCACGCATTTGCTGTCAAAAGTTTTGTGAGTGAAAGCAGCACACAGATAGATACCAACAAAGCAAAATAAGAGAGGATGAGTCAGAATGACCCTGGAGGCCTCCCACTGCGACAGCAGAGGCCTCCTCCCAGCTTACTCAGCCTGAGGATAGGAGCCTTGATTTGGAAGAGTGAGTCAGAGACAGTGGCCATGGAATCCAGAACAACAGTGAGCTTTAAGAAAGAGAGCATGATTCAGAAAGACCAAAAATGACAGCTATGGATAAAGAGTTACAAGGGCTTAAGGCATGGCAAGCAAGTTGATAAATGGCTCTGAGGTAGGTGTTTTTGGCCAACTGTACAGCTGAGGTCAGAGGCCTGAGAAGTAGACTGAAAGCTGGAGTGGTTTGGCAGAGTCAGACCCCAGGATGGGGTCATACTAAGGGTCCGAGGAGGTAATGAGGATCCAGTGTCAAGGAGAAAAGTGGGCTCTGTCATATCTCTGAAAGTAATTTCTTCAAAAGTCAGTTTGCCAAATTGACCAATTTGTTGAAAAACATTCAAACACCTTAAACAAATCTGCAGGAGTGTCAGGGTCAGATTCCTAATTTTAGAAACCAGTTCTTGTATATTTTGGATCTGATCATCTGATATGGCCAAATCTTCTCAGCGTACCTTAAGTGGGCTAGTCACTTGAACTTCAAGAAACACCTAATTGCAAAATTACTTCCCCTTCAACTTGTGGCCGCTTACATAGCGATGACCACAGATTAAGAAATTCACAAAATTTCTTGAAATTTTCAGAGCCTTCTGGGGACATAAAGCGCTTAGAAGAAAAAGTGCTGATGCGTTTCCTGCTCTTCACCTCTCCTCCCTAGGCCCGCACCTCCAGAAGTGTCTCCACCTGCATTAGGCCCGTGCGATGTCCACTCATGAACCAAAGCTGTGGAAACAAAACCAGTGAGCCAAAGGCAGACACAGATGAACGCTCGTGGAGCTGTCCCTCTTCTGGCTGTGAAAAACAGATATTTATTTCTGGCTGCCAGCTCTATTTACTCAGTCTAGCAAACTGCAGAGAAACTCCAAATGCAGAACTTACAGGGAGTGGAGTGTTTTTTTGGCTGCTTCTTGCCAAGGTATTTTGGCTCTTGACTGGGGTCATCTGTGTGAGAAATCTCTCTCCTCAGCCTTCTTTCCTAGGGTGGTGAGAAGATGGGAAGACTGTGGCTATTGACAAACGGTACCCTACATCCTGCCATTCTCAGTAAATGTTAATGAATTTAAGTGTTTGGCAGGTAGAAAGCTCTTGCCAGTGATCAAAACATGCTGTGTATACAGCTGTGTGCCTTTTTGAGGGCAGGAAAATTGGACTCTGATGCACAGAGGTTTGTGGATTCCTCCATGTGTTTTGAAAACTATATTTGAGAAGTAAGTATACTGAGCTGTTGTTTGGGAGAAGTAAACACAGCAAGCTGGAGGTAGAGAAGTCACAGCCACAGAAACAGAAAACCTAATTAGGAGCAAGGTAGGAAAGCTGGACTTGCAAGAAAACTTACACATCTCTCCCCTTCTTCTAAGCCAGTGTTCTTTTTCTAAAAATAGCTAAGAAAGCTAGATAGAATTAGACTGGAATGGTCTGAGAAGTAAACTGATGCTGGGCGTGGAGGCTCACGCCTGTAATCCCAGCACTTTGGGAGGCTGAGGCAGGTAGATCACTTGAGGCTATGAGTTCAAAACCAACCTGGCCAACATGGTGAAACCTTGTCTCTACTAAAAATACAAAAATTAGCCGGGTGTGGTGGCAGGCGCCTGTAATCCCTGCTTACTGGGGAGGTGGAGGCAGGAGAATCACTTGAACTTTGGTGACGGAAGTTGCAGTGAGCAGAGATTGTGCCACTGCACTCCAGCCTGGGTGACAGAGCAAGACTCCATCTCAAAAAATAAATAAATAAATAAATAAAGAGGAGGTAAACTGGATTAGAGGAAGAGGTGTCATGTGCTCCAAAGGAAGGAAAACTGATTACAGGTATGTGAGGAGAGCAATCTCCTGAGCAGCTATAATCTGAGGGTCAAACCCTCAAGACCCTATTTCTCACCCTGATTTGCCTGACTTATTGGACAGGAATTCCATCTGACTTGTCTATTTCTAGATTGACTTTTCCCATTTCTTCCTAGTTATGTGGTATTTACAAGCCTCTTCTAAAAAACTTCCAGTCAGGCACGGTGGCTTGCATTTGTAATCCCAGCACTTTAAGAGGCCAAGGCAGGAAGACTGCTTGAGGCCAGAAGTTCAAGATCAGCCTAGGCAACGTGTAGGAAACGTGCGAGGGGAGAAGAAAAGACACACACACACAATACCTTTAAGGGTAAACAACCTTTATCCCATGTAAATGGCAATGCAGATATAATAAGCAAATGATATAATAAGGAGATTGGTATAATCAGCAAATTGCAATGGGAAGAGAAGGGAAAAGATATTTACATTCACCAGACTATGGAGGATTCACCACTAGACCGGGAAGCAACAGCCTGGGCTCCAGAGTCGGCCACTCATCCATGTACAGATGATGAGAGGTCTCATGAAGCTTCGGCGCACTCTGGGACCCTAACTTTTTGTAACAAGTTATTTGGCATGAGGCCCAGTCACGAGGGTTCTTGGCGACTGGGCTCAAGGAACACAAAAAGGTCAACCTGTTTTTGTGATTGTCTGTTGTTTTTCAGTAACTAATGTATGGGAATCGATTGAAATAGAGATTTCTCCGAAACAGTGCTGGATGAATGCCTCAAGGGACTCACACAGCCTATTCTGGGACCTGGTGACCATTGTTTGTGTCCATGTTCAATTGAATTCAAATTTAATATTTAACTTTTCCTCCACAGCAACATAGTGAGTCCTCACCTCCACAAAAAGTAAAAAAATATTAGGCCAGGCACAGTGGTACATGCCTGTAATCCCAACACTTTGGGAGGCTGAGGCAGGAGGATCACTTGAGCCCAGGGGTTCAAGACCAGCCTGGGCAACATAGTGAGACCACATGAGACAGAGAGAGAGAGAGAGAGAGAGAGAGGAAGGAAGGAAGGAAGGAAGGAAGGAAGGAAGGAAGGAAGGAAGGAAGGAAGGAAGGAAGGAAGAAAAGAAGGAAGGAAGGAAGGGGGAAGAGGGAAGGAAGGAAGGAAAGAAAAATAAAGAGAGAAAGAAAGAAAGAAAGAAAGAAAGAAAGAAAGAAAGAAAGAAAGAAAGAAAGAAAGAAAGAAAGAAAGAAAAAGAAAGGAAGGAAGGAAGGAAGGAAGGAAGGAAGGGAGAGAGGAAGGAAGGAAGGAAGAAACAGGGAAGAGGGAAGAGGGAAGGAAGGAAAGAAAAAAGAAAGAAAGAAAGAAACAAACAAACAAACAAACCAGGCGTGTGGTGTGCATCCGTAGTCCTAGCTACTTGAGAGGCTAAGGTAGGAAGATCACTTGAGCCCAGGAATTCAAAGCTGCAGTAAGCTGTGATTGTGCCACTGCACTTCAGATAGGGTGACAGAGTGAGACCCTGTCTCAAATAAAAAACATAAACTTTCCACATGATCATGATTCCTTGCTTATAGCCCCCCTCTGCCCCGCACCCCGTCACTGTTATCCATGGGTAAATTCCCAGACCTAGTGCTTCCTGGTTGGCCTAATTTTAGAGCCATCTAAGATCAATAATACGGTAATATTAGGGTAATAAAATGCTGGGTCTGTAATATTTTAATACCTACTACAATATTTGGGATAAAATGACAGGCTGGACACAAAAGTTTCCTTTCCTCACTACCTGACAAAATCTTCAAAAGATAGTGAGACAGAGGCAAAAATTTCACTTGTAGCCACAAAGCAAGGGGAGAAGTATAATGTTGTGTCATAAGCCTTAAAAAGCATTGCTCAAGGAACCAAACAGGAGATTTTTTACCTCTAACCTCTTCTTAAACCTACCCCTGCCTTTTCCCATTAATCAAGACAGAGAAATTAGGGAATTTGATCCAGCGTTCCTTAACAACTCCCACTTAGGAGAGAAATAAACCGAGGTAGCCAGTAGACAGCCTAGGGAAAAGTCAAAGAAACCCAGGAGAGAGGCCAATAGCACCCACAGCATGTCAGCAAAGACAGAAAGAACGGCCAGGGATCACCATTTTCTATGTTCATGCTGAATTAGGAAAGTGGCCTGAATTACAGAAGTAATCTGAAGCCTGCTCCAATCAGGTGGAGGCTTCCTGGGTATAAGAAATCTCAGAAAATAGAGCAAAGCCCAGGTGACATAGTAACAGGTGAATGTAGTGCCAAAAGAACTCTCCATTTCAGTGTCCTCAATATTGAATAGAACTCAGCATTCAGCTTGAAAGTTTTTGTTCTTAGAGGAAGGCAAATAGGTCTCTAGTATGGGAATCATAATAAGAACAATTTCTCCATGTAATACATCATATAAACAGAAGGTCCTAGAACAGGGTTTCTCAACTTGAGCACTTGACATTTGGGGCCAGATAATTCTTTTGAGTGTGTATTTGTGTGGTGAGGGAAGGGGGCATCCTATGACTTGTAGAATATTTAGTGGCATCCCTAATCTGTACCTACTCAATGCCAGTAGCAACACCCCTATCACCACAGTTGAGACACCCAAAAATGTCTTCAGACATTACCAAATGTTGTCTAGGGACAAAATTACCCTAAGTTGAGAACCACTGCTCTAGAATCTAGACACAACAGCCCACTGCTTCTATGAGCTACAAGGAAAGAAATAACATGGCAACTTGATAAACATACTATATTCAGAAAATAAAAGAATTAAAGAAAGGGAGCTAACAAACTAAAGATGATAATGAATCTACTCTCAAAGAAAAATATAACTCAAGGAAAAAGAAGTAAATTTTCCCCCAACTCTTCGTTATTATAAAACAATTTATTAAGAATATACATCCAACAAAATGAGAGTTGGTCATGGTATACTATCTGGGAACTAAGGCAAAATCCTCTGAAAAGTAGAGTGAATTTTTCCACTCTCTCTCCTTGGTGAGACATGAAACCCTCCAGGGCTTCCATTGAAGGCCTTCGGGAGTCCCTCCCAGGAATAAGAGAAAACTCATGGTAAATTAAGTCTTACTAAAAATGTGACACTAGCTCAATACAGCTCATTCATTATTAGATTAATGGAATTGGCTCCTACTCTGTCTAGTAAAGGAAAAGGTGAAATTCTTTGGTGGTAAATGGCATCTTTAGAAGCCACTACAGTTTTTATATACGTGTCCAGAATTCAATACAAATTATTAGCCATGTGAAAATCATGTGACAGATAACCAAGAGAAAAAGTAGCAATAAATAGACATATAGGTGATCCAGATCACCCTTAGAGTCAGCAGATAAAGACTCTAAAGTATCTATGATTAATATAGTCAAGAAAATAAATGAAAAAATTTTAATTAAAAATGGATAATTAAAGGAACCTATTAAAAATCAAATGGGCATTCTACAGATGAAAAATACACTATCTGAAATTAAGAACTTGATAGATGTGTTAACAGTGTTTTGGTTACAGCTGAAGACAGGATTACTGAACTGGAAGATGAATCTACAGAAACATTCCACACTAAATCACATGGGAAAAAACAGATTAAGATAAATTCAGATACAATCTAAAGGTCTACATACATGCAAATTAAAGGTCTACATACATGCAAATTAGAGACTCAAAAGTTAAACAAGAGAATGAGTTTGAAATAATATTTGAAAATCTTTTGGTCAAGAATTTTCAATCCTGATTAAAAAAAAAAACACCAGGCCAGGTGTGGTGGCTCACACCTGTAATCCCAGCACTTTGGGAGGCCAAGGTAGGCGGATCATGAGGTCAAGAAATCGAGACCATCCTGGCCAACATGGTGAGATCTCATCTCTATCAAAAATACAAAAATTAACAGGGTGTGGTGACGCACACCTGTAGTCCCAGCTACTCAGGAGGCTGAGGCAGGAGAATCGCTTGAACCCAGGAGGCAGAGGTTGCAGTGAGCCAAGATTGCACCACTGCACTCCAGCCTGGCAACAGAGCGAGACTTTGTCTGAAAACAAACAAACACCACTAATCCACAGGTTTAGGAAGTTCAGTGAACCCCAGCTGTGAACCCCAAGAACACTTACTACCAATAAAGATAAATAATCAGAAAAACAGCCTTATGGTTGCTCCTTTGAAGGAATTCAGTCTTTTGTATTCCAGGTCCTTTCAGGATTTCATTTTGTCTTTGGTTTTCACCTGTTTGACTATATGTGCCTGACATTTATTAACAAAAAATTAACTTTTCAACAAAAATGATAGCAGACAGAAAAAAATGAAATGACATAATCAAATGGCCGAAAGAAAACAACTACCAATTTAGATTTCTATGTCAAGCACAATAGTCTTATAAAACGAAGATTAAATAACGAATTTTTTTCTTTTTCTTTTTTTGAGACGGAGTTTCACTCTGGTCATCCAGGCTAGAGTGCAGTGGCGCGATCCCGGCTCGCTGAAACCTCCGCCTCTGGAGTTCAAGCAGTTCTCCTGCCTCAGCCTCCTGAGTAGCTGGGATTACAGGCGCCCACCACCATGCCCAGCTAATATTTATATTTTTAGTAGAAATGGGGTTTTGCCATGTTGGCTTGGCTGTTCTCAAACTCCTGACCTCAGGTGATCCACCCGCCTCGCCCTCCCAAAGTGCTGGGATTAAAGGCATGAGCCACTGTGCCCGGCCAAATAAGGATGTTTTGAGACATATACAAAATGAAGGCTGAAAGAATTCATCACCAGCAGGGCTGCATTAGAATAAATACCAAAGAAAGTTCTATAGGCATAAGGAAAGTAATCCCAGATGTACACATGGAGCTGTGGGAAAGCATGAAGAGCAACAGAAATGCTAAGTATGTGGCTAATATAAATTAAAATCGACTGTACAAAATAATACTAGTAGTGTGTGTGGAATTTAAAATATATGTAAAATGAAAATGCCTGACATCAATAAGGTAAAAAGCAGGAGGATGTAAACAGAGTTAATATGTTCTAGGGTTCTGCATTACCAACTAAGAACTGAAAGCAATAATTTGTGTTAGACTATACTAATTAAAGGAGGCATGTGGTAATCTCTAGTAAAAGAGTGTATAACTGGCCTGGCGCAGTGGCTCACGCCTGTAATCCCAGCACTTTGGGAGGCTGAATTGAGTGGATCATTTGAGGTGAAACCCTGTCTCTATTGAAAATACAAAATTAGCTGGGCATGGTAGTATGTACCCGTAATCCCAGCTACTTGGGAGGCTGACGCAGGAGAATCACTCGAACCCGGCCAGGAGGCAGAGGTTGCAGTGAGCTGAGATCGCACCACTGAATTCCAGCCTGGGCAAGAGCAAAACGCTGTCTCAAGAAAAAAAAAGCGTATAACTGAAAAGTTATTAGAGGTGACCAGGCACGGTGGCTCACATCTGTAATCCCAGCACTTTGAGAGGTCAAGGAGGGTGGATCACTTGAGGCTAGGAGTTGGAGACCAGCCCGGGCAATATGGTGGAACCCCATCTCTACTAAAAATACAAAAGTTAGCCAGGCACAGTGGTGGGCGCCTGTAATCTGAGGCATGAGAATCACTTGAACCGGGGACATGGAGAGGCTGCAGTGAGTTGAGATCATGCTACTACACTCCAGCCTGGATGACAGAGCAAGACCTTGTCTCAAAAAGTAAATAAATAAATAAAAAGTTTGTAGAGGGAAAATGGAATAATAAAACTAATTGATTCATTCAGAAGAAGGCAAAAGAGAATTAAAAAGGAAAATAAAATCGGTTGATTAAAAACAAAAATAGTGAGATGGAAGATATAAATTAAATCATATCATTAGCTATACTACATGGAAATTCAAGTAAAAGACTAGGACTGTCAGATTGAATTTAAAAGCCCAAGCATATGTTATTTATCATAGACCTACTTTAAATATAAGGACAAGAAAGGTTAAATATAAGTAAAAGAATGAAAGAAGTTATATCAAGTAAATGCTTTCCAAAAGCAAGTAGATATGACTATAGTAATATCAGAACAAAAACATTACTAAATATAACGTATTATGCTTCTAGAAGCATTACTAGATACGATGCATTACATTAGCAAATTAAGGATTACCAGATAAAAGAGGGGCATTTCATAATGATAAAGTAGTCAATACAATAGGAAGAAAACAGAACCCTAAATCTTTGTGCATGCCATACTATAGCTCCAACCGGATAAAGGAAAAATACTGGAAACAACTAAGTGGAGAAACAGATAAATTCATAATCATGGTGGGGGTCTTTATGATACTTTTTTTTTTTTGAGACAGAGTCTCACTCTGTCGTTCAGGCTGGAGTGCAATAGCACGATCTAGGCTCACTGCAACCTCCGCCTCCCAGGTTCAAGCGATTGTCTCTACCTCAGTCTCCTGAGTGGCTGGAATTACAGGCGCGTGCCACCACACCTGGCTAATTTTTTGTATTTTTAATAGAGATGGGGTTTTGCCATGTTGGCCACGCTGGTCTTGAACTCCTGACCTCAGGTGATCCACCCACCTCGGCCTCCCAAAGTGCTGGGATTACAGGCGTGAGCCACCGCGCCTGGCCCAGATCTTCATTTTATCACCATTTCAACTTTTTTGTGTGTTCAGAAATGTTTGTAACAAAAAAATTAGGGAGGAAGCATGGTCTGAAAAAGAAGGAATTGTTCTGCATATTCCAGCATATTCCAGAGTACAGTTTCCCTCCAAGTTCTTGAATCTTTTCGTCTGCTTACTTGGGTAGGTGGAGAGTTCTCAGACATTGAAGACATGCAGGGAAGAACAAGTAAGGAGACAAGGTGGAAAAGTCAATGCAGAGAAGCAAAAGAGACTAGAGGAAATATGTCAAAACATTGTCCGTGGTTGCCTCTGGGTAGTTAGATTATCACTTTTTTAAAAAATCTCCTTGTTTGCAGTATTCCATAACTTTCATATTTTCTACCATGATTGTTAATTATTTTTATAATGAGACAAAATAAAATAAATTTAATTAAACAGAACAGGAATTAAAGAGTGCAAACCAGTAAGAAAGATTTAAAAATTGGTTAAAGTTTGGAATAAACCTGCCCTTTTGGGCAGAGATGGTAGCTGTTTTCTTCTTTCCTTAGAAGCAGAAAACATTTACAGAGAAATATGTTTTGTTTCAAAAGTGTAAAAAAAATTACAATCCCAGAAAAACTGGAGGGTGCGGGAAGAAGTAACTTGACTAGTGTAGTGATTTAGACACTGGATGAGAAAGGAGAAGATTTTCTTTTCCTTATTTGTGCCTTTGGCTTTAAAGAGTTTGGGGCTTTTGAGGGCTGGTGGTAGAATCAAAGGAAATGGTAAGGGAGATGTTCAGGTTTCCTTCCAAAAGACTCAAGCCAAGTTGGAAAGAAGGCAGGGATTTAGAGCACCCTTTTGGAAGTAAATATGAATGTAAGGGTTCCTAAATTGTGAAAAGTGAAGGGTAGTTTTGAATTGCTCTTAGAGATTGTCTACCTGCATTCTCTCAATAGAAAGTTCAGAGAGGTTAAATGACTCAAACAAGGTCAGCCAGATTAATGAAAGGAGCCAGACTAAAAACACATCTCATGCAAGGACTCAGCTGGGATGTAATTAGTAGACATATTATAAAAATGAGCATTGTATAGTGTCTGGGTATCTAATGTGTGGCTTATCTGAAGTATATGAGACCTTCAGAACTATCCAGTAAAGTAACTCACATTAATAGTTTAGGGCACAGGGGGCATTAACTGCTGTGTAACTGATTAGAGCCAGTAATCATGGTAGCAGTCTGGACTGATCAGTAATGATAATTGAAGTTGAACATAATTAGATGACTTTATCCTGTTCTAATTTAGTGTTAAAATTAGACCATGAAATTGAGATGATGCAGGTTAATGAACTTGAAAAGAAAAATAAGCATTTATAAAACCTCCAAATTATACACATAGACTTCAAATAACTCAGACCCTCATATGCCAACTTTGGAACTTCTTGACACAGATTTTAACCAACTAAACCTTCATGTAACCCTCAGAATCACCACATAGCCCATTGTTGAAAAAACTTGGATGACCCTGGAAAGATGGAAGAAGATGTGTGTTTTCACTGTTTTAGGCTATGAGACTCTGTGGTTTAGTCTCAGCCCTGCCCTAACAAGTTGTGTGAGTCTTGAACAAATCACTTAACTTTAGAGACCTCAGTTTACTTATATGCGTAGATTGTACTTTAATCTCAGAGTATTGTGCTTTCCTACCAAAAACTGTCATTTGAGGCCAAGTGTGGTGGCTCACTTCTGTAATCCCAGCTCTTTCAGAGGCTAAGGCAGTAGGATCATTTGAGCCCAGGAGTTTGAGATCATCCTGGGAAACATGGTAAAACCTGTCTCTTCAAAAAATAAAAAAATTAGCTGAGCATGGTAGCACAGACCCGTAGTCCCACCTACTTAGGAGGCCGAGGTAGGAGGATGGCTTGAGCCTGGGAGGTTGAGGCTTCAGTGAGCTGTGACTGTGCTACTGCACTCCAGCCTGAGTGAGAGACTGTCTCAAAAAAATATCATTCTAGTCAGCTGTTTATGACAGGAAACATTTGCAAGCAGTTTATTTTGAACCAACATAAGCCAATTTGTTCTATAATTGTCAGGTAAAAGTCAGTAACCTGGCCATTAAGGTTAGGTGGAGTATCTATGTGCCTCTGCCTCACAATCTTGTTTCCAGGTGGTAAGCAAGGTTATGATAAAGGCAAATCATAAAACAAATTCTGCCAAACCACATTTGTAAGAAAGCAGGCCAGGTGCAGTGGCTCGTGTCTGTAATCCCAGCACCTCAGGAGGCCGAGGAAGGAGGATCACTTTAGGCCAGGAGTTCAAAGTTATAGTGAGCTGTGATCACACCACTGCACTCTAGCCTGAGTGACAGAGCAAGACTTTGTCTCTAATAGATAAAATAAAATAAAATAATAAAATAAGTACAAGCAATCACATAACAAGATCTTCTAAACTCAGGGAAGATCCCGGCTTCAGGCACTCTTTCTCTAACCTGAGAGGTTCACTCTGAGGACTCAGGAGCTGCCAATACTATGGTTGGTTCAAGAAATAGACTCCTTAATGAAGTGACAGCTACTGGATAAAGTAGAGCTCTAGATCTTAGACCACTTGTGGAGCTTGCTGGATTCTTACAATTGTTCATGCAAGGGCAGCGATGTCTGCACAGTCTATTTTGAGCCAATGAAAAATTATATCTAATATCCCCTAGCTAGTTAACAAACTCTTATACAGATTTCAGCAAGATACTGTATTTAAAATGCTTGTGTAACTATCTTGGGAAGTGTCTTGGGAGGTGTCAAACAAGATGCACTGAAGGCACAGTGACTCACATCTGTAATCCTAGCACTTTGGAAGGCCAAGGTGAGAGGATCACTTGAGCCCAGGAGTTCCAGACTAGCCTGGGCAACACAGTGGGACCCCGTCTCTGCTAAAAAATAAATAAAAAAATAAAAAGAAAGAAAAAGAAAGAGAAAGAAAGAAAGAAAAAGAAAAAGGAAGGAAGGAAGGAAGGAAGAGAGAGAAAGATTAGCTGGGTGTTTTAGTCCATACTTGCATTGCTATAAAGAAATACCTGAGACTGGGAATTTACAAAGAAGAGAGGTATAATTGATTCATGGTGCTGCAGGCTGTGTAGGAAGCATGGTGCTGGCATCTG
This sequence comes from Macaca mulatta, assembly GCF_049350105.2. Lineage (NCBI taxonomy): Eukaryota > Metazoa > Chordata > Mammalia > Primates > Cercopithecidae > Macaca > Macaca mulatta. The sequence goes on along the minus strand of NC_133411.1, from coordinate 81,706,031 downwards.
CTCGGCTTCTGTGGAGGCCTCAGGAAACTTTTATTCATCGCGGAAGGCAAAGGGGAAGCAGGCGTGTCTTACATGGCCGGAGCAGAAGCAAGAGAGAGAAAAGAAAGGAGGTGTTACACACATCCAGATCTCATGAGAACTCACCTCCCAACCAGCCCCACCTTCAGCACTGGGGATTACATTTTGATATAAGACTTGGATGGGGGACACAGATTCAAACGATATCATCAGGCATTGTGGCACACACCTGTAGTCCTAGCTACCTGTGAGGCTGAGTTGGGAAGATCATCACTTGAGCCCAGGAGTTTGAGGCTGCAATAAACTATGGTGTGCCACTGCACTTCAGCCTAGGCAACAGGACAAGACCCTGTCTCAAAAAACAAAAACAAAAGCAAGTAAACAAACAAACAAATAAAAGACACACTGATGGCATGCAGGGAAGAACAAGTGTGGAGAAAGTGGAAAGTCACCATAGAGAAGCAAAAGAGACTAAAGGAAATACTTCAAAATGATGCCAGTACTTGCCTCTGGGTAGTTAGATTACCCAGAGGCAACAGATTTTTAAAAATCTGTTTCTTTGTAATTTTCTGTGACTTCCATACTTTCTACCATGATTGTCGATTATTTTTATAATAAGACAAAAATAAAAGAAATTTATTAGAACAGGAGTGAAAGGGGAGTGTGGATTCCTGATCTGAGTACTTTAAATGTTAACCGATTACCTCTTGGTGAGATTAAAGTTAATTTATACATATACACCAGTCTTTATGCTGTCAGACATTATGTTTCCCAATATGCAACAAATAGGATATGGGTAAGTAGACAAAAACAATGGAAACTCATAAAAATAACGATTATGTGGATACATCAATATTTGGAAATCCATGTACAAAATAATGTTACATAAAAAAGAACAATATGTAAAGATAATGTAAATTAAAGAATTTGTTGAATTGAAGTTATGTAAATTGTACATATATATGGAAAGATGTCAAAATTAGAATGAATGTCTTTTTCCTTCTAATATTTTTCAAGTACAAAATGGAGAAAATAGCTTATTATTATCTCTACCAATTTAACTGTCTCCAAACCACAATCATTCATCCATTTATTCATTCAGCAAATATTTACTAAGCATTTACTGTGTGTCAGGCACTGAGGACAAAAAGGTGAATTGGACCAAAGCCTTGGCTTCAAGGAGCTAATGATCTGGTGTTTTGAAACAAGTAAATTTAGATTATAATATAGTAGGTACTACAAGAGGGACCTGAAAAATGCTGCAGAGGCTCCCAACCTTGGGCCAGAATTTCCCACCACCTGCAGGACCTATCTGTGGGGACATACTGTAAGCAACTCTGATGAAACATGACCAGAACTTAACTTGTGTCCCCTTGCCTCCCACTCCCACAACCTGCCCTTCCTTCTTGTTGTAGTGCAGCCAGAACAAGTACAGCTTGTGGCTATGTCCATAGGCTTCTAAATTGTGAGAGTGAGTCCCCCCTGCAAAGACTGTGCTGACTGCAGAGGCCCTCGGTGTTACCCTGATCTGTTGGTTGTCTCACACAACTGGATACAGAGTGAATACCTGCCTCAAGGCAGCCATTTCAGAAACCAACCCGCTGCTGGCTAAGTCCCTGATAAGAAAACTCTATTCCAACAGGGACAGCGTTTGGTTAGGCCAACTCTCTTCCTAGGAAATTTAAACTGTAAGTCTGAGGAAAGAGTCAAGCAGTTGGCAGGAGCAGAATCCAAAAGATACTCAGAAGACAGCATACAAAGCCATGAGTGAGCAGAAACTATTAGTATGATAGACCTGAGGAAAAGGATGAAATGATTGATGGGTGATAATAAGATGGGGACAGAGAGATGCCGTCACCATAAACACAAGGGCCCATGGAGCTGCCACAACAACAAGGACAACTGGTTTATGCTTTGGAGCCTTAGCTGACTTAAGTCTCTAAGTTATTCTTACTCTTATAGCCCAGCAATCCTGGTGTCCTTATTTTTACTTGTGAATACAATAATCTGCTAATCTCTTAGCTGTAATCTGAGTGACTACTGTCTTCCATGAAAATTGCTTAATGAACTATCTCTCTACATAGTCATGCAACGCTGAAGCCTGGAAGTCATCCTTTATTCCTCCCAGTCCGTTGCCCCGCATCGCAGAGTCCTGCGTGTTCTACCTTTTGGAATTTCTCTTAAATCCACCCTCTCCTTTCAACTCTTATTATCTATCCTGCATAACTCCTAAGCACCATAATTTCTCATCTGATTTCCAGGCCTACTTTCCCATTTTGCATGCTGCCTCCACAGTGGTAATTTTAAAAAGTAAATTTATGAAAGGATTTGACAGGCATTATTTGAAAAGAAATTTTTTTCTTTTTTACATAGAAACCTTAAAAGAATCAATGGAAAAACTTAGAAATAATAGCACATGGTAAAGTGGTTGAATATAATAAAACATCTTTTTTAAAAATAGCTTTTCTTTATAGAAAACATAAAGGAAACATAATCCTATTCATGAGCAGCCAACATATCTGAAATATCATACGTAACTTTATCTTTTATTTTTATTTTTATTTTTTTGAGACAAAGTCTCACTCTGTCACCCAAGCTGGAGTGCAGTGACACAATCTTGGCTCACTGTAACCTGATTCTCCCACCTCAGCCTCCCGAGTAGCTGAGACTACAGGTGCCCGCCACCACGCCCGGCTAATTTTTTTTTTTTTTGTATTTTTAGTAGAGATGTGGTTTTACCGTGTTAGCCAGGATGGTCTTGACCTCCTGACCTCATGATCCGCCTCCCTCGGCTTCCCAAAGGGCTGGGATTATAGGCGTGAGCCACCGTACCCAGCAATTATTTTTAAAAGAGAAATGTGGTCAGGCACATTGGTGGATCGCTTGAGCTCAGGAGTTCAAAGCCAGCATGGCCAATATGGTAAAACCTCGTCTCTACTAAAAATAAAAAAAGTAGCCAGGTGCAGTGGCATGTGCCTATAGTCCCAGCTACTTGGGAGGCTGAGGTGGGAGGATTGCTTGAGTCTGGGAGACAGTAGTTGCAGTGAGCTGAGATCAAACCACTGCACTCCAGCCTGGGCAACAGAGCAAGGTCTTGTCTCAAAAAAAGAAGGAAAGAAAAATAAAAATGTGTCAACAAGAATATGAAGAAAACAGCAAACTTTAGAAATACACGCAGAATTCAAATAAATGTTACTTCTTATGATAGTAAAAAGAAAACTCTATTCCAATAGGGACAATGTTTGGCTAGGCCAATTCTCTTTCTAGGAAACTTAAACTGTAGGAAAGAGGAAAGAGTCAAGCAGTTGGCAGGTGCAGAATCCAAAAGATAGAAGACAGTGTACAGAGCCATGAGTGAGCAGAAACTGAGTATGATAGGCCTAATTTTCCAAGATAATGTGAGGAAATCTTCATTTTTAAATTTTTTTATTTTTTATTTTTTGAGACAGAGTCTCGCTCTGTCGCCCAGGCTGGAGTGCGGTGGCCCAATCTCAGCTCACTGCAAACTCCGCCTCCCGGGTTCACGCCATTCTCCTGCCTCAGCCTCCTGAGTAGCTGGGACTACAGGTGCCCGCCAACTTACCCGGCTAGTTTTTTGTATTTTTTTAGTACAGACGAGGTTTCACCGTGTTCGCCAGGATGGTCTCGATCTCCTGACCTCGTTATCTGCCCGACTCAGCCTCCCAAAGTGCTGGGATTACAGGCTTGAGCCACCGCGCCCGGCGGAAATCTTCATTTCTTGTAAACAAATCCTATTGATATCCTTGGATGAGGAGACTTAGGGATATAAACATGTCAAATTCAGCCCAAAGTAGTATGTGGATTTAATGTGACCCCTTTTAAATTCCCAACAGGAATTGTTTGGAGAGGGGAGTGCTTAACAAAATTATCCTAAAATTAATACAGAAAAACTTGTAAGAATGGCAAGGAAAATTTTACAAAGAAGAACAGCTAGGAAGACTAGGACTCCCAGGTATCAAAATAAATCACAATAATAAAAGGTTTATAGACAATGCAAGAATATAAAAATTAATGGATCAGAAAAAAGCCACCAAATAGACCTTTACATAAATAATTATTATAATATACAACAATGATTTAATATACACTGTAACTCAATAGGAAAGAAATAAATTATTAAATAAATGATTGGGGATCAAGGGTTAGGTATTGAAAAAAACAATCATTCAAGACTTTGATGCCATCCATCTATCTATCTATTTATCTATCTATCTATCTATCTATCTATCTATCTATCTATCTATCTATCTATTGTTAACCTAAATAACAGACACAGAGAGAGGTTCTCTGAAAGAAAATTATATTTATTTGGGAGTAAGCATTGCAATGGAAATATGGTGGATGTATTCAGGACAGTGGTTGTCAAAGGAAGACAAAAGTTTTTAAAGAAAAAAATGAGGGGGATTACACAATTGTTTTGATACCATTATCCCTGGCTACAAGGAGCAGTAATAAGAGTGGCATCAGTCAAGGTTGGACAGGCAGTTGCTGGGTAGATGTCCTCACAGAAGTACAAGTCTGAACAATAACAATTTCAAAACCAAATCATTAAGGAAACACAACAATTTATTTTGGATTTTAAAAAAGGTAAAATGGTGAAATGAAGAGAAACCATAATGCTCCAAAGCAAGATGGAGCTTTCAGCTAAATTGTCTATTTCTCCTTTGTTCCATATAGAATACCACCATACCTTCTTACGTAATTCTAAACTCCACCCAGCTATTTCCTCATTTGCCAGTGTTAAAAGAAAAATATAGGAATTTTTGGTATTGCATATTGTTTCCATGGTGGGCTGATAGTGTAAGTTTTATTTATTTATTTATTTAATATTTTATAAACATTTATCAAGATTATTGCTTTTCCTGCTACATTGGAGGGGATTGTCATGGGTACAACTGGCTGAGGCCTGCTTCATGGGCAGTAAAGGGATTTACCAAGACAGTTGTAGGTAAAGAAGAGCATATTTTTTAGAGAAAATATGAAAATACATTACAAGACTTCAATGGGCAGCATAGCAGCTGTCTGGAAAGAGATGGGGGCTGGAGGGAAGTTTTATAGGGTCATGCTGGAGGGGGCTACATGTGAAATGAGGTCATTGTGCCCCCAGAATGAGGTTGTTTTGCCTGTGGGCTGTTTATGGGTAGCTGTTTCTCTGAACAAATTGCTCATTGTTCTTCCCCAATGGGGGACCTCTTCAATGTGGGGCCCCTTCCTTGCTGCTTACTCATCTATCAGCACTCCATATTCTCCCCCTGACAGACCAACAATAACAAATCTTTAGTATTGGGGCAGAGGTCTCATCTTCCAACTATGTCCCACTGGCCTGGGGTATAGAGTTAATCCTACCTATGGTTGTTAGTCTGTCAGGAGACCCTGTGGATCATTGTCCCAGATTGTGGGACTTACAATATTGGATCTTACCAGAGGAAGGGACTCATCGGAGAAGGGGAGCATGTCATGGCAAAACTGGTGTCCAGTTGAATCCAGAGGAAATTCGTAAAGGAAGCAGGCATCATTGGGGAGAGACTGATATCCTCCTGTTCACAGCATCATTTCAAGGTAAAACTATTGAGTTCTGGAAGATAATTTTTTTTTTTTTTTTTTTTTTTTGAGACAGAGTTTCGTTTTTGGCACCCAGGCTGGAGTGCAATGGCATGATCTTGGCTCACTGCAACCTCCACCTCCCAGGTTCAAGTGATTCTCCTGCCTCAGCCTCCTGAGTAGCTGGGATTACAGGCAACCATCACTCCACCCAGCTAATTTTTGTATTTTTAGTAGAGATGGGCTTTTGCCATGTTGGCCAGGCTAGTCTCAAACTCCTGACCTCAGGTGATCCACCCACATCAGCCTCCCAAAGTGCTGGGATTACAGGCGTAAGCCACTGCACCTGGACCAAAAAAAAATTGTTTTTAAGCCAGTTGCTAAAAAGGCAAAGAAAACCCTTTTTCAGTGTGCCTGTTTTGCCATTGGAAGCTCATTTAGATAACTTGGAAGTTAAACTCAACAAAAAGTGTTTGAATTTCATTAGACACAGGAAGAGTGTGTTCAGGATTATGAGTAGAGCAGGGGAATACATGACTCTTAGAAACAGCATGAGAATTTTTTTTATTACATTGAGGATTTAGACATATCAAGAAAAGCCAAGGGTACAGAATTAAGTTACGCCTGAGGTAAGCATTGCTTAAATTTTTGACCTTCAAGATGAAATATTTTAGCATTAGGCCATAATAACAGTTAGAACTGGAGGAAAAAGTTGCAGAACCTGACAAAAGGTGAAAGAGAGAGTTATTATCATAGGCCTTCTTCAGGGGAGAAAAAGCTGAAGGCAGCAGAACACAGAAAAAGTTGAACTTCTGAGATATGATTCTGAGAAGTTTTTTTTAAAAGAAACATTTAGAAAATTGAAAGTAAAACTTCTTGCAATTTTATTAAGAGCAGATTAATACCTTAAGAAAATCTTGTTTTAACATAGGAGACCAATGTTAGAAAAGATTATATCTTAATTACATACAACATTCCTTTTATAAATTTCCTTTCATGAATTTTCTCATGACCTACACAGACCATCTATGACATTCTCGGACTTTCTGACTTGTCCTAAACATCTCTCTTTCTTTCCTTTTTTAATTTTTTTTTGCAGTTGCAAGATTTAATAGAGTGAAAACAGAGCTCCCATGCAAAGGGAGGGGACCCAAAGGGGGTACCCATTGCCGGCTCGAATGCCTGGGTTTATATCCCGGTCATTGTCCCTCCCCCTGTGCTTTCAGACGATAGATGATTGGCCATTTCTTTACCTCCTGTTTTAACCTAATTAGCATTTTAGTGAGCTCTCTGTACTACCTGATTGGTCAGGTGTGAGCTAAGTTGCAAGTCCCATGTTTAAAGGTGGATGCGGTCACCTTCCCAGCTAGGCTTAGGGATTCTTAGTCTGCCTAGGAAATCCAGATAGTCCTGTCTCTCAGTCCCCCTTCTCGATAGGAAAATCCAAATGCTGTTGGGGAGTTTGGCTGATGACTGCTCTAACTGCTTCCTGCTGAATTGGGGCATAGTGGGGGTTGTGCAGTTGAGATATCCTCAGGAGGGGTGCCTTTGATGTCATCAACATTGGAGCATGGGCTAGCAGGCTGGTCCAGGGGTCCGTGGTAGAACTTCATCGTGGACTACATATGGGGCTCCATTTGAAGAATGATTTGTAGTTTTACAGCTTCGATTCTGGAAGAGACAAACTTAACAAGGAGGTTAAAGATACAGGGGTTGAAATGTATGGCCTGCATGCAGGGGCTTATTTCTTTGGCACACTTCACAGGCCTTGACTATCTGTTTGATAGTTTTGAAAAGGCCTGGTCCAGTAAATAATAATTTGGCCATCTAATGGGTGCTATCAATGCCTAAGTGAAAGGTTTGGTGAAGGGTTTTAAGTAATTTCCTTTGGTTAGCTGCAGGCAAAAGTATTTTTCCTTCTTCGGTGGCTAGCCATCCTGAGGGGAGGAAACTATGTCCTCATGAGGTTCCCCATTCTATTTCTCCTGCTGAGTACTGGGGTTTGGTTTCCTGGAGGGGATTACCCCATACTAGGGGTCCTTCTGGAAGCATTTCTAATGGAAGGTCTTGCCTTGCGGCTCTTTTGGCTTCAATATCCGCTTGGCAGTTCCCTTCTATTTCCCTTTCCTTTCCTTTCTGATGACCCAGCAATGTAAGACTGCCACCTCTTTAGGTTTCTGTACAGCCAATAATAATCTCCTAATGGCTTCCTGATGTTTGATAGGTATTCCCTCGGAAGTTAGGAATTCCCTTTCTCTCCATATTGCTGCTTGGGCATGGAGGACTTGGTAAGCATACTTAGAATCTGTATATAGATTTACCCTTTTTCCTTCTCCTAATTCTAGTGCCCAAGTGAGGGCTATTAGTTCTGCCAGCTGAACACTAGTTCCTGGAGTGAGGGGATTACTTTCAAGTATTCCATTATCACTGACCACTGCATACCCTGCTTTTCAAAGTCCTTTTTCTACAAAGGAACTTCCATCAGTATACAAGTTGAGGTCAGGATCAGTCTAGGGAACCTTTAGAAGGTCCCTTCGAGTGGCGTAGGTTTGAGCAATTACTTGTTGACGGTTATGTTCTAGTTTTTCTTCATTGTCTGGAAGAAATGTGACTGGATTAAGAGTTGTACAAGTGCGCAGTCACGGCACTGGTCCTTCAAGTAATAGAGCCTGATATTTAAGCAAACGATTGTCTGACAGCCACAAGTCTCCTTTAGCAGTGAGTATGCCATTCACATCATGAGATGCCCACACAGTAAGATCTCTTCCCTGTATCGTTTTAACTGCTTCAGATACTAAGACTGCTACTGTTGCCACTACCCGTAAACAATGAGGCCAACCCTTTGCCACTACATCAATTTCTTTACTCAGGTATGCCACAGGTTACAAGCTGGTCCCTCGGATGTGTGTAAGGACTCCTGGAGCTATTCCTGTTTTTTCTGTGACATTTAAAGAAAGTCTTGCCTCGTTGGCAAGCTTAACACTGGGGCTTGGGTTAGGGCCTTCTTTAGGGCCTGGAAAGCCACTTTGGCTTCAGATGTCCATCTTACTAAATGGGTATTGACTTTCTGAGTTTTCTTAATTGTATATAATGGCCTGGCTCTTTCACCGTACCTGGGAATCCAGATTCGGCAGAAGCCTGTTATGCCAAGGAAGCTTCTTAGTTGCTTTAGGGTTTGGGGATGAGGATAAGCCAGTATGGGCTGGATACGTTCCTCACTGAGGGCCCTGGTGCCTTTGGATAATTTTAGCCCTAAGTATTTAACCTGCTGTGAGCAGAGCTGAGCCTTTGGTTTGGAAACCTTGTAGCCACAGGTGGTGAGGAAATTTAAGAGCGTTTGGGTGGCTTGATGGCACAAGGTTTCTGAACAGGTGGCTAAAAGTAAATCATCCATGTACTGAAGGACAAGAGTGTCCAGGTATGAGAACTGGCTCAAGTCTTGGGTTAAAGCCTGGCCAAATGGATGGGGGCCATCCCTGAACCCTTGGGGTAAAACAGTCCAGGTGAGTTGAGACATTGGGTACGAAGGATCTTCAAAGGCAAACAAGAATTGAGGGTCAGGATGTATAGGGATGCAGAAAAAGGCATCCTTAAGGTCCAGGACTGTAAACCACCCTGCTTGCTCTGGTATTTGGGAAAGCAGAGTGTAACGGTTAGGTACAGCTGGGTATAGGCGGACAACGGCCTCACTGATAATCCTGAGATCTTGCACTAACCTCCACTGTCCATTGGGTTTCTGTACTCCTAAAATTGGAGTATTGCAGGGGTATTGCATGGTTTTACCAGGCCTTCAGCTTTTAGGCCCTTAACAATCTTTTGGAGTCCTTGTTGGTCCTCGGGTCTAAGGCGGTACTGCCTTTGGTAGGGAAAGGAGGCGAAATCCTTTAGGATAACTTGAACAGGATAGGGTAACTTGCTCATCCATATTGTGCTTCTGTTGCCCAGACTTCAGGATTGATTCGTTCCTCAAGGAGGGGACAACAAACGGGTGTTCCTTCTCCTATGTTCAGGTGTATAATAGCCCCTGCTTTTGCTAGAATGTCTCTCCCTAACAAGGGAGTCGGGCTTTCAGGCATAATTAGAAAAGCATGTGAAAAGAGTAAAGTTCCCCAGTCACACCTTAGTGGCTGGGAGAAGTATCTAGTGACTGTCTGTCCTAGGATCCCTTGGATAGTGACAGATCTGGGGGACAGTTGTCTGGGACAGGAGAGTAAGACTGAGGAGGCTGCGCCAGTGTCCAGGAGACAGTTAACTTCCTGGCCCTCAATGGTCAAGCACACCCAGGGCTCCGTGAAGGTGATGGCATGGGCTGGCGCTTGCCCCAGGCACCCTCAGTCCTGCTGCTGGATCATCTGGTTACTGGCTTCTGACTCAGAGGACCTTCGTCCCCTGGGGCAGTGGGCCTTCCAGTGATTCCCTTGACATAAGGGACATAGACGAGGGGGTGGCTTATTTCTATTTAGGCAATCATTTTTAAAGTGTCCTTGTAGACTGCACTGGAAACAAGCCCTATTATGCATTCGATTTGCCCAGGCTTTCCCTGTTCCAGAGCCTCCAAAGTCTGCTTGCCTGAGGGCCATGACTAAAGCAGTGGCCTTTTTCTTATCTCGTTTGTCCCCATTCCGCCTGCTCCTCCTGATCTCTATTATTAAATACTGAGGTTGCCAAGTTCAATAGGATTCTTAAGTTTTGCTCCAGGCCTAAGGCGTACTTTTGAAGGTTTTTCTAATGTCTGCAGCTGACTGAGTGATAAACTTATCCTTTAAGATTAGTTGACCTTCAATAGAGTGAGGTGACAGAGAGGTATGCTTCCTCAATGCCTCCCTTAGTCTCCCCAGAAGGCAGTAGGATTTTCTTCCTTTCCCTGTGTTATAGTGGACATCATTGAATAATTCATAGGCTGCTTCCGAGCACGCAAGTTAACAAATATCTGTGGCACCAATCTCCATGTCCTGATTCTGTGTCCCAGTGAGGGTCTACACTGGGAACTGCCTGCTGGCCTGTGGGGAATTGTTCTCTTTACTCTGTTGTCATCCTATCACTGACCTGACTGAGATACCACAGATCTCCAGACTCTCGGGATGCAGTTATGGTGGCACTTCTGTCATCTCAGGTTAGTGTCTGGTTTAGCAGTAACATTATATCTCTTCATGTCAGATCAAAGGATTGTCCTAACCTTTGTAAAACATCAATATAGCCATCAGGGTTATCTGAGAATTTACCTAGGTCTATTTTAATTTGCTTCAAGTCTGAGGGGGAAAAAGGTACATACACTCTGGCTGGGCCGAATTCTCCAGAATACATATTAGGGGCATTTTTGCCTTGGGGGGAAGATTTCCCATCTGAAAAAAGAACATAGGGATGCCAGCACCCCTAGTCATTTTCTGATGAACATTAGTATTAGAGAGTCCTCTATGGTCCTAATACTTACTCCTTTCCGGGGTGCATAACCATCCATGGACCTCTGCTTATTGGATTAGTTACATTCACTGATGTAGCAGTCCTGCACCTGTTTTCCCACCTTTCTTAACCACAAAGAAAGGGGTCTAGGCTCCTGGATTCTAGTGGTCCTTTACTAGCGTGCTCGACATTGCCTTTGCACTCAGGCGTGAGTTCTAGAGCTGGGCTGGGTTTCTGAGTATTTCACAGTAACCCAGTTGCCCCATCCAGATGCGTTCCTACAAACAACAGTTCTTATGCAAATTCATTTCAGAGAGGGTGTGGGTAACCTTTTGAGTCAGGATTGAGATAAGAGTTTTTTGATTCTGTAAGTACTTTAAGGCTTGGCTAAGTGCAAACAGCTCGAACTTTGAGCAGACCAATTATTAGGCAATTTTCTTAACTCTGCTTCTACAAGTTTCCCTCAATTATTGAATACCCATTGTGTTTTTTTCTCAATCACCTGGGAGGAAGGTCTATTGTCCTGTCCTGAAGGGAGTTCCTCCTAGGTCTGGTTGGACCTTTGTATGGTAATTAAGATTTAAATTCCCTGTTAGGAAGTCTGCTGGGTTAAGGGAATTTTCAGTGGTTAATGTTAAATTATCTTTGTCAAACAGAACAGCCCCATACTTTAAGATTTTTAAGTTAGTAAGCTACCTTTTTGCTTTTTTGACTTAGGATAGTTCTGATGTGCTCACAATGAGGTTTCCTCTAAAGGCTAATTTTCTAGTTTCTTCTGTTAGCAAAGTAGTTGCCACTACAGATTGAATGCATTTGGGCCACCCACGGGTTCCTGAGTTAAGGATTTTTGATAGGAAGGCTACTGGTTGTCAGTGGCCTCAGTGCTTTCGGATTACGCCCTTATTTACACTGACAACAAAGTGGTATTGGAGTGTTATAAGGTCACGGAGAAAACCTTCAGTTATCAATTACAGGTTTTGAATTTACCCTGGCTTTTAAAGAAATAGGGTACACTGTTTTTTCTTTACTACTTCTATCTTTCTCTTTCTCTCTTTCTTCTTTCTGTCTTTGTAGATGGATTTTTGGAAACACAGTGGAAGGATGTTCACTCGTTGCCCCCATTTGCCACTATAGGAATATGTGCCTCCCTTTTATTTATTCAATTTGCTTTCATCCTGATCTATTACGTTGTTGTAGACCCAGTTCCAGTTGTTACAGTACTGGGTTATCAGTTCTAAGGCCCTGGCAAGGGTGGTGGGGAACGGGTCCCACATAACTGACCATGTCGAAAGCTGTATGCCTAAATTGGGTGGGACACCAGGGACAAGACTCCCTGGGTTCATAGCCTAGGGGCCTAAGGTTGCAGCTTAGAGCTTCCTTAGATCCCTTTGGAGATACAACCTGTTCTAATACTTGGGAGAGGAAGTGAAAGTCTGAAGCATTAGTATCTAGGAGGCAGGGATCAGAGGAAGTAGATTCAGAGGTAAGGAGAATTTTGGGGCCACACTTTCAAGAAATTAGTGGTCAGGACCCAGGAGGTATGGGTCAGAAGGAAAGGCAGGGGCACACTCATGGGCGATTGTTGAGTAGAGACTTCTGGCTGTGCCATAATCTCAACTGGCTAATGCCAGGAATTCAGGGTGACAGTTTTCTGCCTCTAGTCGACCCTTAGCTTCCCCAGGAAAACTGAAAGTGGAAGCTGGTTCCAGGCAGACCACGCTCCCAATCCAGAAAGGTTGGGATTTTTAGAAAGCCCTTTCCCAGACAGCCTCACACCTGAGTCTTAAGTCCGGTGGCCACACTAACAGTTTCTCACCGGCTGACAGGTGCCCAGTATTGTCCTCCAATTCTAAGGAAGGATAGGACAGGATAGCAAGTGAAAGTGGTTCAATATTACTCACCACTTTGGAGGTCCCTTCGTGGTTGCCAAAACATTACCGGTGGCAGCAGGCTGGGGGTGGGGGGGGGTCCTTTTTCTTAGAGCTCCCAAGATGGTGGCAGCTGCTCTCAAAATGGCAGCAAGCCTCTTGTTCTCTGACCTGGGATTCTTGGCCTCACGGATTCCAAGGAATGGAATCTTGGGCCATGCGGTGAGTGTTATAGCTCTCTTAGAAGCCATGGGTCACAGAAGAGAACCATGGAACCCATTGACTAGTGTTCAGCCTGATTAGGAAGAACCGGGGCACTTAGCCATGCAGGAACAATGGCAAGCCTTTAGCCCAATCAGGGGTGGCAATGGGCACCTTGCTGGATCAGGAGCGCAGCGGACACTCTGCCAGATCTGGAGGGGTGGAAGTCAGCGGCGGGTCTGTGACGGCAGCAAACAGTGGTGGTGGATGGCAAGCGAAAACTCAGCTCAAGCCATAACAAACACGGACCAGAAGAGTGCGCGGTTGCAAGATTTAATAGAGAGAAAACAGAACTCCCATAAAATGGGAGGGAACCCAAAGGGGGTTGCCCACCTCTTTCTTTAAAAAAAAGTTATTTTATTTTTTGACAAGAATTTGCCATACAATATATTTTCTCATATAAAATTTCTTTACTTTATAACCTTCCTTACCGAAAATACCTCTTTGCCTTTATAACCTTACTTATGTCTCTTTTATTTCCTGGTTCCTTGTACCTTGTTTTATATATAATCTTTAAATAACCTTTGAATTAGACAAAAATTATTTTCCTTTTGTTAGGAAGTTAAGATTTGTACTGCATGTTGCTGAGCAAGTTCTGTGAAGGGGGAGCAAATGAGGAGGTTTTCTACATACTGTAGAAGTTATCTTCCCACAAGAGATTATTATGTTTTTATTAGGGTTTGTCTGAATAAGTGTGGGCTATTTTAAACCCTTGAAGTAGGGCTGTTTACGTTGAAATTATTGGTTAAAAATTTAGGCAGTTTTCCCAGGAGAAACAGGGCTATTAGAGGGAGAGATGAATTCAGAGGTTGGGTAAATATTAAGCAGGTACCTATCTTGGAAAGCATATTTTTGCCCTAAAAGGGTGTGAGGTATTTAGTTATCAGAAACTGGTGGGAGAATGGCCATTGGTCCCTTAAGTAATATAAAGGGATGTGAATTTTTTCTTTTTGGAGGGAGGGGATGCCATTTGCCTTCATTACCCAACAGGATTTTGAGGACAGTTGCTCAGGGAAGATTAGTGCAGAGTAGGCAGTGTTTGAACTCAAAAGGGAAATTTATAATTTCATTTGTCCTCTCCAGAGTGCCTTTGGCTTTGTCCTGTTGATGACAGTGTCTGATTTGAAAGCCAGCTGGAGCAGAGAGCCCCTTTAGCTCAAGACCATCAGGGATTGGGATACTGTCCCAGAGTCCCTTTAGCCCTCAGGGCAGTCCTGTTTCCAGTGGCCAAGCTTGTGGCAGAGTGAGGGGAAACTGTGTGGGGCTTTTCCCCATTTATTTCATTAAGGCAGTTTACTTTTCAATGGCCTGGCCTTCTGCACCAGTAGCAGTTACCTGAAGGAGTGTCCTTAGAGCAAGCTGGAGGGGGCTGAGGGCTTGTAAAGCAGCCAACGCTAGAGCCTGCCTCTTGTCCTTGTGTTTTTCTTTCTCCTTAGCCCTGTCCTCTTTATTCTGCTTAGTTTTAAAAGGCTGAGGAGGCTAATTTGAGGATTTTCTGCATATGGGTCATGCTGTATTTTACAAGAAAATTACATGTTTCCTTTTGAGAGCCTGAGAATTTATCCCAGTGCTTTAAAATGCAACCCAGAGGTGAATCTGAAGGAATAGACAGGGTTGTCTCATGGTAGGACTGGAAAATGATGAGCTGCTGGGGACTAATGTCCACTGGGGACACAAACCACATTTTCTCTTGGGGCATAGTGCTAAGGAAAAGGGTTCCACTCATGTTCACTGAGGCACTTGAGTGCACTTTCTAAAGGGGCGTCCCATGTTTCTCACTAGAAAAAACCTCTTGATTCCAGGGCCACATGCTGAATGGCCAATCCATGTAAGCAGTTACACAGTGATCAGCCCAGGTATGAGGAAAAGGGGTAAAGGAATAATTTAGCCTGGTGCCAGCCTAGGAGAGCAGGAGGGTAAGGGAAGACTCACTGTTGTGAGGTCACTTGAAATCACCTGTTTTGGGAACATGTGGAGAAAGAGATCTGACTGTCTTTACAGGAGAATTTAGAGTGAGAAAGAGAAGGTCCGAGTTCCCCAAAACTTGTATGCCAGTTGCAACATACAGAGGGACTGGGGGCTTTTTTACCAGAAAGGGTAGGAGAGGGCCTTCCTCCCTTCCAAGCAAAGAAGTCAAACCTGCTCACCCTCTGGCCTTCATGGGTCCATATTGAGATCATGGATGCAACTATGAGTATCCATCAAATTGAACATTGCTCACTACCTGGCTGATGGGTTCAATCATACCACAAACCTCAGCATCACACTGTACCCCATGTATCAAACCTGCACATGTATCCCCTGAATTGAAAATAAAAGATGAAATTTAATAAATAAATAAGAAATAAAACAAAAAACAGAAGACAAAATTATAAAAATAAAAGAACAACCTGGGATTTCAGTTATGGAGTGACATAGCAGAGAAAAATGTCTTAAAAGAAAACACATATTTAGCTTGTATTTATCAATACATATATTGAGATCCTAAAAAATTCAAGGAACTTCCACTATAAAAATAAGATCTAGTCCCTACTCTCAAGGTGCTTACAGAGAGTAATACATGTATTTATACTTGTTTTTTGTTTTGTTTACTTTTGTTTTTTTGAGACAGTCTTTCTCTTTTGCCCAGGATGGAGTGCAGTGGCGCAGACTTGGCTCACTGCAACCTCTGCCTCCCAGGTTCAAGCGATTCTCCTGCCTCAGCCTCCTGAGTAGCTGAGATTACAGGCACGTGACACTATTCCTGGCTAATTTTTTTTTTTTTTTTTTTTTTTTTTTTTTTTTTTTTTTTTTGAGACAGAGTCTCGCTCTGTCGCCCAGGCTGGGGTGCAGTGGCCAGATCTCAGCTCACTGCAAGCTCCGCCTCCCGGGTTCCCGCCATTCTCCTGCCTCAGCCTCCTGAGTAGCTGGGACTACAGGCGCCCGCCACCTCGCCCGGCTAGTTTTTTGTACTTTTTAGTAGAGACGGGGTTTCACCGGGTTAGCCAGGATGGTCTTGATCTCCTGACCTCGTGATCCGCCCGTCTCGGCCTCCCAAAGTGCTGGGATTACAGGCTTGAGCCACCGCGCCCGGCCTCCTGGCTAATTTTTTGTATTTTTAGTAGAGACGGGGTTTCACCATGTTGGCTAGGCTGGTCTCGAACTCTTTGCCTCAAGTGACCTGCCCACTGCAGCCTCTCAAAGTGCTGGATTACAGGCATGAGCCACTGTGCCGGGCCTATATTTGAAGTACCTATTTGAAAATGTGTTTCAGATATGTGTGTTCTCATGTATTGAGATCATTACTATGGCTATCAGGAAGGATTTTTTTAGTTTCATATTTTGCTTGAGAAATGCTAAGATAAAGCCTAAAATATTTACTTCGTATATGTCATAAATATAACATCAATTGTGGAATGCACCACAATGTCAGCATTGTCCTCTGACTTGGCATGAACTTAAACTTGTAATGTGACTTTTGAAATAATGGAGGTCAATTTGTAAATATTCCTACAAATCATTAAGGAAAAGACTAATGACTCAGCAAAAATGGGCAAAAGATATAAATAAAGAGTTCACAAGAAAGAAAATGCAAATGGTTCTTAATGTCTTAAAACAATCTCAATATCACTCAGAGTACAAATATAAATTAAAACTACTATAAGATACAATTTTCATATATCAGGCTGGCAAAGACAATTTTTTTCCCAGTCTATTCAAATTAACACCATTTTCTTTATTAGTTCCAGTGGGCAAGCAAGAGCAGGGAGTCCACATAGCGTTGGCCAACGAAGCTGATGAAAGGAAGGCACATTTTAAAAAATTCATAGATCCAAATCCATGAAAAAAAATTCTCAGTGCATTAGGCCATAGAATTTATTTTAAAAAAACTTACCCTCACTTATTATTTACATGCATGGAATACTGTTATGTGCTTTACATATATTGTCTCATTTAATCGTCATTAAAAATCTATAATTGTGCATTTTTCAAAGAAGGAATTTGAGATTCTGAAAGTTTATTAGATAGTTTAAATAATTTTTTAAATATTATAATAAAGTGTTGTCTGATTCCAAAAACCCTGCTCTTAACTATTACTCTATACCACACCCGGAAAATGAATATTGATACTATTATTCTAACACAGGTCAATAAAAAAAACTTTCAGAGAGACTTTGTTCAGCTGCTAAAGCTTTTCTATTAGACATTTCTGAAGCATGATATACTTACTATTTTAATTTTCTTTTTTGTCTGTAATAATAGGTACAACCTTAGCTAGCTAAAAAGTATACTTAAATAGACTCTGGTGGAACTTAAACATAAAATTTTAATGTGTTTTGTCTATATCTGACTCTTTTCTCCTTCTAGCCACCTTATCTCATAGATATTGAGTTTTCTTTTTCAAAGCATTGAAAATGATAGGGCTTTTGGATACTATGAAGAGTGAAATCTGTTTCTTGTAGGCAACACATTGATAGGTCTTGGTTTCTGTTTTTTGTTTTTAATCCATTCAGCCATTTTGTCTTTTGATTGGAGAATTTAGTCCATATATATTCAATATTATTATAGACAAGTAAAAATTTACTCCTGCCATTTTGTTATTTGTTTTCTAGTTGTTTTGTGGCCTTCTCTGCCTTCCTTCCTTCCTGTCTTCCTTTATGTGAAGATGATTTTCTCTGGCAGTGTTTTACTTTCTTGCTTTTTTTTTTTCTGTGTCTGTTGTAGGCTTTTTGAGGTTATGAGGCTTGAAAATAACATCTTATAACCCATTATTTTAAACTGATGATGACTTAACATTGATTTCAAAAACAAACATACTAAGAAACAGCAAAGAGAAAACTAATAACTCTACACTTTAATTTCATCCCACTGCTTTTTGGCTGTTTCTATTTACATAATAGTTTTCTATCTTTGTCCTGTAAAGTTGTTGTAGTTATTACTTTTGATAGTTTTTCCTTTTAGCCTTTCCATTCAAGATATGAGTTTACACTTTACAATGACAGTGTTATAATATTCTCTGTGTGAGTTTTATAACTTTGGATGGTTTTATAACTTTGTTTTAAACTTTGGATGGTTTTATAACTTTGTTTTAAACTTTGGATGGTTTCTTATTCCTAGTTGACATCCTTTTCTTTCAGGTTGAAGAACTCCCTTTAGCATTTCTTGTAGACCAGGTCTAGCATGGATAAAAACCCTCAGCTTTTGTCTTGGAAAGTCTTTATTTCTCTGTGAACCCTGAAAATCGGAGACAGGTCCCAGTTAATTTAGAAAGTTTATTTTGGCAAGGTTGAGGACATGCCCCCATGACACAGTCTGAGGAGGTCCCAATGACATGCGCCCAAGGTGGTCAGAGCATACTTTGGTTTTATACATTTTAGGGACACATGAGACATCAATCAACATATGTAAGATGAACATTGGTTCATTCTGGAAAGGTGAGACAACTTGAAGTGGGAGGGGGCTTCCAGATCATATGTAGTTAAGATATAAATGGTTGCATTCTTTTGAGTTTCTGATTCGCCTCTTCAAAGGAGGCAATCAGATATGCATTTATCTCAGTGAGCAGAGGGATGACTTTGAATAGAATGGGAGGCAGGTTTTCCCTAAGCAGTTCCCCAGCTTGACTTTTCAGTTTAGCTTAGAGACTTTCGGGCCCAATATATTTTCCTTTCACATTTCTCCCCCTTTTCTTTTTCTTTCTTTCTTCTTTTTTTTATTATTATTATACTTTAAGTTCTAGGGTACATATGCACAATGTGGAGGTTTGTTACATATGTATACATGTGCCATGTTGGTGGGCTGCACCCATTAACTCATCATTTACATTAGGTATATCTCCTAATGCTATCTCTCCCCCAACTCCCCCAATAAGACCTGGTGTGTGATGTTCCCCTTCCTGTGTCCAAGTGATCTCATTGTTCAATTCCCACCTATGCGTGAGAACATGCAGTATTTGGTTTTCTGTTCTTGTGATAGTTTGCTGAGAATGATGGTTTCCAGCTGCATCCATGTCCCTACAAAGGACATAAACTCTTCCTTTTTTATGGCTGCATAGTATTCCATGGTGTATATGTGCCACATTTTCTTAATCCAGTCTGTCACTGATGGACATTTGGGTTGATTCCAAGTCTTTGTTATTGTGAATAGTGCCACAATAAACATACGTCTGCATGTGTCTTTATAGTAGCATGACTTGTAATACTTTGGGTATATCCCCAGTAATGGGATGGCTGGGTCAAATGGTATTTCTAGTTCTAGATCCTTGAGGAATCACCACACTGTTTTCCACAATGGTTGAACTAGTTTACAGTCCCAGCAGCAGTGTAAAAGTGTTCCTATTTCTCCACATCCTCTCCGGCACCTGTCGTTTCCTGATTTTTTAATGATCGCCATTCTAACTGGTGTGAGATGGTATCTCATTGTGATTTTGATTTGCATTTCTCTGATGGCGAGTGATGATGAGCATTTTTTCATGTGTCTGTTGGCTGTATGAATGTCTTCTTTTGAGAAGTGTCTGTTCATATCCTTTGCCCACTTTTTGATGGGGTTGTTTGTTTTTTTCTTGTAAATTTGATTGAGTTCTTTGTAGGTTCTGGATATTAGCTTTCTGTCAGATGAGTAGATTGCAAAAATTTTCTCCCATTCTGTAGGTTGCCTGTTCACTCTGATGGTAGTTTCTTTTGCTGTGCAGAAGCTCTTTAGTTTAATGAGATCCCATTTGTCAATTTTGGGTTTTGTTGCCGTTGCTTTTGGTGTTTTAGACATGAAGTCCTTGCCCATGCCTAAGTCCTGAATGGTATTACCTAGGTTTTCTTCTAGGGTTTTTATGGTATTAGGTCTAACATTTAAGTCTCGAATCCATCTTGAATTAATTTTCGTATAAGGAGTAAGGAAAGGATCCAGTTTCAGCTTTCTACTTATGGCTAGCCAATTTTCCTAGCACCATTTATTAAATAGGGAATCCTTTCCCCATTTCTTGTTTTTGTCAGGTTTGTCAAAGATCAGATGGCTGTAGATGTGTGGCATTATTTCTGAGGGCTCTGTTCTGTTCCATTGGTTGATATCTCTGTTTTGGTACCAGTACCATGCTGTTTTGGTTACTGTAGCCTTGTCATATAGTTTGAAGTCAGGTAGTGTGATGCCTCCAGCTTTGTTCTTTTGGCTTAGGATTGTCTTGGCAATGCGGGGTCTTTTTTGGTTCCATATGAACTTTAAAGCAGTTTTTTACAATTCTGTGAAGAAAGTCATTGTTAGCTTAATGGGGATGGCACTGAATCTATAAATTACCTTGGGCATATAGCCATTTTCACAATATTGATTCTTCCTATCCATGAGCATGGTATGTTCTTCCATTTGTGTCCTCTTTTATTTCACTGAGCAGTGGTTTGTAGTTCTCCTTGAAGAGGTCTTTTACATCCCTTGTAAGTTGGATTCCTAGGTATTTTATTCTCTTTGAAGCTATTGTGAATGGGATTTCATTCATGATTTGGCTCTCTGTTTGTCTGTTACTGCTGTATAAGAATGCTTGTGATTTTTGCATATTGATTTTGTATCCTGAGACTTTGCTGAAGTTGCTTATCAACTTAAGGAGATTTTGGGCTGAGATGGTGGGGTTTTCTAAATATACAATCATATCATCTGCAAAAAAGGGACAATTTGACTTCTTCTTTTCCTAATTGAATACCCTTTATTTCTTTCTCCTGCCTGATTGCCCTGGCCAGAACTTCCAACACTATGTTGAATAGGAGTGGTGAGAGAGGGCATCCCTATCTTGTGCCAGTTTTCAAAGGGAATGCTTCCAGTTTTTTCCCATTCAGTATAATGTTGGCTGTGGGTTTGTCATAAATAGCTCTTATTATTTTGAGATATGTCACATCAATATGGAATTCATTGATAGTTTTTAGCATGAAGGGCTGTTGAATTTTGTCAAAGGCCTTTTCTGCATCTATTGAGATAATCATGTGGTTTTTGTCTTTGGTTCTGTTTATATGCTGGATTACGTTTACTGATTTGCATATGTTGAACCAGGCTTGCATCCCAGGGATGAAGCCAACTTGATCATGATGGATAAGCTTTTTGATGTGCTGCTGGATTTGGTTTACCAGTATTTTACTGAGGATTTTGCATCGATGTTCATCAGGGATATTGGCCTAAAATTCTCTTTCTTTGTTGTGTCTCTGCCAGACTTTGGTATCAGGATGATGTTGGCCTTGTAAAATGAATTAGGGAGGATTCCCTCTTTTTCTGTTGATTGGAATAGTTTCAGAAGTAATGGTATCAACTCCTCCTTGTACCTCTGGTAGAATTTGGCTGTGAATCCGTCTGGTCCTGGACTTTTTTTAGTTGGTAGGCTATTAATTATTGCCTCAATTTCAGAGCCTACTATTGGTCTATTCAGGGATTCAACTTCTTCCTGGTTTAGTCTTGGGAGACTGTAAGTGTCCAGGAAATTATCCATTTCTTCTAGGTTTTCTAGTTTATTTGCGTAAAGGTGTTTATAGTATTCTCTGATGGTAGTTTGTATTTCTGTGGGGTAGATGGTGATATCCCCTTTATCATTTTTTATTGTGTCTATTTGATTCTTCTCTCTTTTCTTCTTTATTAAATAGTCTTGCTAGCGGTCTATCAATTTTGTTGATCTTTTCAAAAAACCAGCTCCTGGATTCATTGATTTTTTGGAGGGTTTTTTGTGTCTCTATCTCCTTCAGTTCTGCTCTGATCTTAGTTATTTCTTGCCTTCTGCTAGCTTTTGAATGTGGTTGCTCTTGCTTCTCTAGTTCTTTTGATTGTAATGTTAGGGTGTCAATTTTAGATCTTTCCTGCTTTCTCTTGTGGGCATTTAGTGCTATAAATTTCCCTCTACATAGTGCTTTAAATGTGTCCCAGAGATTCTGGTATGTTGTGTCTTTGTTCTCATTGGTTTCAAAGAACATCTTTATTTCTGCCTTCAATTCGTTACGTACCCAGTAGTCATTCAGGAGCAGGTTGTTCAGTTTCCATGTAGTTGAGCGGTTTTGATTGAGTTTCTTAGTCCTGAGTTCTAGTTTGATTACACTGTGGTCTGAAAAACAGTTTGTTATAATTTCTGTTCTTTTACACTTGCTGAGGAGTGCTTTACTTCCAACTATGTGGTCACTTTTGGAATAAGTGCAATGTGGTGCTGAGAAGAATGTATATTTTGTTGATTTGGGGTGGAGAGGTCTGTAGATGTCTATTAGGTCCACTTGGTGCAGAGTTGAATTCCATTCCTGGATATCCTTGTTAACTTTTTGTCTCATTGATCTGTCTAATGTTGACAATGGGGTGTTAAGCTCTCCCACTATTTTTGTATGGGAGTCTAAGTCTCTTCCTAAGTCTCTAAGGACTTGCTTTATGAATCTGGGTGCTCCTGTATTGGGTGCATATATATTTAGGATAGTTAGCTTTTCCTGATGAATTGATCCCTTACCATTATATAATGGCCTTCTTTGTCTCTTTTGATCTTGGATGGTTTAAAGTCTGTTTTATCAGCGACTAGGATTGCAAACCCTGCTTTTTTTGTTTTCCATTTGCTTGGTAGATCTTTCCCCATCCCTTTGTTTTGAGCCTATGTGTGTCTCTGCATCTGAGATGGGTCTCCTGAATACAGCAAACTGATGGGTCTTGACTCTTTATCCAATTTGCCAGTCTATGTCTTTTAATTGGATCATTTAGTCCATTTACATTTAGGGTTAATATTGTTATGTGTGAACTTGATCCTGTCATTATGATATTAGCTGGTTATTTTGCTCACTAGTTGATGCAGTTTCTTCCTGCCATCGACAGACTTTACATTTTGACATGTTTTTGCAATGGCTAGTACCTGTTTTTCCTTTCCATGTTTAGTGCTTCCTTCAGGATCTCTTGTAGGGCAGGCCTGGTAGTGACAAAAATCTCTCAGCATTTGCTTGTCTGTAAAGGATTTTATTTCTCCTTCACTTATGAAACTTAGTTTGGCTGGATATGAAATTCTGGGTTGAAAATTCATGTCTTTAAGAATGTTGAATATTCGCCCCCACTCTCTTCTGACTTGTAGAGTTTCTGCTGAAAGATCTGCTGTTAGTCTGATGGGCTTCCCTTTGTGTGTAACCCTACCTTTCTCTTTGGCTGCCCTTAACATTTTTTCCTTCCTTTCAACTTTGATGAATCTGACAATTATATGTCTTGGAGTTGCTCTTCTTGAGGAGTATTTTGTGGCGTTCTATTTCCTGAATTTGAATGTTGGCCTGCCTTACTAGGTTGAGGAAATTCTCCTGGATGATATCCTGCAGAGTGTTTTCCAACTTGGTTCCATTTTCCCCGTCACTTTCAGGCACATCAATCATATGTAGATTTGGTCTTTTCACATAATCCCATATTTCTTGGAGGCTGTGTTCATTTCTTTTTCTCTACACTTCTCTTCTTGCTTCATTTCATTCATTTGATCCTCAATAGCTGATACTCTTTCTTCCAGTTGACCGAGTTGGTTACTAAAGCTTGTGCATTTGTCACGTAGTTCTCATGTTATGGTTTTCATCTCTATCAGTTCTTTTAAGGTCTTCTCTGCATTGATTATTCTAGTTATCCATTCATCCACTCTTTTTTCAAGGTTTTTAGTTTCTTTGTGCTGGTTCCGTAGTTCCTCCTTTAGCTCTGAGAAGTTTGATCAACTGAAGCCTTCTTCTCTCAACTCATCAAAGTCATCCTCCATCCAGCTTTGTTCCATTGCTGGCGATGAGCTGTGTTCCTTTGGAGGGGGAGATGCGCTCTTATTTACTGAATTTCCAGCTTTTCTGCCCTGCTTTTTCCCCATCTTTGTGGTTTTTATCTGCCGTTGGTCTTTGATGATGGTGACAAACTGATGGGGTTTTGGTGTGGGTGTCCTTTCTGTTTGTTAGTTTTCCTTCTAACAGTCAGGACCCTCAGCTGTAGGTCTGTTAGAGTTTGCTGAGGTCCACTCCAGATGCTGTTTGCCTGGGTATCAGCAGCAGAGGCTGCAGAAGATAGAATATTGCTGAACAGCGAGTATTGCTGTCTGATTCTTGCTCTGGAAGCTTCGTCTCACGTGTGTACCCCACCATGTGAGGTGTGGCGTGTCGGTCTGCACCTAGTGGGGGATGTCTCCCAGTTAGGCTACTCAGGGGTCAGGGACCCACTTGAGCAGGCAGTCTGTCCGTTCTCAGATCTCAGCCTCCGTGTTGGGAGATCCACTGCTCTCTTCAAAGCTGTCAGACAGGGGCATTTACCTCTGCCGAGGTTTCTGCTGCTTTTTGTTTAGTTATGCCAGAGGCAGGCCAGCCTCCTTGAGTTGTGGTAGGCTCCACCCAATCCGAGCTTTCGGGCAGCTTTGTTTACCTACTTAAGCGTCAGCAATGGCGGATGCCCCTCCCCCAGCCTCGCTGCTGCCTTGCAGTTAGATCTCAGACTGCTGTGCTAGCAATGAGGGAGGCTCCGAGGGTGTGGGACCCTCTGGGCCAGGTGTGGGATATAATCTCCTGGTGTGCCATTTGCTAAGACCCTTGGTAAAGCACAGTATTAGGGTGGGAGTTACCCGATTTTCCAGGGGTTGTGTGTCTCAATTTCCTTTGGCTAGGAAAAGGAATTCCCTTCCCCCTTGCACTTCCCAGGTGAGGTGATGCCTTGCCCTGCTTCAGCTCTTGCTGTTCAGGCTGCACCCATGGACCAGTGCCAACTGTCCAACATGCCCCAGTGAGATGAACCCGGTACCTCAGTTGAAAATGCAGAAATCACCCATCTTCTGTGTCGCTCATGTGGGGAGCTGGAGTCTGGAGCTCTTCTTATTCGGCCATTTTGGGTGCTCCCCCCGTTTCTTTTTTGAACTCTTTTGGAGAAAGCATTTGAGAAGAAATTGAGTCACTTCCCTCAAGTTTTCTCTGATCTCTCATAGCTAGGACGGCTTATTCCTAGACTAGTCAGTTCCAAGTTATTAGGAAAGCTCATTTTTAGAAGGTTGTGAAGTTGCATGTCCTATGAAGAGAAAATATGGTGAGGAAGGGAGAAAAACAACAACAAACAAAGAACAATCCTAGAAAATCTATTAGGCCACATTATTCTGAAGTCCATACATCATTAGGTAGGTATGAAAGTGGCTTATATATGTAAATTGGTTGCTGTTATTTTCTTCTGAGGTTTAAGTTGTCTAGCTTCAGTTTGTAGGGCTTTATGAAAGCATGGTTTAGTTTTCAGTGACTCCAAATTAGGAAAAATGAGGAAAAAAGGAAGAAAAAAATGGAAAACATTATTTTGAAGACTTGTAGCTAAGAAAAATTAGAATTTGGTCCAAACTGTAGAAAATAATAAAAATTCAAAAACATTAGGCAAGACTAGAATTTAACAATAGTAGTACTATAATTTTTGAAAGATAGTTTTTCGGGGTGCAGAGCAAGATGGCCGAATAGGAACAGCTCCAGTCTCCAGCTCCCAGTGCGAGCGACACAGAAGACAGGTGATTTCTGCATTTTCAAATGAGGTACCGGGTTCATCTCACTAGGCAGTGCCAGATAATCGGTGCTGGTCAGCTGCTGCAGCCCGACCAGCAAGAGCTGAATCAGGGTGAGCCACAGCCTCACCTGGGAAGCACAAGGGGGAAGGGAATTCCTTTTCCTAGCCAGGGAAACTGAGACACCTAGAAAATCAGGTAACTCCCACCCCAATACTGCGCTTTACCAAGGGTCTTAGCAAATGGCACACCAGGAGATTATATCCCACACCTGGCAGGGCGGGTCCCATACCCATGGAGCCTCCCTCATTGCTAGCACAGCAGCCTGTGATCTAACTGCAAGGCAGTAGCGAGCCTGGGGGAGGGGCACCCACCATTACTGAGGCTTAAGTAGGTAAACAAAGCCGCTGGGAAGCTCAAACTGGGTGGAGCCCACAGCAGCTCAAGGAGGCCTGCCTGTCTCTGTATACTCCACCTCTGGGGACAGGGCACAGCTAAACAAACAAACAAAAAGAAGCAGAAACCTTTGCAGACGCAAACGACTCTGTCTGACAGCTTTGAAGTGAGCAGTGGATCTCCCAACATGGAGGCTGAGATCTGAGAACGGACAGACTGCCTGCTCAAGTGGGTCCCTGACCCCTGAGTAGCCTAACTGGGAGACATCCCCCGCTAGGTACAGACCAACACCCCACACCTCACACGGTGGGGTACACCCCTGAGATGAACCTTCCAAAGCAAAAATCAAACAGGTACACTTGCTGTTCAGCAATATTCTATCTTCAGCCTCTGCTGCTGATACCCAGGCAAACAGGGTCTGGAGTGGACCTCAAGCAATCTCCAACAGACCTACAGCTGAAGGTCCTGACTGTTAGAAGGAAAACTAACAAACAGGAAAGACACCCACACCAAAACCCCATCAGTACATCACCATCATCAAAGACCAAAGGCAGATAAAACCACAAAGATGGGGAAAAAGCAGGGCAGAAAAGCTGGAAATTCAAAAAATAAGAGCACATCTCCCCCTCCAAAGGAATGCAGCTCATCGCCAGCAATGGATCAAAGCTGGACGGAGAAGGAGCAAAGCTGGACGGAGAATGACTTTGACAAGTTGAGAGAAGAAGGCTTCAGTTCATCAAACTTCTCAGAGCTGAAGGAGGAATTACGTACCCAGCGCAAAGAAACTAAAAATCTTGAAAAAAGAATGGAAGAATGGATAACTAGAATAATCAATGGAGAGAAGGCCATAAACGAACTGACAGAGATAAAAACCACGACACGAGAATTACGTGACAAATGCACAAGCTTCAGTAACCGACTCGATCAACTGGAAGAAAGAGTATCGGCGATTGAGGATCAGATGAATGAAATGAAGTGAGAAGAGAAGTCTAAAGAAAAAATAAGAAAAAGAAATGAACAAAGCCTTCAAGAAGTATGGGATTATGTGAAAAGACCAAATCTACGTATGATTGGGGTGCCTGAAAGTGACGGGGAAAATGGAACCAAGTTGGAAAACACTCTGCAGGATATCATCCAGGAGAACTTCCTCAACCTAGTAAGGCAGGCCAGCATTCAAATTCAGGAAATACAGAGAACACCACAAAGATACTCCTCGAGAAGAGCAACTCCAATACACATAATTGTCAGATTCACCAAAGTTGAAATGAAGGAAAAACTGTTAAGGGCAGACAGAGAGAAAGGTCGGGCTACCCACAAAGGGAAGCCCATCAGACTAACAGCAGATCTTTCAGCAGAAACTCTACAAGTCAGAAGAGAGTCGGGCCAATAATCAACAGTCTTAAAGACATGAATTTTCAACCCAGAATTTCATATCCAGCCAAACTAAGTTTCATAAGTGAAGGAGAAAGAAAATCCTTTACAGATAAGCATATGCTTAGATATTTTTTCACCACCAGGCCTGCCTTACAAGCGACCCTGAAGGAAGCACTAAACATGGAAAGGAACAACCGGTACCAGCCATTGCAAAAACATGTCAAAATGTAAAGACCATCGATGCTAGGAAGAAACTGCATCAACTAATGAGCAAATGGACCAATAACAAGTTTTGAAATCGAGGAAGTAATTAATATCCTACCAAGCAAAAAGGCCCAGGGCCAGATGGATTCACAGCCGAATTCTACCAGAGGTACAAAGAGGAGCTAGTACCATTCCTTCTGAAACTATTCTAAACAATGGAAAAAGAGGGGACTCCTCCACAACTCATTTTATGAGGCCAGAATCATTCTGATACAAAAACCTGGCAGAGACACAGCAAAAAAAGAAAATTTCAGGCCAATATCCCTGAGGAACATCATTGCCAATATCCTCAATAAAATACAGGCAAATTGAATCCAGCAGCACTTGAAAAAGCTTATTTACCATGACCAAGTTGGCTTCATCCCTGGGATGCAAGGCTGGTTTAACATATGCAAATCAATAAACATAATCCATCACATAGACAGAACCAATGACAAAAACCATATGATTATTTCAATAGATGCAGAAAAGGCCTTTGATAAAATTCAACTCCCCTTTATGATAAAAACTCTCAATAAACTAGGTATTGGTGGAACGTATATCAAAATAATAAGAGCTATTTATGACAAACCCACTGCCAATATCATACTGAATCGGCAAAAGTGGGAAGCATTTCCTTTCAAAACCAGCACAAGACAAAGATGCCCTCTCTCACCACTCATATGCAACATAATATTGGAAGTTCTGGCCAGGGCAATCAGGCAAGAGAAAGAAATAAAGGGTTTTCAAACAGGAAGAGAGGAAGTCAAATTGTCTCTGCTTGCAGATTACATAATTTATATTTATGTATATTTAGAAAACTCCATCATCTCAGCTCAAAAAGTCATTAAGTTGATAAGCAAGTTTGGCAAAGTCTCAGGATACAAAATCGATGTGCAAAAATTACAAGCATTCCTACACACCAATAATAGACAGAAAGCCAATTCATGAGTGAATTTCCATTCACAATTGCTACAAAGAGAATAAAATACCTTGGAATACAACTTACAATGGATGTAAAAGACCTCTTGAAGGAGAACTACAAATCATTGCTCAAGGAAATAAGAGGGGACATAAACAAATGGAAAAACATTCCATGCTCATGGATAGGAAGAATCAATATCATGAAAGTGGCAATACTGCCCAAAGTAATTTATAGATTCAGTGCTATCCCCATCAAGCTACCATTGATTTTCTTCACATAATTACAAAAAATGGCTGGGTGTGGTGGCTCATGCCTGTAATCCCAGCACCTTGGGAGGCCAAGGCGGGCAGATCGTGAGGTCAGGAGTTTGAGACCAGTCTGGCCAACATAGTGAAACCACGTCTCTACTAAAAATACAGAAAAATTAGCTGAGTGTGATGGAGTGCACCTGTAATCCCAGCTACTTGGGAGGCTGAGGCAGGAGAATCTCATTAACCCAGAAGGTGGAGGTTGCACTGAGCTGAGATTGTACCATTACACTCCAGCCCAGGTGACAGTGTGAGACTGTCTGGGAAAAAAAAAAAAAGAATTAGAAAAAACTACTTTAAATTTCATATGGAACCAAAAAAGAGAACACATAGCCAAGACAATCCTAAGCAAAAAGAACAAAGCTGGAGGCATCACGCTGCCTGACTTCAAGCTATACTATAAGGCTATAGTAACCAAAACAACATGGCACTGGTACCAAAACAGATATATAGACCAATGGAACAGAACAGAGGCCTCAGAAATAGTGCCACACATGTACAACCATCTGATCTTTGACAAACCTGACAAATACAAGCAATGGGGAAAGGAGTCCCTATTTAATAAATAGTGTTGGGAAAACTGGCTAGCCATATGCAGAAAACTGAAACTGGACACCTTCCTTGCACCTTAGACAAAAATTAACTCAAGATGGATTAAATACAAGACCTAAAACCATAAAAACCCTAGAAGAAAACCTAGTCAATACCATTCAGGACATAGGTATGGGCAAAGACTTCATGACTACAACACCAAAAGCAATTGCAACAAAAGCCAAAATTGACAAATGGAATCTGATTAAACTAAAGAGCTTCCGCATAGCAAAAGAGGATCATGAGGTCAGGAATTCCAGGTCAGGTGGGCAGATCACCAGGTCAGGGTGGATCTCCAGGTCAGGAGGGTGGATCACCAGGTCAGGAGCTCAAGACCATCCTACCTAACAAGATGAAAACCTGTCTCTACTAAAAACACCAAAAATTAGTGGGTTGTGGCAGCATGTGCCTGTAGTCCCAGCCACTCGGGAGGCTGACGCAGGAGAATCGCTTGAAGGACGTGGAGGTTGCAGTGAGCTGAGATCACGCCATTGCACTACAGTGTAGGTAACAAAAGAGAGACCCTGTCTAAAAAAAAAAGGAGAATCCAGTCAACTGAGAAGGAAAAACTTTTGCTACAAAAAAAAAAAAAAAAAAAGATGAGGTCGTAGGAGAAAAACAAAAGCATGAAGGCCTTTTAAATACAAACGCACACATATGCACGCGCGCGTACACACACACACACACACTCCTTGGATGTTCGCTTTCAATTAAGCTGACTTTTAACCACTGAGCTCTTTCAAAAAGATTTTTTTAAATCTCATTACCATATTTCAGCTAGAAAAAATTGCTGCTATTTCAGAAGTACAGCCACTGCTCTTCAGTCTGGCCTGGCTAGCAAAAAGGTGGCCTTGTTATCTAAATAAAGCCCCTTAGCAGTCAAAATAAAATTTTTTTTCCTCTCTTTTTATCCTTTTGCTGGCCATTTTTCTCCCCCCACCACACTACCCTTTTTTTGTGTGTTTGGAAATTTAGCCACCTCAGAGGCCTCTTTCCCCATAATTTAGAACTTCCTTTGGATTTGATCGAGTTGGATAGAGTTGATCAAACCCAATGGGAAAAAGATTGAAACAACAACAGAAACAGAAACAAACAACAGTAAGAAAAAATGTTAAGCAAAACAAATGATTGCACAACTTACATGATTACTGAGTGTTCTAATGGTAAGGAGAAATTAAGACCAGCTGTCTGTTAATCTTAGCTTTATCCAAGACAACCCTCAATTCAGTTACTTACCTAAGGATGGATTTCAGGCTGAAGACTGCTCTCTACCATCCTAGAAGCAGGAAAAACAAACAAACAAACAAGCAAACAAAAACCAAATTTTCATCTCCCCTTTGGAAGTGAGCTCATAATTCATAAAGGAGTTACCTGCCTTCCATCACCATGGAAGAAAAAAAAAAAAAGAGTTGTAAGGCAAAATAAACTTTAGATTTCAATCAAATTTTGGGAGATCAGGAATTCTCTGGAGCAGGTGCTCTCAGGCCTCAGCAAATTATCCTATTGGTTTGAGCCATAAAGTTAGCTCATGTTGGTACCAAGCACCAATAGGGGATTTGTCAACAGTCAGGGGCACCTCCACTCAGAATCCCTTCATGGTTACCAAAATGCAAACCCTGAAAACCTGAGACAAGTCTCAGTTAATTTAGTAAGTTCATTTTGCCGAGGTTGATGACGTGCCCATGACACAGCCTCAGGAGGTCCTGACAATATGTGCACAAGGAGGTCAGAGCATAGTTTGGTTGTATACATTTTAGGGATACATGAGACATCAATCGACATATGTAAGATGAACATTGGTTCAGTCTGGAAAGGCAGGACAACTCAAAGCTGGAAGGGGGCTACCAGGTCATAGGTACATAAGAGACAAATGTTTGCATTCTTTTGAGTTTCTAATTAGCCTCTCCAAAGGAGGCAATCAGATACGCATTTATGCTTTTTTTTTTTTTTTTGAGACAGAGTCTCGCTTTGTCGCCCAGGCTGGAGTACAGTGGCGTGATCTTCGCTTACTGCAAGCTCCGCCTCCCAGGTTCACACCCTTCGCCTGCCTCAGCCTCCCAAGTAGCTAGGACCACAGGCGCCTGCCACCACGCCCGGCTAATTTTTTGTATTTTTAGTAGAGATGGGGTTTCACTGTGTTAGCCAGGATGGTCTCGATCTCCTGACCTCGTGATCCACCCACCTCAGCCTCCCAAAGTGCTGGAATTACAGACGTGAGCCACCTCAACCGGCCCATATATGCATTTGTCTCGGTAAGCAGAGGGGTGACTTTGAATAGAATGGGAGTTAGATTTGCCCTAAGCGGTTCCCAGTTTGACTTTTCACTTTAGCTAAGTGATTTTGGGGGCACAAGATATTTTTCTTTCACATTTTCTTCATGTTTGAAGGATATTTTCACCAGACATACTTTTCTACGATAAAAGCTTTTTTTTCCTTCAACACTTTAAATATGTCATGCCACTCTCTCCTGGTCTGTAAGGTTTCAACTAAGAAGTTTGCAGCCACAAGTATTGGAGCTCCTTTGTATGTTATTTGTTTCTTTTTTCTTCCTGCTTTTAGGGATCCTTTCTTCACCCTTGGACTTTGATAATTTGATCATTACATGTCTTGAGTTAGTCTTATTCGGTTTAAATCTTTGTGTTCTATGACCTTCTTAAACTTGAATACTGATATATTTTTGTAGGTTTGGGAAGCTCTCTGTTATTATCCCTTTGAATAAACTTTTTACCCTGATCTCTCTATCTCCTCTTTAAGGCCAGTAACTCGTAGATTTGCCCTTCGGAGGCTATTTTCCAGATCTTGTAGGTGTGCTTCATTTTTTTATAATTTTTTTTTGTCTTCTCTGACTGTGTATTTTCAAACAGTCTGTCTCTAAGCTTGCTGATTCTTTCTTCTGCTTGGTCAGTTTTGCTGTTGAGAGACTGATGCATTCTTCAGCATTTCAATTGACCTTTTCAGTTCCAGAATTTCTGCTTGGATTTTTAAATTATTTCAATCTCTTTGTTAAATTTATATGATGCGATTCTGAATTCCTTCTCTATGTTATCTTTAATTTCACTGAGCTTCCTCAAAACAACTATATTAAATTCTGCCTGAAAGGTCACATGTCTCTGTCTCTCCAGGATTGGTCACGGGTGCCTAATTTGGTTCGTTTGGTGAGACCGTGTTTTCCTGGATGGTCTTGATTCTGTGGATGTTTTTCAATATCTGGGCATTGAAGAGTTTGGTATTTATTGCAGTCTTTGCAGTCTGGGTTTGTTTGTACTTGTCTTTCTTGGGAAGGCTTTCCAAGTATTCAAAGGAAATTAAGTATTGTGATCTAATTGTCTGGTCACTGCAGCAATATCTGCATTAGGGAGCACCCCAAACCTAGTAACACTGTGGTTCTTGCAGACTCATAGAAGTACCGCCTTGCTGGTCTTAGGTAAGATTCAAGAGAATTCCCTGGATTCGTAGTCAGAGACTCTTATTCTTATCCTTTACTTTCCCCCAAACAAATGGAGTCCCTCGCTCCATGCTGAGTTGCCTGTCATCAGGTGGCAAATCCAGCCAGGCTTACGTCCTTCCCTTCAGGGTAGTGAGCACTCCCTTGGCCAGGGGTGGGTCCAGAAATGCTGTCCAGGGGCCAGGGCCTGGAGTCAGGATCCTTAGGAATCTACTTGGTGCTCTATCCATTCTACTGCAGCTGAGCTGGCACCGAAGCCACAGGAGAAAGTCCTTCCCACTCTTCCCTCTCCTTTCCTCAAGCAGATGAGTCTCTCTCCATGGCTACCACCATGCCAAGCTGTGGCAAGCACTGCCTGGCTGCCCAAAAGGCTCAAGGGCTCTTCAGTCAGCTTGTGGTAAATGCTACCAGGCCTGGTTCTCGCCCTTCAGGGCTATGGCCTCCCCTCTGGCATAGAGTGGGTCTGGAAATGCCATCCAGAAATCGAGAAGCCCAGGAGCCTGCTTGGTGCTCTACCTCACTGTGACTAAGCTGGTATCCAAGCAGCAAAACAAAGCCCCGTTTACTCTTCCCTCCCCTTTCCTCAAGCAGAAGGAGTTTCTCCCGGTGGCCACCACAGCTGGGAAGGTGATGGGTCACACCTGAAGTCGGCATGGCACGGTCTTACCCAAGGCCTGAGGCAAGTACTGCCTGGTTATCGCTGATGTTTATTCAAGGCCCCAGGGCTCTTTAATCAGGAGGTGATGAATCCTGCAGAACTGGGTCCTTCCCTTCAAGGCGGAGGGTTCCCTTCTGGCCCAGGGTATGAACAAGTTTTGATGACATTTTGCCTTGTGCCTGGCATGTGAAGACTTGAGCACTTTTATACATTGCTAATTGAAGTGAAAATTGGTATAGCCTGTGTGCAAAGTAATCTGGGGAGTACTTATTAAATAATAAAAAAAATGCACACGTAGAGGTTTCTACTTCAGGTCAAGAAGAAATATCTGGTACTCTAATTACCTTCACTTCTTAGCTGTAAATCTGGATCAAATACATAAAACAGTAATTTTCAAGGCACTGACCATCAGGCAGCAAAGAACGGTGATCCGGAAGACACATGGAACAAGAAAGGTAAATCCTTTGAGTGTCCCAGCTCACTGCATGAGAACAGAGTCGGTGCTTGACACAGGAAGGAGAAACCCAGACAGAGCCCAGTGGTCTTGAGTTGAAGAATGTGGGAATTTGGGGAGGCAAAAGTAGGTAGAATTTGCAGGCAGAGTACCAGAGAGAAGGAAGTAGAGAGAGAGAGAGCCTCGAGATCTGCAGTGGAGTTCCCAAGTTTAACTGAGTCCTGATCAGTGCAAACATGTGAGGAAGTCCTGAGTAGAGGAAAGAATCATACCTGTGACACATTTTAGAAATGTGTCCTCTGACGCATGTGCACCCAGGGGCACTCAGTATGGTTGTGCTCATTGCTTGAATGCTTTTGGCCAAGACGCTGAAATCCAGTCTGTGCTCTTTTCTAGCTGCATATCCTGTCCCTGGGGCAGGGATGTAAAGAGCTTAGAGAAAGTAACCTTTCTAAACTTCACACAGAGATGCTATCTACCACCAAACTCTGAGAATGCAACATTACTTCTGCTCAGATGGGGCACCTTTCTCTAATTTTCACAAAGACCGGTCACCCTATCAGATACTTCAGCCCACCGTGGATCTCAGACATATTGCAGTGGACAGTTTCACGGTTGCTCAGGCTCACATCAGCTGACAGTAGTCTTCCTTGAGCTTTCCCTAGGGTGAAATTCAGGGTGGAAGTCTGGGAGAACTAATGCATCTAGGAGCAACCTGGAAAAATGCTTCAGTCTTTTGTCCTTCATTGAACAATTCTGGGGTGTTCTATATAGTTCTTGGGGTGGTCCAGACAACTTCTAAAACCCACCTTCTTCTTGGCTTCTCCTTCCTTGCTGTCTCACTCTCCCTACTCCTTCACTCCTGTTTCCTGGAACCACCTCTCAATAAACTAACTGTACCCAAGTCCTCATCTCAGTGTCTGCAGGGCAGAAAGTGGAGTGAAGGATTACTCAACACAGCACTGATGGACTAGCAGTGGCCTTGCTTTCATGTGGGCAAAATGATATATCACAGTGTCATTCACAATAGCAAAAGTGGTCATCAATAGGTGACTAGTTAAATAGATGTGGTCCATCCATGCAGTGGAATACTGTGCAACTTTAAAAGGTGGGCAAGTCCTCTATGGGCTGGTATAAAAAAAGTTCCAAGATATATTATTTGAAAAAACCCAGAAAATTTATATAGTATATATTGTGTAAAATAGGGAGAAATATAATATATATTATCTTGTATATTCATAAAGAAACTTTGGAAAGATACATAAATCATTAGCTGTTACTATTTATTTTTGTGGGGAACTGGGCATACTGGGGCAGTGGTGACAGGAAGACAATTTCTTATATAGATATACATATACAAACATATAGAACATATATATAGCATGATACCATTCTAAAATTTATATAGATATAATATGTTTCCTTACCCTACATTTCTTTCCTACACTACCCTCCTTCCTCCTTTTCATAGACAAAGTTCATGAAAGGGCTTCATTTTCTTGTCTACTGTGGTATACTCTTTTTTTTTCTTTTTTGAGTCAGGGTCTTGCTCTGTTGCCCAGGCTGGAGTGCAGTGGCACAATCTCGGCTCATTGCAACCTCCATCTCCCCAGTTCAAGCAATTCTTGTGCCTCAGCCTCTTGAGTAGCTGTGACTACAGGTGTCCACCACCACACCTGGCTAATTTTTGTATTTTTAATAGAGACAGGGTTTCACCATGTTGGCCAGGCTGGTCTCAAATTCCTGATCTCAGGTGATCTGCCTGCCTTGGCCTCCCAAAGTGCTGGGATTACAGGTGTGAGCCACCACTGCACCTGGCCAACTCTTTTTTTTTCTTTCTTTTTTTTTTTTTTGAGACAAGGTCTCACTCTGTTGCCTAGGCTGGAGTACAGTGCACAATCATAGCTCACTGTAACTTTTAACTCCTGGGCTCAAGAAATCTTACCATCTTAGCCTCCTGAGTAGCTGGGATTACAGGTGTATGCCACTACACCTGGCTATTTTGTAAAAACTATTTTTAGTAGAGATGGGCCATGCCATGTTGCCCAGGCTGGTCTTGAACTCCCAGGTTCAAGTGATCCTCCCGCCCCTACCTCCCAAGTAGGTAGGACTATAGGCATGTGCTACCATGCCTGGCTAAGTTTCAGAACAGTATAATATAGTATGCTCCCATTTCTAAATTTAAAAATTGTATATATCTAATTTATATATACACAATTGTCAGCTTTTATCTGTGATTGAATTATGAGAGACTCTGACTTTCTAAGTGATATTTTCTATAATAATTGAATGTTTTAAAATTAGAAATCTATATTACATTTATGGTTAGAAGAATAAAATATTTCTAGCCATTAGACCACCAGGAGCAAACTCACAAACAGCAGGATTGAGACCCAAGGCTGAGCTGCCACTAAGCTTTGAAGCCCATTTATTATCTCACAGTCTATAGGTCAGAAGTCTGCATTAGGCTCAACTGCATTCTCCCTTTGGGGTCTCATAAGTCTAAAATCAAAGAATTAACCATGGTTGTGCTCTTATCTATAGTGTATAGTACCATTTCAAGCTCATTCAAAGTGGAAGAATTCAATCCCTTGGGGTTGTAGGAATGGGGTTCCGGCTTTCCTTCTGGCTGTCAACTGAGGCCATTCTCAGCTTCTAAGGCCTGCCTGCCATTCGCTGCCATGTGGCTCTTTATATAACATGGACTTTGCTTCTTTAAGACGAGCAAGGGTATTTGCTGCAGCTTAAGATCTCTCTGCTTTCTTCCAGCTCTGTTGGACCTTCTTTCAATTTGTCTGATCTACTCAGATTCATGCAAGGTGATCTCCATCTTGATGAACTCAAAGTCAACTGCTTAGGAATCTTAATTACATTGGAAAAATTAATTTTACCATATTATGATAACATTGTCATGGAGTGGTATCCCATAATAGTCACAGATTCTTGCGCTTAAAGGTTTATACAAAACATGTATGCTAGAGGGCAGAAACATTGGGATCATCTCAGAATTCTGCCTTTCATAGTTTATCCTCTGTCTGCTCCTAGTACTTTACTTCCCTCTCAGATCAGGTCTCCGGTCATCAGATCTGAAGTTTTTCATGTTACATGGAACAAGGACTATGTTCATAGGCTATTTTATTCCTACCTACTGGGATCAACTAACCATCATCAAAGGTTCTTGTAGGTCAGAACATTTTAATACCACTTCCTCCCTGATGCACAGATAGCGAACACCTTGTGTTTGGCTATTAAGTGCTGCCACTTGACCTGTGCTGCTCTGGGATCCATTATCCTCATTGAATCAAGATACCTATCTCAACAGTACCATCTTCTATCATTCTAACTGACCTACAAAGGATAACACTTCCTTTTCCATGATGCTTGTGCTCCCCTCGCTAATCTACTTCTCAGTGGCTTATTAAATTGTGCATCCTCTGGGTCCTCTCAGTGGATGAAGAGGGAAAAGGGAGGGATTAATTTTGCATGTGATAATTTACTTCAACAAATTTCTCCAATCCTTTGAATGCTTTCACTTACATTATCTCAGGGCAGTTCCAGCGTCTCAACCTCATTATACATAGGCCAGACTTGAGTTGAAATTTTAGTCAACAAATCCAGTGAACTGTTAAAGTAACTTTTAGTAGTATGAGTTAATTTATTAAATTCAGAATCAATGGTCAGTACACTAATATCAATATAGTTAACCTTACCCAGTGTTACATTTTGTTCTTGTCAAATGCCCTTATAACCCATTCACATACATATTCACTGGGTTTCTTCCAATATAAAACAGCAAAATTTTGCAATGACTTTGGAGAGTAAGCTGTTTCCTCTTGTGTCAAGCTTTCAATTTGTCTTCCTGATACAATCTGAAACCTAACGCCAGAGTGGGTCTTGTGGTAACAAGTAGTGGGAACAGATCTTGAGGAGAATGGACATCCCTTGCCAGGCAACTGCTTCAGATAGAATTATTACAGGTTATTCAAACAAGGAAATGAACGTCTACTCAAAGGACAGCAAGCTGAGAGGCAATAGATTAATAATAGTTGTATAATTTCATACATCAGAATTGAAAATGCCAAGAATAAATAAAGTTATTTTTATTTTACTTAACTTTTTAAGAGACGGGATCTTGCTTTGTTCCCCAGACTAGGGTGCAGTGGTTTATTATAGCTCACTACAGCCTTGACCTTCTGGGCTCAAGTGATCCTCCCACCACAGCCTCCTGAGTAGCTAGGACTACAAGCATGCACAACCATGCTGGACTAAGTTTTAAATTTTTTTGTAGAGATGGGATCTTGCTATGTTGTTCAGGTTGGTCTCGAACTCCTAGACTCAAGTGATCCTCTCGTGTGAGTCATGGTGCCCAGGCCAATAAGGTTTTAGTAGTGAGTCAGTAACTTACCAGAATGGCTCAAGGTTTCAAGAACCAGACAGGGTATTCCTATTTTTTTGTTGTTGTTGTCTGTTTTGGTTTGTCCTAGGGTGCAAACTCTTCCCCTGAATGTAAAACATGCCTTCCACCTTTTTCCATGATGGAAGCAGGACAAAGTATCAGTGTTGCTTCCAAAAGACAAAATTTTTTGACATTTTATTGTTAACCTGCAGCTCAGGAGAACCCACTATTCTTCAGTTTTCTTCCTCTTATTTACCTTCTTTCTCAATAAAACCAAAAAGGGTTATTGTTTGTTGGTTAAAAAGCTAATGTTATCTAAATAATAAAGGAAAGAAAACAGTGGCGCCATGAAAAGAGGGAAAATAAAATTTATTCAGAGCTAAGCCTGAAGAAAGTGGAAATTAAGTGTGTGGGAAGTTCTGAACTTTCTCAGGATGCAAGAAATTCCACAGAGGAGAGAGTTAACAGTCAATATATATTATGCATTGTGTCCTATAATTTTCTTCAAGCATCTGGAGCAAATAATGGAATCTCTTATTAATTATGTTTGGCTACTTAAATGGCTTTTTAAAAGTGTGACTCTGGGTTTATACTAGATGAGATGGGCCACCTAGATTTTTTTAGAGTTGCACAATTTTCTTTTGTTCACAGGTGTGTTAACTCTAAGCTGGGTTTTCACTTACTTAGACTGTTTGTATTCCTGCCTGTAATTTTCCAAGACAGATTATTGCACATTCACATGTTATAACTACAGACTGTCACTTCTCATAAGAATTACAGCTCTTTGGAAATTAACAAAATGGCTTTGCAAACAATATCTTAGCTGAGGCAGGCAGGGCAGCTGGTAGCTACTCCGATGATGCCACTACAATTATATTGTGACCTCTGCTTCAGGTTCTTTCCCAATGCTTCAGTCAAGGCGTCAGCTGGGTTTAGTCATTCCGAGGCTTGGCTGGGAGGAGCTACTTCCAAGCACACTTGTGGTTGTTGGCAACATTTGAGTTATCTCCAACTGTTGGTTTGAGGCCTCAGTTCCCCAGAACTGTTGGCAGGAGGCTTCCCACAATTCCTTGTCATATGGGCATCTCCATAGAGCATTTCCCAATGTGACATCGATGTTATCAAAGTGAGCCAACCAAGAGAGCAAGAGATAGTGCTGGCAGGATAGAAGTCTAATCATGAAAATGACATACCTTTGCTTGTGCCATATCTTATCCATTAGAAACAAGTCACACTCAAGGAGATTCAGCCCATACTCAAAGGGAGGACATTTATGAGTACCAGGAATTGGGGATTATTGAGGGTCATCTTTTTTTTTGAGACAGGGTCTTGCTCTGCTGCTCAGGCTGGAGTGTAGTGGTATGATCACAGCTCACTGCAGCCTGAAACCCCCAGGCTCAAGTGATTCTCCCACCTCAGCCTCCCAAATAGCTCGGGCTACAGGCACGTGCCACCATGCCCAGCTAATATATATGTATAGACTGAGTCTCGCTCTGTCGCCCAGGCTGGAGTGCAGTGGCGTGATCTCGGCTAACTGCAGGCTTCGCCTGCCGGGTTCACGCCGTTCTCCTGCCTCAACCTCCGGAGTAGCTGGGACTACAGGCGCCTGCCACCACACTCGGCTAAATTTTGTATTTTTAGTAGAGACGGGGTTTCACCGTGGTCTCGATCTCCTGACCTCGTGATCCGCCCGCCTTGGCCTCCCAAAGTGCTGGATTTACAGGCGTGAGCCACCACGCCTGGCCTCCCA
Source organism: Macaca mulatta (assembly GCF_049350105.2). Lineage (NCBI taxonomy): Eukaryota > Metazoa > Chordata > Mammalia > Primates > Cercopithecidae > Macaca > Macaca mulatta. The sequence continues at coordinate 81,665,946 of NC_133411.1, read as the reverse complement.
GCTAATATTTTTCTTTTTTGTGGAGAGACGGTCTCACTATGTTGCCGGGACTGTTCTCAAACTCCTGGGCTCAAGCAATCCTCCTGCCTCGGCCTCCCAAAGTGCTGGGATTACAGGCATGAGTCACCCTGTCTGGCTCCATACCCAAGTCTGCCTACCACAGTGGGTATGGAGAAAGAGCACAAAGAAGAGGCCACTAAGGAGTGGGGAGGAGCCCAGGGAATTCCAATTGTTAATGATGCTTTTTGTCATGTGTCAGTGGTAATTGATAGCAATTGTTACTGATTATAGATAATAACGAACTGATAGAGTAAGAAGAGGAAATCTAAATATCAGGTTGGATCTCACAAAAATAATATTGATCCCTAGAACTTATGTGAATTACTCTCATTGATGCCTAATTATGAAGATGCCTAAAAATGAGTGTAATTGTAATTCAGATATGACAAATACTTTCATTAGAGGTGTTATTTTATTGACACCATATCTGTGGATGTCGATAATGAGACTGTTTCTAGAATTGTAAGGCTCTGCTTATCTAATTTGGTGTATAATATAAAGCCACATTTCTTTTAACATTCAAAAAGTTCTCTCTCACTGTAGTTCTTCAATGTCCAATAGCCTATCCAAATAAATAAATAAATAATTGGATAATTATTATCTCACAGGGTATACCCAGTTAAAATTCTGATTTCCATTTCCTTATAAGGAGAAAAGCAGAAATTTGGATTAGTCTTTTATGGTTTCTGTTTTTATTTATGCTCCAGGAAACCTCTCCCATGATTAATTTATAAAAATATTTTTCTATATTTTCTTCTAACGTATTTACAGTATTATTTTAAAAGCTTTTGCATATGAATGTAACTTGTGTGCATATATATTAGATGAATAGATCTGTTGGGGAGGTGAGATAAGTACTTTTCTTTATTCCTGATATGTCCTTCCCTGTGTAGATGGCTTTGCGAGTATAACACTCCCAACTCTTTCTGTCCCTCCTTTGCTCTTTTCCAGAAAAGAAGGGATGACCTAGTAGATTGGCAGGATTGGGAAGCAAAAACTGGCCATGATCAGCTTAGCAACACCCTCTGCCTCTTGAAAGGAAGCTGTCCATTAGACACATAAATTCTGCCCTTCCCTTTTCCTTCACTCATATGTTTGTTGGAGGGTGGGGTAAATGTGGAGGGGTTGAGGGGAAAGGGCACTACAGTATTGCAGTACTGACTGGAAAGTCCTTTTAATTCTTGAGTTCTGTATTTGGAATTCTGTTTCTATGACTTGGGGCAAGCTGCTTAACTTCTCTGAACCTCTTTCCTCATCTGTAAAATCAGATGATTTACCTAGCCTGATTATTGTAAGGTTGAATATATGTAAAACCACTGGCATATTCGTGTTTAATACATAGTGTTGTTTGTAGCAGTATCTTAGAATATTCCTGATAAATATCTTCAGAATTTTCTATAATCTGGCTGTTTGACAGCTTTCAACAAATGACACCTCTCCTCTGCTTCAACTTCTTCAAGACTTTCCATACAGTGGGAGCCCCAGAGTGTGAGTATAAGCTGTGTTTATCGTGCAGGTTCAAGCAAATCCTAGTGTGGTGGGGCACAGGACCTTAAGAAATTGAAGTTCTTGGAAAATAACTCATCTTCAACCTAAGGGATTAGGGCACCTGAGCTTGGTCTTAAAAGATTGAGCCTGTTGGATTGATCAGCAATTTCCATATCAGCAGGAAATGTGCTGACCTCACTTTTTCTAAGGATTTGCAGAAAACTGGTGAAGAAAAAAAAAGTGTGCTACTTTACCTTCAATACCACTCTCAAATCTATGAAATATAATGAGGGTGAAGTGACATTTGGGGGCTGTCAAAGGCAGAGGATATGCCAATCTGTGGTTGGGGGAGATCTATGCAGTCAACACCGGGAGCCTGAGAAGGCCTCAGAAATCTAGGGTAGAACCCACACAGTGACAGGCAACATCAAACAGTGGCCTAGGATCCTTCAGCCAACAGCAGAGACAGATAAAGAAAATAGTGAGGTTTGCAAGGATTGCTGGCCGCCCGCAGAAGTGTGAAGATGCCAGGAAGATCCTGCCCAGAGTCCCAGAGCCTGCGTTGTCCTCACAACCCTTGATCCTGGACTTCTGGTGCCTCCAGAACTGGGGGAGAGTAAATGCCTGTTGTTAAGCCACCGTCTGTCGCACTGTGTCAAAGAACACCAGTGACTTCCTTTATTATTTCAAAGGGATTTTAACTGATGGTGGGGGGTATCGTTCACACAATTTGCCAGAAGGAGCTAAGTGGAAGACTCCTGCTTGGCCGTGCTCCTAGCTGGTGTGACTTGGAGAAGATGAGTTTCACCATTAGCTGGCACCAGATAAAGATACAAATACTCATAAGCACATCACTGCCACTTCCTTTATCATGCAATAAATCTGACCTGTGAACTTCACACAAACTGTACAAATCTATGGTACAATGGCAACTTGGACACCTGCCTTCACTTTGATCTGGATAAATGTTGAAAGTAAAAAATATACATTGGTTATTCTCTTAATCAGCTTTTCCATTTTTAGGCCAGAGTCTCCTAAACTGATAATAAAAATTAATAAAATGATGATTTTTCCATGATGATAAAATCATTATGGAATGCTTGCTAAAAATTCAAATTGTTGAGCATCTTTCCTGAGTGATTAGTTCTTGTTAGTTGACATATCAGAACTAATTATACATTTTTAAGTGCTTTACCAAAATACAAAAGTGGATGTCATAACTGGGGTTGGTCATGCAAGCTGCACTGATAGAAGGCACCAGGAACCCACTGAAAGGACTCAAGAAAAATACCATTTCTCCCTACCATTCACCCTCCCTCAAAGACTCAAAATTATCTTCACTTGTGTGATATCTTAACATGGAAAGACGGGGAGAGGGAATGTCTCTCACCCCTCTTGGTCTCAGGACAAGATTGTTCACTATTTTCTACAACATTTCTCGGCTAATGTATTAAAAAGCTACTTGGCATTTCTGCATTGGTTCCTTAAATTCCCATTTCTTTCAAACTTGGGACACTTGATTATCACAGCACCTCTCCCTAAATAGAGGGATATATGTTATGGTGTCTACGAGTAGATCTAAGCCAGAACAAATAGAAACTGAATCTGCATTGTCGTCAGGATCTATTGCTCAAACCAAAAAGTTCTCTGATGTATTTAATTTGACCTAGATCCATTTTAAAGAAGTGGTACCCAAAATTTAGTTGAGAAGACCAACAAATAACCCCTAATTCTTCCTATCTTCCCCCTGCCATCTCCTACAGAAACATCTTTGTCCTGTATCTAATGGTGTCTGCATCCCTGGTGAGTAGAGGTAGGGGCCTATTTGGGTCATGCTTAAGTTAACAGGACTTAAATGTTCTCCAACTTTAGTTGTGCCCAAGAATATGTGGGGAGAATTGTTTAATATGTAGATTCCTGCATCACACCCCCAGATGTTGATTTAGTAGGTCTAGGAAGAGGCCTGAGTTTTTTGAATTTGTAACAGAGCATCCCCAGTGATTTTTGTGCACAGGATCTCACTTAGAGAAATAGTGGCCTGAAAATATGTAGGTAGATGGCTTAGTTCATTTTCTGTCTTTATAACAGAATGCCTGAGACTGGGTAATTTATAAAGAAGAGAAGTTAATTTGGTTTGCAATTCTAGAGGCTGAGAAGTCCAAGGGCATGGCAGCAGTTTCTGGCAAGGGCTTTCATACTGCATCAAAACATGGTAGAAACGCAGAAGAGCAGGCAAGCATATGGGAAAGAGGGGAGTCAAAGCAGGCAATGTGACCTGTTTTATGAAAACCCACTCTCAAGGCCTAACACAGTCCTGTGAGAACTTCATGAATCCCTTTATGATAGTGGAACCCTCAGACACCTCCCATGAGGCTACACCTTCCAACACTGCCACATTGAGGAATTAAGTTTCTAATGCATGAACACTTTCAGGACACACTCAGACCGTGGCAGGAGATAAGCAAAAGACCAGATGAGAGTTTTAGGAACATAATTCTGAAGGCAGAGTAAGAAAGATTGGAGTTAAGAAGACTTTGGGGCTGGCGTGGTAGCTCACGCCTGTAATCCCAGCACTTCATAAGTCTGAGGTGGGTGGATCATTTGCAGTCAGGAGTTCGAGACCAGCCTGGCCAACATGGTGAAACCCTACCTCTACTAAAAACATAAAAATTAGTCAGGCATAGTAGCAGGTGCCTGTAGTCCCAGCTACTCGGGAGGCTGAGGCAAGAGAATCACTTAAACCTGGGAAGCAGAGGGTGCAGGTGAGCTGAGATCATGCCACCATACTCCAGCCTGGGGGACAGAGCGAGACTCTGTCTCAAAAAAAAAAAAAAAAAAAAAAAAGAAGACTTTGGGGCCTGGCACCATGGCTCATGCCTTTAAGCTCAACGCTTTGGGAGGCTGAGGCAGGAGGATTGCTTGAGTCCAGGAGTTTGAGACCAGCCAAGGCAACAAAGAGACATCAAGGCAACAAAGTTAGATCCCATCTCTACAAAAAATGAAAAAGTCAGCCAGTGTGGTGGTGAGTGCCTGTGGTCCCAACTACATGGGAGGCTGGGGCAGGAGGATCACTTGAGCCCAGGAGGTTGAGGCTGCAGTGAGCCATGTTCACACCATTGCACTCCAGCCTGGGCAACAGAGCAAGATCCTGTCTTAAAAAAACAAGAAGAAGATGATGACGACTTGGGAAAGCCATCGCAGTATGGTTTCAAACTTTTGCTCATGACCAACTGTAAGAAAGTAAACTTTATATTTTAGCAATACACACATATAAAAACTGAAACAATAAGCTTTCTCAAACAGCATTTTTACATTATTAGATGCATTCTGAATTTCTATTCTTTTCTATTTTCAGCAGTTGCTCCACCATATGGAACTTTGTCTTGAAAGGCAGTTTTGCTTGATGTCTTTACAAGTTCATGTGACCCAGACTACTTGAGCTTTTTAAAGACTTTACCAAAGACCTTTATATTTAACCTTTATTGAATTGGACAATACTCATCTTAGTTTAGCAGCTGTTCTGGAATTGGCCCACCATTCTGTCCAGTGAATATTCTTGACTATTTTAGAGTTTTCCTGTTCTCAGGGCTACTAGACACTCCACTGTTTTCCTCATCTTCCTCCTACATACACCCTGAGACCAAACAGGTCTGTGGCTGTGCCTATCTTCACCAACTTGTGTTTTGAGGTTTGTAGAGAGACCTTGTCACCTGGCTGTGTTGCAAATGTTGCCAACGAGTTTTTGGTTTTAACATCTAGTTTATCTGTTTTATGTAGGCGTTTGTAGAGACTGAAAAATTGTGCTACTGTCACTGCTATCACCTTGCTTTTCTCTATAATATTACCAAGATCTATGTATTTTTAGCCTATATATATGTATAAATCTTTTTGAGATGGAGTCTTGCTCTGTCGCCTGGGCTGGGGTGCAGCAGTGCAATCTTGGCTCACTACAACCTCTGCCTCCCGGGTTCAAGTGATTCTCCTGCCCCAGCCTCCCAAGTAGCTGGGATTACAGATGTGCACCAATGTGCCTGTCTAATTTTTGTATTTTTAGTAGAGACAGCGTTTCACAGTGTTGGCCAGGCTGGTCTCGAACTCCTGACCTCAGGTGATCTGCCTGCCTTGGCTTCCCAAAGTGCTGGGATTATAGGCTTGAGCCACTGGTGGCTCCCGACCTAGGCAATATATTTTGAGAAGCTTTGTCTTATTTTTTTCTGAAGGTTATATAAATGGGTACGTTCTTCCATACCTTCCTTTTGGCTGAACTTTATGTTTTCAAGTCACTTATATTGATACAACTGCAGTTCATTTATTTTAGCTGTTATATTATATTAACATATCACAATTTATTATTTATTCTTCTGTTAATAAACTTTTTTCCAGTTTTTGTTAACAAAAAAAGGCTCTGGTGAATATTCTGAACTTGTCTCTTAATGTGCCTGTATAAAAGCTTCCAAGGGAATATATCTAGGTATATGTAAATGTGGAATGATGTTACTTATAATTTCAGTTTACATTTTGCTCATTGAAAATAAAGTTGAACATCCTCTCTTGTATTTTGCCCACTATTCATACTTTCTCTTGTGAGAAATGCCTGTTCATAATCTTTGCCCCTTTTTTTTATTGGTTTGTTTGATTTCTTACTGATTTAGTAGAGTTCTTTATATAACCTAAATTAATTTCCTGGTTATATGTTCTGCAATATTTTCTGCCAGTTTATGCATTGCCCTTTTTACTCTCTCCTTGTCTTTTCAAAAAACACAATTCTTGCTGGCGTGTTGCTTACTCCTGTAATCCCAGAAATTTGGGAGACGGAGGGCGGCAGATCACTTGAGGTCAGGAGTTTGAAACTAGCATGGTCAACATGGCAAAATCCCGTCTCTACTAAAAATACAAAAATTAGCTGGGTGTGGTGGCACATGCCTGTAATCCCAACTACTTGGGAGGCTGAGGCATGAGAATTACTTGAACCCAGTGGACAGAGGCTGCAGTGAGCTCATGCCACTGCACTCCAGCCTGGGCGACAGAGAGAGACTCCATCTCAAACAACATCAACAACAACAAAGAACACAATTCTTAATTTCTATGGAGCAAAGCTTATCAATCATTTCTTCATGGATTTTGTTTTTTGTGTCTGGTTTATGAAATCCTTCTCTATCTTGAGATTATATAAAGATATTTTGTGTTTTCTTCCAATTTAAAAAAATTTGGCTTTTTCATTGATCCATCTGGAATTGAGTTTGTGTGCAGTTTGAGGTATGGATCCAGAATCAATTTTTCATACACAAATAACTAATGGTTCCAACATTGTGTCTTAAATATTTCCTCCTTTCCCTATTGATCTACATTGCCAAGCATTTTCATACATGTATAGATCTGTTTATGGGGTCCCCATTACCTTTCAGTGAGCTATCTGTGTATCCCTGATCCAGTATATTATGATATTTTAACCAACAGAGCTTTAAAATGTATTTTAATATCTGATAGGACAAGTCCTCCCTTCCCCTAACTCACATTTGCTGACTCCCCAACATTCTGCCTCAAAAATTCCTCCACAATGTTCTATGTTCTCCTGTCATAAGCCAAATTGGAACAACATAGTCCTAGATTGCAAAACTGGGTTTACCTAACTTGTGTGGAGCTCAGCCCAGCACCATATGTTGATAGCCATAAACAGGTATTTGTTTCATAGGTGTTCATGGGAATGCTGATACTATTACCTAGGCTTCATGGATTTTTTTCTATGGGGAAAGCATTTTCATAAATGTTAATTGATCATGGAGAACTGTCTATGAAAATTGCAAGGATATGATTAATCATATCTAATTTGTAGATAGAGAAATTGAGACACAGAGAGATTAGATAAAGTGTCTATGATAATAGGGTTAAAAAGTAATGAGGCTAAAGAGCCCAGGGTGTCTGACTCTCAGGCCATCCCCTTCTTATAACTGGATAATGTTGACAGAGTCTCCACCTATGTTGTAAAGGTCAGAATGCAAACTAATTTTAGGAATGTGTTACCAGCTTTCTAGGAAAAGAGCTGCTTTTGTTAGGACTCAAGTATTGGTGGGAATAGGAGAGGTTGCAGTCATAGTTTATTTACTTCTATAGACAGAAGTTAGGAGCTTCTTTTCTCTCAGTCATCAGCTATCAGCCGTCATCTACCTAGGACCAGAACCTCCAGTGAAAGTGAGATGAGATAGGTAATGAAGCAAGTCAAAGTGAAAGATGGTAAAGTTCTTTGGGGGAGCAGGCTTGAAGGATGAAGAGAAACCTACTTTTGGTTAAGCGAGCGATGACTGGGCTGCAGTTATCTTAGGATAAGAACTCTGGATTCTATAAATCTATCTGTCCCAGTGATTTTGCTTTATTCTTTTCTTCTTGTGCTCCCTCCCTAACCCACCCCTCCTGCTCTCTCTCCTCTGTTACTCTCTGCTTCTATGCCTAGAGACTTCTGTTCCTGAAAGATGCCATTCTATGCAAGTTCTTCCTTTTGGCTTTTGGAGGTTTACACACTGTGCTGGTACTCTTGCTTCAGACCTTTCATGAGGTTCTACATGATGTAATGTAGTAACAACTCATGTAGTAACAACTCTTGTCTATGTTTACAGCAGGCTAAATGAGGAAATGTCAGCTGGACTTATCTTAAGTGTTTACATACACACCCATGCATGTAGCAAATTACTTAATCACAGGAGAGATTTTGTTTGAAGACTTAAGGCTGTTTTTTTTTTTTTTTTTTTTTTTTGCTAAGTCAAATTTGCCATCTATACAGTTGATCCTTATGTAGGAAAAAGTTTGTCTTGTCCTGTCTCTAAATACCCACTAGATGTTGCTAAAGGGCTAGGGGAAAAAAAGAGTCTTAGTTTTCATCCAAGGCTTCTGAGTCACTGAATTTCAGAGTTCAAGAGAACTTTAGAGATGTTGGAAATATGAAGGATAAAAGCCTCAACATAAAAATGGGAAGTATATCTTCAAAAGATAGGAAGGAAGTAATACTGACTAAGGAATACTGAATGTTTAAAGGCAACGTTAGTGGCTGGGCACGGCAGCTCATGCCTGTAATCCCAGCACTTTGGGAGGCTGAGGCAGGTGGACCACCTGAGGTCAGGAGTTCGGGACTAGCCAGGCCAACATGGTGAAACCCTCTCTACTAAAAATACAAGAATTATCCGGGCATGGTGGCATATGCCTGTAATCCCAGCTATTTGGGAGGCTGAGGTAGGGTGAATCGCTTGAACCCAGGAGGCGGAGGTTGCAGTGAGCTGAGATTATGCCACTGCACTCCAGCCTGGGTGACAGAGTGAGATTCTGACTAAAGAAATTAAATAAGTAAAGGCAATGTTGGCATAGCTGAAATTTGTGCATTAGCATTTTGACACCTATTTGTCAACTAGATAGCAATGTCAAATCTTTAGAGATTATCCCTCCCACAGCATGAAACTAGACTGAAGGTTCAGATCAAATTTCAAAAAACGTGCAAACACTCTAGACATTATTAAAAAACACGATCTTTTGATCATGAAAGTATTGCATTAATATTAAAGCAATTAGGGAAATGTAGAAAATTATTATTATTATTATTATTTTGAGACAGAGTTGTGCTCTGTCCCCGCAGGCTGGAGTGCAGTGGCTCGAGCTCAGCTCACTGCAACCTTTGTCTCCCAGGTTTAAGCGATTCTGCTGCTTCACCCTCCTGAGTAGTTGGGATTACAGGTGTGTGCCACCATGCCCAGCTAATTTTTTGTATTTTTAGTAGAGATGGGGTTTCGCCCTGTTGGCCAGGCTGGTCTCAAACTCCTGACTTCAAGTGGTCTGGCCACTTCGGCCTCCCAAAGTGCTGGGATTACAAGTGTGAGCCACCATGCCCGGCCCATGGGAAATGTAGAAAATTACAATGTAGGCCGGGCGCGGTGGCTCAAGCCTGTAATCCCAGCACTTTGGGAGGCCGAGACGGGCGGATCACTAGGTCAGGAGATCGAGACCATCCTGGCGAACACGGTGAAACCCCATCTCTACTAAAAAATACAAAAAACTAGCCGGGCGAGACGGTGGGCGCCTGTAGTCCTAGCTACTCGGGAGGCTGAGGCAGGAGAATGGCGTAAACCCGGGGGGCGGAGCTTGCAGTGAGCTGAGATCCGGCCACTGCACTCTAGCCCAGGCGACAGAGCCAGACTCCGTCTCAAAAAAAAAAAAAAAAAAAAAAAAAGAAAATTACAATGTAGAACCCCACCACTCAGGATGACTTATATAATATACTATATAATTAATACTAATATACAATATGTTAATTTATATAGTATATATTCATTATATATAGTATATTAGTATTAATTATGTAGTATAAATTATATACGGTTATGTACTTTACAATTAACATACATAATAACATATTAATTATATATTATATCTTCATCCTGTGGAAGCAATGAATAATAATAACAAAAAAACCCATCTGTGATGCACAATACCACTCAAGATGGAGGGCATTACTAATGTTTTGGAGTCCTCTGAGGCTTCTTCCCCATACCATTTATCTGCCTCTCCCAAGAAGTAATTGCTACTCTAAATTTTGTTTATAATTTATTCCTTTTATTTCAAGTTTTACCACAAATAAATGGGTCCTAAATAACATATTATTTAGTTTTTTTTTGTTTTTAAACTTTGTAAGAATGGTTTCTAAAATTCATCCACGTTGATATCTTCACTCATTTTCTCAGTCATAAGATACCCTGTCATATAAAGTACTGCAATTTATGTGTCCATTCTCCTCTTGATGAATATTTAGATCTGTTCCTTCCATGTAAGGACAATTGGGTTGTTTCTACTTTTTAGCTATTTTAAAATGTTGTGCATGTGTCCTGGTGTCCTGTAGGGATTTTTCTAGGAGTGGAATTACTAGGTTGTAGGATGCATGTTCAATTTAGGAAATGTTGCCTAACTGCTCCCACAGTGCTCGCATCACTTTATATTCCTGCTAGTGGTGTGTAAGAGTTCCTGCTGTTCTGTGACCCGACCAGCACTTGGTGTTCTTGGACTTTTAAATTGTTGTCAATCTGCTAATTATGAAATTGCCTCTTATTATGGTGTTAATTCACATTTCTATGATTTCATCTTTTATTTTCTTATTTTTGAGATGGAGTCTCACTCTGTCGCCCAGGCTGGAGTGCAGTGGCATAATCTCACCTCACTGCATCCTCCACCTCCCGAGTTCAAGCGATTCTTATGCCTCAGCTTCCCGAGTAGGTGGGATTACAGGCATGCTCCACGATGCCCGGCTAGTTTTTGTATTTTTAGTAGAGATGGGGTTTTGCCATGTTGACCAGGCTGGCCCCAAACTCCCGACCTCAGATGATCCATCTGCCTCGGCCTCCCAAAGTGCTGGGATTACAGGTGTGAGCCACTGTGCCCGGCCGATTTAACCTTTTAATATGATATTAGTCATATGTGTCTTTTCTTCTTTGAAATGCCTATTTAAGGCTTTTGCCCAATTTTTACTGGGTTGTTCATCTTTTTCTTATTGATGTTGATGTACAGATATTCTTTTTTTTTTTTTTTAGGCAGGGTCTCACTCTCACTCTAGCTGGAGTGTAGTGGCACAGTCATGGTTCACTGCAGCCTCAACCTTCCTGGCTCATGCAATCCTCCCACTTTAGCCACCCAAATAGCTAGGACTACAGATATGCACCACTATCCCCGGATAATTTTTTGTAATTTTTGTAGAGATGGGATCTTACTGTGTTGCCCAGGCTGGTCTGGAACTCCTGGGCTCAAGCAGTCCACCTGCCTTGGCCTCACAAAGTGCTGGGATTACAGGGATGAGCTATCCCGCCTGGCTATGTATTCTTTATATATTCTGGATTTTAATCTTTTCCTAGTTATATGTGTTTTAAGTATCTTCTAATTGGAAAAGAGAATGATGTCTTTCGATAAACAGAAGTTCTTAATTTTCATGTTGTACAATTTATCATTTTTTTATTTTTTAAAAATAAATATTAATTTAAAAAAAAAACGAATTGTCTGTCATGGCTTAGACCTGGCCCAGGAGGGCATAATATTACCACATGATTTGTGTGCAATTAATCAGTCTTGACTCTTGTGTGTGTATGATGGATTTTGTATCTTGTTTAAGAAGTCTCTCCTTGGCTGGGCACAGTGGCTCATACCTGTAATCCCAGCCCTTTGGGAGGCTGAGGCAGGTGGACCACCTGAGGTCGGGAGTTCGAGACCAGCCTGAACAACATGGAGAAACCCCGTCTCTACTAAAAATACAAAATTAGCTGGACATGGTGGTGCATGCCTGTAATCTCAGCTACTCGGGAGGCTGAGGCAGGAGAACCACATGAACCCGGGAGGCAGAGGTTGTGGTGAGCTGAGAGCGTGCCATTTCACTCCAGCCTGAGCAACAAGAGCTAACCTATGTCTCAAAGAAAAAAAAAAAAAAAGAATTTACATTCTCCCAGATCAAGTGAACTGAATATGAAGGATTACCTACCAATGGTGGGTCAGGTCTCTAAAGGCATTACAGAATTCCTTATGATAGAGTCAAATTTAAATCAATGCCATACTCAGAAGGTGTGAAACTGCCTTAGAACAATACTACTCAGCTGTGTGCTGGTAAATGTTTAACAACCAGGGGGAGGTTGTTAAAAAAAAAAAATTGTTCAGTGACACGTGTTATAGCACAGTAAGGAAGACTTTGTTCAGGATCACTGCAATAAGGTCTCGTAGTGGGGGACAGAGCTTGGGCTCAACCCCAGAACACAGCATGCGCAAGTGGGCATTTATAGCCAAGGAGTAGGGTGGGGTCAGTGGATTGAAAATTACTAAGAGGTAAAACATCAAGGGTAAGATTCTGGCTAAGCCAACCTAACAATATTCTTGCTAAAGACAGGCCAGTGTGATCAGACCTCGCCTGGGGGTATAGTGGAGGGTGAGGAACCTCATCAGACATCAAGGGTGATCAGATATTAAGACTGAAAAGTTCTCGCTAAACTGACATAGCAGGGCTCTTTGCTAAAACTGGATTTTACGATGTCTCTCTCAGATGGACCCAGGGGAAGGCTCCTGACTAAGGTTTGGCTAAGCAAAGAATCTTTGTCAGGATAGCCCTGGTTTGTAAGTTATTTGTGGTGTAAATATTCTAAAATTCTTTCCTTACATTATTATTTGTTTCTTTCCTGGCTCTCATCCTCCTCTGACCCCAGAGTAAAATGTAGCAAAATAATTAGGAAGTGATGAGTTTTTAGTATTTATTGCATTTATTTTAAATACAAGTTATTTAATTTAATTTTATATACATTAATGGCTGTATGTAATAACTGAATTGAAAATTCCTGAAAGTTTAATAATTAGTTCTTACAAGCTAGTAGGAGCTGGTTCCAGTACACCATTGACACTAATCTAGTCAGAACTTTTCTTCCTCTCTCTCTCCATCTTTCTGTCCTCCCCACACTCCAATACTAAAAGGGTCAGACTTCGTGATTAGCTAAAAGGAGAAGGAGAACCAGGAAAGAATAAATAATAATATGTAGAATAAGTTTTAGCAATCTCAGTTCTCTGAGAGCCCTACTTGAAGGAGCGTGAGTTAGTCCTTCATTCAACAATATAGACATTATATTAGAGAACCATGTAAAAGGTGGACAGTTGGAGGAGGGCAGTAAGAAAGAAAGACAAGATAAAATGTATGTTGATGGCCAGGCCCGGTGGCCCATGCCTGTAACCCCAGCACTTTGGGAGGCCAAGGCAGTCGGATCACTGGAGGTCAGGAGTTCGAGACCAGCCTGGCCAACATGGTGAAACTCTGTCTATACTAAAACTACAAAAATTAGCTGGGAGTGGTGGTGCATGCCTGTAATCCCAGCTACTTGGGAGGCTGAGGCAGGAGAATCACTTGAACCCAGGAGGCAGAGGTTGCAGTGAGCCGAGATTGTGCCACTGCACTCCAGCCTGGACCACAGAATGAGACTTGGTTTAAAAAAGAAAAAAAGAAAGAAAGAATAAAAAAGAAGGTTGAAGAAGAAAGGAGACAAAACAAAATAATGCCTACTCTACTTGGGCTTATGTTAGTTGTGATTGCATTGCCTATGCATAACCCACCTCGGTTACTGCAGACAGCATTGGCTGACTACTGCTTCACTGCTTGTATAATAATTAACTAGGACTCAACTTTGAACTGCCATAAAGAAATCACATTCTTCTTCTCTTTGCTAGGATGCACTTCCAAATGAAGAGCCAGCTTTGGTTTTACGTCATTCAGTGCCTGTGCCATGGTGGTTAATCTTTATACCCAGTGTGGCCTTTCTTTCTTCTTTGTCTAGAAAACTACTCCTTCAATCTTCTCTCATTTTGTTTAATGCTTTCCTTGACTGAGCCACATCTCCACTTTCATAATCATTTTCTATCACGTGATGTTTTAAACTAAAGAACACACATTCACATTTTTTCCTAATGCAGACAATATGAGACTGACATCCACAATATAGTCTAATTATATTTCATCAATAATTAACTCTGACAGCTGTCATCTGTCAGGAAACATGTGTGACTGTTTTTAAAGTAAGTGGAGGCACTAAGTCAATTAAATGAGGAAAGGCTTTTTTTTTTTTTTTTTTTTTTTAATACTTTAAGTTCTGGGATACATGTGTGGAACATGCAGGTTTGTTCCATAGGTATACATGTGCCATGGTAGTTTGCTGCACCCATCAACCTGTCACCTACATTAGGTATTTCTCCTAATGCTATCCTTCCCTTAGCCCCCACACCCCTACAGGCCCCGGTGTATGATGTTCCCCTCCCTGTGTCATGTGTTCTCATTGTTCAACTCCCACTTATGAGTGAGAACATGCAGTGTTTGGTTTTCTGTTTCTGTGTTAGTTTGCTGAGAATGATGGTTTCCACCTTCATCCATGTCCCTGAAAAGGACATGAACTCAACTTTTTTTATGGCTGCATAGTATTCCAAGGTGTATATGTGCCACATTTTCTTTATCCAGTCTATCATTGATGGGCATTTGGGTTGGTTCCAGGTCTTTGCTATTGTGAACAGTGCTGCAATAAACATATGTGTACATGTGTCTTTATAGTAGAATAATTAATAATCCTTTGGGTATATACCCAGTAATGGGATTGCTGGGTCAAATGGTAATTCTGGTTCTAGATCCTTGAGGAATCACCACACTGTCTTCCACAATGGTAGAACTAATTTACACTCCCACCAACAGTGTAAAAGCAGTCCTACTTCTCTACATCCTCTCCAGCATCTGTTGCTTCCTGACTTTTTAATGATTGCCATTCTAACTGGTGTGAGATGGTATCTCATTGTGGTTTTGATTTGCATTTCTCTAATGACCAGTGATGATGAACTTTTTTTCATGTGTGTGTTGGCTGCATAAATGCCTTCTTTTGAGAAGTGTCTGTGCTTATACTTTGCCCACTTTTTGATGGGGTTGTTTTTTTCTTGTAAATTTGTTTAAGTTCTTTGTAGATTCTGGATATTAGCCCTTTGTCAGATGAATAGATTGCAAAATTTTTCTCCCATTCTGTAGGTTGCCTGTTCACTCTGATAATAGTTTCTTTTGCTGTGCAGAAGCTCTTTAGTTTAATCAGATTCCATTTGTCAATTTTGGCTTTTGTTGCAATTGCTTTTGGTGTTGCAGTCATGAAGTCTTTGCCCATACCTATGTCCTGAATGGTATTGCCTAGGTTTTCTTCTAGGGTTTTTATGATTTTTAGGTCTTACATTTAAGTCTTTAATCCATCTTGAGTTAATTTTTGTATAAGGTGTAAGGAAGGTATCCAGTTTCAGTTTTCTGCATATGGCTAGTCAGTTTTCCCAACACTATTTATTAAATAGGGACTCCTTTCCCCATTGCTTGTATTTGTCAGGTGTGTCAAAGATCAGATGGTTGTATATGTGTGGCATTATTTCTGAGGCCTCTGTTCTGTTCCACTGGTCTATATATCTGTTTTGGTACCAGTATCGTGCTGTTTTGGTTATTGTAGCTTTGCAGTATAGTTTGAAGTCAGGCAGCATGATGTCTCCAGCTTTGTTCTTTTTGCTTAGGATTGTCTTGGCTATACTAGGTCTTTTTTGGTAGCACATGAAATTTAAAGTAGTTTTTTCTAATCCTGTGAAGAAAGTCAACGGTAGCTTGATGGGAAAAGCATTGAATCTATAAATTACTCTGGGAAGTATGGCCATTTTCACGATATTGATTCTTTCTATCCATGAGCATGGAATGTTTTTCCATTTGTTTGTCTTCTCTTATTTCCTTGAGCAGTGGTTTGTAGTTCTACTTGAAGAGGTCCTTCATGTCCCTTGTAAGGTGTATTCCTAGGTATTTTATTCTCCTTGTAGCAATTGTGAATGGGAGTTTACTCATGATTTGGCTCTCTATTATTGATGTATAGAAATGCTTGTGATTTTTTGCACATTGATTTTGTATCCTGAGACTTCGCTGAAGTTGCTTATCAACTTAAGGAGTTTTTGGGCTAAGATGATGGGGTTTTCTAAATATACAATCTTGTCATCTGCTAACAGAGACAGTCTGGCTTCCTCCCTTCCTATCTGAATACTCTTTATTTCTTTCTCTTGCCTGATTGCCCTGGCCAGAACTTCCAATACTATGTTGAATAGGAGTGGTGAGAGAGGGCATCCTTGTCTCGTGCTGGTTTTCAAAGGGAATGCTTCCAGTTTTTGCCCATTCAGTATTATATTAGCTGTGGATTTGTCATAAATAGCTGTTATTATTTGAAATACGTTCCATCAATACCTAGTTTATTTAGTGTTTTTGAGCATGAAGTGGTGTTGAATTTTATCGAAGGCATTTTCTGCATCTATTGAGATAATCATGTAATTTTTATCATTGTTTCTGTTTATGTGATGGAGTATGTTTATTGATTTGTGTATGTTGAAACAGCCTTGCGTCCTAGGGATGAAGCCAACTTGATCGTGGTGGATAAGCTTTTTGATGTGCTGCTGGATTCGGCTTGACAGTAGTTTATAGAGGATTTTCATATCTATCTTCATCAGGGATATTGACCTGAAATTTTCTCTTTTTGTTGTGTGTCTGCCAGGTTTTGGTATCAGGATGATGCTGGCCTTATACAATGAGTTAGGGAGAAGTCCCTCTTTTTCTATTGTTTGGAATAGTTTCAGAAGGAATGGTAGCAGCTCCTCTTTGTACCTCTGGTAGAATTCAGCTGTGAATCTGTCTGGTCCTGGGCTTTTTTTTGGTTGGTAGGCTATTAATTACTGTCTCAATTTTAGAACTTGTTATTGGTCTTTTCAGGGATTCGACTTCTTCTTGGTTTAGAGTTGGGAAGGTGTATGTGTCCAGGAATTTATCCATTTCTTCTAGATTTTCTAGTTTATTTGTGTAGAGGTGTTTATATTATTCTCTGATGGTAGTTTGTATTTCTGTGGGATCAGTGGTGATATCCCCTTTACCATTTTATATTGTGTCTATTTGATTCTTCTCTCTTTTCTTCTTTATTAGTCTGGCTAGTGGTCTATTTTTTAATCTTTTCAAAAAACCAGCTGCTGGATTCACTGATTTTTTGGAGGGTTTTTCATGTTTCTATCTTCTTCAGTTCTGTTCTGATCTTAGTTATTTCTTGTCTTCTGCTAGCCTTAGAATTTGTTAGATCTTCCTTCTCTAGTTCTTTTAACTGTGATGTTAGGGTGTTGGTTTTAGACCTTTTCCGCTTTCTCCTGTGGGCATTTAGTGCTATAAATTTCCCTCTAAACACTGCTTTAGCTGTGTCCCAGAGACTCTGGTACATTGTGTCTTTGTTCTCATTGTTTTCAAAGAACTTATTTATTTCTGCCTTAATTTTGTTATTTACCTAGTAGTCATTCAAGAGCAGGTTGTTCAGATTCCATGTAGGTGTGTGGTTTTGAGTGAGTTTCTTAATCCTGAGTTATAATTTGATTGCACCGTGGTCTGAGAGACTGTTTGTTATGATTTCCATTCTTTTGCATGCTGAGAAGTATTTTACTTCCAATTATGTGGTCAGTTTTAGAATAAGTGTGATGTGGTGAGAATAATGTATATTCTGTTGATTTGAGGTGGAGAGTTCTGTAGATGTCTATTAGGTCTGCTTGGTCCAAAGTTGAGTTCAAGTCCTGAATATCCTTGTTAATTTTCTGTCTCATTGATCTGTCTAATATTGAAAGTGGGGTGTTAAAGTCTCCCAATATTACTGTGTGGGAGTCTAAGTCTCTTTGTAGGTTGCTAAGAACTTGCTTTACGAATCTGGGTGCTCCTGTAATAGATGCATATATATTTAGGAAAGTTAGCTCTTCTTTTTGCATTAATCCCTTTACCATTATGTAATGCCCTTCTTTGTCTTTTTTGATCTTTGTTGGTTTAAAGTCTGTTTTATCAGAAACTAGGATTGCAACCCCTGGTTTTTTTTTTCTTTCCATTTGCTTAGTAAATATTGCTGAATCCCTTTATTTTGAGCCTATGTGTGTCTTTGCACTGATACGGATTTTCTGAATACAACACACCAATGGGTCCTTACCCTTTATCCAATTTGCTGGTTAGTGTCTTTTATTTGTGGCATATATCCCTTTTACATTTAAGGTTAATATTGCTATATGTGAATTTGATCCTGTCATTATGATACTAGCTGGTTACTTTGCACATTAGTTAATGCAGTTTCTTCACCATGTCAATGGTCTTTACATTTTGGTATGTTTTTGCAGTGGCTGGTACCAGTTTTTCCTTTACATATTAGTGCCTCCTTCAGGAGCTCTTGTAAGGCAGGCCTGGTGGTGACAAAATTCCTCAGCATTTTTTGCTTGTCTGTAAAGAATTTTATTTCTCCTTCGCTTATGAAGGTTAGTTTGGCTGGATATGAAATTCTGGGTTGAAAATTCGTTTCTTTAAGAATGTCAAACATTGGCCTCCACTCTCTTCTGGCTTGTAGGATTTCTGCAGAGAGATCTGCTATTAGTTTGATGGGCTTCCCTTTGTCGGTAATCTGACCTTTCTCTCTGGCTGCCCATAACATTTTTCCCATCATTTCAACCTTGGTGAATCTGACAATTATGTACTTTTGGGTTGCTCTTCAGCAACCCAGCCTCAGTAATGGCAGATGCCCCTCCCCTCACCAATCTGGAGCATTTCAGGTCAACTTCAGACTGTTGTGCTGGCAGCGAGAATTTCAAGCCAGTGGATCTTAGCTTGTTGGGTTCCATAGGGGTGGGATCCGTTGAGACAGACCACTTGGCTCCCTGGCTTTAGCTCCCTTTCCAGGGGAGTGAATGGTTCTGTCTTGCTGGCATTCAGGTGCTACTGGCGTATGAAAAAACACTCCTGCAGCTAGCTCAGTGTCTGCCCAAACGGCTGCCCAGTTTTGTGCTTGAAACCCAGTGCCCTGCTGGTGTAGGCACCCGAGGGTATCTCCTGTCTGTGGGTTGGAAAGACCATGGGAAAAAAGTAGTATCTAGGCTGAATAGCACCATCCCTCAAGGCACAGTCCTTCATGGCTTCTCTTGGCTAGGGGAGGGAGTTCCCTGACCCTTTGCCCTTCCTGGGAGAGATGACACCCCACCCTGCTTCTGCTCACCCTCTGTGAGCTGCACCCACTCTCTAACCAGTCACAGTGAGATGAGCTAGGTACCTCACTTAGAAATGCAGAAATCACCCTCCTTCTGCGTTGATCTCGCTGGGAGCTGCAGACCGGAGCTGTTCCTATTTGGCCATCTTGCCAGTCGCCCAAGGCTAATCTTTTTAACCCAAGGTGTTGTAACAATATGGAAAAAAAATAAACTTTGTTCCTTACCTCATTACATACACAAAAAAACTGAGATAAACAGAACTCAATGTAAAGTTAGAACCATAGTGCTTCCAGGAGAAAACAAAAGAGAATAAGAGAATATCCTCATGACTTTGGCTTAAGCAAAGATTTCTAACCCAAGACACAAAAAACACTATACTGGGTTTGATAGTATCCCCCCAAAATTTATTTCCTTTGCAAAGCCTCTGAATGTGGCTGTATTTGGCCAGATGCAGTGGCTCATGCATGTAGTCCCAGAACGTTGGGAGGTTGAGGTGGGTGGATCACCTGAGGTCAGGAGTTCGAGACCAGTCTGGCTAACATGGCAAAACTCCATCTCTACTAAAAATTCAAAAATTAGCTGGGTGTGGTGGCAGATGCCTGTAATCCCAGCTACTTGGGAGGCTGTGGCAGGACAATCGCTTGAACTTGGGAGGAGGAGGTTGCAGTGACCTGAGATTGTGCCACTAGACTCCAGTCTGGGTGACAGAACAAGACTCTGTTCTGACCACCAAAAAAAAAAAAAAAAAAAATGTGACTGTATTTGGAAATAAAGTCATTGCAATTGTAATTAGTTAAGGTGAGTTTATATTGGAGCAAGGTGGACCTTAATCCAATACGATTGGTGTCCTTATAAGAAGAGAAGAGACCCAGAGACAAAAACAGACAAGAACACCAGGTCATGATGAAGGCAGAGATTGGAGTGATGCATCTACAAGCAAAGGAATGCCACGAATTGTGGCCAAGGTCAGAAGCTAAGAGAAAGGCATGGAACAGATTGTTCTCTACAACCTTCAGAGAGAGCATGGCCCCATCCACATCCTGATTTTAGATTGCTGGCCTCCAGAAGGGTGAGATAACAAATCTCATTGTTGGCCGGGCACAGTGGCTCATGCCTGTAATCCCAGCACTTTGGGAGGCTGAGGCAGGTGGATCATGAGGTCAGGAGACCAAGACCATCCTGGCCAACACGGTGAAACCCTGTCTCTACTAAAAATACAAAAACTAGCTGGGTGTGGTGGCGTGTGCCTGTAATCCCAGCTACTCAGGAGGCTGAGGCAGGAGAAATGCTTGAACCCGGGAGGCAGAGGTTGCAGTAAGCCGAGATTGCATCACTGCACTCTAGCCTGGTGACAGAGTGAAACTCTGTCTTAAAAAACAAATACATAAATAAATAAAAAATAAATATCTGTTGTTTTAAGCCATCCAGTTTGTGGCAATTTGTTAATTACAGCCTTAGGAAACTAATACCTGCACTGATCATAAAAGAAAAAAAACTGATAAATTGGAAAGTATCCTAATTAAAACCTTTTTACTCATCAAAAGACACTATTAAGAGGCCAGGTGTGGTGGCACAAACCTAATTCCAGCAGTTTGAGAGTCCTAGATGGGCAGATTGCTTAAGCCCAGGAGTTCCAAACCAGCCTGGTCAACATGACAAAACCCTGTCTCTACAAAAAATAAAAAAATTAGCCAGGCATGGTGGTGTGTGCCTGTAGTCTCAGCCACTTGGAAGGGTGGAGGGGGCTGAGGTGGAAGGATCACTTGAGCCCAGGAAGTGGAGGCTGCAGTGAGTCATGTTCATTGTCACTGCACTTCAGCAGCCTGGGTGACAAAGGGAGACCCCATCTGTTAAAAAAAAACATAGACAAGCCAGAGACTAATAAAAAATATTCATGATACAGATATTTGATAAAGGCCTCATATCCAGAATATGTAAAGGAATGTTAGAAATTGATAATAAAAATACAAACAGCCCAATGGAAAAGTGTGCAAGAAATCTGAATAGACACTTCCCAAAAGGTGTGTAGACGGCCAACAAGCACACAAAAATTTGCTAGTATTATTAGGCATGAGGGAAATGCAAATTAATACCACAGTGAGATACTATTTCATATCCATTGAAATGGCTGGCACATAAAAGACTGACAATACCAAATGATCGTGAAGATATGACGCAAAGGGAACTTGCATATGTTGCTGTTGGGAGTGGTACTCTCTTTGGAGAACTATAAGGTAGTTTTTTAATAAAGTTAAACATATACCTATCATATGACCAGAGATTTTGCTCATCAGGTATTTATGTACCCAAAGAGAAATGAAACCATACACCCACAAAAAGGTTTCAACAGGAATGTTGATAGCAATCTTATTCATTACAGTGTCCAAACTGAAAATAACTCATGTCCATTAACAAGAGAATGCACTGAACAAATTCGGTCTATTTGTGTAATAAAACAATGCTCAGCAACAAAAAGGAATGACCTGGTGCAAACAATGTGGGTGAATCTCGAAAACATAAAACTAAGTAAAAGAAAAGGTGCATACAGGGTGATTTCATTTATATGAAAAACTATTATTTGTAGGTGGATTTTGAGGACAGGGCAGGCAGGAGTGATGGAAATATTCTTGATCTTGTTTTAAGTACTTAGGTGGTTGAGTGTGTGTGTGTCTCTGTGTGTGTGTGCATGCACAAAGAGAGAGTCAAAAATCATTGAACTGCATTCTTTTACTATGTGAAGATTCTGATTAACCTCTTGTGGCTGGGAGTTTTTGTGGGTATAGCTGGTATTTTTTTCTACAGTGGCAGACCTACTAATACGTTAGTCTAAATCTATTTATATGGCTGTCTCAGGTCTACACAAAGAAGATCCCATTATCATGTATTTATTTGGCAATCTTATCAGTCCAGAAGTTATTAAAATTTCTCTTTTTATTATGTGTTATTCATGTAAATTATACTTTTAAGATTCAAGCTATTGCTTGTGTATTGCCTTTTTTTCCCACCTACAACTCCCATTCTCTTCCTTTAGAGTTGAGTATGCTGTTAAACAAAATAAATATAGAAATATTATGGCTCAGAAAACACATTGAACTGAACACATAAGATTTGTGTATTTCACTGTATGTCCATTATACCTCAATAAAAGAAGAAATTAAAAAATTGTGTTGTTCTGCAGTATCAGGATCAGGTGGTGTCTTGGTATGTGTGGAGGGCTTTATTTATACCTTCTTATCTCTTTAACCTTCCTAAATAACCACAAATAAACACAGAATCGAAGATAAAGCCACAAATATGCTATGTAAGCAGTTATCTCTAGCTGTATAGACAGTCCTAATACACAGCTGTATTTCATTCTTTGTAATGACAGCAGAGTATTTCACAGCATAATCCCCTAATGATGAACACTTACTTTGTTTCCAACTTTTCAAAATTGCAGTTGGCGCAAGCATATTGGTAATATAGGAATAAATTGCTAAAAGTGGAAAGGCTATCTCTAGGGGTATATACATATAAAACTTTTTTTTTTTTTTTTAAGAGAGTATCTCTCTGTTGCCCAGGCTGGAGTGCAGTGGTACAATCTCGGCTCACTGGAACCTCTGCCTCCCAGGTTCACACGATTATCCTGCCTCAGTCTCCCAAGTAGCTGGGACTACAGGCATGTGCCACTATGCCCTTCTAGGTTTTGTATTTTTAGTAAAGACAGGTTTTCACCATGTTGGCCAGGCTGCTCTTAAACTCCTGACCTCAAATGATCCACCCGCCTCAGCCTCCCAAACTGCTGGGATTATAGGCGTGAGCCACCGTGCCCGGCCCATGTGAAACACTTTGATAGATGTTGCCAAACTGCTCTCCAAAAAAGATTGAACTCATCTGTTCTCCCTCTATGAGTATAGGAGAACACCTATTTTCCCCAATCATTGCCAGTGCTGAGCATTATCAATCTTTTTTAAAAATCCTTGCCAGACTAATAGATAAAATAAACCAATAAATGTGTCATTGGTTGTTTTAATGTTTATTTCTTTAATTATGACTTAGGTTAAGTATGTTTTAAAATCCAATGTTTTAATCAGTTACTATCACAGAAAAAGACCAGATGTGGGGAGGAACAGAAATGGAAAGACTTTGAAATACAGACTTCTTAGCATTTGGGCCATCAATGAGTATCACTTGTCTGGACAAGCAGACAAGGAGGAAGCTGTCAAACTTGTTAAACTAGTTGACAAAGCCAATGTCATGTTCTCTAGGCTGTTGCATTTGAGTCTGTAATTCTTTTTGACTCTGTCATGGCCTTATTACTTTGCCAATTTTTGATGCCAACATTACATTGTGTTTCTAAGGAGAAAGTAATCTAAGAATCCTTAAAAAATCTTGATGATACATAATAATCATTTATTGTCTGTGTTCCAATATTGTTTTTTTCACATCATAATAAATTATACAATGTTGTAAGGTATTTCTTCTGAGACAGAAGATCAGTGTATAACTATTGCCCCTTAACAATTAACCCTTTCTGCTTCTGAAGAAACATTATTTATAGTCTAATAGACTAAACAATGAATAACTGTAATAGTAGAGACCACATAGAATAGCAACAACATCTTGCAGGCATCTGGAGCAATGGGTTGGGAGGGTTGTTATAATTTACCTCTAGGTGTGTCTAGTCCTCTGATTCTCCTTTGTGAAATGCCAAGTGTTTTTTCAATCATCCTCTGCTGATTTTATGGGCTTCATTATAATATACCTTTTAATCAATTGCCAGAATAACAGATGCCATTAGTGATTCTTCAGAGGTTTTTCATCTTGGAAATACTAATTATATACAGGCTATCATCTGAAATTTCACAGTACTGAAACCACCTTTGCAAAATTATAACTTAGGAAATTGTGACAGTGAAAGAAATCCAACCTAATCAACTTCATCTTGCTTCTAACCTTTCAGCTGTCCTTGTTCATTCCCGGGTATAGGCCAAACTAACTTTGGGAAGGAGTTCAGTCCATGGTTTGACTCTGAAACAAAATTGAAAATACCCCTTTCCTGAAAAGACCCCCTTCTTGCCTGGGACCAGTCTGTCTTTTCAGGACTAACAAGTTAGCTACAAGATTAGAAATTACAATTTGGAGGTCATGTAGCCTTTGGCTTAAAGAGTCTGAACCTCCCCAAATTGCTCCTGGGTATAACATCACTATTGTAAAACCTAAAATCAGTGCCTGAGATATTTTGCAGACCCTGAGCTTGATGGATCAGCTGACACCACCCAGACCGATTAAGCCGGCTCAACCAGTTCTGCCATCCACTCAGGAACACAAGACAGCAAGAAAACCTAACTTCCACCTGCTATGATTCCATCTCCAACCTGACCAATCAGCACTCCCCACTACCCAAGCCCTTACCGCCAAATTATCTTTCAAAACTCTGATCCCTGAATGCTCGGCAAGAGTGATTTGAGTAATAACAAAACTTTGGTCTCCTGCATAGCAGGCTCTGCGTGAATTACTCTCATTGCAATTCCCCTCTCTTCCCCTGTCTTGATAAATTGGCTCTGTCTAGGCAGCAGGCAAGGAGAACCCATTGGGTGGTTACAGTACTTCTAACTTTCTGAAGTGTTTTATATCTATTTCATGCCATTTTAAATTAAAATTGAATGTATTAAATTCTGCACTAAGAAGGGACAGCCTATAGGAGTTGTGGTTGACATATCCCCACACATAGGAATCAGCTATAATAATCGCTAAAAAACAAATTTAGGGCCGGGTGCTGTAGCTTACCCCTGTAGTCTTAGCACTTTGGGAGGCTGAGGCGGGTGAATCACCTGAGGTCAGGAGTTTGAGACCAGCCTGGCCAACATGGCAAAGCCCCGTCTCTACTAAAAAAATACAAAAATTAGCCAGGCGTGGTGGCACACGCCTGTAATCCCAGCTATGTGGGAGGCTGATGCAGGAGAATTGCTTGAACCTGGGAGACGGAGGTTGCAGTGAGCCGAGATCGCACCATTGTGCTCCAGCCTGGGCAACAAAAGTGGAACTCCATCTCATAAATAAATAAATATAAAAACAAATTTAGGTACTGAACCAACACTTAATCATGTCTAAACTTGTCTTTGTGTGCTCCAACATTTTGCAGTTTTTGAGAAAAGATTTGTTAGGCAGGAATCTAGACCCAACATGGTGGCGTTATCCGGCGTAGCAGGCCTTTTGTTAAAGACTCCCTTCACCCTTGTACACACCCGCAGACTTACATTCGTCAGAGTTCTGGTTGGGCAACCACATTCCCCCATGACCCGCAGCTCACCTGCATTTCACAAGGTTGTAAACAGCCGTTTCAGTTAAACAGTTTCCAAAGACCCCTTCCTCATGACATTGCAGTTTCAAGACCCCCCAGGACTTGTTTTGCACAATGAACTTCCCCATCGCTCAAGCTATAAAAGGTCCTTACCCTCCTCCCTCAGTGCGACTTCCTCGGCCTGCACCTTTGGACCAAGGAACCTCGCCCACAAGCCCTAATAAAGGCTATTCTCACTGCCATTTGCCTTGTGTCTTCATTCCCAGTTCGGCTCTGGCCTCAGTTTACCTTTACAATTTCACATATCCTGATTTTTCAGTTACATACTTATTCCCATCCATTAAAAAAGTTTACATGACAGTTTTAATTTGTGCCAAACATGTGAATTGCTTGGGTTAATGGATTAGTAACTTACTTTTGTTTAACAAAGAAGTCTAAGTCTTTGAGAAAATTATTCTTTTGGAAAGTTTTTTTTTTTTTTTTTTTTTTGATAGGGCCTCACTCTGTCATCCAGGCTGGAGTGCAGTGGTGCAATCATAGCTCACTGCGACTCCTGGGCTCAAGGGATCCTCCTGCTTCAACCTCCTGAGTAGCTGGGTCAAATGTGCGCCACCAATTCTGGCTAATTTATTTTTATTTTTGTAGAGATGGGGGTCTATGTTGCCCAGGCTCCTCAGCTCAAGTGATCCTCCCATCTCTGCCTCCCAAAGTACTGGGATTACAAATATGAACCATTGTACCCTGTCGGGCAACTGTATTTTAAAATACTTATGGAATACTTGGTGATATACCTCATATAGCTTTATTTTGGGGAGAAATATTACTAAGGTGAAAAGTGGCTGTTGGATTTAGTCTCTTAGAGATTCATGTTGTGTTATGATAAATCGAATCTTCCATGAAAGTCTCATCTCTTACAGTTCTAGGATCTGAAGTAACCTGGATAGGAAATAAATAATATGAAGCTATAGGCAGGGAAGAATCTTAATTATAAAAGCAAAATATATTGTGTAATCACAAAACAATGAGCCTTCTTTTTCTTTTTAATCATCAAAAAAAAATTTTTAATTCACCTTTACAACAAGAATTCCCCAAGAGGACTTTTTTCTTGTAAGATTATAGCCTAAATGGAGTAGAGCAAGTAAAATTTAATTATATTTCTTAAAAATTATGGCCAGGTGTGGTGGCTCAGGCCTGTAATCCCAGCACTTTGGGAGGCCGAGGTGGCTGAATCACCTGAGGTCAGGAGTTCGAGGTCAGCATGACCAAAATGGAGAAACCCCGTCTCTACTAAAAATACAAAATTAGCCGGGTGAGGTGGCACATGCCTGTAATCCCAGCTGTAATCTCGGGAGGCTGAAGCAGGAGAATCACTTGAACCCGGGAGGTGGGAGGTTGCAGTGAGCCAAGATCGCACTATAGCACTCCAGCCTGGGCAACAAGAGCGAAACTCTGTCTCAAAAAAAAAAAAATTTTTTTTTCCCCTCATCAACTATGGTTATTCTGAATATAAATTGTGTAGGAAAGGCAGGATAAAGTTTTTTTTCATTATTAATTTTAGAATAATAAATGGTGTCTAGCAACCTCCAAAAGTAGCCAATTATTATTTTTTAACAATAATGTTTACAGGCTTTTACATATTCGGCAATGTTTTAATCTATTTGAAAATTCAAACTAATTTGAAAGAAAGCTGAGCTCTATTTCCTTTGAAACAGTTTCAGTACCTGATTCCTGTCATTCCTGAAATACCTGGGAAACCTCTCCTTGGTTCAGTTACATGATTCAACTCAACCTGCTTAAACCAGTTTGAATTGTACTGCAGCCTAGATTCCTAAAAACAGATCTTCTGTCCATTTTTCCACCTCTGTCCTGCACTGAAACTTTGGATTTTATAAAAACAAACAAAAAAAGGTTTATTTAAAATCACACTGGCATTTATGAGGCTCATCTCTGCCATTTATTTTTCATTCTTTGAATCATAGCAACTCTCTTGAATAAAAGGAGAATAGATGATGCAAAAATAGCTGACTTTTTTCCACCAAAGGAGAAAGCGTTTTTAAAAAGAATGTGAATTTCAGGCCCAGAAGGTTATCTATAGCAGATCCTCGAATAACATTTCTTTCAATGGTGTTTCAACACTGATGAGGAAAGAAAATTATTATACTTCCCAGCCAGAGCCGCTGTGTATGTGGAGTTTTCATGTTCTCCCCATGTCAGCGTGGAGTTTCCTCCAAGTATTTCAGTTTCCTCTCACATCCCAAAGATGTGTATGTTAGGCTCATTGGCCTATCTAAATGGTCTCAGAATGAGTGAGTGTGTGTGTGTGAGTAAGCACGCTCTTCAATGGAACGGCCTCCTGTGCGGGGCTGGCTCCTGCCTTGAGCCCTGAGCTGCCAGGACAGGCTCCAGCCACCCTCAACCCTGAACTGGAATGATTAGGTAAATAATTATCTTATTTGTTTTTATTAGTCTTTCTTAAATACATATTTTTATTAATCTTTCTTAAATATATATGGCATTTCCTATATATATTTATTAAATATATATTTAAGACATTTCTTAAATATATATATTTAATATATATAGAGCTCACAGTTATTTCAATGTTTAATATTAAAGGTGTTTTGGTGTTTATTTGTAAGTTTGGCAATGTTTTTGTGACCAGAAATATGTTATAAGAACTTAACTCTCATATATATCAATTAGATCATGGTAAAATTGGTTTTCTTGTAAGTCATTTTGCTTAAAGTCGCAGTTTCCAAGAACCTACTGACAGACATTAAGTGAGGACTTATTGTACTTAGCTTGTTATCAGCTGTTTGGAGCAAGTGCTGTTACTGGTGGAGTCATCTTTCCCTCTGGGGCAAATGGAGCCACTCACCACCATTTACTGGATATGCATCCCCCAATTCCTGTGAAGGCAGAGCTGGATAATTAAAAAGAATGGGTGAAGTGGGCATAGTGGCATGAAACCGTAGTTCCAGCTATTTGGGAGGGTGAGGTGGGAGGACAGCTTGAGCTCAGGAGTTGGAGACCAGCTTGAGCAACATAGAAGAATGAACTAATGAATTAATTAAACAGTGGGTGAGCAGGAAAGGTGACAGGAATTTAGGTCTGATTTAGACATGGAGGGCATAAATGGACTATTGTAAAAAAAAAAAAAAACAAACCCCAGGTCTAATTCTTTGCATATTATTACTGTTCTGCCTAATTTACGGAGTTGAGGTGAGGAATTTTATTTAAGTAAGTTACTTATTCAAGTAAGTTTATTTATTTTTTATTTTTTGTTTTTTGAGACATGGTATGACTCTATTGCTCAGGCTGGAGTGCGTTTGCTCAATCATAGCTCATCAGAACCTCAAACTCCTGGGCTCAAGCGATCCCCTGCCTCAACCTCCTGAGTAACAGGGACTACAGGCCCATGCTACCATGCCCTGCTAATTAAAACAAATTTTTTGTAGAGATAGGGGTCTCACTATGTTGCCCAGGCTGGTCTTGAACTTGTAGTCTCAAGCAATCCTCCTGCCTCAGCCTCCAAAGCATTGAGGTTACAGGTATGAGCCACCACCCCCAGCCTCAAGTTAAGTTTAGAAGATAATCACCAATCAAGTATTTTAAATAGCAGTGGCTTAAATATAAATAGTAAAAACACAAAATATTAATAATGGCAAAGCTACTCCATAAAGTGAAAAGGGCAATGAATTGGGAAGTCAGAAATCTCTAGCTCCATCCATTTATGACAAAACTTAAGACTTCATATGTGCCAGATGCTGGAGACTCCAAGGTGAATACTAAACGCTTGCTATGGGAAAACAACTTGGTCTTTTCTTGAACCTTCTCACTTGGCAAGTGGAAGCTCACTTGGCTTTGTTTTGAATTAGCTTGAATTAAAAATGTTCAACTAGACTGAAACACATCAAATATATAAAATTCTAGTACTTCATTAAAACACAATTTACTACTTTTGGAGGTTGCTAGGCATTACTATTATTCTAAAAACTGATAAAAGGGGAAAAAATAAAGCATCTATCCTGCCTTTCCTGCATAATCTATCTGTATTTCAGGTAACCGAAGAGTTGTTGAGAGAAAAAAAAATACAAAATACATCACTGAGATTAGTTGAGAGCTAAAACTTCTGATAAACATTATCTGTTTGTCTACCTCAGGGGACACTTGAAAAGAGGCTGTCAAGGGATTAAAGGGAAAGCAAGCGCTTAGTGGGCTGCAAAAACACTCGTTAGGTCTAAGGTCGCATTCTGGCTCCAGAATGCCAGGGCTGCTGGGGCGGGCAGGAGCTGACAGCTCTTCCGTATCTGGGGCTCACAAGCATCAGGTGCATGGCAGGTCACCCTCCCGGCCAAGGGTGTTAAGCAGGCTCGCCTGAGTTCTGGGTGCGGCCCGCCTACCTTTCCAGTCTCTGCAGCAGCAACCCCAGTCCCCTCTACGGCTAGCAACCGAGAATGGGAAACCGCGAAAAAGACACGCTGCGGCAGGCCACGCCCAGAGCAGGCCTGCGCGTACCACCGCCCACTTCCGGCCGCGGGAGCTGGGGGAGGGGCCGAGCGCTGCGCAGGGCTCAGACGTGTGGCGAGGGGCTGCCCCCTGCCGGCAGCGAGCGGCGGGACCCGCGGGCCGCTTCTCGGACGACGACCCTGCCGCGCTTGCGGCCCTCTGCACCCTCCTCAGCAGCCCTGCGACAAGGCCCGGCTCCTGCTGCGATTATATTATTTTTATTTTTAACTCACAATTTCCTCTGGCCCTCAAAATGTTTTTTTGTTTGCGGGCAAGAGGGAGTTAGAGGAGGGTAAAAAAGACTTTGAATGTGAGGCAAAGATGGAGGAAGGCGTCCAGGACCCAGACTGGGACAGTGATGAAACCGTGATAGAGGGTTCAGTGACGGAGAGCGACCTGGAAGAAAAGGAGCTGCGCTGGAGAAGGTGACCATCATTAGGGCCACAGTGCCCGAACCCTCGCGCCAGGGCGGCCCAGGGGCCCTCTGAGAGGGTCAGAGTTTTGAGTGGAGATGATGACCAGAACATGTGCTTGTGGGCAGGATCAGAGCCTTGTGGGGCAGGCGTGCCTGAGCTGAGAGCTCGTAAATAAGCAACCACAGTCTGTCACCACCTACCCCCAACCAGCTAGGGACAAAATGAGTTTTGTACTAGGTGGCTTTGTAGCATTTTTCAAAAGGCGTTCCTTTTTGGGGGCTTTAAGTCTTTTTGCACAAGCAAAAAAGATCTGGGGTCTGAACTTAACTGCATTTTGCTTCAAGAGACTTGTAGCTCAGTTCTGGGAAAATGGGTAACGGTTTCTCTCAAGAAAAAGGATGCGTGAGGCCGGGCGCGGTGGCTCACGCCTGTAATCCCAGCACTTTGGGAGGCCGAGGCGGGCGGATCACAAGGTCAGGAGATCAAGACCATCCTGGCTAACACGGTGAAACCCCGTCTCTACTAAAAAATACAAAAAATTAGCCGGGCGAGGTGCCGGGCGACTGTAGTCCCAGCTACTCGGGAGGCTGAGGCGGGAGAATGGCGTAAACCCGGGAGGCGGAGCTTGCAGTGAGCTGAGATCAGGCCACAGCACTCCAGCCTGGGTGACAGAGCGAGACTCCGTCTCAAAAAAAAAAAAAAAAAAAAAAAATTCATTCATAGTTTTTGGTTGTAATGAGAAATAGGCAGAGGTTGCAGTAAGCCAAAATGACTCCACTGCACACCAGCCTGGACGACAGAGTGAGACTGCATCTCAAAAAAAAATAACAAAATAAAAGTACCAGCAAGACTTTCTGTTGAACTAGACAACTGATTCCAAAGTTTGTATGGTAAAATAATTAAAAGCAATTAGGAAAAGTCTGAAAAATAAGAACAATAAGGAGGTAATGACCTACAGGATATTAAAATATTTTCTGATATAAAATATTTTAAATATGATACTGGCACATAAAGTGACAGATCAATAAACAGCATAAAAGCCCCCAAAATAAAATCACATACATATGGGAATTTAGTATATTAAAGAGGTGGCATCTCAAACCGGTGAGGAAATGATGGGATTTTTCAAAAAATGATATTGGGACAATGAAGGATATATGTAGAAAATAGTTTAGTTGAATCCATACTTTACACTGTGCTCCAAAAAAAATTCCATATGAATCAAAGATTTAAATGTTAAAAAAAAAAAAAGTATTACAAGAAGCCAAGGAGGGATTATTTTATAACTGTGGAGGAAGAAAGGCATAATTATAATACAAAACTCAAAAAATTTCAATTATCAAGATTACAAACACATATACTCTTTGACACAGTGCTTCTATTTTTAGAAAATAGTTTTACCTCTGTCCTCCAACATATATACACTTAGAAAATATCTCTGAAAGGGTTACAGAACAAACACCTTGGTTGCCTGTGGGAAAGAAAGTTTATATTTGAGGGGACAGGGAGATGTTTTACTACATACCCTATTATATTGTTTGTTTTGGAGACAGGATCTTACGCTGTTGTCCAGTCTGGAATGCAATAGTGCAATCATAGCTCACTGAAGCCTCTAACTCCTAGGGCGAAGTGATCTTCCTGAGTAGTGAGGACTATGAGCATGAGTAATCATGCCCAGTCTATACTGGTTTTTGAATTTTGAACCATATAAATATACTGTCTATTCAAAAACACTATAGGAAACATGGGCAATAAAAAGAAGCATGAATGAGATAGAAATCTGATCTAATTCTACCTGTATTAAGACTTTGGTATATTTTCTTCCAGCTTTCTATATAGGCTTTTGTGTGTGCACCTATAATTCTTTTACAAAGTTTGAATCAGTTTGTACAAGTTTACAGTTTTCACTTAACATTATTTTTAAACATTTGCAATGTCATTAAAATTCTTCCCTAAATTATTGATAGTTTTCTGTCATAAAGATATAATTTATTGAAGCATTATATGATTCTAAAACAAAACATTTCGTTTTTTAAATTTTTTGTTATTGCAAATAACTCTGAGATAATTTCCTTAAACATTAAATGTTGGGGTTTTAAAAAATAATTTCCTTAGGAAAGAATCAGGACTTTATTATATATATATTTTTTTGAGATGGAGTCTTGTTCTATCACCCAGGCTGGAGTGATCTCAGCTCACGGCAGCTTCCACCCACCCAGGTTCAAGCCATTCTCCTGCCTGGGCCTGCTGAGTAGCTGGGACTATAGGCACACACCACCATGCCCAGCTAATTTTTGTATTTTTAGTATAGATGGGGTTTCACCGTGATGGCCAGGCTGGTCCCGAACTCCTGACTTCAAGTGATCTCCCCACTTCAGCCTCCCAAAGTGCTGGGATTACAGGCATGAGCCATTGCACCCGGCCCTTATTGGTACTTTTATTGGTATAATGTTAATTTTTTATGTTTACATATTAGAATATTAACATATTTATATTAGTTTTTTCATTTTTAATTAAGATTGTAGTAGGGGCAGAAATTCTGCCTTTCCCCTCATAGGACCCTGGTTAAGCCTAAGAATTAAATATGAAATAGATTAAATACTTTAAATATTAAAACTTCTGTAAATTTAAAATAAGTTTTATGGGACACAGGAGTCCTCATAAGGAAATGAAGACCCAAAGAAATAGCAAAACCTGGTCGGGCATGGTAGCTCATGTGTGTTATCCCAACACTATGGGAGGCTGAGGTGGGCAGATCACTTGAGGTCAGGAGTTCGAGACCAGCCTGGCCAACAAGGTGAAAACCTGTCTCTATTAAAAATACAAAAATTAACCGGACATAGTGGCATGCACCTGTAGTCCCAGCTACTCAGGAGGCTGAGGCAGGAGAATAGCTTGAACCCGGGAGGTGGAGGTTGCAGTAAGCTGAGATCATATCACTGCACTCCAGCCTGGGCAACAGAGCAAGACTCCCATCTCAAAAAAAGAAAAAAAAAAAAAAGAAATGGCAAAACGTTTATGCTTTTGTATTAGGTTAAACAGAGAGGCAGTTGTGGAAAAGTAACTAAATTATGTAGGGAGGCTAAAGGAAGATAAGAATTATTTTAACAAGATCTGTTTGTACAGAATTCTCTTGACTATTGAAAAATGTTTCTTTTCTCCTTCTACAGGGAGGGCATCTTTTACATAGGAGTTTTTATCTCCTGTTTTCAAGAAGAAAAAGGGAAGCATCTGCTGTTTTTCAAGTTGCCTTTAGCTCAGAGTAATCCGTATGTCACAGTGGCTTATTTTGGGGTGGCATATTCTGTCACCCTTCAAGGAGGAATTTACGTAAAGTTCACCTTTTAAAGCATACAATTCTGAGTTTTGACAAACATAATTGTGTAACTACTATCACAATCAAGATATAGAATAGTGTCATTATACCCTAAAATTCTTCCATACCCCTTTTGTGTTATTTTTTAAATAAAAAAAAAAAAAACTCACAAAATTTGGTTGGGTGCAGTGGCTCACACCTGTAATCCCAGCATTTTGGGAGGTTGAGACCTGAAGGTCAGGAGTTTGAGACCAGCCTGGCCAATATGGTGAAACCCTGTCTCTACTAAAAATATAAAAATTAGCTGGGCCTGGTGGCAGGCAATTGTAATCTCAGCTACTCAGGAGACTGAGGCAGGAGAATCACTTGAACCTGGGTGGTGGAGGCTGTAGTGAGCTGAGATGGCACCACTTCATTCCAGCCTGGGTGACAGAGTGACTGTGTCTGAAAAGAAACAAACAGACAAACAAAAATCTCACAACATTTTAAGAGGTAAACTTACACTTTTAGGGACATTAATAGATAGTTTTGCTTTTTGGAGGGACATTAATAGATGGTTTACTTCTTGGAAAAATGCACTATAACTGGTATAATTCATATTATAATAATGAATTTTTAATCCTTAGTAATGGTCAATAGAAAAGAGCCAAGAAAATGCTTCTCTTCTTATAGCAGGAGCCTGTACTCACTCTCACAGAGGGTGTGTTATAACAGAAAAGTTAAGGACTGGAGTCATTTTCATTGCCAATTTTTCTGATGCTGAGAACTATTGGAAAGTTTTGGGTGTGTGTTTTTGTTTTTAGAGACAGTGTCTCACTTTGTCACTTAGGCTGGAGTGCAATGGCCTGATCATAGCTCACTGCAGCCTTGAACTGGTCTCAAGCCATCTTCTTGCTTCAACCTCCTGAGTAGCTGGGATTACAAGCATGAGTGACAGTATCTGGCTTAATTTTTCATTTTTCATAAACAGCCATCTTGAGTATGAAGTAGTATCTCGTGGTTTTGATTTGCATTTCCCCAACAATTAGTGATGATGAACATCTTTTCATGTACTTGTTGGCTATTTGTATTTCCTCTTTGCAGAAATGTCTATTCAAGTCTTTTGTCCATTTTCTGCCCATTTAAATAGAAAAGATAAATATTTTAGTTTGCCTAATAGCATACTCATGGCATATCATGCTTATTTTCATAGCTCTGTATCCCTTACTAGATTTGGAGCTTCCTGGGGGCAAGGACTGTGTGTCTTCTCTCTTTGTTACTGTGATGTTCCCTTGAACATAGTAAGAAGTAAACCCAAAAATTAAAGGAATCTGGGCCAGGTATGCTGGCTCATTCCTGTAATCCCAGCACTTTGGGAGGTCAAGGCAGGATCATTTAAGCTCAGGAGTTCAAGACCAGCCTGGGCAACATGATAAGACCCTGGCGCTACAAAAAAATATATTAAAAAAATAGCCAGGCATGGTGGTGCACACCTGTAGTCCCAGCTACTTGGGAGGCTGAGGCCGGAGGATCTCTTGAGCCCAGAGTTTGAAGTGAGCCAAGGTCATGCCACTGCACTACAGCTTGGGTGACAGAGAGAGACCGTGTCTCAAAATAAATAAATAAAGGAATTCTGTCAGTACATACTATGAAAACATATACTCAGATGTAATCCTGGAATATTAATCTCAAGTTCTCTGGTATAGAGAAATGTGAAGGAAAAAAAGCCACGAACACTGGTCCCTCAAATGATCTCGTTTTATCTCTTTTCAAAAAGTTATTAAGGTTTATTAGACTAGAGACAGTGATATTTGTCCCTTACCCCCAAATATTAAAAGATAATAACAGAATATTTGTAAAATTAACATGACTATATACATGAGTCTTTATTTTTCATCTTGGGTGTGTTTTCAATCAAATTGTACATTTCTGAAATAACACTTTGAAATAGAAACATTAATAGTGGTATAACTAAGAATTTTAGCAAGCTTTGGTATAATACAAATGATGGTTAAAATGTAGTCTTTGTTTAAGATGCATTAACAACTTGTGTCTTCCCTTTTGGTATTTGAAAGGTTGCTGTTTGATCAAGACACAGCTCTTAAATCTGAGTTCAGTCTGCATCCTGATACAAGAGGAATGTGCGAAGGTGAGAATGATTCTTTTCATTAAGTAGTCCCTTTAGTTTCCCAGTAAGTCCTCATTTAATGTCATTGATAGGTTCTTGGAAACTGAGACGTTAAGCAAAATAAATTATAAGGAAACCAATTTTACCATAAGCTAATTGTTATAAATA
This sequence comes from Macaca mulatta, assembly GCF_049350105.2. NCBI lineage: Eukaryota > Metazoa > Chordata > Mammalia > Primates > Cercopithecidae > Macaca > Macaca mulatta. The sequence goes on along the minus strand of NC_133411.1, from coordinate 81,630,028 downwards.
ACCGTTAAGCTTCTATAACATATTTCTGGTCACAAGAACATCACTGAACCTAAATAAATGCCAACACACTTCTGATAGTAAACATTGAAATAAATGTGAGCTATATATACATTTAAGAAAGATTAATACAAACGAGTAACGTAATTGTTTGCCCAGTTATTCCACTTCAGGGTTGAGTGTCACCGAAGCCTATCCTGGCAGCTCAGGGCTCAAGGCAGGAGTCAACCCTGGACTGGAGGCCACTCCATTGAAGAATGCACGCACGCACACACACACACACACACTCACACACACACACACAGACACACATACACACACTTGTATTGGGACCATTTAGACATGCCACTGAACCTAACAGGCACATCTTTGGGATGTGGGAAGAAACTGGAGTACCTGCAGGAAACCCATGCAAACATGGGGAGAACATACAAATTCCACAGACAGTGGCCCATGCTGGGAATTGATGTTTTTTTTTTGAGACGGAGTCTCGCTCTGTTGCTCAGGCTGGAGTACAGTGGCATGATCTCGGCTCACTGTAACCTTTGCCTCCTCGGTTCAAGTGATTCTTCTGCCTCAGCCTCACGAGTAACTGGGACTATGTGTGCGCACCACCAGACCCGGCTGAATTTTGTATTTTTAGTAGAGATGGGGTTTCACCATATTGGCCAGGCTGGTCTCGAACTCCTGACCTCGTGATCCGCCCACCTCGGCCTTTCAAAATGCTGGGTTTACAGGCGTGAGTTGATTTTTTAAAATCAATGTTGAAATGAAGTTATTCAAGGACCTGCTGATTACCATTTCATTAACTCCTCTTTTCATCCTTAGTCTTGTTCCTTAATTTTAACAGACTTAGTTTATTAGGGCCTGTTAGACTAGGGACAGCATTGGGGATCATAACTTCCACAAGATGCTAAAGATTCCTAGAAAGGGCAACGGAGGTATTGAAGTGCCACCCATATAACCTTTTTTCTTTTCCAAATCTCTAGCCTAACCCTAGAACCTGTCTATTTGTAAAAGTAAATAATGCTTTTTAATAACCAGTCTTATTTTTCTAGATTAAAATTAGGGCACACACATCCTTAGTAAATATGTATTGTAAACGTGCCTTTCTTCTACCAATTCACTAAACTTCCTGAGGCCACTTCTAGGTTGATTTAAACATTTCTAGAAAAATCTATCACCGATAGTCCTTGTTCAGAAAGACCAATTCTGTGGTAGTTGTTTAAATGATAGGTTGTTTCTCTTTATAGTTTCTTCCTGTGAGCCTTTAAAAAAATCTTTTTTTGGAGGATGTGTGGAAATAAGTGTGAAATAGAAAAACAAAATTCCTAAACATCCACAAAGGTCTTCTAACTTTTGTGTATTTATGGTTCACGGTCTTTTCACTGTACATCATCTCACCTGATACCTAGGTGGGAAGTTACAGTTTCATCTTGGAGTGCTTTTTCTCACATGTAATTGGAAGGGACAGTGTATAATACTGATCTCCAGGATGCCTTCTTATGATGTATAAAGTACCACTAGAAAGGAGTTAGAGGTCTGTTTCAATATTCCAACCAAGTTTAATTTTTTTTTCTTTTCCAAATGGATAAATCTTTACTATGTCGCTGGTTATTAAAAATATTAAAATATAAAAGTATATCATGTAGAAAATGAAAGGTCATGTTCCTTACTCTTCCCTATAATTCTACTCCCAATGAAGTTTATTTAAGCACAAGATCCATGATTCAAAAGGAAAACTAGCAATCATTTTTTAGACTCATTTATTTCTACTAAATGACAGATTGCTCTACATTCAACATCTACATACAAAAAAAGTTATAAAATTGTCCTTGGTTTTGCAAAGATAAATGAAAAACACTAAAATTCTCCAGTCAAACAAGGCATGCAAGGATTTTTATGTTTTTTTTTTGTGTGTGTGTGTGTGTTAAAATAGAGCAAAATAACTTACTGCATTATAAAGGTAAGAGCTGAGTGAGCATGCTACTAATGGAGAAAGTGGGTATTTTCACATAGCCAGTGTTTTTTTCCCTCCTAACTTCATTTGATGTCAGTCAAAACCTTTCACTGGCCATATAGTAAAACAAAAGAATGCAATATGTTTGTGTACATACACTAGTTACTTTATGTACAGTAAAGCAGCGGTCTCCAACCTTTTTGGCACCAGGGCCCAATTTCATGGAAGATAATTTTTCCAAGGATGGTGGTTGGGGGTATGGTTTTAGGATGAAACTGCTCCATCTCAGGTCATCAGGCATTAGAGTCTTATAAAGAGTGTGTAACCTGGATCCCGCGCATGTGCAGTTAACAGTAGGGTTTGCACTCCTATGAGAATCTAATGCTACTACTGATGAGATAGGAGGTGGAGCTCAGGTAATAATGGTGGCTCGCCTGCTGCTTACCTTCTACCGTGTAGCCTGATTCATAACAGGCCACGGATGGGTACTGGTCCATGGTCCAGAGATAGGGGACCCCTGCAGTAAAGGAATAGAGAAGAGAAAATGAAACACTAGAGAAAACTATGCTATATTAGGATATGGTAGAATGAAATTGTTTTCTAACTGAGAATGTATTTCTGGTCTGTAAAAATAGAGTTATGGAGTAAAGTACCAGGTTTTCTTTCTTTTTTTAATTTTTAATTTTTAAGTTTGTGGGTACATAGTAGGTTATATATTTATGGGGTATATGAGATATTTAGGCATGATAATCACATCAGGGTAAATGGGGTATCCATCACTTTAAGCATTTATCCTTTATATTTCAAACAATCCAATTATATTCTTTTATTATTTTACAATGTACAATTAATTAATTTTGACTCTACTCACTCTGTTGTGCTAGCAAACAGTAGGTCTTATTCATTCTTTCTATTTTTTTGTACCCATTAACCATCCCTACATCCTCCTCAGCCCCCAATATTTTTCCCAGCCTCTGGTAACCATCCTTCTACTTCTTATCTCCATGAGTTCAATTGTTGTGATTTTTGGTTCCCACAAATAAGTGAGAATATGTGAAGTTTGTGTTTTTGTTCCTGGCTTATTTCACTTGTGACCTGCAGTTCCATCCACGTTGCAAATGATAGAATCTCATTCTTTTTCATGGCTGAATAGTACTCTACTGTGTATATATATCACATTTCCTTTATCCATTTATCTGCTGATGGACACTTAGGTTGCTTGCAAATCTTGGTTCTTGTGAATAGTGCTAAAATAAACATGGGAGTTCAGATATCTCTTTAATATACCGATTTTCTTTCTTTTGGAAAGGAAAATCCCAGATACCTAGGAGTGGGATTGCTGGATTGTATGGTAGCTATATTTCTGTTTTTGTGAGGGATTGCCAAAGTGTTTTCCACAGTGATTGTACTAATTTACATTCCCACCAACAGTGTATGATGGTTCACTTTTCTCCACATCTTCACCAGCATTTGTTATTGCCTGTTGTTTGCATAAAGGCCATTTTTAACTGGAGTGAGATGATATTTCATTGTAGTTTTGATTTGTATTTCTCTGATGATCCATGATGTTGACTACCTTTTCATATATCTGTTTATCATTTGTATGTCTTCTTTTGAGACATGTTTGTTCAGATCTTTTGCCCATTTTAAAATCCAATTATTGTATTTTTTTCCTATAGAGTTGTTTGAACTCCTTAGGTATTCTGGTTATTAATTCCTTGTCACATGGATAGTTTGCAAATATTTTCTCCCATTCTGTGATATCAGGGTAATACTGTCCACCACTGGGATAGACCTAAAGTACTCCCGTAGCCACCACCACTGGTTCAGACCTGAACCCAGCAGGGTACTGAGTCTTGCCCAAGGCCTGCTGTAGCCATTACCTGGCTACCACCTATGTTCACTACAGCTCTACAATCAGCAGGTAGCAAAACCACCCAGGCTTGTGTCCTTCCCTTCAGTGCAGTGAGCTCCCCTAATCCTCACGCAGGTCTAGAGATGCTGTCTGGGAGCCAGAGACTGGAATAAAAACCCTTAGAAATTTACCTGGTATTCTATTCTACTGTGGCTGAGCTGGCATTCAAACCAAGAGACACAGTCCTTCCCACTCTTCCTTCCCCTTTCCATGGGTGGAAGAGCCTCAACCCCATGGCCACCACTACTATAGGTCCAAGGCGGAATACTGCCAGGCTACTGCCAGTGTTCACTTAATGCCCTAGGGCTCTTCAGTCAGCTTGTGGTGAATGCTGTCAGGTCCGGAACCCACCCTTCAGGGCACTGGGCTCCCCTCTGGCCCAGGGCAGGTCCAGAAATGCTGTTCAAGGTCTTCTCAAATCAGTGATCTCAAAAGCCTCCTTGGTGCTCTATGCATTGTGGCTGAGTGCATACCTAAGGTGTAAGACAAAGTCCCCTTTACTTTTCCCTCTACCCTTCTCAAGCAGAAGGCCTCCTCCACCTTTCTCACCATAGCCACCATAGCTGTCAGTATGCTAGGTCTCACCTGAAACCACATGTCGGAGTCTTAGGTTTTCTTTTAAGTAGACACCTCCTATCTCCTCTTGGAACACATCAGTTTTATCTTCATCCACATTTGTGCTTGTGTCATTGGTTGCCTGTCAAATTGGAATCTAATCTGTCTACAAACCCTGTCATTCACAATAGGCTTTCATTAGTTTACTAAGTGGTGTATGACTCCTAATCCTAAACTGTACCACATGACCATCCTGCCTGCTGCCTTCAAATTAATATGGTCATTGTTCTTAGTATTGACTCCTTGGTCAACAAAAAGTCCTTAGGGATTTTGTTGACCATGGCGATCAACGGAGTCTCTCCACCTGCTGGTATACAAAAGAGGTACTAGGTCCATGTTGGAGTCTACCTCATCCTTTTACATTGCTACGTATTATTCCTGCCAAGACCAGCTTGGTCAGGGAGACCCTGACCCAGCAGCACTAGAGGAATTAAAGACACACACACAGAAATATAGAGGTGTGAAGTGGAAAATCAGGGGTCTCACAGCCTTCAGAGCTGAGAGCCCTGAACAGAGATTTACCCACATATTTATTAACAGCAAGCCAGTCATTAGCATTGCTTCTATAGATGTTAGATTAACTAAAAGTATCCCTTATGGGAAATGAAGGGATGGGCTGAAATAAAGGGATGGGTTGGCCTAGTTATCTGCAGCAGGAGCATGTCCTTAAGGCACAGATTGCTCATGCTGTCGTTTGTGGTTTAAGAACGCCTTTAAGCAGTTTTCTGCCCTGGGTGGGCCACGTGTTCCTTGCCCTCATTCCGGTAAACCCACAACCTTCCAGCATGGGTGTTTTGGCCATCATGAACATGTCACAGTGCTGCAGAGATTTTGTTTATGGCCAGGTTTGGGGCCAGTTTATGGCCAGATTTTGGTGGGCCTATTCCCAACAATTCCATTGTATGAATGTACCTTATTTAATGAATTAATGATATTTAATGTTTTTCAATACTATTACAAAATATGAATATATTAATAGTTATAACTTTGCCTGCTTTTCTGATTATTTCCTTAGAATAACTATCTAAAACTTTGTGCTCAGCTCTTGACATATATTTCCCCCTAAAAAGATGTCTCCTTCTCCCTACAATCAATACAGGACATAATTCAGTCTGTGTCAAATAAAAAGTATCTGATTTAGTTTTGCATTTTCAAAGAATACCAGTGTTAGGCCTATTTTAATATTGATAATTCATAATTTTTTTTGTGTGTGAATTGCCTGCATCTGTCTCCAAATTATTTTCATTTTATTATTGATTTATAAGAGCATTTTATATATTAAAGATAGCAAATCTTTGTCATATATATTGTGAATAGTTTTACCCAGTTTTCTGGTTATCTTTTAATATTATTCATGATATATTTTGCAGTGAAGAAATTTTAAGTTTTTGTGTAGTAAAAGCTGTTGGTCTTCTCTTTTAGGGTTTGTTCTTTCTCTATCAGACTTAGAAATACTTCAGTGATCTCAAAACCATAAAGAGATATTTTTAATCTTTATTTCCATTGATTATATTTATAGCTTTTATATTTTTAACATTTGGAGTATTTTGGCATATGAGAAAGGTAGGGTTCAAACTTTATTTTTTTGAAATGGTTAACCAATTTTCCCAATATCATTTATTGAATAATCCATCTTGTTGCCATGGTTTAAAATACCATTGTCATATATTAAATTTCCATATATATGTATGTATGTATGTCCATTTTCTACTTACTGTTTTGTTTCATTGACCTGTTTGACTATTTCTGTGACTGTTTTGTCACTACATTATTTTATTATCCTTAACTTTAGTATAATATATTTCTATATATGGTAGGGAAGATATCCTGTCATACAGAGTAATTGGCCACAGCATTCATCCTAAGTTTCTTTGGTACAAACAGCAAGCTCAATGCAGTATGACATTAATCACAGTGTTCTTCCGATTTACCTTCTTCCAACTTTTGTTAGTGGGTTTTTCTCTGAACTGGGTGGTTTTCTGGAATTCTAATGGAAGAAATGTATGTGTAGATAGATAGATAGATAGATAGATAGATAGATAGTTATTTCTGAGAGATCTCTTCCTTTTCCTGTGTTGTGTGATGAGCTGTGTCTTAGTCAACTTGGGCTGCTATAACAAAATACTATAAACTGGATAGTTCGATCTACAGACATGTAGTTTTCACAGTTCTGGAGGATGAGAAATCCAAAATCAAGGTGCTGGCAGATTTGGTTCTTGGTGAGGACCCTCTTCCTGGATTGTGCGGATGGCTGCTACATTGCTGTGTGCTCACGTGACCTCCTCTTTGTGCTCAGGGAGAGAGAGGTCTGGTTTTTCTCTCTTTTTATAAGGATATTAATTCCAGGAGGGATTATGAGGGCTTCACCCTCAATACCTCATCTAAACCCAACTACCTCCCAAAGATCTTACCTTCTATTATCATCACATTGGCGGGTAGGGCATCAGCATATGAATTTGGCTGGGGCAGGTGTGCACAGGCATTCGGTCTATAACAAGCTGTTTACTACTGTTTGGATTTCCTTGAATCCATTCTCATCTTGTGATCTATACGGGGGTATATTTCTATATTCCTTTCCTTTCCGTTGTTGCTTCAGATGTTCAAAAACCAAAAATCTAGTAATTTCTTTGGATATTTTTCTATGAACTTGGAAAGTTATCTATGTACTTTCTATGTGTATTGGTTGCCTTTATTCATCCTGAGACAAAGAAATATCAAGTATTATTTCATTCAATGTAGTATATGTGTTTCCTCTTAATAATTAAAAAAATTAACAGATAAAAGTGGCAGTTAAGAAATTATGATATACTATAAACATATAAAACAAGCTCAACATCACTGATCATCAGAGAAATGCAAATTAAAACCGCAAGGAGATACCATCTCATGCCTGTCAGAATGGTAATTATTAAAAAGTCAGGAAACAATAGATGCTGGCAAGGCTGTGAAGAAATAGGAATGCTTTTACACTGTTGGTGGGAATGTATATTAGTTCAACCATTGTGGAAGATAGTACAGCGATTCCTCAAGGATCTAGAACCAGAAATACCATTTGACCCAGCAATTCCATTACTGGGTGTAAACCCAAAGGATTATGAATCATTCTACTATAAAGACACATGCACATGTATGTTTACTGCAGCACTATTTATAATAGCAAAGACCTGGAACCAACCCAAATGCCCATCAATGATAGACTGGATAAAGAAAATGTGGTACATATACACCATGAAATACTATGCAGCCACAATCACAGTCCTTTGCAGGGACATGGATGAAGCTGGGAACCATCATCCTCAGCAAACTAACACAGGAACAGAAAACCAAACACTGCATGTTCTCATTCATAAGTGGGAGTTGAACATTGAGAACACATGGACACAGAGAGGGGAACACACACACACACACCTGGGCCTGTTCGGGGTTGAGGGGTGAGGGGAGGGAACTTAGAGGATGCATCAATAGGTGCAGCAAACCACCATGGCACACATATACCTATGTGTGGCACACATATACCTGCACGTTCTGCACATATATCCCCCTTTTTTTAAGAAGAAATAAAAAAAGAAATTATGATATTCTAGATGATTCTTAATGACATTTTGCATGCCTATAAAATTCTTGGGCCATTGCCAAGCAGAGCAATAAAACTGTTGCCAACGTTTTATGATAATGTTTCATTCTAGGCATGCCTTCTCCTGAGATTCAACTTGGATTTAAGCTCAAAGAGGATCTGCAAGAGCAAATGAGTAAAAATAGGATGATGCCTATTCTTAGCGAGGATACAATATTACAGGTGTGTAGCGTGTTGATTGAATACACACTCATTAAAAATTGGAAATGCTATCAGAGTGGCAAATTGCTAATTCTTATTCTTTTTGTCTATTATTTTGCTTCTTTCCTCTTTTCTTATTAATTTTTACCTCTTTCTTAACCAGTCATTCTATTTCTTTGCTGAAACTTTGATGAAAACAATTATTTTAGGAGGGAGGATTTAAAATACAGTTGACCCTTGAACAATTTGGGAGTTAGGGATGCTGACCCTTTGTGCAGTCAGAAATCCACATACAACTTTTGACTCTCCCAAAACTAAACTACTAATAGCCTACTGTTGACTAGAAGCCTTACTGATAGTCAATACATATTTTGTCTTTTATATGTATTATATACTGCATTGTTACAACACAGTAAGATAGAGAAAAGAAAATGTTAAGATGATAAAGAAGAGAAAATATATTTACTATTCATTAAGTGCAAGGGGGTCATCATAAAGATCTTCATCCTATCATCTTCACGTTGAGTAGACTGGGGAAGAAAAAGAGAGAAAGAGGAGGGGTTGGTTTTGCTTTCCCAGGGGTGGCAGGGGTTGAAAAAAATTCATGTGTAAGTGAACCCACACAGTTCAAGCCTGTGTTGTTCAAAAGTGAACTGTGTTTTCTTTTGTCTACTCTTATACCTCTTATGTTTTTCGCCCTTTAGTAGAGATGCAGATATGAGAGGAATAGAGGTTAAAATAGGATGTAATAATTATGAGTTTCATCTCCATTTTATATTAGGGATTATTCTTAAACTTGTGAAGAAGATATAGCCTGTATGGTATAATTTGAGATATAGGCCACTGAAAAGACACTTCTGTTGTCTTGTGTGTGAGTGTATGTATGTGTATGCGCACGCACACACACACACATACTAATAATTTTTACTTTTTTTTGTCTTTTAAAATATGATTTTGACATTTATGTCATTTCAAACTGCATGTAGATTTCTGACAATCAAATTTTTTTGGTGTACAGATTATTATCACCTGCGTACTAAGCATAGTACCTGACAGTTTTTTTTTTTTCTGAACCTTTTCCTTCTCCCATCATTCTCCCTCAAGCAAGCTCCAGTATCTGTGTTTCCCCTCCTTCTGTCCATGTGTTCTCATGATTTAGCTCCTACTTATAAGTGAGAATATGCATTACTTGGTTTTCTGTTTCTGTATTAATTTGCTAAGGATAATGGCCTCCAGTTCCATCCATGTTGCTGCAAAGACATAATCTCATTCTTTTTTATGACTGCATAGTATTCTACCACGTGCCACCATGCCTGGGTAATTTTTGTATTTTTAGCAGAGACAGGGTTTTGCTATGTTGGCCAGGCTGGTCTCAAACTCCTGACCACAAGCGATCTGCCCACTTTGACCTCCCAAAGTGCTGTGATTACTAGCATAAGCCATTGCACCTGGCCTGTTATTCTTTAACTTTTAATAGCCATTTTGACTGGTGTGAGCTGGTATCTCATTGATTTGCATTTCCTGAATAATTAGTATGCTTGTTGACCACATATATGTCTTCTTTTGAAAAGTGTCTGTTCATGTATTTTGCCCACTTTTTTTTTTTTTTTTTTTTTGAGATGGAGTTTTGCTCTTGTTGCACAGTCTGGCGTGCAATGGCACAATCTCAGCTCACCGCAATCTCTGCCTCCCAGGTTCAAAGAATTTTCCTGCCTCTGCCTTCCGAGTAGCTGGGATTACAGGCATGCGCCACCATGCTTGGCTAATTTTTTTGTATTTTTAGTAGAGATGGAGTTTCTACGTGTTAATTAGGCTGGTCTTGAACTTTTGATCTCAGGTGATCTGCCCGCCTCGGCCTCCCAAAGTGCTGGGATTACAGGCGTGAGCCACTGTGCCCGGCTATTGCCCACTTTTTAATGGAGGTGTTTTTTGTTTATACATTTGTATAAGTTTCTTGTAGATTCTGTATATTAGACCTTGGTCAGATGTATAGTTTGCAAACATTTTCTCCCATTCTGTAGGTTGCCTGTCAAATGTTTTGTACCATTCTGTAGGTTGCCTGTTTACTCTGTTGATAGTTTCTTTTGCTGTGCAGAAGCTGTTTGGTTTAATTAGGTCCCATTTGTCAGTTTTTGTTTTTCTTGTGGTTGCTTTTGGAATTTTCATCACCAAATCTTTGCCAGTTCCTATGTCCAAAATAGTATTTCCTAGGTTATCTTCCAGGGTTTTATAGTTTTAGGTTTTATATTTAGATCTTTAATCCATCTTGAGTTGATTTTTATATAAGGTATAAGAAAGGGGTTCAGTTTCAACCTTCTGTATATACTAGCCAGTTATCCCAGCACCATTTATTGAATGAGGAATTCTTTCCCCATTGCTCGTTTTTGTCAGCTTTGCCAAAGATCAGATTGTCATAGGTGTGTAGCTGTATTTCTGGGCTTTCTCTTCTGTTCCATTGGTTTATGTTTCTATTTTTGTACCAGTACCATGCTGATTTGGTTATGGTAGCTTTTTACAGTTTGAAGACAGGCAATGTGATTCCTCCTGCTTTTTCTTTTTGCTTAGAATTGCCTTGGCTATTCGGGCTCTTTTCTGGTTCCATATGAATTTTAGAATAGTTTTTTCTGGTTCTGTGAAGGATGTCATAGCATTGAATCTGTAAATTGATTTGGGTGATACGGCCGTTTTAACAATATTGAGTCTTCCTATTCATGAGTATGGAATGTTCTTCTGTTTGGGTCATATATGATTTCTTTGAGCAGTGTTTTGTAATTCTCATTGTAGAGATCTTTCACCTTCCTAGTTAGCTGAATTCCTGGTTTTTTGTTTGTTTTTGTTTTTGTTTTGTTGTTGTTGTTTTACCAATTATGAATGGGACTGTGTTACTTTTGACTGTCAGTTTGGTGTTGCTCTTGGTGTATAGAAATGCTACTGATTTTTGTACATCAATTTTGTATTCTGAAACTTTGCTGAAGTTGCTTATCAGCTCAAGGAGCTTTTGGGCAGAGACTGTGGGGTTTTCTAGATATAGAATAATGTCATCTGCCAACAGAGATTAGTTTGACTTCCTCTTTTTTTATTTGGATGCCTTTTATTTCTTTCTCTTACCTGACTGTTCTGGCCAGGACTTCCAATACTATGTTGAATAGGAGTGGTGAGAGAGGGCATCCTTATCTTGTTCTGGTTTTCAAGGGGAATGCTTCCAAGTTTTGCTCATTCAGTATGAAGTTTGATGGTGACTGCGGCTTTGTCATAGGTGGCTCTTATTATTTTGAAGTATGTTCCTTCAATGCCTAGTTTATTGAAAGTTTTTAACATGAAATGATTTGAATTTGATTGAAAGCCTTTTCTGCATCTGTTGGGGTAATCATGTGGTTTTTGTCTTTATTTCTGTTTATGTGGTGAGTCACATTTATTGATTTGAGTATGTTGAAGCATTCCAGAGATAAGGCCTACTTTATCCTGGTGAATTAGCTTTTTGTTGTGCTAATTCACTTTTGGTTTGTTAGTATTTTGTTGAGAATTTTGATGAACATCTATGTTCATCAAGGATATTAACCTGAAGTTTTCTTTATTTGTTGTGGCTCTGCCAGGTTTTAGTATCAGGATTATGGTGGCCTCATAGAATGAGTTGGGGATGAGTCTCTCCTCCTCAATTTTTTGTAATAACTTCAGTAGGAATGGCACCAACTCTTCTTTGTACATCTGTTGTAATTCAGCTGTGAATCTCTCTGGTCCTGGGCTTTTTTTAGTTGGTAGGCTGTTTATTACTGATTTAATGTCAGCACTCTTTATTGGTCTATTTAAGTATTCAATTTCTTCCTGATTTAGTTTTGGGAGGATGTATGTGTCCAGGAATTTATCCATTTCTTCTAGAATTTTAGATTTATGTGCATAGAGGTGTTGATAGTTGTCTCTGATGGCTATTTGCATTTCTGTGGGGTCAGTGGTAACATCTTCTTTGCCATTTCTAATTATGTTTATTTGGATATTCTCTCTTTTCTTCTTTATTAGTCTACCTAGAATTCTGTCTGTCCTATTAATTTTTTCCAAAGAACCAACTCCTGGATTTGTTGATCTTTTGTATGGTTTTTGTGTCTCTGTCTCCTTCAGTTCAGCTCTGATTTTTGGATATTTCTTGTCTTCTGCTAGCTTTGAGGTTGCTTTGCTCTTGCTTCTCCAGTTCTTCTAGTTGTGATGTTTGGTTGTTAATTTGAGAAATAAGATCCTTTTGAGACAAGCAAATGCTCAGGGGATTCATTACCACCAGAACTTCCTTACAAGAGCTCCTAAGAAGCACTAAATATGAAAAGTAAAGATTGTTACCAGCCACAACACAAACACACTTAAGTACACAGACCAGTGACAGTATAAAGCAACCATACAAACAAATCTGCATGATAACCAGCTAACAACATGATGGCAGGATCAAATCCACACATATCAATACTAACCTTCAATATAAATGAACTAAATGTCCCCATTAAAAGGCACAGAGTGTCAAGCTGAATAAAGAGGTATGACCCAGAGATAAGCTGTCTTCAAGAGACCCATCTCACATACAGTGATACCCATAGGCTCAAAATAAAAGGTTGGAGAAAAATCCACCAAGCAAATAGAAAACAGAAAAAAGCAGGTGATGCCGTCCTAATTTCAAACAAAACAGCCTTTTAGAAACAAAGATCAGAAAAGACAAAGAGGGGCATTCCCTTCCCTAGTCCATAGCAAGAAAAAGAAGGGCACTACATAATGGTAAAGGATTCCATTCAACAAGAAGACCCAACTGTTTTATATCTGTATGCACCCAACTCAGGTGCACCCATATTCATGGAGCAAGTTCTTAGAGACCTAAGAAGAGGCTTAGACTCCCACACAATAATACTGGGAGACTTCAACACCACACCAACAGTATAAGACAGATTATTGAGGCAGAAAATTAACAAAGAGATTCAGGACCTGAACTCAACACTTGACCAAATGGACCTAGTAGACATCTACAGAACTCTCCACTGGAAGACAACAGCATATACATTCTTTTCATTGCCACATGGCACATACTCTAAAATTGACCCTGCAATCGGACATGAAACAATTTTGAGGAAACTCAAAAAACTGAAATGATACCAACCACACTCTTGGACCACAGCGCAATAAAAATAGAAGTCAAGGCCAAGAAAATTGCTCAAAACCGTACAATTACACAGAAATTAAACAACTTTCTCCTGAAGGACTTTTGGGTAAATAATGAAATTAAGGCAGATATCACGAAGTTCTTTGAAATTAATGCGAACGAAGACACAACTTACCAGAATCTTTGGAACACAGCTAAGGCAGTGTTAAGAGAGAGATTTATAGCACTGAACACCCACATCAAAAAGTTAGAAAGATCTCAAATATATATATATATATATATTTTTTTTTAAAGTAAATGTCATGGGGAAAAGTAAGGAATGAATCTGTTAGCACCCTGGTATAAATAAGTTAGCTAACTAGAGATAAGGAAGGGAAGGGAAGATACATACATTGTAGTAGCAGAAACTGACAGCATTTCCCAAAAGTTAATATGAAGGTCTACTTAATATCATACCTAGGAAAGTGTATCAAATAAATGATCTCTGATAAAAACCAAAACATTTAACACCAAATATCTTTCCTTGAAATTGAGAGCTCTATATCTGGCTTCTAATAACTCACTTAAAAATTAATTTTGTAACTTCTGAGATCAGAAAACATAACATTTATTTCCTCTGGCTTCAGTAAGTGTGAAATAGGAGATAATAATTATTTTTCTTTCCGTTTATTTCAGACACATTTGCTATGTGATTATTGTCCCAGGAACTGTATTATACCTCAGAACATGGTTTAAAAAGTTTGATTATCAGACCCATTTGGGTAGCTTTTTAAATATATGGATGCTCAGACCCATACTTGGGTGGAACCTGGGAATGTTCAGTTTTCAAAAGCCTTCCAATTAATTTCTAATATTCAGTCAGCTTGGAACAATCGCCTTAAAGGACTTGAAGAGTTAATAAATGTATTCTTCAAAACTTTATCATCAGATAGTAAAGTAGCCATCTGCTGAGTATGGGCTTGTTGTAAAATTACGTTAAGAAGGATAAGTGAAGTATTGGATATTTGTTTATTTTTTAAAAACTTTCATTGGAAAAATAGATACCTCCTTTAACTTTCTTTTATATCCCTACTTTTGTCTACAGTAAAAGGTAATGTAATCCCAGTGTTTGAACATCTGTAGTAAATTTTAATTAATACTCTTTTATAAATTGATGAATGTTGCTTCTTTCATTGTTTTCTTTTATCCTATCAAAATAAACCTTTTGAAATTTAACTATATGAGAGAAACTGACTTTATCAGATAAAGAAATTAAGATACCTGAAAAGGCACTTTCTCAGAGTTTTTTTTTTTTTTTTTAATTTGTTGTTTTGCAACTGGAATTAGATTTCTAAGTAAATTCTAAATAATTATGAAACAGGTTTCTAAATAAATTCTCCCCAGATACCAATATTGACATTTCAACTTTAAAGAAGACATTTTAGAAATGATGAGCTATTTTAAATAAGAACAAACAATGAAGAAATAGAGGATCTTTGATTTGATATATGTCATCTTGATTTTTTTAAATGTAGGCAGCAATCTTTAAAAATATTTTATTCTCCTCATTTTTGTTGGGTCTTATAAAATACCATTTCTAGTTCTTTACATGTATGCTATATGGCAAGCAGTTTTAAAACTTTACATGAATAGATTTTGGTTTGTTTGGAGAGTTTAGTGATATGCCTGGAGAGATAATGGAGACATGGGTGTGTCAAAATTAGAGGGGCATGATGGTTCATTTTATGTGTTAACTTGGCTGGGTCACCGAATGTTCAGATAGTTGGTCAAACATTATTCTGGATATTTCTGTGTTTTTGAATGAAATTAACATTAAAGTCAGTGGACCTGAGTAAAGCAGACTGCCCTCCATCATGTGGGTAGGCCTCATCAGTTGAAGACCTGAGTAGAACAAAAAGACCTGCCTCTCCCTGTAAGAGAGAATTCTATAGCAGACTGTCTTTAGATTTTATCAGCAGCATTCGCTCTCCCAGATGATTTCCTGCTGGCCTTTAAATTTCATCTGTACTATTGGCTGTTCTGCTTCTCTGCCTGTTGACCTTTAGACTGGAACTATACCATTGGCTCTCTGTCTCTCGAGCCTGACAGGTCACACTGCATATTTGCACTTGCCAGTTTCCATAATTGTGGGGGCCAATTCCTTATAATAAATCTCTTTCTACATATGTACACATCCCGTTGGTTCTGTTTTTCTGGAGGATCCTGACTAATACAGTGGGCATCACTGGTCTCATAGTCAGTTTTTGGTCATCTAGAAGATACTTGTTGACAGGGAGTAATGATTAATTGAATTATACAATTATTACCAGTAGGCTGCTTCTTTTACCTCAGGACTATTTATCTGAGAGTTGTAAATACAACTTGAATCTCACTTTCCTTTTCCCTTTTGCAGCCTCCATCTTCTACGTTTATCCAGATTCAGAGAGAGAATCAGTTAAAATGAGCATTAAAGAGAACTTTGAAGGGGAAATAAATAACCACAGGCTTGTCTGATGAGTGTGTAATAGAAGAAGGATCAGGGATGGCAAGGCCAGAACTAATGGAGAGATTATGCACTGCATGGTCTTTTAAAGCCCCAGTGGGCAGGTAACATTCTCTCCTCCTAGCTGCCTCACTGAGTAATAAATTGCTGGGCTACTCAAATGCAATGTCACTTTTCTAAAGTTAGGTACCCCTGACTCTACTGAGCTGATCACTACTGCCAATGGTATACTTTTCCTGGCTCTTTAACTCATCCTAACTTGTTTCCTAAAATTGCTGTCTCTGTTCAGAAGTTGCAATGACTTAAGAATATTTCTGGCCAGGCACGGTGGCTCAAGCCTGTAATCCCAGCACTTTGGGAGGCCGAGACGGGTGGATCACGAGGTCAGGAAATCGAGACCATCCTGGCTAACACGGTGAAACCCCGTCGCTACTGAAAAATACAAA
Source organism: Macaca mulatta (assembly GCF_049350105.2). Taxonomy (NCBI): domain Eukaryota; kingdom Metazoa; phylum Chordata; class Mammalia; order Primates; family Cercopithecidae; genus Macaca; species Macaca mulatta. Next base: position 81,613,707 of record NC_133411.1, on the reverse strand, counting down.
AAACTAGCCGGGCGAGGTGGCAGGCGCCTGTAGTCCCAGCTACTCAGGAGGCTGAGGCAGGAGAATGGCGTGAACCCGGGAGGCGGAGCTTGCAGTGAGCTGAGATCCGGCCACTACAGTCCAGCCTGGGTGACAGAGCGAGACTCCGTCTCAAAAAAAAAAAGAATATTTCTGGGAAGAAGTAGGATGAAAATGGGGTTTTAGCACCTAACTTAGCTGGAGTAAAGACAATTCTCATTCAGTGGTTAAATCGCTGTGTATTTAAGTTGTGTTTAGATCCTAGTGAGTGGATGTCAACATTTAAGAATACTGAAGCAGTACACAGATGGTACCATATGTCCAGAGGGAACCCTCTAAAAGGCAGTTGTATGGATATTTGGAAATATTTTAAAATATTTATATAGATGACCAAGTTTGGGTACCTCACTCTGAAAGAAAGATATCTTAAGCAAATGTTGTTAGCAATTCATCCAGGTACTTCAAACACTTACTGAATACCAGTAACTGCTATTCTGGTCTATCAAATGTGAAGGTAGTTTGTGTGAGACATTCAGTGTGTCATGGAGAGCCAGGATTGGTTGGGCTGATCCGGCAAGCCAGACTTCTTCCACTCCACTCCCAGTTATCCATAAATCAGTGAAAGACGATGTTCTCAGATAGCAGGAGATTGCTTTTTTGGTTGAGGGTATAGAAATATATTTGCTTCTTTTCTAGATCCTCTAAATTAACACAATTAACCTCTCTTACCTCTCACATCCTAGCTCCAAAACAATAACAACAACAACAACAACAACAACAAGAAAACTGCAGTTTAATGGCCTTGTCAAAATGCAGTGGGGTAAAGACAGGGGAAAGTGCAGTCACATGTATTAAAAAGATAGATACCAATTTGGTGTTTCTTATGAAAAAATTGATTGACATGTATTCCTGCATATTGTTCATTAACAAATTAACAGCTCCAGCCCCCACTTTTATTCAATGGCATTAGCTCTTGGTTGGTAGTTCTGTCTATAGAGGAGGAAAAAAATCAGCTGTCAGGAGCAACCTTCCTTCCTACTTGCTTTCTTACCTTTTGCATTTACCTTTTGCACTTTTGGAGGCCAACATGGGCAGATAGCTTGAGCCCAGGAGTTCAGTGTAGAACCTTATGTAGGTAGAGTCAAACGAATAATTAGTCCTCAACAGGAAAAGTCACTGGTCCTTTAGTAAGATAAATGAAGTGAATATTACAAATATTTGAAAAATTACTTTGCAGAGACACAGAAATATCTTGTGTGTAAGTATACCCTGTTGAATTAATTCTTGGAAGCGTCTGGGTTTGTCTCTTGACATTTCTTCTTATCTCTGGCCTCTGAGCTCTGTAAAGCCTACTTAGGAAGTATATAGGTGTGAAACTAATGTAACTTTGGAGTGTTTAGGGATGCATTATCAATAAATAATACTGAGCATTAATTGGAGAAGGTTGAGGTTATCACATTGCTTTGTTTGTATTTTTTGACATAACTTGCATATTGTTAATTAACGAGTTAACATCTCCAGCCCCCACCTGTATGGAGTGACATTAGCTCTGTATTGGTATTAGTGTAATCATGAAAATGCTTGCAAGTTCAGCCTAATGGCTTTATTTTCAGAGAGCTTTATAACTGATCTTAGAAACAAACATAAAGGGCCCCTAAAGAGAAGTCTTTTACTAAAGATCTTTGATGCTAATATTAACAGTAAAGATTCCTTTTAAAGTGACAAAAGCCAGTATGTTGTGAACTCTTAAAATGGAAGCATATTGTCAGTGCATTTTATCTTTTTTGAAAGGGACACAACAACTTCAGATTTTCTGATATTAATTAAGAATTAGGCAGAATCAGTTTTGAGATGGGGTCTCTGTCATCCAGGCTGGGATGCAGTGGTGCAATCATAGCTCACTGCAGCCTCAACCTCCCTGGGTTCAGGTGACCTTTCCACCTCAGCCTCCTAGACAGTTGAAACCTATTATAGGCATGGGCCACCATGCCTGGCTAATCTTTTTTGTATTTTTTTTTTGGTAGAGACTGGGTTTTACCATGTTTCCTAGGCTGGTCTCCAGCTCCTGGGCTCAAGCTGTCTGCCCAAATTGACCTCCCAAAGTGCTAGGATTACAGATGTGACCCACTGCACCCTGCCCAGTTAGTATTTTACACTGTAACACAAAGGTCATATAATTTCTGGTTCTTAGGGGAAATATTAAAACTCAGAACTGGACAAGAATGGCTGTTCAGAATCATCACATATTAATGAAGAGGAAAAAACTAGGAATTAAAAAAAGAACACTTCTCTTTCTCTTCACTTAAGTTCTACTTTTTTTTAAATCTTTTTTTTTGTGGAAAGGAGTTATGATAAAGACAGAAGAGCCAAAACTATAAAACTCTTAGAAGAAAACATTGGAGAAGAGTATCATGACATTGGATTTGGCAACGATTTCTCAGTTATCACACCAAAAGCACAGTCAACAAAAGAAAAAATAGATAAGTTAGATTACATAAAAATTAAAAACTTTTGAGCATCAAAGTATACCATCAACAGAGTGTAAAAGCATCTTATGGAATGGGAGAAAATATTTGCAAATCATGCATGCTTTACAGAATATATAAAGAATTCTTACAACTCCACAAGAGAAAAAACAAAAAAACTGAATTAGAAAATGAGTAAAGGGCTCAAGTAGACATTTCACCAAATAAGATATAAAAATGGTCAATGAACAGATGCTCAGTATCACTAATCATTAGGGAAATGCAAATCAAAATCACAATGAAATACCACTTTTCACTCATTGTGATGACTTTTTTTTTTTTTTCCAAAAAACCCAAAAATAACAAGTGTTGGCAAGAATGTAGAGAAATTGGAACCCTTGTACATAGCAGATGGGAATGTATAGTGATGCAACTGCTGTGGAAAATGGTATGGCTATTCCTTAAAAAAGTTAAACATAGAATCACCTTAATGATTTAGCAATTTCACTTCTGATTGTATATGCTGAAGAAGTGAAAGCAGGGACTTGAATAGATATATTTGTATACACATGTTCATGGCAGCATTATTCTCAGTAACCAAAAAAGGTGGAAGCACTGCAAGTGTCCATCAATAGATGTCCATCAATAAATAGGACACTGCAAGTGTCCATCAAATGTGGTGCATACATACAATAGAATATTATTCAGCTTTAAAATGGAAGGAAATGCAGATACATGCCACAACATAGATTAACCTTGAATATGTTCTACCAAGCGAAATAAGCTAGTCACAGAATGATTAAAATTTTATATCTTTTATATGATGTTTCTAGAGTAGTAAATCAATAAAGACAGAAAGCAGAATGGTGGCTGCCATGGGTTGTGGAGAGGGGAGTGGGGAGTTACTGTTATTATAATGAGCATGGAGTTTCAGTTTGGGAAAATGAAAAAGTTCTGGAGGTGCATGGTGGTCTTGGTTGTACAACAGTGTGAGTATACTTAATGCCAGAGAACTGTACACTTAAAAATGTACAGATAGTAAATAGATGGTAAATTTTATGTGTATTTTACCACAATAAAAATAAACTAAGGAAGAATAACACAAAATTTACTTTAAATATTAATTTTTTTAGCTTGTTGCGTTGAATTAACATTTATCAGTTGGAAAAAACTGTTTTTTTTCCTGGCAGTCTCAAGATGAAACAGAACGAAATCAAGCTCTGTTACAGTAAGTACACTAGTTTTTGGCTTCATTATATTGTAGGTATTTTTGTCATTTTGCACATCTAAGATGAATATTCATTTTTAAGAGTTTTAGAATTGTTGTATATTTTTGAATAATTGCCCATTTTGTAGCAAAAATATATGTTATTTTACACACGTTCTAGATAAGTTTTATTTCATAAGAAGCATTAAATCAGATTAACTTAGTTCTCTATTATTTTAAAAGCGAATTTAAAGCATAGCAAATTTATGAAGGGGCTGCAAATAAAAACAGCATGAAGGAAGAATTTGTAAAACTTACTGAAATTAGACTTCATACAATTATTATACCTTAAGAAACTCGACCAGGCGTAGTGGCTCACACCTGTAATCCTAGCACTCTGGGAGGCTGAGGCAGGCAGATCACCTGAGGTCGGGAGTTCGAGACCAGCCTGGCTAATATGGTGAAGCTCCATCTCTAATAAAAAATACCAAATTAGCCGGGCGTGTTGGTGAGCGTCTGTAATCCCAGCTATTCGGGAGACTGAGGCATGAGAATTGCTTGAGCTTGGGAAGTGGAAGTTGCAGTGAACTGAGATCGTGCCACTGCACTCCAGCCTGGGCAACAGAGTGAGATGAGACTCTGTCTCAAAAAAAAAAAAAAAAAAAAAAAAGAAAGAAAGAAAAAGAAACTATCCTTTCAGTTCTTTTAAAACAATGATTCTCAAAGTATGGTCTGTGAACACTTCGGGAGTCCATGAGATTCTTTTAGAGGGTCTGTGAGGTCAAAACTATTTTCATAATAATACTAACACATTAGTTGCCTATTTCATGGTATCTACATTTGCACAATAGTGCTATAGTAATGGTGGATAAAATGCTGGAGTCTTAGTAGGAATCAAGGCAATGGCACCAAAGAATACTAGTAGTCATTGTGTTTTTTCACTGATATGTGCCCTCAGTTACAAAAATAAAAAGAAGGCAGTTTCACTTAATAGAATTTGTGTTTGATGAGGCAGGAAAATTATTAATTTTAGTAAGTCTCCACCTTTGAGTATATATATTTTTAATATTCTGTGTGATGAAATGGAAAGTATGCTTAAAGCATTTCTGTGCATACTGATGGGTGGGGGGTGAGAGGGAAGATCAGATGGAGACCTTGGTTCTGAAGCTTATTTCTGAGGCCTTTCAATTTTCTTTAATTCAGAGTACTCAGCATGACATGATGTCATATTTTGGCGTATTATTTTCTGTACCCAGGCAATATTCACAATTATCCAAAAAGGCTACTAAAATACTCCTCCCTTTTCCAACTCCATATCTGTGTGAAGCCACATGTTTGTTGTATACTTCAAATAAAATTATATATGGCAACAGATTGAATGCAGTAGCAGATATAGGATGATAGTCATCTTTCATTTAAGCCACACATCAAAGAGATTTTTTAAAATGTCAAACATTGCAACTTTTCTCACTAATTTTTTTCATTTTGGGAAAGATAATTTTTCATAAAAATATATTAATATGTTCCTGGATTATTGCTATAATTTAAAAATTTATATATATTTAATTTTGTTCTTCATTTTAGTTTCTAATATGTAAATATAAATAAGTATAAGACACCAATAATTTTTAAGAGTATAAAGGAGTCTGAAGATCAAAAAGTTTGAAAACTGCTATTGTTGTAAAATAACTCTTTTGCCCCAGCTACCAACATTTAGAGAAGTAGAAAAAAGAAAAGATGAAGGAAGACTAATATAGCATCCATATTCTCCCCACCTAGAGAACCATTTGTTAACATTTTGATGCATTTTATGTTAGGCTTTATTTATATTTTTGCTTTTGTTAATACTTTCTATAAAATTGGGATCATCTTGCAGATAGTTTTGTATCCTGTTTTTAAATTTTAAGTAATTGTTTGTCAAAGTTATTTTCTTGTTGCATAATGTTTTTAAAAATGTGAATTTTGATGACCTTATAATACCTTATTGTATTACTGACTTTACTATAATTCATTTAATTATTCCTCTACTACTGGACCTTTACGTTGTTTGTAGTCTTACCTAACATAAATAACTATTTGTAGTAATTTAGATGATGCTTTGCTCAGTTTTCAGATTGTATCTTAAGTACTCTTGCAATTAAGGGAAAAAAATTCTGTTGTTAACTCAAACTATAGTTTTATTTTGTTTTCAATCAGCTTGTTCTTAAAGAATCACACCTTAGGAAAAAAATCAGCATTCTTTTCTATTTGCTTCAAAAATTATCATTCTACATGAATAGTCTCATTTTTATTTGAAGGCAGCTTATATTGATCACTTCTGTTTTTGGACAGGAGAGAATGGTTAATTTATTATTCTTGCGTAGGATTCCAGTAGCTGTGCCTGCTGCATTAAAAACTGCTCTTAAAACAGCTGAAACAAGAGGCTTTTTTTTTTTTTTTTTTAAAGGAAGGTGTCTTGATTACATTTATGCAGTAAATTAGGCTGAGAAAAAATATAGTTAGCTGATTGCCTTTCTTTAATCAGCTTTTAATTATCACAGGGCAGATGATCAAAATTGCAGATTAGGCATGACCCTTATTTTGCTTTTTAACTTCTTCCCTTTGGTATTCCCTACCTTTTCTTTGCCTGCTGTGAAATACAAGAATGGTAAGTAATGCCTGGAGAAATTTATCATTAATGACTCTTGCTTACATCTAAAACTGTAATGACAAACTATTAGTGTATTTGATGATGTAGCTAGGCAAACTACATATTTCAGGACCATTTTCTCCCTGACCTTCCTACCGCTATTTGGCAGACAGTCACATCCAAAGTCACTTTTAGACCTAAGTGTAGTTTAGCTTGTATACACTCCTTAGGTCATTTATTATTTTTCAGCTCTCTCCTTCATTTTTGCAGTTACTTGAAATGAAAATGTTAAAAAATTGGTAATAATTGTAAAAATAATTGGAATGATATAGCAAAAAAAGTATCCTATTTGGAAAGCCTTTTAAGTGAAAATGAAAAATTAAATTGTATTTGAATGAGAAACACTATTTTTTCTTTCACTTTAACATTTATTTTTATTAATTAATTGATTTTTTAGGACTAGAAAAAATTGTTCAATGTTCATTGGGTCGTTTCACCAGTCTGGACTTTCATTGAACCACCAAAATAGTGAAGGTATGTTTTCATGGTAGAGTCATATAAAGGAAATTAGTCTTTGCCTAAAAATAGAAGACTTAGTTAGATATACATTTATTTACAACTAGTCTGGTCAATTATATATATCTATATATCTATCTAGATATATAGATGTATAGATTTCTTTTTTGGTAGAGATGGGGTCTTGCTATGTTGCTTAGATTAGCTTTGACCTCCTGGGCTCAGGCAAATTATCCTGCCTTAGCCTCCCAAATAGTTGGGGCTACAGGCATGCTCTACTGAGCCTGGCTTACCATACATTTATAAATATGAAATGAGTGTTGCTGTTGACTTAGATCATGGTTAATAGAGTTACCTATGGGAGTAGCAGCTCAGGTGCCATTAGTATCTGCTACTCAAAATGTGATTTGGGGGCTGAAATTTGAAAACAAAGTTTATTTCCTATGTTCATAATATTTTTAATAAGAATTTCATGTTTTTCTTGACACAGGCCACAGGCCAGTTTTGCCTTGGTTTGAGCTATGTTAGAGGATAGCTGTCTATCTTTTTGCGGTGTCTACCAATGCTTCCTCCAGAGTGAATGTCAGGTATATTGTGTCACAGTGTAGTAAATATTTATAGTGTTCAATGAAACCTAGTATTATAAGAAAAGGATACAAGGACTTGATAACATTTTGGAAAGATAACTTTAAAAAGCTCTGTCTTCTCTTGCTCTGTTGCTACGCAACAAAGCAGTACCACTTTTGCCCACCACCAGCTCTTATGTGTACTTTTAGTGTCTAGAGTTTGGTCTTTAATATGGTTTATTCTTTTAACAAATATTTATTAAGCCTGCTATATACCAGGCATATGGGTGCCAAGGGTGTGAATGCTAAATAAACCAGGGATTCTTAAAGGGTAGCTGATCCATTTTGGAGCATGACAATATCAGGATGAGCCTGAATGTATCATTATTACTGAAAAGCAAGGATGCTTTCAAGGATGTCTGAGGCCAGTGCTGGAGTAATAAATGGTTAGCTCAATGGTGCTGTGGCCAAACTGATAAACTGGCCAAACTGATACATTAAGTAGGGATAAAAACCCAGTAATTTAGAGTTCATAGAAATAAGTTTGTGAAAAGACTATGAGTTCATAATGATACTCAAAAAATGTTAAGAGTGTACAAAAGATTGTCTCAATACAAAAAGAAAAGCAACTATAGCAGGATGTTTAAGAATGGGCTGGATGTGGTGGCTCACACCTGTAATCCAACACTTTGGGAGGCTGAGCCAGGATAATTGCTTGAGCCTAAGAGTTCGAGACCAGCCTCGGAATCACAGCAAGACCCCTGTCGCTACACACACATGCACACAATTATCTAGGTATGGTGGTGCATGTTGCACTGAGGTGGGAGGATAGCTTGAGCCCAGGAGGTTGAGACTGCATGAGCCATGTTTACAGCCCAGGTGACAGAGTGAGACCCTATCTCAAAAAAGAAAGTTTTAATGACTAAGAAATGGGGGCCTGTTAATATCTGTGCATTTTGATTTTTTAATTAAATACATATCTATTTATAAATCATAGGATTTTTTGTTTATCACTGTTTAAGTAGGGAAAGAGTCAGGCAGTCCTGGAAAAAGTAAGAATTGTACCAAGGAAAGAAAGGCCCACCACACAGTACCAGCAGTGACACATAAAACGTATAAAGTGGGGTCTGTGTCCCTAGATGACAAATTAACCTGGTATCCAATTAAGGAGACTTTTCTGCAGAGACTAGATCCTTATCTCTTAGTAAATAAAAGCCTTAGATGGCCCTGCCTATCATTATAAGATACTAAATGGCAGGAATAAGTTTCTAATAATACTACATAACTTATCAGTACATAATAAGTGACAAGACAAAAGCTTTTGTAACACCAACCAAGTAAAACTTAAAACATTCTGGGACAAAACATTAGATTACAAAAAGTAAACTTTGTGAAGTTTAAGGTATTTATTTTCAAGTAAAGCCAGATAATTGGCTGGTCAGGTGGAATAATCTTGAGAGAAATAATCTCATGCCCCAACAAAATATCAGGTAGTCTGTAACCCTGGAAAGGTGTCAGAGTATTACTTTAATCTTAAAAAGGTATAAGAATAACTATAGAAATGAAGAAGAATGAATTACACCAATGATACTGTTATTTTAGAATTAGTTTAAGAGCAGTAGTCTTTTATATCTTTGAAATCGTAAAAAGTTATGTCAAATTTTTAGTTTAAATTGTTTAAGGAAATTTAAGTTTGTTATCAATGTTTAAATGTTAAATAGTAATTTTCAAGTTTTCCTGTCTTAGATATGGAAGTTTAATAAATTAATCATTAAACAAATGTAAGTGTAAGTGGTAATTAATGTTCCTCTTTAAATATAAAAAAACTTTGTGATTTTTAAAAGGTTTAATAAGTATCAAATGGCCTAATATAATTCAGAGTATGCCAAACATAACCTCCAAATTTAGTAAAAACTATTTAGCACTTTTTACAAGATGTAGTTATAGATTAAACAAAAAGAATTGTGTTTATAAAGCTGTAATTATATCATCTTAGAGGGTGAAGTCTTGTTTTTTTTTTTGTAATAATGTATTGAACAATTTCAGACAGAGGTGTCATGGATAATGTCATGCCCTGGGCATTCCTTTCACCTTTGGGTATTTTCTTTTTTCTTTTTCTTTTTTTTTTTTTTTGAGATAGAGCCTCTTTCTGTCTCCCAGACTGGAGTGCAGTGGCATGATCTTGCTCACTGCAACCTCCATCTCTGGGGATCAAGTGATTCTCCTGCCTCAGCCTCCTGAGTAGCTGGGATTACAGGCATGCACCACCATGCCTGGCTAATTTTTGTATTTTTATTAGAGACAGGGTTTCACCATGTTGGCCAGGCTAGTCTTAAACTTGTGACCTCATGTGATCCACCCGCCTCGGCCTCCCAAAGTGCTGGGATTACAGGTGTAAGCTGCCACGCCTGGCCTCTCCTTTGGGTTTTGACTTTAGCAGGTGTCATCAATATTTACACAAAAATTTATTTTTATTTTTATCATACCCAATTCTAGTATTTATTTTAAAACAGGGTTCCACTATGTCATATATTCCCATGACTCCAACCTCCTGCCCATTTGGCCTCCTGAGTGCCAGCCATTGATGCCTTGTGATGCCATTGGCATCTGTGCACTGTTGTCACCACTCTCCTCGAACTTCTGAGTCACAAGTCTCATAGGCTGTTCCTTTAAAAGTGCCACATGGCCAGGTGAGGTAGTGCATGCCTATAGTCCCAGCTACTAGGGAGACTGAATTGGAAGGATCCCTTGGGCCCAGGAATTTGAAGTGTCAGTGGGCTATGATTGTGCCACTGCATTACAGCCTGGGTGACAAAGCAATACCCCCACCTCTAAAAAATAAAAAATAAAAAAATAGTGCCACATGCACCAGGATTATTGCTTTGTGTGTTTCTTGCTGCCCTAAAGCAGCTGTGACTAGAGATCCATAGAGCTGGTAGTTCTCTTCCATTCTGGCACTTCATTGCAGTTCTTTCTTGCCTTTACTCCTTTCAGAGTATTCAGAACAAGAAGCTCATTTTATTATAATTCCAGACTATAGGTTAAATCACGTACAAGTAAATTATTAAATTATTAGCTTTTATAGCTGACTGTGTTCTAATACAGACCTTTGTCCCAATTCAAAGGGTAAATTCTAACCAAATTGTAGAAAGATAAAGATAAGCCAACTATCTTAAGCAAATATAATAGCTTTGGCCTTAAAACACCTGTGTATAAGTTAAATTTTGTGTATAAGTTAAACCATGCTTCTCTGGCCATTTTCTTTGAATTTGATGCTTTAGAATTATTTCTCATGTATATCATTACATTTTGCCTCTCTAAAGTGAAAGTAGAAAATTTGAAAATTCTTTTAAGACCATCGATGCTAGGAAGAAACTGCATCAACTAATGAGCAAAATAACCAGCTAATATCATAATGACAGGATCAAGTTCACACATAACAATATTAACCTTAAATGTAAATGGGCTAAATGGTCCAATTAAAAGACACAGAATGGCAAATTGGATAAATAGTCAAGACCCATCAGTTTGCTGTATTCAGGAGACCCCTCTCACATGCAGAGACACACATAGGCTCAAAATAAAGGGATGGAGGAAGATCTACCAAGCAAATGGAAAACAAAAAAAGGCAAGGATTGCAGTCCTAGTCTCTGATAAAACAGACTTTAAACCAACAAAGATCAAAAGAGACAATGAAGGCCATTACATAATGGTAAAGTGATCAATTAAACAAGAAGAACTAACTATCCTAAATATATATGCACCCAATATAGGAGCACCCAGATTCATAAAGCAAGTCCTTAGAGACTTACAAAGAGACTTAGACTCCCATACAATAATAATGGGAGACATTAACACCCACTGTCAACATTAGACAGATCAACGAGACAGAAAGTTAACAAGAATATCCAGGAATTGAACTCAACTCTGCACCAAGTGGACCTAATAGACATCTACAGAACTCTCCACCCCAAATCAACAGAATATACATTCTTCTCAGCACCACATCGCACTTATTCCAAAATTGACCAGGTAGTTGGAAGTAAAACACTCCTCATCAAATGTAAAAGAACAGAAATTATAACAAACTGTCTCTCAGACCACAATGCAATCAAACTAGAACTCAGGACTAAGAAACTCAATCAAAACCTCTCTGCTACATGGAAACTGAACAACCTGCTCCTGAATGACTACTGGGTACTTAACGAATTGAAGGCAGAAATAAAGATGTTCTTTGAAACCAAGCAGAACAAAGATACAACATACCAGAATCTCTGGAACACATTTAAAGCAGTATGTAGAGGGAAATGTATAGCACTAAATGCCCACAAGAGAAAGCAGGAAAGATCTAAAATTGACACCCTAACATCACAATTAAAAGAACTAGAGAAGCAAGAGCAAACACATTCAAAGGCTAGCAGAAGGCAAGAAATAACTAAGATCAGAGCAGAACTGAAGGAGATAGAGACACAAAAAACCCTTCAAAAAATCAATGAATCCAGGAGCTGGTTTTTTGAAATGATCAACAAAATTGGTAGACCACTAGCAAGACTAATAAAGAAGAAAAGAGAGAAGAATCAAATAGACACAATAAAAAATGATAAAGGGGATATCACCACCAATCCCACAGAAATACGAACTACCATCAGAGAATACTATAAACACCTCTACGCAAATAAACTAGAAACCCTAGAAGAAATGGATAAATTCCTGGACACATACACTCTCCCAAGACTAAACCAGGAAGAAGTTGAATCCCTGAATAGACCAACAGCAGGCTCTGAAATTGAGGCAATAATTAATAGCCTACCAACCAAAAAAAGTCCAGGACCAGATGGATTCACAACCAAATTCTACCAAAGGTACGAGGAGGAGCTGGTACCATTCCTTCTGAAACTATTCCAATCAATAGAAAAAGAGGGAATCCTCCCTAACTCATTTTTTGAGGCCAACATCATCCTGATACCAAAGCCTGGCAGAGACACAACAAAAAAAGAGAATTTTAGACCAATATCCCTGATGAACATCAATGCAAAAATCCTCAATAAAATACTGGCAAACCGAATCCAGCAGCACATCACAAAGCTTATCCACCATGATCAAGTGGGCTTCATCCCTGGGATACAAGGCTGGTTCAACATATGCAAATCAATAAATGTAATCCATCATATAAACAGAACCATCATATAAACAAACCACATGATTATCTCAATAGAATCAGAAAAGGCCTTTGACGAAATTCAACAGCCCTTCTTGCTAAACACTCTCAATAAATTTGGTATTGAATGAATGTATCTCAAAATAATAAGAGCTATTTATGACAGATCTGCAGCCAATATCATACTGAATGGGCAAAAACTGGAAGCATTCCCTTTGAAAACTGGCACAAGACAGGGATGCCCTCTCTCACCGCTCCTATTCAACATAGTGTTGGAAGTTCTGGCCAGGGCAGTCAGGCAAGAGAAAGAAATCAAGGGTATTCAGTTAGGAAAAGAAGAAGTCCAATTGTCCCTGTTTTCAGATGACATGATTGTATATTTAGAAAATCCCATTGTCTCAGCCCAAAATCTCCTTAAGCTGATAAGCAACTTCAGCAAAGTCTCAGGATACAAAATCAATGTGCAAAAATCACAAGCATTCTTATACACCAATAACAGACAAACAGAGTGACAAATCTATGAATGAACTCTCATTCACAATTGCTTCAAATAGAATAAAATACCTAGGAATCCAACTTACAAGGGATGAGAAGGACCTCTTCAAGGAGAACTACAAACCACTGCTCAGTGAAATAAAAGAGGACACAAACAAATGGAAGAACATACCATGCTCTTGGATAGGAAGAATCAGTATCATGAAAGTGGCCATACTGCCCAAGGTAATTTATAGATTCAGTGCCATCCCCATTAAGCTACCAATGACTTTCTTCATAGAATTGTAAAAAACTGCTTTAAAGTTCATACGGAGCCAAAAAAGAGCCCACATTGCCAAGACAATCCTAAGCAAAAAGAACAAAGCTGGAGGCATCAAGCTACCTGACTTCAAACTATACGACAAGGCTACAGTAACCAAAACAGCATGGTACTGGTACGAAAACAGAGATATAGACCAATGGAACAGAACAGAGCCCTCAGAAATAATACCACACATCTATGGCCATCTGATCTTTGACAAACCCGACAAAAACAAGAAGTGGGGAAAAGATTCCCTATTTAATAAATGGTGCTGGGAAAATTGGCTAGCCATAAGTAGAAAGCTGAAACTGGATCCTTTCCTTACTCCTTATACAAAAATTAATTCAAGATGGATTAGAGACTTAAATGTTAGACCTAAAACCATAAAAACCCTAGAAGAAAACCTAGGTAATACCATTCAGGACATAGGCATGGGCAAGGACTTCATGTCTAAAACACCAAAAGCAATGGCAGCAAAAGCCAAAATTGACAAATGGGATCTAGTTAAAGTAAAGAGCTTCTGCACAGCAAAAGGAGCTACCATCAGAGTGAACAGGCAACCTACATAATGGGAGAAAATTTTTGCAATCTACTCATCTGATAAAGGGCTAATATCCAGAACCTACAAAGAACTCAATCAAATTTACAAGAAAAAAACAAACAACCCCATCAAAAAGTGGGCAAAGGATATGAACAGACACTTCTCAAAAGAAGACATTTATACAGCCTACAGACACATAAAAAAATGCTCATCATCACTGGCCATCAGAGAAATGCACATCAAAACCACAATGAGATACCATCTCACACCAGTTAGAATGGCAATCATTAAAAAGTCAGGAAACAACAGGTGTTGGGGAGGATGTGGAGAAATAGGAACACTTTTACACTGTTGGTGGGTCTGTAAACTAGTTCAACCATTGTGGAAAACAGTGTGGCAATTCCTCAAGGATCTAGAACTAGAAATACCATTTGACCCAGCCATCCCATTACTGGGTATATACCCAAAGGATTATAAATCATGCTGCTATAAAGACACATGCACATGTATGTTTATTGTGGCACTATTCACAATAGCAAAGACTTGGAATCAACCCAGATGTCCATTGGTGACAGACTGGATTAAGAAAATGTGGCACATATACACCATGGAATACTATGCAGCCATGAAAAAGGATGAGTTCATGTCCTTTGTAGGGACATGGATGCAGCTGGAAACCATCATTCTCAGCAAACTATCACAAGAACAGAAAACCAAACACCACATGTTCTCACTCATAGGTGGGAATTGAACAATGAGATCACTTGGACACAGGAAGGGGAACATCACACACCAGGGCCTATTGTGGAGAGGGGGGAGGGTGAGGCATAGCATTAGGAGATATATCTGATGTAAATGATGAGTTAATGGGTGCAGCCCACCAACATGGCACATGTATACATATGTAACAAACCTACATATTGTGCACATGTACCCTAGACTAATAATAAAAGAAAGAAAATCTTTTTATGGTTTATTAAAGGATAGACAAAAATTCAAGAATTATGTATTTGTAAAAACTCTTAAGTAAAATTTGTAGTTAGAAAAGATAATTCCTTCTAAATGTGTTTATTTTTAATATAGTAATCAAATTACTGTAAAATATTTTATTAATTAAGTTTATAAAATAGTAACTGTTGGCATAAAAGAATGATCATTTTGTCAACGAAAAGAGTCAAACTCTGTAAAATATTTGAAGAGATTTATTCTGAGCCAAATATGAGTGACCATGGCCTGTGACACAGCCGTCAGGAGACTCTGAGAACATGCGCCCAAGGTGGTCAGGGCACAGCCTAGTTTTATACATTTTAGGGAGATGTGAGACATCAATCAGTATGTGTAAGATTAAGTACATTGGTTTGGTTTGGAAAGGTGGGACAAACCAGAAGCAAGGTGGGGGCAGGGACTTCCAGTTTATAGGTGGATTCAAAGGTGTTCTGATTGGCAATTGGTTGAAAGAGTTATTATCTGAAGACCTGGAATCAGTAGAATTGAATCTCTGTGTTATGATGATAAGGGGTTGTGGAGACCAAAGGTTTATCATGCAGATGAAGCTTACAAGTAGCAGGGTTCAGACACAGCAGATTATAAATGTTTTTTAACAGACTTAAGGTCGGTGTTGATGTTAACGCTGGTTGGCTTTTCCTGAATTCAAAAGGGAGGAGGGTGTAATGAGGCACGTGTGACCCTTTCTTCCCTTCAAGGCCTGAACCAGCTTTGTAATGCCCATGGCCAAGAGGGGTCCATTCAGATGATTGGGAGCCTTCGATTTTTTTTTTTTTTTTTTTTTTTTTTTTTTTTTTTGCTTTATAGTTTTGAAGATGAAGTTGTTAAAGACAACATGGGAGAAAATGTCTATGAGAGTTGTTTCTTTATGATTCAGAGAAGGAAGAAAAGTGAATTCTCTTTTTCTGTTTTTGAATTCTAATCCCCCAAGGATCTGAAATTTTATTTAAAAAAACCTCTCCTTGCAAAGATAGTTGAAGATGTATCTATTATTTTAAAATGTTTCTTTCATTGGTATTAAAATTTTAAGCAAGTAGAGATACAAAATGTTAAGTAGGATATACACAATGAAATATGTCATCACTTGTTGACAGGAATAATTCTAAACCAAGCATAAGAAATTACTTATTCTTATGACATTTTGCTTATCATGCTATAGCTTTTTATCATCAAATTGCAAAGGTGAAGTGAGGGAAAAAAATGGGTTTATTACTATTATCTTTTAGGATATGAAGCTCAGCAAGAATATTTATGCTTATTTTTCCCCCTGAAAAACCCCTCTTGCTTATGAGGATGCATTTTGAGGTTCAGTAGATAATAACTTGCTTTTACTTTAGCTATGTAGACATTACCTAATCAAAATAAACCAAAATTGAATTCCTACTCAAGTGTGTCAGAATATTTCAGTCTTTTTTTCTTTTCTTTTCTTTTCTTTTCTTTTTTTTTTTTTTGAGGCGAAGTCTTGCTCTATTGCCCAGGCTGGAGTGCAGTGGCACAGTCTCGGTTCACTGCAACCTCTGCCTCCCAGGTTCAAGCAATTCTCATGCCTCAGCCTCCTAAGTAGCTGGGATTACAGGCGCGTGCCACCATGCTGGCTAATTTTTGTATTTTTAGTAGAGACGGGATTTCACCTTGTTGGCCAGGCTGGTCTCAAACTCCTGACCTCGCACCTGGCTAGAATACTTGGGTCTTGATGATGAAAGTAGAATGGACTGGGTGTGGTGGTTCACACCTGTAATCCCAGCACTTTGGGAGACCAAGGCAAGTGGATCACTTGAGGTCAGGTGGGGGGGAGGGAGGGAGAGAGGGAGGAAGGAAGGAAAGAAAGAAAAATGTAAAAGGAACAACATAGGAGAACTATCTTTTTTCCAGATCCTCCTTTAACCTAACTTGGGTGTGAATTGCTGTTTGCCAGCTTGGCTCAGAGGGGACAGGGTGAGAGTGGATAGTGAATTTGCAGTCGCAGAGGCAATGCAACAATCTTCCATAGTGTCTAGGATGACCTCCTGTCCTTTTGACTCCTATAAGGGGCATTTCTTTTCATGCCTAACTCCAGACAGCATGAGTTCATTTAAGCTTTAAGTACCTGTAGTGGAAGAGAGAATGACATCAAGAAAGTAGATAGTCTTTTCTTTATGTAGTTACAAATGCTGTACTTAGAATAATTCAGCCAAAATAGGGTTCTTGGTTTTTAGCTAAAATAATTCCAAATAGTTACAATTTTTTTTGGAGCTATATAAAATATTTTTTAAGAAATGGAAGAATTTTATAACTTCATTTCCAAAATAATACTTTCATACCAATAAATTTATGTAATATTAATAAAATATAAGATGTGTCACTTGACTGAGAGTTTAAGTTATATGATTATGAAATGCCAACTGAGAAGGTATGTTTTTAGTGCTTTCGTAAAACTGGAGTGAAAACTCATTGTTCTTTTCTAGGGCCTGAGGCTGATGAAACTCCTGAAGTTTTGCCACACATAGAAAAGGTTGGTCTGTATAACAGAAATTAACTATGTAGATTGTGGATTTAGATTTTTTTTAAAATGTGTCAATTAAAGTATCAAGCTCATTTAGACCCTCCCCTAGGCAGGAATATGACTAAACCATTTCGGTAAATAGAAATCTATTTTTGTCTAATCACCTCTTTCATATTTATTCTTCCTTATTGCTGATAAAAGTGTTTTCTTGATCTGTGTTTCTTATCCACTACTGTAAGTCTCTTACTTTTTAACTAGAGTAGAAATACATAACTTATTATCAAACTAGTTTCTGAGATAATGTAACAAAGTTCCTTCCTGCTTTGGATTTGCTTTGTACTTGGTGCTATGGAGAATCAGAGGACTGTAGGATTGGCTGTGCTCACAAATGAACTCACACTTTCCTTAGGGATGCTGGGCAATCAAGCTAGCCCAGTATACCCATACCTACCTTTTTTTTTTTTTTTTTTTTTTTTTGGAGATAAAGTCTCACTTTGTTGCCCAGGCTGGAGTACAGTTGTGCCATCGATCATAACTCACTGCCACCTTGGACTCTTGGGCTCAAGAGATCCTCTCACCTCAGCCTCCCAAGTAGCGGGGACTACAGGCCCATACTGCCACACCCAGCTAATTTTTTTCTTTAAATTTTTTTGTAGAGACTGGGTCTTGGCATCTCACCCAGGGTTGTCCCTGTAGCTTACTTTATCTCAGCCATACCTTACACATTCCTGCCTTCATGGTTTTGCTTGAATCAGGAGCCAGAAGATGGGAAATAACATAAAATTTGGAAACCAGATAGGTCTAGGTTCCAAGGATAACTGTTTATATCTGTAAGATAGGGACAGCGATAGCTGTTTTACAGGTATTGTGAGGACCGAGCAATGATGGTTCATGGTGTCTGGCACCTAGTTGGTGCTCAGTAAATGTGTGTTCCTCCATTCTTTCACTCCTTCACAAATCTTTAATTTCTAGCATAAGTACCTGTTCTTCTGTGGATCTATTTCAGATAGTTCTGGCAATCTTGACCAAAGTAACTGCTCCCTCTCTACCATTCATTATTTACTGACTATATCATTATTTCCAAATCACTTGTACTCTATGATATTAATAGATCTTCTGAGGAAAAGGATTTTTTGGACAAAAATGTTTGGAGAACACTGTGTCCTAAAGTTCCCCCAATGCACATGGTTTGGAAAGTCCTGTTGTTCTCTACTGCCTCCATTTTTTTCTTCCCCAGAAAACTCATTTTTGTAAGACATTAGGCTTTGTATGTTATCAAGCAAATGGGCCTGCTGCCTGATGTGCGTAGAAGCCAATGCTGTGGCACTGGCTTTTGAGGAAAAAAAAAAAAAAGGCTTTATTGTGAGACAGGCCAGCAAGGAGACAGGAGAGGCAGTTCAAATTTGTGTCGTCTATTTGGGGTCTGGAACAGGTTTTAAGGGGCAGAACGTAAGGGAAAGGACTTAGGAATGTTGGTTTGACAGAGTCTGATTAGAAGGCTTCAAATTTGACCATTTACGGTAAGGTATATTTAGGTGGATTTTAGCACCAAATCTTGTGTCCAGCAGACCTCTTGCTTCAGAAAGAGTACCAGTGGTCAGGTTCCAGTCATTTCTCAGTCTTCTTTGTTCAAGGTTCTGGCTGCGCTACATGACTTGCACTTTTGGCCCTGTTATACCTGCAAGATGACTTGACATTCTGTTACCAACAAAGTAGGGGCAGTTTGGGCTGGTTCTGTGGTTATAAATGGAACTGCTTGATATACACTAGTTTATGCCATTCATTTGATTTCATAAGTGTTCTATGACATTATATGTATTCTATTTAATGTCTTAGGTATTTATGTCTTGAATCTTTTTTTTTTTTTTATGTCTTGAATCTTAAGTTGGAAATAAATTGCTTTAGGACAGAGCCCAATGTATATACTTTATTATACCTGGTGCCTTGAATTTAGTAGACGTAAGGACTTCAAATAGTTTGGAGGCCTTGAACTGAGACTTAGAGAGTGAGTAGGATCTGGTTCTTGAATTTCTTGCATATTCCTTTTATCTTTCTGAGAAAATTATAGTTAGCATTGCTGACAAATGAATATGTTTTCTTAAGTGTTGTATGCTATTAATATATACTGAGTACATAAAGGTGGCAGGTAGAAAAGGACAGGAGGAAGAATAAAGTGGTTTTGCTTTTCTCAATCATACCAGATTAGAATATTAGAAGGCTTACAAATTACCGCACATCCTGTCAAAGGTATGGTGGATTTGATTTTTGGAAAAAAACTAAAGTTGTTGAAACCCATTCTGTTATTTAAGGCCAATAAAAATTATTTAGTGTTCGAAAAATTTTCAGTGCCTTTAAAGCACCTTATTTTCTTGAATGGCTTATAAACTCATTCTGAAAGCAATTTCAAAAGAGGGATTCTAACAGTATTTTGAGTATTAGAAACTTTGTGAGGCTGGGCACAGTGACTTATGCCTGTAATCCCTGTACTTTGGGGGGCCAAAGCGGGCAGATCGCCTGAGGTCAGGAGATTGAGACCAGCTGGACCAACATGGTGAAACGCCATCTCTCCTAAAAGAACAAAAAATTAGCAGGGCATGGTGGCAGGCCCCTGTAATCCCAACTACTCAAGAGGCTGAGGCAGGAGAATTACTTGAACCCTGGAGGCTGAGGTTGCAGTGAGCCGAGATGGCCCCACTATACTCCAGCCTAGGTGACAGAGTGAGACTCCATCTCAAAAAAAAAGAAAAAAGAAAAAAAGAAACATTGTGAGAACAGGTATAACCTATTAAGGTGATGTCTTAGAGAAATAATAGTCATTTAGAAATGTTAAGTTTTTGTGGGGTTTTTTGCTTAAAATAACCACAACTCAGAGCCATTCATTTACAGCTAGGGCTTGTAATATTTATACAGAACTGTACCCTCATTCTTTACCTTTTCCCTCTGACCTTTTGTCCTTTGGCCTCTTTACTCTACATTTACTTATTCCTGCAAAGGTGGGGCAATAAAAAGAAGGTGAAATTTTGTTCCTAGTTAATAATTTTCATAAACCAAATAGGAAATTTTGGCAAGAAAGAATTTTATAACCATTAATTGCTATGAAGCTTTGAGATCATCTGTTAATTTAACTATCCATGCCATCTCTGCTTCTTCTGTTAGCACAGATAATTTAAACTTAAATGAATAATTTGCCATCTGTAATTATGGTCCAGCCAATTATGCTCTTGGTCTATTATTAAGCGTTTAACCATGTTTTCAGTAATTAGTGATTTGGTATAGGAAAGCAATAAAGAGTATTCTTTTTATTTGTGGAAGAGAAGGAAAGTTGATGATAAATTTTGAGGGTAGCTTACAAACAAGATAAACTATAAAACTATAAAGTTTTCATTTTAAATACTTTATTGTATATGCTGTAATGATGTAATTTCTATTTGTAATACCCAGGAACTAAGTGACGGCAGAGATTCTCCTGAAGTTAGCCTTCTCTCAGGCACTGCTATTACAGTATCTGATATGGTTGCTGTAAAGGAGACATCATTAATAGAGCCAGAGAAGATCTTAGCAGCACCAAATACATTTTATGAGCCTAGAAAGGAAGTCATATTGACCGTGACTCCTGAAGAAACTAAGGATGAAGAAAGCTCTCTTGAAACCTTTGTGTCTGCCTTAGAAAGGTTACTTACATCACCAGAAAGCACCCAGGAGGAAAGACTGTTTGAATTAGTAAGTGATTTTGATAGTAAAGAATTGATGGACCCATTGAGTGACTCTCTTAGTTCCATATCAATACCTTTGAATGCCTGGTCGGCATGTCATAGAGATTCACTAGAAAATGCAAAGGATGATGCATTGCCAGCTGAGTTATTGGAAGCCCTGAACACATTGTCGGAAGCCAAGATGGAAACCATCTGTCACAGAAAAGAGGGAGGCAGCAGTCTCATTGCTAGAAATGAATGTTTAGAAGTGAAGTTCAATACGTCTCAGACCAATGAAGATTGTACACAAATAGCAGAGGTGAATTTTGAATTTCTTTGTTCTACTCCACCATTTGAACATGGTTCCAAGTTAGCTGAGCTATAGGACAGGCGTCTTTCAGTGGAGCAAGTAGCTGAAAATATGAGTCTATGATTTTGCCTTTTAAACTTCAACAAGTTTTCATTGTGTTAAAATCAAATTTACCCAAATATCAACACCCATAAGATACTTTGTGACTTGGAAGCATAGAGTGATCTTTTTAGAAGTTCCTAGGGTAGAGTTTTCTGGGAGTTAGGAAGTTAGAATAGACAGATTTCTTCCCAACAGGCCTGAGAAGACATATCATTACATTGCTTACATGTAGGAAGGAAAGATTTCTTTACTAAAATTTTCTGTTAGCTCAGAAAATCACTATGTCTACCTGGGTGCAGAGTACTGATGGGATACCCCACATTAATTTACATTTTGACACAGAATATATGCAGGGATGCCGGGGAGGGGAAAAAATATGCCTAGCTTAAGCAGAATTTTGCCTTCTATGTCTGAGAATACTGCCAGGTGGCATAGCTCTTGGGGTTTAGAATTCTTGTAGTATTATGCCTGGAAGCCCTGTAGTGGCCTATCACTCACAAAGTCCCTTTGTCATATTGACAGTTTCTTTGTTTTTAAAAATAATCTTTATTGTTTTTTTTCTTGATTATAATAATAATGCATCCTCATTATAAAACAAATTTTAAACCTGACGGAATTACACAATAATATAGTAACAAATATCCTCCACAATTTCACTCTTCAGAGATAATCACTGTTAACAGTTGGGTGTATCTCTCCAGTTATTTCCATCATATTCTATATTAGTTCATTTTATACTAATGGGATTATATTATATATAATGCCTTCCAACTTATTTTTTAAATTTAATAATATATTTTGTTTATCTTTCAATGTCAGCAAACGTAGCACTGCTTAAATCTTTTGATTTGTTGAATAGTATTCCACTATGTAAATATATTGTAATTTATTTAATCAATTCACTAATGATATCATTTGGATTGTTTTCTTTCTTTTCTTTTTATCTTCCAATTACCAAAATGTTTCTGTGAACATCCTTGTGAAGATTTATAACAAAATGCTGAGCTCAGGTTGCAGCATACATACCTGGAATAATACTGCATGAAGTTCTGGTTAACAAATCTCAAAACTGACATAGGATTTTTTTAAAAACCAGAAAAAGAGAAACTAATTATGGAGATAGGGCATGAAGATTAAATATGGAAAGAGGGAATATGAGTAAAGTGTAGGAAATTATGATTGATATTAATACAGTGAATATGAATTTAGCAAGTCTTCAAAAGGAAAGAAAAAAGAAACCCTCTTAAGTAGAAAGGAGGCTTATTTAGAACAGATCAAATAATATACTCGTTTACTCAGCTGTAATAAAAATATGGAGCTTGTTACCTTTAGAAGCTTTGCAAGATGGATATGTAAGTAGGCTGAAGAAAGGTTTAGATGATACATATAAAGAATACATATGCTCATGGAAGTTAAATCTATAATGAATTATTAAGAGAAAGTTAGAGAACAATTCCTGATATACTGTTAACCTTTTAAAATCAATGTAATGGAGGTTATATACTATTTTGTTCCACAAAATATCACTTACTGCTGCTGTCAGATAACAAAACCCTAGGCTGAATAGTCCATTGATCTAGCCTAGTGTGACATTTCTAATGTTTTTGTAGATCTCTCATCATTCTACATTCCCAATTTCTTGCAAGATTAAAGCTCCCAGAGTGACCATAGATTCACCCTTGAATTTTCAAAATAAATATTGATCAAAATCATTTTTTACTTATGCTCTTAAGCTTTTAAATCTGCATTGTCCTTTATTACATTAATTATTATAAAATCTTTCATTATGTCCACATATGTCTATGAATTCTTGTACTTGCATCCTGTAATAGACATTTTAATTTAATCATAGGTCAAGACAAAATTTAGCTTCTTACAGTTTTAAGTTTTTTTGCAGTGTTGTAATTGTTTGTGGATGTATTTACGTATTTGCAGACTCTGCAAGACCCAGATCCATCTGGGTTGCAAACTTTGGCTCATCAAAATATCACTTCTTGTGAACCACTAAGTAATAAGAGAAATTCACATTCAGTGACAAATAGCTCTGACCAGGAAACTGCGTGTGTGTTGAGAAGATCATCCAGACTAGAAAAACTGAAAGTAAGCAGAGATGCAAAGTACTCAGATCACATGTATAAGATGCCAGAAAAGATTTTACCAAAAATCCTTGGCTGTGAGGACCTAACAAATAATAACTCTTCAGCTCAGAATTTCAGGTATGCAGTGAAATTATGTGTTTATCTCCAGGAATGCTGTAGACATTATAGATAATTATGTGCTTGGGGTCAGGGTCAGTATACAGTTAACACAGGGTAAAGAGCTTTATTTTTTATATTATTGCTTTTTTTATTTTGCAGCTTTTGGTCAGTGCCATACCACACAGCGAGGCTTTTTCCTTGCAAAGAGCCTGCATCTTTTTCTCTAGAGGGTGAATAGAGTGGATAGTGACATGCCAACTTGGGGAGTGAAGAGCAGGAGATTCAGAATACTCGCACTTGTAAATGACTAATCCTAAAGAAGAAAAACCCACAGGTAGTGCAAAGAGAGGGCTAGAAGCCATGATGACTGGCATGCCTGCTGCAGAATTACCTGCAGGAGCCATCTCCATTTTAAAAACTGCCACGCCACTTGAGAACAGCTCAGTAAAATACCCTGGAGTTTTAATATTATAGTCAAAATTTGGTATAATTCTCTGTGAATGTTTGTAAAAACCGTTATAGCCATTTTAAAAATACATTGTTTTTCAAGAATGCAGGATCCGGCTTTAATGATTGATAGTAAAGAGAAGAATATGCATTCACGCAGGTTCAAGAATGGAAAACAAATCAGGAAAAATGAACAATTTCCAGGAAAAAAAGGTGATGCATAGTTTGAGTATTTTTCTATTTCTTTTACAGAAACAGAATTTTGGTAGAAAGGATTCAGAGATTATCTTTCTCAACTTTCTAATGTTATTGATAAGGAAACTGAATTTCAGATAGTTAAGGGTTTTTCCCAGCATCATACAGCTCATTAGTAGCATAATTGAGAATTGATCCTGAACTTCTGACTCATAGGTTAGTACTTTTTTCTATAATTCTGCTTTGGAAACAGTAGTTACAGACCTCTTTTTAAATTTACATGTGTAACCAACCTAGCATAAGGCTATGAAAAAGCGTATTAGGAGGAATAAAGGAAAGGACAAGGCACAACTGTTATTTTCTTAGATCTTATTTCTGTGTTCCTATACCATCCAAAAGATTGAACTAAATAACTCTCAGAAGCAATAAGAGAATCTAGAAACACTATTTAAAAAATAATAGATAGTGGAACAACTGGCAAAACTGAAATATGGGTTGTAGACGAAAAAATAATATTGTATCAGAGGTAAGTTTTCTGAATTTGATAATAATACTGCAGTGATATAAGTGTACATCTTTGTCCTTAGAAATACACATTAAAGTATTACTGAGTAAAAGGGCATGATGTATAAAAGTTACTTTTTATATATACATGTGTCTGGATGCATATGTATCTGTAAAAAAGAATGGTTTAAAGTCAATGGTAAAATGTCAACAAGGGGTGAGTCTTTTGTTCTATTTTTACAACTTTTCTGTAAGTCTGAAATTATTTCAAAAGAAAAAGTTTTAAAAATGTGATAAGCTGGAGTCAACAATTAATGCCTTTCACATATATGTATCCATGAACTTGTTAGAAAATGTAAAAGATTATCTCATTTATAATTGTTACAAAAAGAAAATACTTTTATAACTAATAAGAAATGTGTCATATTTATAAGAAGAGTTTAAAAATTCTACTGAGGGATGTAAAAAATACTTGAATAAATGGAAAGAAGAACCTTGTTCTTGACTAGAAAGATTCAGCATTGTAAGAAGGTTCTCCCTAAATTATTCTAGAAATGCATGAGATCTCATCAAAAACAGATTTTTATTTATTTGCTAAATTTTTTGTTTTATTGTGTATTGCTTTTACAGGGATAGAGAGTAGCTATGAGAAAGTTTCAAAGTAATACTAAATATCACCTAGAAAAGTAAATATGAAAGACTAGCCAAGAAAATTCTGAAAAATAAAAACAAAAAGTTAAGAGTGGCAGGACCTTGTTCTCCATAATATGTGAGCATATTAGAAAGCTACAGAAATTAAAGTCATTTGACACTGTAGCAGGAATAGACAGATAACTCAGTGAAACAGAATAGAGAGTTTAGATGTAGAAGCCAGCTACAGTGAGACATGGGACAGATATGTAATATAGATGGCATCTCAAATTGTGGTGAAAAGAAAGACTAAGCAATAAGTAGTAGAAAACACAAACAAAATTGGGTTTCCATAACATTCCTTACACTAACTTTAATTTCAGATTGATCAAAGATTTAAATGAAAAATGAAAGTTGTAGAAGAAAATGTAAGTGAATCTTGCTGTAACCTTGGTGTGGAAAAAGTCTTTTTAAACCCTCTTGGTTTCTGAGGTTAAAATCATAAAATTAACTGCATAACTTTAAAATAATGGTAAAAATTCTTTTAAAGAATGATAAAATTAACTACATACATTTTAAAAAATTGTATAGAAATATACCCTAAAGAAGAATCAAATATTAAATAGCTAAGAAATATTAGCATCATTTGACAAGGGTTTAATGGCATTAGTATGCAAAAAGCTCTTATGAAACAGTAAGGATAAAGAACAGGGGGTGTATGTCATGGCCTTAACGGTGGTGATGGTTTCATGGGTATATACTTGTCCCCAAGTATATTGAATTGTATACATTAAATAAATATCCCTTTTTACATGTCGGATAATAATAATAATTAATTTAAAAATTTTAAACTGGAGGAAAAAAGTAAAAAGAACATGAATAGATAAGGAACATGAACAAGCAGTTTACAGAAAGAGAAATAAACACACACACACACAAACACACACACATACACATAAGCACCTCAATCCATTCCTATTGGTCTAGGAATTCAAGTTTGAGTTTTGGGAGGACACCATTCATTCTATAACACCTTCACTGGTGAATTCTCCAAAATATATAAGGGGGAAATAATACCAGTTCTCCACACAATTCTTCCAAAAAATTAAAGATGAAGAAACTCTTCTCAACTCATTTTAATGAGGTCATCATTAAACTGATACCAAAATCAGAGACATTATAAGAACAGAAAATTAGACTAAATATCCTTCATGAATATAGATGCAAAAATTCTAAATAGGCCAGGTGTGGTGGCTGATGCCTAGAGTCACAGTATGCTGGGAGGCTGAAGCGGGTGGATCACTTGAGCCCAGAAGTTTGAGATCAGCTTAGGCAACATGGCGAAACCCTGTCTCTACGAAAAATGCAAAAAATTAGCTGGGCGTGGTGGTGCGTGCCTGTAGTCCCAGCTACTCAGGAGGCTGAGGTGGGAGAATTACCTGAGCCTGGGAAATTGAGGCTGCAATGAGCCATGATTGCACCACTGCACTCCACCCTGGGCAATACCCTGGAGAAGAATATGGAGAGCAAGACCCTGTCTCAGAAAAAAAAATTCTAAACAAAACTTGAGCATATCAAATCCAACATTATATAATACATCATGACCAAGTGGTATTTATCCTAGGAATGCAAGATTGGTTTTACACTTGAAGACCAATCGCTGTAATTCATTACATTAACAAGCTAAAAAAGAGAAACCATATGATCATCTCAATAAATGCACAGAAAGCATTTGACAACATCTAACACATCTGTTCCTAGTGGAAATTCCCAGCAAACTAGGAATAGAGGGGAAACTTCAACCTGACCATGGACGTCTACAGAAATCATACAGTTTTATACTTGATTGTGAAAGACTAAATGCTTTCCTCCTAAGATCAGAAAATTACATAATTATAATATAACAAGTACAGCTGGCACAGACAGATTTGGAAATAAAGACTGCTTTGATTATGGTAAGCATACAATTTGTCTAGTGGGAAAAGAATGCTTTGTAGTCTGGTATACAAGAAGGTAGACTCAAAGTTCAGCAGTTTAGTTTGTTATGCAGTGGGACTGAATCAAGGGAGTCAAAAGGCAAGGCAGTTTTATGTAGTCTATTAAGAAGGCTGCTGCAGTACTCAGTTACCTTTATGAGGTTTTAGGATGGAGCAGGTTAGCTAGATAAAAATTGGAAAAGCTATCATCAAGCTATTCTGAAATTCAGAAAATCCAAATGAGTATTGCCCTCCAAATTGACAGGATTTGGAACATGTAAATGAGGAGCTTCAGTATTTTAGGAGGCACAGTGGAGAACTGATACTTGATATACATTATCTGGAAAAGTATTTTAATCATGCATTTCTGCTGACTTAGTAAATAAAAACAATTGCAAAGATCAGGCTATGATTCTCTGCTTAATTTCATTAATTTATTTTTAGCAAAGAAAGAGAATTTTGCGTTCCTTTTTCCAGTCTCACTGGGATTAGTTTTTGTATCTTATATGCCGCTGAGATTTTCTCCTCATGGTTTTGTAAGACATCTGGTAATATACCGTTTTATTAAATTTGATAATATATTATTCTAGGTTTAAATAATCGTTTTCACCAGAACTTTTAAGAAGATTATCTGTTAGTCTTTTCATATATGCACCTTTCATGGGTTTTCAATCAACATACACTGTTTATCACAGTTTATAGTTTACTTCAAATATTTTAAAACTAGTGACATTGTCTCTTTTTCCTTTTTGTATGTAGATAATATTATAGTTGGGTTAATGGATGAATATTCTCATGATATAATATACTTTACTTCTAGACTGTTGACTGAGTTAATCCTGTTACCTATGTTCGTAAAGTTTGTAGTCTGAAATCGGTGGTTTGTAATTCATATTCCTTCTGATATTCAAATAATGATTTTTTTCCTTTTGTTCATTCCCTCATTTCAGAAAAAATGAAGGTGAACAAAATATCTCTTGGTAGCATTAACCGGAGAAACATTTTTGGAGAGAACTTAGTATATAAGGCTGCTCTGAACGATGATGCTGATCTTGTTCATCATTGTATAAAAAAAGGTGGAAATGTTAATCAGCCAAGTTATGCTGGTAAGTTAGGATTACCACCCACAGTTATCTTAAGAGTGGTTTGTAGTTTCAGCTGAATCACTCTTAGGAAAGTATAGCAAAGTGAGCCTAAGGTAAGTTCCAAACAGAAGACTTTCAGGTCATTTTCCTATTTAAGTAGCTCCTCACCATTATCTTTCAGGGAAGAGGGCAGGATGAGAAGACTGGGTGGCAGGAGAAGAGCATTATGTTTCTCCTTCAAAGATTATGCCAGGTGGGTTATGTGCAGTGGCATCCAGAAGGTACCTGGGGCTGGCTTTGCAAGGTCATTGTTACTATGAGACTCAGCCTTGAATGAAGGAGAAATGATGTCAAACACTGGAAGAAACTGATGGTGCACTGAGCTATAGGGGAAAATTCATGATGAAATGGTAGATGTACAGCAGGAGCAGTGGCCAGGGAAATGGAAAGAATACGGTATGAAGTACAGAGCTTGGGACAGGGAGCTCAGAAAGAGCAGTATTTCTGCAAGGCTGGGTCACTGGGACAGTCTTCCCTGTGGGTAGAATGTGACATGTTGTGCTAGAGAAGAGTGATTGCTTAAAGGTACTTACACTGAACAATACTTGGACAGCCTGGATGGTGCTTTTGGGTGTCCATACTTTTCCATACTTGCTCAGTTTAGAAACAGTGCAAAGAGTCTTACGGTGCACAGAGATGGCACAGTAAAATCCATGGACAAGCAGCTGATTTCAAGTGCACCCCCAGTACTTTACCTTAGCAAGGCCTGGGTTTACACTATAATCAGGATTTTAACAGGATATTATTTTAAATGTCATACCCAGGTCATAGCCCTATTACCCTCAACGTTGGATCCTTATTTGCCAGCCACAGCACTTACTCTCTTGATTTCAAGAGATATGTGGTTCTTTCTGTTGGTATTCTTTGTCTGCCCATTGAGTTCAAGAGTAGCCCTACATGCAGCCAGTTTTGACTTTATGGATTTCCCAAGCTTCTCTTAACATGTTTCTTTTTATTAACCTTTTCTTTTTCTGTGCCATTGTTAACATTCTCAGTGACTGTTCCCTTCTTGTCTTCAGCCAGTTAATAAATACCTTTTCCTCATTGTCCCAGGTACTTCTGTGACCTTCATGAATTCTTTATCCCTATCATATTTTCCTGCATTTTGAACTTACTTGTTCTCTACTTTTCCTTCTTACTTTGCATCTTAGCTCTATCTTTATTTCTGGCTGCCACATCCCACAGAATTACAGAGGACAGTGTTTCCATTTTCAACAGAATCACCTGCAAAGTTTGTTTAAAGTGCAACCATCATTTCACCTCCCAAACCACACACACACACACACACACACACACACACACACACACACACACACCCCCACACCAGAATCACCTGCAATATTTGCTTAAAATGCAACCATCATTTCACCTCCCAAAACACACACACACACACACACACTCTCTCTCTCTCTCTGTCTCTCTCTCTCTCACACACACACACACACACACTCACTGTCTCAGTAAAGGTCAAGGACTGGCAAGAGCTGTATGACCTCTAACATGTTAGTTCGATGTAGTGAGCTTTTACATACTGTTTACATACCTTCTATGTATCAGATGCTGTGAAAACAAAAAGATTAATAATCTCCAGTAGGAAGATTTAAGTGTACTTATTTTGTGGTACAATTAAAAAAGAGGCCCACTGCCCTGTGAGAAATGAACAAAATGTAATAATGGACCAATGGTCTTTTATATGTAACATTTTGAATTTTATGAGTCCTCACTTACATTTTATGAAATTTTGTCTCTGATTAAAAAACAAATTGCAGGGAGCTCAGAAAGAGTACTAATTCTTTTTCCAAAGGCAAAGGTGACAGTCATGAAGTAGGCTAAAAAAAACTCTGAATACTCAAAATAGATCACATTTTAAGTTTTTGCCAAAAACCTCTGAGATCAATGCCTTGAGCTTTATTTTATGCAGAACTCTTTCTGATTCCTATACCTGTAACACATTAGAACTGAAAAAGAAAGGTTGGCCCAGACAAGGGTATTAATAATAGCCTGAAGTTTAAGTCAATAACAAAGCAAGAAATAGATAACATAAAATATGAGAGACAAAACTGTTTAGGACTATGTAATGTAGAAAGGAGTGTGCGTTATTCTTCTGTGAGTGTTAACAACGGCTATATTACAGCATATAACAAATTTTATTGTGATTGTAAATCTTTTTAAAAAATGTATTATATTATGTTCTCTTTAAAGGAAATTTATAACTATATTCATGTTTTAAAGAGATTTCTTCCATGATAGTTAATTTCTTTTTTTAAATAAGTTTTTTTGGGGATCTCCCAACCTGCAGATTTGGGAGGTAGTAAAAGATCTGTTGTAGAATGTGTTCCATCTTTATTTTGGAGGGGTGGTTTTACAATGCAGAAGGCATAATCCTTAGGGGAAGGAAAAGTCTCTGTTACACTTGATTTCTTTCTGTAATCTGTAGCGATTTCTGTGGTCTTCAGTGGCTTTCTCTGCAGAATAAAGCTCCTTCTGGCTTTATTGACACTGGGAATTTCTTTCAACCCTGAAACTGATAATTCTTCCTTACTGAGTCATCCTTGTTTAAGTCTCACTTCAGGTAGCATTCATTGTTTTTTCTGGAATTGGACACTATTTACTTTTTACTTTTAATGGATACATAATTATTATATAACATAACTATATGTATTATATATGGTATATATTATAAATATACATAATTATACATATTTATGGGGAACGATGTGATTTTTAAATACATGTATACATTGTGTGATGATCAAATCAGAGTAATTAGCATATCCAACACCTTAAACATGTATCATTTCTTTATGGTAGGAACATTGAAAAATCTCCTTTTCTAACTATTTAGAGACATTCAATACCTCTTTGCTGACTCTAGTCACCCAACTGTGCAATAGGATACCATCACTTATTCTTCATTTCTTCGTGTGTGTGTGTGTGTGTGTGTGTGTGTGTGTGTGTAACGGAATCTCACTTTGTTGCCTGGCTGGAGTGCAGTGGCGTGATCTTGGCTCACTGCAACCTCTGCATCCAGGATTCAAGCGATTCTTCTTCCTCAGCCACCTGAGTAGCTGGGATTTCAGGTGCCTGCCCTAAAAAAAAAAGCTAATTTTTGTATTTTTAGTAGAAACGGGGTTTCACCATGTTGGCCAGGATGGTCTTAATCTCCTGACCTTGTGATCCACCCGCCTCAGCCTCCCGAAGTCCTGGGATTACAGGCGTGAGCCACTGCGCCTACCTCTTCCTCGTTTCTAATTGCAACTTTGTACCCATTGACCGTCTCTTCCTAATTTTTCCCCTCCCACTACTCTCCTCACTCTGTAGTAACCACTATTCTATTCACTGTTTCTTAGGATCAACTTTTTAAAAAAATGTATTTATTTATTTATTTTTTATTATACTTTAAGTTCTAGGATACATGTGTACAACGTGCAGGTTTGTTACATATCTATACATGTGGCATGGGACTGTAAACTAGTTCAACCATTGTGGAAGACAGGGTGGCGATTCCTCAAGGATCTAGAGCTAGGATCAGCTTTTTGATTCTGCATATGAGTAAGAACATGCAGTATGTGTCTTCCTGTGTCTAGGTTATTTCACTTAACATGATGTCCCCCAGTTTCTTCCATGTTGTTGCAAATGAAAGAATTTTGTTCTTTTTTGTGGCTGAATAGTATTCCATTGTATACATATACCACATTTGCTTTATCCATTCTTCTGTTGATGGACACTTAGGTTGAGTCCATATCTTGGCTATTGTGAATAGTGCTACAGTGAGCATGGGAATTTAGATATCTCTTTGACATATTGATTTCGTTTCCTTTGGATATATACCAAGTAGTAGGATTGCTGGTTATGGTAGTTCTATTTTGAATTTTTGAGGAATCTCCATATTGTTTTCCATAATGGCTGTACTAATTTATGTTCCCACCAAAAGTGTAAAGGTTCTCTTTTCTCCACATCCTTATCAACACTTATCTTTTGTCTTTTTAATAATTGCCATTCTGACTGGAATGAGGGGGTATCTCATTGTGGTTTTGATTTGCTTTTCCCTGGTAGTCAGTTATGTTGAGCACTTTTTTCATATACCTGTTGATCTTTTGCTCATTTTAAAATATAATAATTATTATTATTTTTTGGCTATTGAGTTGTTTGAGTTTCTTATATATTCTGTATATTAACCCCTTGTCAGATGCATGGTTTGCAAATATTTTCTCTCATTCTGTAGGTTTTCTCTTTACTCTGTTGATTGTTTTCTTTGCTGTGCAGAAAGTTTTTAGTTTGATATAATGTCATTTGTCTAATTTTTTTTATTTTGTTGCCTGTGCTTTTAAGGTCTTATTCAAAAAATTATTGCCCAGTGTCATGAAGCATTTTTCCTGTGTTTTCTTATAGCAGTTTCATAGTTTCAGTATTTACATTTAAGTTTTTAGTCCACTTTGAGTTGAATTTTGTGTATGTTGAAAATAAGGATCTAGTTTTATTCTTCTGCATGTGGATATCCAATTTTTCCAGTCCTATTTATTGAAGAAACTGTCTTTTCCCCAGTGTGTATTTTTGGCACCTTTGTTGAAAAGCAGTTGGCTGTAGATGCGTGGATTTATGTCTGGGCTTTGTATTCTGTTATATTGGTCTGTGTGTCTATTTTTATGTCAATATGATGCTCTTTTCATTAATAGAGCTTTGTAGTGTATTTTGAAGTAGGGTAATGTGATGCCTCTACCTTTGTTTTTTAAAAATTTTTTGCTTAAGGTTGCTTTGGCTGTTTGGGGGTCTTTTGTGGTTCTATATGAATTTTAGGTATTTTTTATTCCTGTGACGAATGTCATTGATATTTTGATAGAAATTGCATTGAATCCATAGATCATATTGAATCTGTAGATTATTGTGACAGAATTAATTATTCCAATCCATGAACATGGGATACACTTACCTTTATATGTGTCCTCTTCAATCTGTTTCATCAATGTTTTATAGTTTTCAGTGTAGAGATCTTTCACCTCCTTGGTTAAATTTATTCCTAGGTATTTTATTTTTTGGTAGCTATTGTAAATAGGATTGTTTTCTTGCATTAGTTTTTTGGATAGTCCACTATTTAGCATATAGAAACACTGCTTTCTGTGTGTTGATTTTGTATCCTGCAAGTTGATTGACTTTATTAGTTCTTGCAGTTTTTTAGTGAAGTTTTTAGGACTTTCTATATATAAGACCGTATCATCTACAAGTAGGGACAATTTGACTTCCTTCTTTCCCATTTGGACACCTTTATTTTTTTCTTTTGCCTAATTTCTCTCACTAGGATTTCCAGTACAATACTAACTAGAAGTGGTGACTGGCCATTCTTGTCTTTTTCCAGATCTTAAAGGAAAAACTTTCAACTTTTCCCTCTTTCGTATGAAGTTAGCTATGGGTAAAAATAAAACCCATATATGGGATTTATTGTATTGATATACATACCTTCTGTACCTAATTTGTTGAGAATTTTTATCATGAAGGGATGTTGAATTCTATCAAATGCTTTTTCTGCATCTTTTGAAATGATCGTATGGCTTTTGTCTTTCTTTCTGTTAATGTGATATATCACATTTATTGGTTTGTGCATATTAAATCACTCTTGTATCCCTGGGATGAATCCCAATTGATCATAGTGAATAATCTTTTTAATGTACTGTTGAATTCAGTTTGCTGGTATTTTGTTGAAGATTTTGCCCCTGTGTTCATCAGGGATATTGGGGATTCATTTTTAAGCGCCTCCTTCCCCTGCCCCATCATTGACTTTGGATCCCTCATGCTTGTATCTTGTTTTCTTTGGGAATTTTCTTCAGTAACTTTAAAATAGGATACTGGGTTTTCCTTGGAAGCCATATGTTTACTTTTATATTTACCTTATCTTTCAGTCATTCTGGGCTCAAGGAGAAATGTGATATTTGCTTGTGGTTATTTTCTCATTTCTATAGTAAACATTTTAGTCTTTTTTTTTTTTTGAGATGGAATCTCACTCTTGCCACCCAGGCTGGAGTGCAATGGTGCTATCTCGACTCACTGCAACCTTCCCCTCCCAGGTTCAAGAGATTCTCCTGCCTCAGCCTCCCGAGTAGCTGGGATTACAGGCGCTTGCCACCACGCCTGGCTAATTTTTTTTTATTTTTAGTAGTGATGGGGTTTCACCATGTTAACCAGGCTGGTCTTGAATTCCTGACTTCAGGTGATCTGTCTTTCTCAGCCTCTCAAAGGGCTGGGATTACAGGCGTGAGCCACCTTGCCTGACCCATTTTCGTCTTCTTTAGGAAACTAATTTTTATTGTAGTTTGAGCAAAATCTAGACAAGGAAAGGAAGTTTTATAGGAGGAAAATCATCATCTGCATTCCAAAGTTAATGACTTTTGAGTTTCTGGTACTTAATTTTTCATCTCATCTAACTGGGACCTGTGATATATAATCAGGTTAACCAATGTACATGTTGGTAAGCAAATTTTCACTAGTTCACAGGTTCCAGAACCTAAACAGCAGTGAATTCATACCTTCTATAAGAAACAGTATTTGGAGGAAATAGTTTTTGTATATACATTTTAAAAATAGGTAGTTTTAAAATATTCAAAAAGTTCACGTGACCTGTTTATCCATATAACTAATATCTCGATTCTACATATTTATTTTATCAGATACCTATCCATCTTGAAATCTCTCTGTCCATCCATCAATCCATCTTTATTTTGATGCATTTCAAAGAAATTATAGACATCAGTGTGTTTTACCACTAAACACCTCAGCATGAATATTATTAGAGTTCAGGGGTGTGTGTGTGTGTGTGTGTTTTCTCAGGTAACATTTTCATATAGTGAACTACAAATCTTAATTGTGCCATCTGGTTAATTTTGACAGATACATTATCCCAGAAAGTTTCCTCATGCCTCTCTTCAGTCATTCCTTACTCTCAAGATGCCACTACTGTTCTGGTATTTTTCACTCTGTGTTAGTTTTTCTTCTCTCAGTATTTCAGCATATTTCACCGCTAAACATGATTTTAACTATAGGTTTTTGTAGATGCTCTTTATCAGATTGAGGAGTTTGAGGAGTCTATTCTTTTTTTATATATATACTTTAAGTTCTAGGGTACATGTGCACAATGTGCAGATTTTTATATAGGTATACATGTGTCATGTTGCTTTGCTGCATCCATCAACTCATCATTTACATTAGGCATTTTTCCTAATGCTATCCTTCCTCTAGCCTCCCAGCCCCCCATCCTCCAACAGGCACTGGTGTGTGATGTTCCACCCTGTGTCCAAGTGTTCTCATTGTTCAATTCCCACCTATGGGTGAGAACATGCAGTGTTTGGTTTTCTGTCCTTGTGATAGTTTGCTGAAAATGATGGTTTCCAGCTTCATCCATGTCCCTGCAAAGGACATGAACTCATCCTTTTTTATGGCTGCATAGTATTCCATGGTGTGTATGTGCCACATTTTCTTAATCCAGTCTGTCATTGATGGGCATTTGGGTTGGTTCCAAGTCTTTGCTATTGTGAATAGTGCCATAATAAACATACATGTGCATGTGTCTTTATAGCAGCATGATTTATAATCCTTTGGGTATATACCCAGTAATGGGATGGCTGAGTCAAATGGTATTTCTAGTTCTAGATCCTTGAGGAATTGCCACACTGTCTTGCAAAATGGTTGAACTAATTTACACTCCCACCAACAGTGTAAAAGCGTTCCTATTTCTCCACGTCCTCTCCAGCATCTGTTGTTTCCTGACTTTTTAATGATTGCCATTCTAACTGGCGTGAGATGGTATCTTATTGTGGTTTTGATTTGCATTTCTCTGATGGCGAGTGATGATGAGCATTTTTTCATGTGTCTGTTGGCTGCATAAATGTCTTCTTTTGAGAAGTGTCTGTTCATATCCTTTGCCCACTTTTTGATGTGGTTGTTTGTTTTTTTCTTGTAAATTTCTTTGAGTTCTTTATAGAGTCTGGATATTAGCCCTTTGTTAGATGGGTAGAGTGCAAACATTTTCTCCCATTCTGTAGGTTGCGTGTTCACTCTGATGGTAGTTTTTTTTGTTGTTTTTTTGTTTTTTGTTTTTTTTTTTTTTGCTGTGCAGAAGCTCTTTAGTTTAATTAGATCCCATTTGTCTATTTTGGCTTTTGTGGCCGTTGCTTTTGGTGTTGTAGTCATGAAGTCTTTGCCCATGCCTATGTCCTGAATGATATTGCCTAGGTTTTCTTCTAGGGTTTTTATGGTTTTAGGTCTAACATTTCAGTCTCTAATCCATCTTGAATTAATTTTTGCATAAGGTGTAAGGAAGGGATCCAGTTTCAGCTTTCTACATATGGCTAGCCAGTTTTCCCAGCACCATTTATTAAATAGGGAATCCTTTCCCCATTTCTTGTTTTTGTCACATTTGTCAAAGATCAGATGGTTGTGGATGTGTGGTGTTATTTCTGAGGCCTCTGTTCTATTCCATTGGTCTGTATATCTGTTTTGGTATCAGTACCATGCTGTTTTGGTTACTGTAGCCTTGTAGTATAGTTTGAAGTCAGGTAGCGTGATGCCTCCAGCTTTGTTCTTTTTGCTTAGGATTGTCTTGGCAATGTGGGCTCTTTTTCAGTTCCATATGAACTTTAAAGTAGTTTTTTTCCAATTCTGTGAAGAGTCATTGGTACCTTAATGGGGATGGCATTGAATCTATAAATTACCTTGGGCAGTATGGCCATTTTCATGATATTGATTCTTTGTATCCATGAGCATGGAATGTTCTTCCATTTGTTTGTGTCCTCTTTTATTTCGTTGAGCAGTGGTTTGTAGTTCTCCTTGAAGAGGTCCTTCACATCCCTTGTAAGTTGGATTCTTAAGTTTTTATTCTCTTTGTAGCAATTGTGAATGGGAGTTCAACATGATTTGGCTCTCTGTTTGTCTATTATTGGTGTATAGGAATGCTTGTCATTTTTGCACATTGATTTTGTATCCTGAGACTTTGCTGAAGTTGCTTATCTGCTTAAGGAGATTTTGGCCTGAGACGATGGAGTTTTCTAAATATACAATTATGTCATCTGCAACAGGGACAATTTGACTTCCTCTTTTCCTAATTGAATCCCCTTTATTTCTTTCTCTTGCCTGATTGCCCTGGCCAGAATTTCCAACACTGTGTTGAATAGGAGTGGTGAGAGAAGGTATCCTTGTCTTGTGCCAGTTTTCAAAGGGAATGTTTCCAGTTTTTGCCCATTCAGTATGATATTGGCTGTGGGTTTGTCATAAATAGCTCTTATTACTTTGAGATACGTTCCATCAATACCTCGTTTATTGAGAGTTTTTAGCATGAAGGGCTGTTGAATTTTGTCGGAGAGCTTTTCTGCATCTATTGAGATAATCATGTGGTTTTTGTCTTTGGTTCTGTTTATGTGACGGATTACGTTTATTGATTTGCATATGTTGAACCAGCCTTGCATCCCAGGGATGAAGCCTACTTGATCATGGTGGATAAGCTTTTTGATGTGCTGCTGGATTTGGTTTGCCAGTATTTTATTGAAGATTTTTTGCATCAATGTTCATCAGGGATATTAGTCTAAAATTCTCTCTCTTTTTTTTTTTTTTTGAGATGGAGTCTCGCTCTGTTGCCCAGGCTGGAGTGCAGTGGCCGGATCTCAGTTCACTGCAAGCTCCACCTCCTGGGTTTATGCCATTCTCCTGCCTCAGCCTCCCGAGTAGCTGGGACGACAGGCACCCGCCACCTCGCCCGGCTAGTTTTTTTGTATTTTTTAGTAGAGACGGGGTTTCATCGTATTAGCCAGGATGGTCTCGATCTCCTGACCTCGTGATCTGCCTGTCTCAAAATTCTCTTTTTTTGTTGCGTCTCTACCAGGCTTTGGTATCAGGATGATGCTGGCCTCATAAAATGAGTTAGGGAGGATTCCCTCTTTTTCTATTGATTGGAATAGTTTCAAAAGGAATGGTACTAGCTCCTCTTTGTACCTCTGGGAGAATTTGGCTGTGAATCCGTCTTGTCCTTGACTATTTTTGGTTGGTAGGCTATTAATTATTGCCTCACTTTCAGAGCCTATTATTGTTCTATTCAGAGATTCAACTTCTTCCTGGTTTAGTCTTGGGAGGGCGTATGTGTCCAGGAATTTATCCATTTCTTCTAGATTTTCTAGTTTGTTTGCGTAGAAGTGTTTATAGTATTCTCTGATGGTAGTTTGTATTTCTGTGGGATTGGTGGTGATATCCCCTTTCATTTTTTATTGCATCTATTTGATTCTTCTGTCTTTTCCTCTTTATTAGTCTTGCTAGCAGTCTATCAATTTTGTTGATCTTTTCAAAAAACCAGCTCCTGGATTCATTGATTTTTTGAAGAGTTTTTTTTTTGTATCTCTATCACGGAACCTATTCTTAATGTGCAGAGTTTTCTTTTAAATCAGGTAGATGCTAGCTTTTCTCATGTACTTTTGCTACATCTATTGATATGGCCATATAAACTTTCTCCCTTATTTCACTACTGTGGTGAATTAGGTTGATTGATTTTCAAATGTTAAACCAACCTTACATTCTTAGAATAAATGGTATCTGGTCATGATGTGTCATTCTTTTTATATATGGCTGGATTTGATTTGGTATAGTAAGGGTTTTTGCATCTACATTCATGAATAACATTGGCCTATAATTTTTTGGAGGTGGATAATTCTTTTGTCTGTGATTTTTTTGGGGTGGAGCTAATGCTTTTGTCTGGATCCTTTTTATCAAGATTTACTAATATTTTCTTAAGGATTTAAAAAAATCTATATAGGTATATAATAAGTAGTTTATAATATTTTTACAATGCCTTTGGTTTTGGTATCAGGGTTATGCCGGCCTCATTAATTAAGAAATCTTCTCACCTCTTCTGTTTTCTGAATGAGTTTGTTTAACATTGAGGTTTTTTTTTTTTTTATTCTTTCTTAAATGTTTGACAGAATTAGGAGTGAAACCATCTGGGCCTATTGTTTTATTTGTGGGAGAGTTTTGATAATAAATTCGTTAATAGGTATAGGCTATTCAGATTTTCTATCCCATGTTATGTCTGTTTTGGTAGGTTGTGGCTTTTTTTTTTAGCTGTATTAATCAATTGTATTGATTTTTTTCAAGGATTGATTTATGGCTTTTTTAGTTTTCTTTGTTATTTGTTTTATACTTTATTGATTTCTGCTCTTTTTCTGCCTTCTACTTATTTTGGCTTTTTTTGTTCTTTTAGCTTTAATAAGGTGGAAAATAAAGTCACTGATTTTGTGCCTTCTTCCCTAATATAAGCATTTAAAGCTTTAATTTACCTCTAAGAACTACTTTAGTAGTTGCGTCTCACAGATTTTGGTACGTTTTATTTTCATTGTAGTTCAGTTTGAAATATTTTTAATTTCTCATATGCTTTCTTCTTTGATCCAGTGATTATATTAGAAGTTGTTTAATTTTTAAATGTCTGGATTCTCCAGATACTCTTCTGTTATTGATTTCTAATTTGACTAAAAAGAACATAAAAG
Organism: Macaca mulatta; assembly: GCF_049350105.2. Lineage (NCBI taxonomy): Eukaryota > Metazoa > Chordata > Mammalia > Primates > Cercopithecidae > Macaca > Macaca mulatta. The sequence continues at coordinate 81,573,615 of NC_133411.1, read as the reverse complement.
ATATATTTTATATGATTTTAACCTTTTTCCATTTATTGAGAATTGATTATTGCATAATGTATTATCTCCTATGTTGAATATCCCAGGTGTACTTGAATGTTTATTCTTTAGTTGGATGTAATGTTTTACAAATTTCAGCTAGGTAAAGGTGTTGATAATGTTGTTCAGCTCTTCTATGTCTTTATTGATTTTATGTCTTGTTGATCTACTTTTTTTTAGAGACATGTTAAAATCCTCATAATTGGGATTGTGGAATTGTCTGTTTCTTTCTTTGATTCTGGCAGTTTTTGCTCCTTATATTTTGAAGCTCTGTTATTAGATACATAAACAGTTATGATTGTCATGTCTTGTGATAAATTAACTCTTTCATTATCATGAAATGTCTGTCATTATTGCTTGGTAATATACTTTATCTTGAACTCTACTATATATAATATTAATATAGACATCTAGCCTTCTTATGTTTACTGCTTATTTACTGTATCTTTTTCTATCCTTTTACTATATCTTTTTCTATCCTTTTATTTTCAACCTATCTGTGTCTTTATATTTAAAGCATGTTTCTTAAGATGGGAGCAGTACAAACTGGAGACTACTTATGGGAGGAGGAGGGGAGTGGGGCAAGGGTTGAAAAACTGCCTATTGGGTACTTTGCACACTACCTGGGTGATGGGATCGTTTATACACCAAACCTCAGTGACACACAATTTACCCATTAAAAAAATCTGCACACGTACAATCTTAACCTAAAAGAAAAGTCGGAACAAAAATAAACTATGTTTCTTGTAAACAGCAGATAGTTTTGCTGTTTTATTCATTCTGACAGTCTTACCTTTAATTGAAAATTAGTGTGATTAGTCAATTTACATTTAACATAAATGGTTGGATTTAGGTCTGCCATTTTACTAATTGTTTTCTGTGTGCTTAATCTGTTTTTTGTTTCTTTCTTTGTCTTTGCAGTGTTTTCTCAAGGTTACTCTAGGGATTAAGTATACACCTCTAATGTTTCATAGTCATCTTAGAGTTAATATTATAATACTTCATATGAAATATGAGGATGTTGAATACATATAGTCCATTTATTCCCCATATCCATTATGCTATAGCTATCATATGTATCATATCTACAGACATTATAAATGTTATAACTTTTGCTTTAAACAAGCCATATTCATTTTAAGGAAATTTATAGGGAAAAAACCTTATTAACTATATATTTACAATTTTGGGGTCTCTTCATTTCTTCCTCAAAACTTAGTAATTAATACTATAGGAGAAACTCCTCCCCTAATATTGTATGGCAGTAGTTCTCAACTGGAGTGCTTTTGCTCCCACCCCCTCAGGGGACTTTTGGCAGTTTCTGGAAACATGTTTAACTGTTACAACTAGGATAGGAGTTTCTACTGTCATCTGGTGGGTTGAGGCCAGGGATACTGGTAAACATTCTGTGAAACTCATAACAACTAAAAACATAAGCTGAGATTGGGAATCCCTGTTTTATGATGAATGTTCTGAGAAGAACTAGTGAAATTCTCTTTTGACATGCAACTTTCAAGTTTTCTTACATCTGTCATATGATTTACTGGAATTTAATAAATATCTAGGCTGGGTGTGGTGGCTCATGCCTGTAATCCCAGCACTTTGGGAGGCTGAGGCGGGCGGATCACGAGGTCAGGAGATCGAGACCATCCTGGCTAACACAGTGAAACCCCATATCTACTAAAAATACAAAAAATTAGCCAGGCGTGGTGGCGGGCACCTATATTCCCAGCTACTCAGGAGGCTGAGGCAGTAAAATGGTGTGAACCCGGGAGGCGGAGCTTGCAGTGAGCTGAGATAGCACCACTGTACTCCAGCCTGGGTGACAGAGCAAGACTCCGTCTCAAAAAAAAAAAAAAAAAAAATCTATAACTTATACCATTGTCTTTGGCCAATAAAGAAAAAGAATATTTGCCCGTATGACTAGTTTTCTTGGAGCAGTTTGTGGTTGTTAAACTACTATAAAAAGTTTTTTGTAAAGAAGGAGAAAAAAAATGAATATATCATTTTGAATCGAGTGATATGTAGTCCAGCCAGTTGGATACTTTAATGGAAGTACCTTGAACTAGAAACAAAGCTTTTCTCCCCTCATCTCTGCAGAAAAGCAGCCTGCAGCCAGTATTCTCTTTGAGTTGATAATGACTCCTGCACAGCCTATTTATTTGGAGAGGTCAGGATTACTTTCAAATATTTTGTTTCTTTTCACATTTTTGCACAACAGAGTTGAGGGGTAGGAGTTTGATTTGTCCTTCAGGTTTATTGAACCTACCAAATAATACAGTGTGCTTTCAGATGATACTATCTTGACTCATATAATCAAAATATTTTTAAAGAAACAACTTAGAATCAGAGTTGTTTTTCAAGGGCAAGCACAAAACATTATTAAGATGCCAAATATAAATAAATGCCATATCTTTTTGTATGATAGGTTGGACAGCACTTCATGAAGCTAGTGTAGGAGGATTTTATCGGACAGCAAGTGAACTATTAAAAGGTGGAGCAGATGTAAATATCAAAGGAATGTACCAGATTACTCCCCTACATGATGCAGTGGTGAATGGACATTATAAGGTACTGTGATGCTTTTATTTGCAGAACAAATAATATATTTTGCAAATATTAAATATCTCTGGAACCACACAATAGAAAAACATACAGAAATTTTAGTTTAATTTCATTCTGCTAATGAATACTTAGAATTTATAATGAAATTTTACTATGTGATGGGTTTGTTGTGTGTAATATGATAGGTGTCATTTTACATGTTACTTTTAATAACCATACAGAGCTTTTTGGTTACACAGTATTTTTTCAACTTGTTCTCCTTTAAAACTCCTTCAGTATGGTGCTTTATAGAGTTTAGAAGAATGTTTCCTTCTTATAGATTGTTACATAGTTATGTCCAGTCCTGACAGGAGATTTACAGCTTTATGGAGTCTAGTGTCCCTTTCATAATGGGCCTAATACAGGAGAATGTTTCTGATCAGTTCAGCTTAATGATCAGCCAGGATATATTAGCAGAACTGTACTGCAGGTTAAAATATCAGACTACTATAATTGCATACCAGTTGGTTAATAGTAACTGCAATAAATGGTAACATTAAGATTATGAATTCTAGTATACAAGGTTTATCTCAGAAACCATATTAGCTTACTACATATTTTTTCTGGTCCCGGAACAACATTGCAGGGCTGAGGCACTTGCTGAAGGTATCCTATTATTTATTTCATGTATTAGAAGTTGCCCTCTGTGTTTAAAAACTTCTAGGATGGGAAAGGGTATTAACCACCTGGGATCAAGATTTGTTCTGCCTATTTCCAGAAGAAATGCCTAACATAGGCAGAGGTGGAGAAGGCTGCTGGGATCCATGGGAATAGATAGGGCATATTCCTTCATAGTATGAAACAGTACTTCAGAAGGGTTTAGGCAGTTTTTTTGTTGTTTGTTTTTCATTGTTTGTTTGTTTATTTGTTTGATAATGTATATCTTTGTGATGGGTGGTCATTTTTGCATATAGTTTAGAGGACTAGGAGGAGAGAATTCTTCCCAGGATCCAGTTTAATGGCCAGAAGAATGCAGGCTTGGACGTGTGACGGTGTGAATCCTTTCTCTGTCAGAAAGCAGAGAAACCTCATGCCAAAGCACTTCTTCTGTCTAACCCCGTAGCCCATTTGCGCCCTTACTTTCCAGGGCTGACCTATACTGATCAAGAGTCTTTTCTTCCTTTGAGTAAAGTGAGCCCTGAGGATTTTAATTTTTCTTCTTTTCTTTCCTATTTGTTCCTTTGCCCCACCTCGAACTTGGCTCCAATCCATTTCTGCCTCACAGTCTAGCATTGGCTGTCTCCTATTTGGCCTTTGCATATGTGAAATAATTAGTTCCTTCAATGATGTTAAAGGAACCAAAGACACAGGCCTCTATTCCCAGAATCCAGTTTCCCCACTTACTGCATTCCCTCTTGCCATCCTCCAATCTCCCTGTGGTTCATATGCTTCTGGCACCATGTCATATCCTGACTAGTGGTGAGAGAAAATGAGAATGACAAGACAGGAGTGGAAATCTAGAGAGCAGTCATGAAAATTAAAAGCTGAAATCAGTAGTTGGGGTGACGTGAGGCAAGGATGATCAGAGAAATGGCCTAGGCCCTGGGAATTGGATTGCTCAAATGCCTTTGGTGTCACAGGAGTAAAGATGTCAAACAGGGAAGCCTTGGGAACCCAATGCTTGTCTTACTATCTGGGGAGTGTGAGCTTCTTTAAGCATCTGGAGAGTTAAAGGAACTAGAATATATTATCTTACAGGTCTTAGTTGTTATATTGGAGAGATACTAAAAGATAATATCCTGCTTTCTAAAAGTGAAAAAGCCATTTTAAAAATCCACATCTTATGATTCTGTTAATTTGAAATACCCATAATAGTCAAATCTATAGAGACAGATTAGAGATGGGAGGTCTAGAGGGTGGGGAATGGTGAGTGACAACTAATGGTTAAAGGGTTTCTTTTAGGGGGAATGACAATGTTCCAAAATTAGATTGTGGTAATGGTTGTACAACCATCTTAATATACTAAAAAACAATGAATTATATTCTTTAAATAGGTAGACTGTGTGGCATGTGAATTACATCTTAATAAAAGTGTTAATAAATACATTTTTAAAAGAGTTGAAAAGTTGGAATTTGAGAATTACAAATGATCAGCTCAGCGTTATTCCTTAGAAAATGTGCAACAAGTTATTAAATATATGGTTAGAAGATATAGGCAAGAATGTAGTACTCTTTGGAAATCATAGGCATCACTAAGAACAAGTCATGCCAGACTAACCTTTATTTCTCTTTTATTAGATTTACTTTGTTAGTAGGTGAAGGCAATGGCATTGAAATAAGCTATCAAAACTTTAACAAAGATTTTATTTGGAGTATCCAGTAATCTGTGAGTGTATGGGATGTTGAATTGAAGGGGTTTGTTGGCATTGATTTGGGGATTCACATATATTGAAAAAATAGACCTCAGACATGGTGATTATTCATTTTATGTGGGTTTACAGTTAACTATTTTTTGTTTTTGTTTTTGTTTTTAGACAAGAGTCTCCCTCTGTCAACCAGGCTGGAGTATAGTGGTGTGATCTCCGTTCACTGTCACCTCTGCCTCCTGGCCTCAAGTGCTTCTCGTGTCTCAGCCTCTTGAGTAGCTGGGATTACAGGCGTATATCACCATGCTCAGCTAAGTTTTTGTATTTTTAGTAGAGATGGGGTTTCACCAGTTTGACCAAGCTGGTCTCGAGCTCCTGGCCTCAAGTGATTCACCCACCTCTGCCTCCCAAAGTGCTGGGATTACAGGCATGAGCCACCGTGCCTGGCCTTTCAGTAAACTCTCTTGTGAAAATTGATTATACATTCTATTATGCGGTAGAACTCTGGCCTGTTTGGCTAGAACATGAACTGATTTTGTTATTGGAGTATTTTAAAGAAATCCCAGACATCATACTATTTTACCCATAAAAAACAATTTTTCATACTTGCAATATCATTTCACCTAATAAAAGTTAAGTTTCTTTATACCATTTAACATCCAGTCTATATCCAAATTTCTGAGGTTATCTAAAAAATGTGTTTTTATAGAAAGTTTTAATTTGAATTAGAACACATCAAGCTTCATGTATCATATGTATTTGTTATGTATCTTAAATGTGTTTTAATCTACAGCAGTCCTTTCTATATTTTAGGGGTTTTATGTCTCCTGTTTGTTGAAAAATGTGGCTTATTTGTCCTGTAGAATTTCCCAAATTCTGGTTTTGGCTCATTTTTTCTTTGTGGTATTGTTTAGCTTATTTCTTCACATATTTTCTGTAAATCGTTATGTTTTAATGGAAAAATCTACTCAGAGACCATAGCCTGGGTGCAACCACTGCTATTAGGTATTTTCAGTGAACTATATCCTTTTAGAAAGGAAAAAAAAATCATGAGTTTATACTGATATTTTCATTTCAGACTTCATAGCATAGATTTATGCTTAACTTTGGTTCTCTGCCTACTCGTATGTCTTTTTTTAAGCTAAACATTTGTTTCTTTTTTTTTTTTTTTTTTTTTGAGACGGAGTCTCACTCTCTCACCCAGGCTGGAGTGCAGTGACCGGATCTCAGCTCACTGCAAGCTCCGCCTCCTGGGTTTACGCCATTCTCCTGCCTCAGCCTCCTGAGTAGCTGGGACTACAGGCGCCTGCCACCTCGCCCGGCTAGTTTTTTGTATTTTTTAGTAGAGACGGGGTTTCATTGTGTAGGCCGGGATGGTCTCGATCTCCTGATCTCGTGATCCGCCCGTCTCGGCCTCCCAAAGTGCTGGGATTACAGGCTTGAGCCACCACGCCTGGCCAACATTTGTTTCTTAATACAGTAATTGAATTATTTATCATCTAATATACTTACAATATTACTATTAACAATGCCAGTATTACTATTAACAGTGAAACTACTAATGATGTTTATTTTGGTAGTTCTTTTTCTTAAAGTATATTCCATTAGAGATGAAGAGTCAGAATACTGTCTTTTGAAGTACAAGTTGAATATTCTTTGTTTGAAATGCTTGGGACTAGCAGTGTTTAGGATTTTGATTTTTTTTTTTTTTTTTTGTATTTTGGAATATTTGGACTTTAAATCTTTATGATCAAATGGTCCATACCATGGAAGTGGTTACAAAAAATTACAACTCTGAAAGCATAAGACATTGAATCACAACAAAGGGCACAATCTAATTGGAAAAGCTATAAAATGTCTTGGAGAGAAAAATGCCATATCACAGGGACAATATGAGTCAAATCCCTTAAAAATTATTAAGACACGGCAACTTAAAAATTCTACCTTTCAAACTCCTTTACATTGGGAATTTAAGACTAGGTAGGGAAACTGAAAGCAATGGTAGATACAATTAAATCTCTAATTCATATACAAGCCATATACAAGCAAAACATAAAGAATTTATGCCTGGGTATTCACATTTTGTTCAGCAAAGAAAATACAGAATGCATTGGTTTCTTTCAGGAAAATAGTTTTGTAAGGAGATTGCTTTAAGAGCTGTGGTGTTTATCTCTGGAGGTTTTGTGTCAAATTCAGAATCAAGGAGCATGAAAAAAAAAGGTATGGAGGAAGGGAAAAGGCAGAAGCTAGAGCCTCAATCTTCTGGAAATCCAGCTGGTGATCCCAAGGGAGTGAATACATTACTTTGGCAGTAACTAATACTTTGGCAGTCTGTTCACCAACTGTCTGCACTTACCAATTTCCTCTGTAGCCCAATACTTGGAATTCTGAAGCCTGCTTATGTAATCTCTACCTTTAAAAAGCTCTCCCCTCACCAAAGAGTAATAAATGACTTTCATTGAGTATCCATCTACTTTAAACCTACATTTAGGTTCTGTGTTAGTTACCTGTTGCTACCTAACAAATTACCATAAAACTTAAAATAATAATAAACATTTATCATGTTGCAGTTTCTGAGAGTCAGGAATTTCAGAGTGGCAGAGGTCTAAGGGTCTCTCATGAGGTTGTAGTCAAGATGTTGACTGGGAACACAATCAACTAAAAGTTTGGGGCTGCAAGATCTCTTTCTAAGGTGGCTCACTGACATAGCTATAGGCAGGAGCCATGTTCATTGCCACATGGATGCCTCCATAGAGCTGCTTGAGTGTCCTCACAATATGACAACTGGCATCTGCCAGGGTTAATGAATCAAGATCGAGAACAAGGAGGAAGCCACAATACTTTTTAACCTAGCCTTAGAAGTCACATAGTGTCATTTCTGCCATATACTATTTGTTAAAAGCAAGCTACTAAAACTCCAGCCTGCACTTTTGAGGAGGGAAATCAGGCTCTACTTTTGGAGGTAGGAATGTTAAATTTGTAGACATATTTTAAAGCCACCAAGGGTTATTCACTGGAACAAGAAGAGAAATTTCAGTAAGTGGCTGGCATCACAGTCATCACTTATTTAGCTTAAACAGTAGGCCTCTTAAGGAAATACACTTCTACTTAAAGCTTGCCCATGGATTTTCACCTTTGGTCATACTATTGAATCAAGTACTTTCCTCCCTCTAGAATCAGCTGACTTTCTTACATAAGAAGTTAGTAGGATAGAGAACAAAATTCTTTCAAGTACAGGTTGAGCATCCCTAACCCAAAAATCAGAAATCCAAAACTTTTTGAGTGTTGACATGATGCCATGAGTGAAAAATTTCACACCTGATTTCATGTGATGATTGCAGTCAACACACTGGCACACAACACACAATTTATTCAGTCACCCTAAGAGAAAAAGACCCTCTTAGCTCCCTTCAGCTGCAATTCAGCTTTTCTGGACATGCCCAAATTCCCTCATGCAAACTCATCCACAAAGGGTAATAAAATAGCTCATGTTCAGACCAGATACACCAACGCCTGACGGTGCCCCACATGGGGCCAAGACCTATGTGCATTACTCACTATGGGTTTTTTGCTTATTTTCTGCTCTGTGGTATAAATATGTTATTGAAAGTATCAAAAAGGCCTGCATCATACCCGTAGGGTAGTGCAAATATTCCAAAATCCAAAATTCTAAACTAGTCCCAAGCATTTCAAATAAAGAATATTTAACTTGTACTTCAAAAGACAATATTCTGACTCTTCATCCCTAATGGAATATACTGTAAGAAAAAGAACTACCAAAATAAACATTGTTAGTAGTTTCATTGTTAATAGTAATACTGGCATTGTTAACAGTAATATTGTAAGTATATTAGATGATAAAGAAATAGGTAATTCGGTTACTGTATTAAGAAATGTTTAGCTTTAAAAAAAGACATGCAAGTAGGTAGAGAACCAAAGGTATGCGTAAATCTATACAATGAAGTCTGAAATGAAAATATCAGTATGAATTCAAGACTTTTTTTCTTTCTAAAAGGATATATTTCACTGAAAATACCTGAAAGCAATAACATTCAATAGCAATGAGCATACCTAGCACCTGGGCTGTGATATCTAAGTAGATTTTTCATTAAATCATAACACGAGAACAGTATGGGAGAAACTGCCCCCACGATTCAATTATCTCCCAACAGGTCCCTCCCACAACACATGGGAATTACGGGAGTGCAATCCAAGAGGAAATTTGGGTGGGGACACAGAGCCAAACCATATAATTCCATCTCTGACCCCTCCCAAATCTCATGTCCTCACATTTCAAGACCAATGATGCCTTCCCAGTAGTCCCCCAAAGTCTTAACCCATTTCAGCATTAACTCAAAAGTCCACAGTCCAAAGTCTCATCTGAGACAAGGCAAGTCTTTTCCACCTATGAGCCTGTAAAATCAAAAGCAAGTTAATTACCTTGTAGATACAATGGGGGTACAGGCATTGGGTAAATACAACCATTCCAAATGAGAGAAATTGGCCAAAATGAAGGGGCTACAGGCCCCATGCAAGTCTGAAATCCATTGGGGGAGTCAAATCTTAAACCTCCAAAATGATCTCCTTTGGCTCCATGTCTCATATCCAAGTCACCGTGATGCAAGAGGTGGGTTCCCATGGTCTTGGGCAGCTCCACCCTTGTGGCTTTGCAGAGAACAGCCTCTGTCCTGGCTGCCTTCATGGGCTGGTGCTGAGTATCTCTGGCTTTTCTAGGCACATGGTGCAAACTGTCAGTGGATCTACCATTCTGGGGTCTGGAGGACAGTGGCCCTCTTCTCACAGCTCCACTAGGCAGTGCCCCAGTAGGGACTCTCTGTGGGGGCTCCAAGCCCGCATTTCCCTTCCACACTGCCCTAGCAGAGGTTCTCCATGAGGGCCCTGCCCTTGCAGCAAACTTTTGCCTGAGCATCCAGGCATTTCCATACATCTTCTGAAATCTAGGCAGAGGTTCCCAAACCCCAATTCTTGACTTCTGTGTACTTGCAGGCTCAACACCATGTGGAAGCTACCAAGGTTAGGGGCTTGAACCCTTTGAAGCCACAGCCTGAGCTCTACATAGGTCCCTTTCAGCCATGGCTGAAGCAGCTGGGACACAGGGCACCAAGTCCCTAGGCTGCATACAGATTAGGAACCCTGGCCCCGGCCCATAAAACCATTTTTCCTCCTAGACCTCTGGGCCTGTGATGGGAGGGGCTGCTGTGAAGACCTCTGACATGCCCTGGGGACATCTTTCCTATTGTCTTGGGGATTACCATTCAGCTGTTCATTACTTATGCAAATTTCTGCAGCTGACTTGAATTTCTCCTCAGAAAACGGGATTTTCTTTTCTATTGCATTGTCAGGCTGCAAATTTTCCAAACTTTTATGCTGTGCTTCTCTTATAAAACTGAATGCCTTTAACAGCACCCAAGTCACCTCTTGAAGGCTTTGCTGCTTAGAAATTTCTTCCACCAGACACCCTAAATCATCTCTCAGGTTCAAAGTTCCACAAATCTCTAGGGCAGGGGCAAAATGCTACCAGTGTCTTTGCTAAAACATAACAAGAGTCAATCTTGCTCCAGTTCCCAACAAGGTCCGCATCTCCATCTGAGACCACTTCAGCCTGGATTTCATTGTCCATATCATTATTAGCATTTTGGTCAAAGCCATTCAACAAGTCTCTAGGGAGTTCCAAACTTTCCCACATTTTCCTGTTTTCTTCTGAGCCCTCCAAACTGTTCTAACCCTGCCTGTTAGCCAGTTCCAAAGTTGCTTCCACATTTTCAGGTATCTTTTCAGCAGTGCCCCACTCTACTGGTACCAATTTACTGTTTTAGTTTGTTTTTACGTGCTGATAAAGACATACCTGAGACTGGGCAATTTACAGAAGAAAGAGGTTTAATGGACCTATAGTTCCATGTGGCTAGGGAGGTTTCACAATCATCGCATAAGGGGAAAGGCACTTCTTACATGGCAGCAGCAAGAGAGAGAATGAAAGCCAAGAGAAATGGGTTTCCCCTTATTAAACCATCAGATCTCATGAGACTTATTCATTATCATGAGAACCATATGGGAGAAACCACCCCCATGATTCAATTATCTCCCACTGGGTCCCTCCCACAACATGTGGGAATTATGGGAATACAATTCAAGATGAGATTTGGGTGGGGACACAGAGCCAAACCAGACCAGCACTCCAGGTCTCTTTTGCCATTTGCATGGTATGTCTTTTTCCATCCTTTTACTTTCATCTTTTTTGTTATCTTTGAATCTAATGTATGTCTCAGATAGTATATTTTTAAAAAGAATCACATCTTACCATCTCTGCCTTTTGATTAGGTTGTTTAATCCATTCATATTTAATGTTGTTATTGATATGGTTGGATTTATACCTGCCATTTTTCTTTTTGTTTTCAGTCTGTCTCATTTTTTTGTGTTTTTCCCACCTATACTGCTTTGTTTTACATTAAGTGAATATTTTCTGGTGTAACAATTTAATTCCTTTAATTTTTTTTAGTGTATTTTTGAGTTATGCTCTTAGTGGTTGCTCTAGGGCTTACAATATACATCTTAAGTTATCAGAACTGACTTCATTCTTTTGCTAACCTTTTTCCAGTGAGATATAGAAACATTGTTTCTGTATAGCAAAATTATTTTTCCCTATTTTTGTTCTTTGACTGTTATACGTATTATGTTTGTATATTTTATAAATACAATATATTGTTACAAATATTACTTTATATTATCTTATATCTCTTAAAGAAGCTGAGATAAGAGCAAGTATTTACTTGTAGAGTTTATTTTATTAAGCTTCCTATTTTACATTTCTGGTTCTGTGCATGTTCTCCTGTAGATTCATTCAAGTTACCAACTGGTATCATTGTTTTACTCCAATTCAGCTTTATTCTGATTTGCCTCTTTTGTGGTATTATTGTCAAGTATATTACATTTATAAATGTTATAGGCCTTATAATACAATATCATATTGTTTTATGCCATTGCTTTTTAAATCAGTTAAGGGAATAAAGGAAAATAAATATACAATCATATTATCTCCCATAATTATCTGTATAATTACCATTATTCATACACTTTTTCATGTGGATTTGAGTTATTGTCACTTGCTTTCAGCCCAGTTACCCTTAGTATTTCCTTTAAAGCAGGTCTTCTACCAATACATTCTCTCAGCTTTTGTTTATCTGTGAATGTCTTTATTTTGCCTTCATTTTTGAAAGATAGTTTTGCTAGATATAAGATTCATGCTTGGCAGTTTTTTTTTCCTTTCAGCATTTTGACTGTCTCATCCCATTGTCTCTGGACCTTATTGTTTCTAATAAGTGAGATGTTAATTTTATTGGGGTTCTTATCTAAATGATAAGTTATTTTTCCTTTGCTGCTTTCATGATTTTATCTTTGACTTTTAACATTTTGACTTTGATTATGTCTAGATATATATCCCTTTGTGTTTATCTTTTTTAGAATATGGTGTGCTTCTTAGATGTGTGTATTAATGCTTTGCATCAAATTTGGGAAGTTTTCAGCTATTATTTCTTTGAATATTTTTTTTTCTGCTCCTTTTTCTCTCTCCTGTCTTTTGGGAACTCCTGTAATGTGTATGTTGTTGTGCTTAATCATGCCCCATATTTCTCTGATGTTCTATTCATTTTTATTCATTCTTTTAAAAATCTATTCTTCTGATTGTGTAATCTTTATTAATCTGTCTCTCCAAATTCACTGTTTCTGTCTTTCTGTCAGCTTAAACTTTCTGTTGAGGCCTCTGGTGAAGTTGTTATACTTTTGAATCCCAGAATTTCCATTTGATTTTTTAAAAACTTTCTGCTTATTAACATTCTCTATTTTATAAATCATTATCACCATGTTTTTTCTTAATTATTTAAACATGGCTTTCATCAGCTCTTTGAACATATTTGTAATAGCTGTTTTAGAGTGTTTTTCTGCAAATATAGGTCCTCTCAAAGCAGTTCCTATGACTGCTTTTTATCCTGTGTATGGGTCATACTTTAGTGTTTCTTTTCATGTCTCTTCTTCTCTCCTTCTCGCTCTCTCTGTCTCTCTTGAGACAGAATCTCACTCTGTTGCCCAGGCTGGAGTGCAGTGAAGTGATGTGATCATAGCTCACTGCAGCCTCGAATTTTTGGGCACAGGTGATCCTCCTGCCTTAGCTTCCTGAGTGGTTGTGACAATAGGCATGCACCACCACACCCAGCTTTTTAAAAAATTATTTTTACTTTTATTTTTTGTAGAGATAGAATCTTGCTTGTGTTACCTAGGCTGGTTTAGAACTGCTGGCCTTAAGTCATCTTCCTGCCTTGGCCTCCCAAAGCGCTGGGACAGGCATAAGCCACTACATCCAGCCAAAATTGGACATTTAAGATAATCTATTATAGCAACTCTGGATGCTGAGTCCCCCTGACTCACATACCCAACTTGGGTTGCTTCTTTGTTTGATAGATTGTGAAGTCTATTTCTCTCACCATGTGCAACCTTGTGACCCTGTTTGCAAAATTGTTTTTTTCTTGTTTTTATCTTTATCCTGGTTTCCAACAGAATACCCTTGTTTCAAGACCATTTAGTGGTCAATTATTGATTGGTTAGAGGTTGTGTTTAATCTTCCTGTATCAGAAAGGTTTTTACATTTTACTGTTGGATCTGGTGTGGCTTACAGACTATGTTCATTCTTCAGGGAGTTTTGAGTTTGGCCTACATTTAGCCAGGGACCAGTAACTCAGAAGTTTCCTCTCCAGCATCTCCTTAAAGGACATTGCCTTGGATATGCATAGCATTCTTCTGGACCACTAAGATGGACTATAGTTTTAGCCAGGCTTTCTTTGACTATCTATTTGCTAATCTCCTAAGCTTCTGACTAGTCTACCTCTATTATATCACAGCCATCTGTTACTCTTCACTCATTGCTAACTTTCTGTTCTTGGTGTTATCTTTTCTTTTCTTTTCTTTTAAAGGGTAGCATACATTTTCAGGTGAGTAGTTTCATTATCCTATTTACTGTCTCTAAAATCTTGGCAGTTCTTCATTTCATTCTGTCTCTTTCAGTCTAAGATGCAGTCTAAGTGTTTCTGAGACAGAGCATTTTCAAAAAACCTTGTGAGTTTACCATGTGTGTCACAGGGATTCATGCCATTAGACAACAGGATCTTTCACAGATCTTTCCACAGGCCCACCTATATTTCTGGCTTCTGCTGAGATGGTTGAATGGGTCCGTGAGTCATATTCCTACTCTTTTCAGCATTAACAAAGGTTTTCCAGCTATGCCCTTGGTCTTCTCTACAAAGCACACTTTTCTTACAGGAATCTCCAAGTTTTACCATCTTTTCCAATCTTGATGGACAGAATTTCCCAAATCATCCTTTTTGCCTAACAGTTCTTTCTTCAATTTATCTTTTTCTTCTCACATTTTACTATAATGCCTAAGAAGAAACCAGGTTGCACTCTCAGTGCTTCACTTGGAAATCACCTCAGCTAAACCTCTAAGTTTAGCACTTATAAGTTCTGCTTTTACACAACTTGCAGGACACATCTAGGCTTTCTGGTATTATATAGCAAGGAATGTCTTTCCTCCAGCTTCTAAAAACATGTTCTATATTTCCTTCTGAGCCCTTGCCAATAATGCCTTTAATGTTCATTTTTTCACCAACATTCTGTTTATGATGATATATGCATTATCTAAGATGACACAGGTTCTCTCTAATGTGCTCCTCCTGAGCCCTCACTGGTAGGATCTTTAACATCCACATTTCTACAGATGTCTGTTCAAGACAATCCAGGCTTTCCAGTTCCAAAGCCACTTCTACATTTTTAGGTATTTGTTACAATAGCACCCCACTTTCTGGTACCCAAATCTGTATAGGTTTCCTATGACTGCTATAACCCAGCACAAACTGGGTGGCTTAAAGCAACAGAAATTTATTCTCTCACGGCTGTAGAGACTAGAAGTCCAAAATCAGAATCACTGGGCTAAAATCAAGATATCAGTGGGGCTTGACTCCCTCCAGAGGATAATCTGTTACTTGCCTCTTTCAGCTTCTAGTGGCCACTGGCCTTCCTTGATTTTGGCTGCATCACTTCAACCTCTTCCTTGACTTCACATCACCTTTTCCTCTGTGTGTACATGTGAAATCCTGTTCAGCCTCTTTCTTAAGGATACCTGTGATGGTATTTAAAGCTCAGTGAGATAATTGAAGATAAGCCCCTAATCTCAAAATCCTTAACTTAATCATATTTGCAAAGATCTTTTTTCCAAATAAAGTTGACATTTACAAGTTCTAGAGATGAAGACATGGGTATCTTTTGGTTAGGGTGGATGAGGGGGCATTTCCAGCCTACCACAATAAGTGTGGGAGGGACCTTGACTTTCCATTTAATACCTTTCTGTAATTTTTAACTTTTTTTGCAATGTACGAATATTGCGTTTATGATTTTAAGCATGAATTAACATGTTAAAATTAAACATGAATTAACACTAAAAGAACATGCACACATACATATACACACACCTCAGAGTACGAAGTGATTAAAAAGTAGTTTCAAAAGAGATGTTGTATACCTGAGACCATCTAGTTATTATCTCAAAAGAGAGATATATGTCTTCTTTAAAAGCCTGACACAGTGGCCAGATGCAGTGGCTCACACCTGTAATCTCAACATTTTGGGAGGCCAAGGCGAGTGGATCACTTGAGGTTAGAAGTTCAAGACCAGCCTGGCCAACAAGGTGAAACCCTGTTTCTACTAAAAATACAAAAATTAGCCAGGCGTGGTGGTGCACACCTTTTCCCAGCTACCTGGGAGGCTAAGGCACAAGAATCGATTGAACGTGGGAGACAGTTTGCAGTGAGCCAAGATCATGCCACTGAACTCCAGCCTGGGCAACAGAGGGAGACTGTCTCAAAAAAAAAAAAAAAAAAAAAAAACTGACATAATATAGATTTGTGCTAATCATTTTATTGTAGGAAGATGAGGAAAGTGTAGCTGTTGTGTTTGTGAATGGCACAAACTAGATAATACCAAAGGTAAGAGAGAAAGATTCAAACTATTTTAGTAGACTAGGATGCTTTATTATAAAAGGAAATATATATGTACCTTTAATTTTTAGGTACATATACTATATAGAAATTTATATCCTTCCTCTCATTCCATACATTAACATGGACATTTAGGCTTCTTTTAGTATAATGTTACTTTAAAGCTTACTCACCATATCCTTCCTGCCCTACATTCATTCTTTTACTAAACAATACTTTTTAGTATTTACTTCACGTAAGACACTAAGATAGTCTCTGGGAATATGAAGACATATATCTGTAGTAAAAGCTTTGAAGCAACTTAAACATCCATTAATAGGGTACTGGTGAAATAAATTATAGTACGTTCATATAGTATACTATTACTTAGCTGCTGAAAAGAATGAGGAAGTGTAGTCTACACTGATATGGAACAGTTTCCAAGGACTTGTTGGGAGGGTGGGGGAAAGAAGGCAAAATACAGAGTGTATATAATATATGACCATTTGTGTAAGAAAAATATGTATACACATATTATGTATACATACATATATATATACCTATTAGACTAGACTATTGCTGGAAAAATTCAGAATAAACTAACCAGGGCTGACTCAGGAAAAAATAATAGTACAGGGGTTAAGGAGAGAAACTTATTTTGCATTGTATTTTTGTCTGAGCCTTCTGTATTTTGAACCATATTCATTAATTTCCTGCTGAAAAATAATAAATTATTTTTAGAAAGAAAAACATAGTCCCACCCTCAAGAAAGTTAGAGTACACTAGGAGAGACTGATATGAAAGAAATAAGCATAATATAGAGTATATTGGGCAGTAATATGTGTGTGAAAGGAAGGAGAAGTCGTTTTTCCCTGGGCAGCAGCAGGTGGTGAGTCATTGGGAGAGCTCAGGGAGAGCTGCATAGAGGAGGCTGTTTGAGAAGTAGTAACAGTAGTAACAGATTAATCATTTTTTCCCCAACAGTCTGAGGAGCAGCAGCAGCAGCACAGGTATAGATGGAAGATGTAATTATCTCCTGGAACCTGTTAAAATTGTATTTACTATTATAGAGCCCAGTACTAATTATTTGTGTATTTGCTAACTTCATTTCACTAGTGGCTGAGCCACCAACATTTCTACCTCAGCCTTTCTTGCCTCCTGTCTTTCTGCCTGCCTGCTTTCCCACCTTCCATCCCCCTTACCTCCTTCTCCCTTTCTTCTCTTCCCACCTTTTTTTTTCTTTCTCCCTTTCATTCTTCCTTTAGTTTTTTTTTATTGAGAAGAAAGTCATGTATCAATGAATTAAAATCAGTAGCAACTACCTTAATTCTTTTTTTATTGGACAAGGCTTTATAGATAAATCTAAACTGTGTTTTCGAAAGATATATTTGATGTTACTTAGAGTTGTCTGCTAGCACACATTTAGAGTAATATACCCTCAATCTGGGTTCCCTTATATAAGCAACCTTTTTCTAGGTGGCAGAGTTACTTCTTTTGAATGGAGCTGATCCATTATTTAGAAATGATGATGGAAAATGTGCTTTGGATGAGGCCAAGGATTTATGTATGAAGCGTCTCCTTGAGAGATATATCCCTAAACATCAAAAATGCCTGACATCAGGTAAGATTAAACTGCCCTGTTATAACTATTTGTCACATCAGTAAAGTTACAGAAATTTAGTTTAGAGCAATCTAACAACCAGTCATGAGACTAGTTTTTCTTTAGGGTTAATGGATCTATTTATTATTTTATGGCCACTTATTTTATAAATAATATACTTGATCAAGAAATGCAGTTGTCTGAATGCTATTGACTAAGAACTAAGTCCTGGATCAAAATATTCTACTTTTATAGTAAAGAGAAAACTTCATTGATAATTGAAGGCTATCAGGAGTAATTAATTAGTGGTTCATTAGAGCAAAAGACTTCCTTCCGAGTAGCCAAATTGCATGAGAAATGAGACAGACAGTAACTTGTTGAAGCCAGGTCTGTAAAAGCACATTGAGATAAATTATTAAAACAATCATATTAACATTTTAAGCTATATGGAAAATTGCAAATAAACTATTAAGTTGGAGGCAAAAGTGTATTTTTAAATTATTGCTTTGATAATCTGCTTAACTGCTTGATTTCTCTATTTTAAATAATTACAACATACATTGTTTTGCTCTTCTGGGAATGCTTGCTACAGCATTCTAGTCCTTTCTCCAAATCCAGAATCCCCTGTTGGCCAGTGCCCACTTTTAATCTATTCCTACCCAGTGAACTTTATTTCATGTAAAGGAATTCCAAACATTTCTCCATGGTACTAAGCTCCCACTCTTCCTTTGTGAGAGAATTTACTAAGATGGGTTGATGTGTTGCATTATCATGCTTCACCAGATGGTTTGAATATTTCTTAAGTTTGAACTTTCAAATTCCAGGATTAATTATCAGCCTACTTTTCAATATGAATGCAAAATTAGGTTCATGAAGAATATTTGTATGTAAATAGAGGATATTATTTCACTTAAAGAAAATATTCATTTTTAAATTCCAGATGGAGAGCTTTCAAGTATGGGAATGATGAATAAAGAACTTTCTTCATATAAAATATATTTGCTGCTTTTCTAGCTTAAAGTTTAAGCTAGAAAACTTATATCTACTTTGATGTAGGACAAGGTTCAGTCCTAACTTTATAGCCTCAAAGGCTATAAAGCTTATAGGGTGAATTAACATTTCTAATTTTCTTATCTGTAAACTTGGGTTTATAATATCTATGCCTCTGTTTACCTATAGGATTGTTAATGTGACTACTGAAGTTAATATATGTAAATATCTCAACACAGTACCCAGTACCTTATGGGAACTCAGAGTGGCAGAGGGAAAATATCACCAAATTTCACCACCTCAGAATTTATACCTGGGTATTAAGTTGGTTGTATTAGGGAATGTAAAGTCTTAAAACTGAGAGAAAATAAAGCCCTGTTCTTCCTTCCAGATTCTCTTAGGAACCATGTCCCTTGCAGGGTGGTTTCTGGAAAATATGATTTTTCTACTCTTTTATTTAAGATCAAAAGTTTGGAGAAGGTATAGTGTCCTTTTGCTCTTAGAAAATGATAACAATAATAATGGAGCACTTTCTCTATACCTAGTATTCATGTAAACACTTTACATGGATTATATAATTTAATCTTCACCATTCTATAAGGTTGAAACTATTATTGGCTTTCATTTATGGGCATTTAATGGAGGCAGAGACATTAAGAAATTTGCTCAAGGTCAGCCAGCTGGTAAGCAGATGAGTATCAAGACTGAAACTCTGGAGTGAGTCCCCAGTGACGGTGCTCCAAAGGAATAGCACCTTTTTGCTTGGTAAAAGGACATTATGTTTGACTTTTTTCACCTGTACAACATGAATGAATCAATGTCAGACTTCATTATGCAGCTCATAATTTGATTGCTATCATGAAAATTGTCCCCAAGAAATAAATTGCTCTGTTTTCGAATTATATCCTCATTAAAATATTTTACATTTCTAGCTTATATTTAGGGAAATTTGTGTTATGTATCACATCTAAGATGTTCATTAATTTATTCCTTCCTCTGTCAAATATTCTTTGAATATTTCCTGTGTGTAAGTCATTGTTTCTAGGTTTTTATCTTTTGTAGCCAAATGCATATATAGGTAACTTTAATGCTACTTTCAGTATGTAAAGAAGGCTATGAAAGAGACACTAAAATAATTCCTTTTATTATCAACTTAGCCTTTTTAAAAATAATCTTTTTCGCCCTGTACATTCATAAGATGATTGGCCTTTTCCATCTGTGTATGTTTTACTTTGAAGGGAATGCAGCGTTCAGTTAGGACCTTATTAAGCAGACATATTAGGAGATGATAATCTAATTAATTATAAAATAATTTTTCACTTTATAAAAGTAGCTTGCACACAGTTACATAATCTATTGAATGAAGAGGTCATATCTGGATATATCTGTGGGGAAAATAAATACTGAGTTTAGTGCCAATCTTTAGTATTAGTTATTTTGTTAGATCTGTTTTGCTTTCCCTATATAAATGTTTTAGCTCTCTTAAGATAGTATTTGATTTCTAATATGAGAGTTATAGGAATGTTGTATGTGCCAATTTTAATATAAAATGTTTGCATAATTTCACTTATTCCACTTGGTTTTCTCATGGCAAAGGACTGGTGGGTTTTAGAAGTCTAAAGTCTAACCACTATAAGCTGTTTTCATTGATTTTCTCTTTTTGTTCACAGCTCAAAGGAGTAGCATTGACCCACTAGACATAGAGGATGTATACCAACACAAGGTATATCTATGTTTAGTAATAAACATTTTTATAGGGATATAACTTCTGGTTGTTTTATAGATTATCAAAGGGAAGAGAAAGACTGCTGAAGCTTTGGTAATAGTGACTTCACATTTGCTTTTAAGACACTAGAATAATTGCATGAGAATCAGAGGGTTCTGGGCTGTTAGTTTGTAGCATATCTGGGCACACTAATATATTGGTAATCATTTCCTTCCTCCTCCTCTTTATGGAGCCTAAGGTTTATCAACCATGTCTAATTTCCTGTGGCCTAAGCATAGTACAGGAAGGAGTCAAAGGTATTAGCCTATCCCTTCAAACTTTACATGGTGGGCAGTTACTCTTCATCTGGTACTTGAATTATGGTGAATGAGAGGAAGCTGTGTTCCTGTTTTAATCTTAGCAGCCCATAATAATTTTTTCATACAGACCAGTTGAAGAGCATATCTGTCTTCCTGTTTTTAAGTCAGTTTTTCTGCTTCTATCCCATAGTTCTCCCAGATACCAGAAGAAGAAACCCCTAATTCTAGCTCTGCCTATATAACAATTGGGAGAGGAAAGTGTTTCTAAAGCATCTGTGTGAAGCTTCGTTGTAAAGTTTAGAGTCTGACTACTGGAATCTGCTTTCTTTGATTTTCTCTTTTTGTTTACAGCTCAAAGGAATAGCGCCAACCCACTAGACACAGAAGATGTACACCAGCACAGAGTTTCCTTGTAAAGGAAACTTTGATCTGATTACTTTAAAAGCCTATACAAATTAAGTAGATTAAACTTTTTTATTATGTTTAATAAGATTAGTAGTGCTAAAATACTGGCAAGAAGGAATTAAAATCTACAGTAGAAAATAAAGATTAGTATACATGCAGAGTCTAACTCTATTACATTTGCCTTTCTTCTATTAGTCTGTGTTTCCCAAATATCAGGTTGGCTATATCCCAGCAGGATCTGTGGTTAGATTGAATTAGAAATAATAGTTTGAATCAAATAATAGTTGATTTATCAATAATCCAGATTGAGTTGATATAGTACTACAGCTGAAATTTAAAGCTAACTATATATTTTTTTCTATAGAAACCAAAATTCAGTTCTAAAAGTCACATTTGGCATGTTTATAATGAAAATTCCAACAGACAGAAGCTGGAACATGTAAAAGTTAATAAAGGAAGCAAAGAGAGTTTATTTATAAATAAAGAAGATGTATATGAACATTACCAAAAAGATCCCCAAAACACAAAATTTGGTAAATCCAAGCATAAACAATCAACTCTTAACCAGATATACTCTACAGGACTCAGAAAGGGCAATCTCCATAATGTCAAAGATCCCAACACAAATGTGCCAAAAGGTATAGGAAGAAGAAAAACACAACGTAAAAGGACTCAAGTAGATGATGTAGACTGTAATCCAAGAAAGACACTAGCTGTCTCTCCTTCCAGGAGAATAAACAGATTGGTTACCTATCAGCAGTGTGTTCTAGAAACCCTTAATGACCTTCCAGAAGAATCGTGTGAACCTTCCAGCTTAACTCTGTCAAGCCTGAAAAATGGATTAGATAATAGTACTGAGGCTTGTTCGGTTTCCAAAGAGACACACATCCAGAACCTGGATTTATCAGATAGTCAAGAAGTTCAATGCTTGGAATTAGAATCCATTGACCAAACTGAAGTTGTTTCTTTCCCAGGACTTTCATTACATAAAGAAATCATGTTACCACTAGTTACTACAGATAAGCAGCCTCACACTCTCCAGGAACAACACCATGTACTTTACAAATCTTATGAAAACAGTAACTTGGTCCAAAAAGATGAGAGATTTAACAAATGGGAAAATTCTTTCCTATCCTTTGTAAAGGGAAATTCTGATAATGATGATGATGATTGCTGTACCTCTGAGAAGGCTATAACATCTAAAAAGGTGATGTGTTCTACAGGCTGCAAAAAACACTGTAATTTTAAGGAGAATTTAACAAATAGAAGAGAAAAGGATTTTCAACAGTTTTTAGTTTCTGAAGATCATTTTTCACAGGAAAATGAGTTACAAGCAGTCAGCCTAACCACACTTCCAGAACAGGAAGCTGTTAATTTTTCTCATTCAGATAATGCAGTTATTTCTGAACATGTTGCAAATTATGAACAATGCATATTTGGACCTTCTTTTGATCACTCACATGGCAATCCTGAGCAAAATTCCCTGGCTTGTATGAGAACACTTTCGACACATGAGGTTTCAAAGTTGACTAACCATGTGGAGCTATTCAAAAAGCCACAGGATTATATTCCCAGAGAACCAACTTTTTTAATGAAACAAGCAGATACACATATTGTGGAAGAGGTAGCAAAGAATTGTGACGCTGAAAGGAATTACACTGACAGAGACAAAAAAATAATTTATTCAAATGAGCCTTTATCCATAGTTGTTCATTCTCAAGTAATAGAAACAACTAAAGTTGAAAAAAGGAGACAAAACCATCTGGAAAGTGAGACTATACATGATATAGATTCTCATTCCACTGACAATATGAATAAAGAATTGGCCAACATCTCACAACTTAGTCAAAGAGAAAAGAAGGAAATTTCTCACAAACCAGGTATTAGTAATATTGCTTAATCTGTACACATTTCCTATAGATTTACTTATTTTTATAGAAATTTCCAACTGAATTGTATTCAACCGATGGCCAAACTGAGAAGAATGAGGATATGTGGGCCATATTTTGAGATGCCACTAAGCCTAGTAGTTAAGTAATAGTGATTACTTTGAAAGTCAAAACAATGTTATCAAAGATAGTTGCTAAGCTGATATTGACTGATGGTAATGAACAGTATTTTTTTAATATAATTATTATTATACTTTAAGTTCTGGGATACATGTGTAGAACCTGCAGATTTGTTACATAGGTATATATGTGCCATGGTGGTTTGCTATACCCATCAACCCATCGTCTAACATTAGGTATTTCTCCTAATGCTATCCCTCCAGAAGCCCCCCACTCCGCAACAGGCCCCAGTGTGTGATGTCCCCCTCCCCATGTGTTCTCATTGTTTAATTCCCACTTATAAGTGAGAACATGTGGTGTTTGGTTTTCTGTTCCTGTGTTAGTTTGCTGAGAATGATGGTTTCCAGCTTCATCCATGTCCCTGAAAAGGACATGAACTCATCCTTTTTTATGGCTGCATGGTATTCCATGGTGTGTATGTGCCACATTTTTTTAACCAGTCTATCATTGATGAGCATTTGGGTTGGTTTCAGGTCTTTGCTATTGTGAACAGTGCCACAATAAACACACATGTACATGTGTCTTTATAGTAGAATGATTTATAATCCTTTGGGTATATACCCAGTAATGGGATTGCTGGGTCAAATGGTATTTCTGGTTCTAGATCCTTGAGGAATCACTGTATTGTCTTCCACAATGGTTGAACTAATTTACACTCCCACCAACAGTGTAAAAGCATTCCTATTTCTCCACATCCTCTCCAGCATCTGTCGTTTCCTGACTTTTTAATAATCGGCATTCTAACTGGCATGAGATGGTATCGCATTGTGGCTTTGATTTGCGTTTCCCTAATGACCGGTGATGATGAGTTTTTTATCATATGTTTTTTGGCTGCATAAATGTCTTCTTTTGAGAAGTATCTGTTCATATCCTTTGCCCACTTTTTGATGGGGTTTTTTTCTTGTGAATTTGTTTAAGTTCCTTGTAAATTCTGGATATTAACCCTTTGTCAGATGGATAGATCGCAAAAATTTTCTTCTATTCAGTAGATTGCCTGTTCACTCTGATGATACTTTCTTTTGCTGTGCAGAAGCTCTTTAGTTTAATTAGATCCCATTTGTCTATTTTGGATTTTGTTGCCATTGCTTTTGGTGTTTTAGTCATGAAGTGTTTGCCCATGTCTATGTCCTGAATGGTATTGCCTAGGTTTTCTTCTAGGGATTTTATGGTTTTGGGTATTACGTTTATAAGTCTTTAATCCATCTTGAGTTAATTTTTGTCTAAGGTGTAAGGAAGGGATCAAGTTTCAGTTTTCTGCATATGGCTAGCCTGTTTTCCCATCACCATTTATTAAATAGGGAATCCTTTTCCCATTGATTGAATAAACAGTATTTCTATCACTCTTTCTGTTGCTTTTTAATATAGTACTTATTTAGCATCAGGAAACCTAACAATATTTTGATAGCAGGAAATTGTTAGTTCTATTCATTTCAACTATCTACTGTATTCCCATCAGAGCTGCAACCAGCAAACTTTTTGTCTGTTACATAAAAACATTTTTAAAAGCTTCCATTTCCTTAAACAGTCCAGCATGGAACAGAAACTTTAAAAAGTTAGAAATTCCGGCTGGGTGCGGTGGCTCAAGCCTGTAATCCCAGCACTTTGGGAGGCCGAAACGGGCGGATCACGAGGTCAGGAGATCGAGACCATCCTGGCTAACCCGGTGAAACCCCGTCTCTACTAAAAAATACAAAAAACTAGCCGGGCGAGGTGGCGGGCGCCTGGGTCCCAGCTACTCGGGAGGCTGAGGCAGGAGAATGGCCTAAACCCGGGAGGCAGAGCTTGCAGTGAGCTGAGATCCGGCCACTGCACTCCAGCCTGGGCGACAAAGCGAGACTCCGTCTCAAAAAAAAAAAAAAAAAAGTTAGAAATTCTATTTTCTGGTTGTATAACCAGGTAGGAGAACAACAACACTGATATTGCAAAATGTTTGTTTCAGATGAGGAATTAACTGATAACATCAGTGGAGACGGAATAACTATAAGAAATTTTGAGGAGATAAAAGAAAAAACGAAGTCAGAAATGCACATGCCTGCTAATAGCCAAGAACACAAAACAGTTCAGAATTTCGGAAAAAAACAAAGTTTCTTAAAAACGACCTGCAACCTTTGTATTCCTATAATTGTAGAGGTTAAAGTTTACAAAATCAAGCACAGCAATTCAGTCTACTTCAAGGAATTTCTAAACATTCAGATATATTGTTTCTTTTTGTAGTTATTCACTGACATATGACTATTTCAGCGATATTTGTTGTTAAGGCACCACTTGAGAATCCGATAATCTTTAAATATATTCATGTCATACTTCTGTCTATGACTTCTAATTTGTCATATTAGAGGAGATAAGGTAAACTGCAGACAGCAAGAATATTCAGTGGGGACAGCAGGCGTGAAATGTGTCAGATTCTTTAGATACTTCCATTCAGCCTTTTTAACATAAGGGAAATTAAAGAAACATAGCCATTATTTTGTTTTATGTCAGATGAATGAACTGTGTATGTTTCACAGTATGGACAAGCTAAGCATCCTTTGATAGTTCTTGGAGATAGTTCTGTCATAAACAATAGGCTGGACCACTTCAGGTTAAACATTATTCACTGTTGATTTACATACTGTCAAGAGGTAGGAAGGACACTGAATTAGGCATTCTCTATGAATGTTCTTTCATTTTCCCCCTCTCATGTAAACTGAAATCCTTCTTATACATACTTCCTATAGTGGGTTGAATGCTAGCCCCCCAAAACATGCCCTATCCTAATCCCTGTAGTTTTCGACTATTACCTTATATAGTAAAAGCATGACTGTTACCTTCTTCAAGTTAAGAACCCTAAGATAAGGAGATCATCCTGGATTATCCAGGCGGGCCCTAAATCTAATTACTGTGTCCTTATGAGAGAAAGAAAGGGAGATTTGAAACATACAGAAGGGATGATGAGATGAAGGCAAAGGAGCAATGTAGCCACAGCCAAGGAAGCCAAGGAATGCTGACAGCCATCAGAAGTTAGAAGAGGCACAGCAAGATTCTTTCCTAGAGCTTCCACAGGGAGTACAGCCCCATTGACACTTTGATTTTGGATTTCTGGTTTCCAAATTATGAGAGAACACATTCTGTTGTTTTAAGTCACCCAGTTTGTGGTAATTTGTTACAGCTACCACAGGAAACTTCACACCTCTCTAGCAGCACTTAATCATATTTAAATGTAATTTTTAAGATGTCTATTATTCCACCAGACTGTAAGCCACTTGAGCAGAGAATTGAACTGTTCCAGAGATAAGAATTTTAGATAGTGGCATCTGGGATTCCCTAAAACAATGGCAGGCTTACCTCCTGCTGATCACCCAACAGTGAATTCAACTATGTCCGAGTTCTGCCACATTCCCCTCACACTCCACAGAGTTCCAGTTAGGATTTTAGTTTTCCTCACTAAAATATGAATGAACAGATAGTCAAAGATCGACAAGTATTTGCAGAAAACACCAATGTGAAAGATATCAAAGTAAACTAAGCAGACCAAAGGAACCCAAAAGAAACAGAAACTATACAAGAATCAAGAAACATCTACATTTTTTTTTTCCAAAAAGCTATAGATAAGAGGGAACAATAAGAGAACAATATAGAGCTTTTAGTTGTTTAAAACAGAAATATAAATAAATAGATAATATATAGATATCTGTAGCAGGATTACAAGGCAAAGCTTTACAAGTCTACTAAGGACAAAAAAATAAAAAGCTGAAAATAGGAGAGAAAAGATAAGAAAATTAAAGATCACTCTAGGAAATCCAGGGATAACAGTGGGTGAACAGTAGAAGAAATCATTAAAGAAAGAATACAAGAAATGAGATAGGCATTTCCATATTGAAAGTACCACTTAGTGTCTGTATAGTGAACAAGGCACCTCACTGAAATTTCAGAACAGGAATAAAGAGAAGATCCTGAAAGCTTCCGAGAAGAAAACACTGGTCACATAAAAATGGAGAGAAATCTAAGTATTTAATAGCATTATGCTTATTAATAGTAATATCAGATTCCAAACTACAGTGGAGTTTTTGAAGAGGTTTAGCATTCCTTTTGAATTTCTGTCAGATTTTGTTATTTTAAATTTTTAGTCAATGCTGTACAAACTTATGATGTTAGTAACATTGAGAAGTTTTTGAATTTTTCCTCCAAAATGTGTATTACATGGCTACCTTCTTTGCTGCAAACACACCAGAAACAAGAATTTATACCATCCACAGTAAGAATTATTTGGGAATTGTTGTTGTTGTTGTTGTTGTTGTTGTTGTTTGAGACAGGGTCTTGTCTGTCACGCAGGCTAGACAGCAGTGGCACAATCACAGTTCACTGCAAACTTGACCTCCCAGGCTCACATGCTTCTCCCACCCCAGCATCCCTCAGTAGCTGGGACTACATGCCACCAAACCCAGCTAATTTTTAAAATTTTTTTAAGAAATGGGATCTCCCTATGTTGCCCAGACTAGTCTCAAACTCCTCCTGCCTCAGCCTCCCAAAGTGCAAGGATTACAAGTGTGAGGCACTGTGCCCAGCTGGGAGAGATTTTTCTATTCATACTTGCAGTCTGCAGTCCCACAGTCTTAGATGTAATTTTCAAATATATTCTCTCATATATATATATATATATGTTTTTAATTCTTCCAATAAAGAATTTTGGATTGCTAATCTCTAAAGAGCAATATGTTTTTGTCTGGGTGCCAGTGGAAAAGATAAATGAGACTGTCATTCTTCCCTGTGATTCATATAACCCAAGAATCCATTTTTTAGAGAACAGTTGTCTAATCTTTTTATCTCTTGCCCTGAAACCATATACATTTAGGAAGTAGAGCAAGAAGATTATCCCAAAGTTTAATGCAGTGGTTCTCAAACCTTAGTTTGCATCAGAATTACCTGAAAAGCTTGTTAAAACACAGATTGCTGGGCCCTACCCTCAAAGAATCTGATTCAGTAGGTGTGTTAGTTGTCTCTATTACACACTTACTATCTCATACTTTCTGTAGGTCAGGAATCGGGCATGGCTTAGTTGGGACCTCTAACAGGATTGTTCATAGGCAGCAAAGTGTTGGCCAGGACTGGGGTCTCGTCTGAAGGCTCTGCTAGGGAAGGATACACTTTCAAGCTCATGTGATTGTTGGCAGAATTCAATTTCTTGAGGATGGTTGGCTGAGGGCCTCAGTTCTCACTGGTGATTGGCTGGTGGCCATCCTCAGTTTCTTGCTGGGTGGGCTTCTCCAACATGGCTACTTGCATCATCAAAGCATACAAGCTGAAGGCAATACAGCAAGTCTGCTAGCAGGACAGAAAATGTTACAATCTCTTTTAACCTAATCAGTTAAATGAAATACCCTCAGTGTTGAAATATTCTATTGGTTAGAAGCAAGCTATTCAAGAGAAGAAGAGTACACAAAGTCATAAATACCAGATGGTGAGGATCATTAGGAGCCATTTTAGTCTGTCCTCCAAAGTAAGTTTGGAGTAGACTGGGGAATTTGCATTTCTAACAAGTTTCCTCCATGGTGCTGATACCACTGATTTAACAAATATTTTCTGTTTCATCACCGTATCCATTTATTTTGCTTTGCATCTCAATCTGAAGCTTCTCTAATGCAGTTTCTTTGTTTCTTTCTCTTTTTTTTTTTTTGAGACGGACTCTATCTCTGTCTCCCAGGCTGGAGTGCAGTGGCTCAATCTTGGTTCAGGGCAACTTCCACATCCCAGGTTCTAGTGATTCTCCTCCCTCAGTCTCCACAGTAGCTGTGATTACAGGCATCCACCACCATGCCAGGCTAATTTTTGTATTTTTAGTAGAATGCTCGGATTACAGACATGAGCCACTGTGCCTGGCCCTGATGCAGTGTCTATAGAAAACAAACCTTCAGGTTCCTGGCTTTGGGTTGGATATCTGGGATAAGAGGAGTGGTTGCTAGTCAGTTGAGGGTTGGGGAAGGAAACTTGGAGTCCCAACCTTTCTATGTAAAAGATCTTATATAAAAGATATTAACCAACTGCCCACCCCCTGCCCCCACTGTTCCATACACCTGCCTTCTGTAGTGCCTCATGTGCCCAAGTGTGGAGTGCTTGAGTTCAGACTGAGTTCAGGCTTGAGTTCAGGCTCTCTCTCTACAATTCCCTTGTGTTGGAGCATTCCCCACTCTGCCAAGTCAGTTCACTCTTCTCCATCAGTGACTTTCTAATCCCCCCAAATTGGTTGAAGTCTTTGTCCTTTATTGTTTCCTCTTTTTTTTTTTTTTGATATGGTACTTTAAATTTTATTTTACTGTCATTTTAGCATGGTTTTGGCAGGAAATAGGGGGAAAACATGATCAGTTCATTACTTTTAGTTCCAGCTTAGGTCTGTATAACTTGTATTGCAAGGAAGAGATTTAAAAAACAAAATCTTTGGTTAATGATCTTGTACAGCACATTTTGTGAAAGAAAAATAGAAAACTATAGTCCATAGTTTGGTACTTGGCACCTATGTGATCAGGAATACACCCATTGAGATACAGAATGGCTGTAGAAAGAGGATTTTTTATAATATCTCAGTTTATCTTAAAAATAATCATTGTTAAAGGACTACTGAGAATGAGATGAGTGTAGATAGAACTGAAGCAAGTTAATTTGTTTTGATCAAGTGATAGAGTGATTAACCAACTGCTAGAATGAATACAAAGTAATGTGCTTAGATGTTCTATTATGTCTTCACAAATTATATATTAAAACAGTAACAGCAATGATAACATTAATTGGTATAAGTTTCTGTGTAGTGTGATATTTTGAGGAAGTTGTTATGTATTTTCTAAGATCCTTTATAACAATCAGCACTTGGCAGAAAATAAACCTCTTGTTTGGCAAATTTACAGGAATGAAAACAGGTGGGATCAACAAGAGGAATGCCAGAGGGGAAAGCCGGCTTCATTTAGCTGCCAGAAAAGGAAATCTCTCCCTAGTGAAAGCCCTGATAGAATCTGGAGCAGATGTGAATCTAAACGATAATGCAGGTTTGGATCCTTTTAATTTAATTACCTTAATAATTGGAACTCACTGAAATACACATTTCAACACCTCCTGCTCCCTCCAGTTTGTTCCTGGCTGATATGTAAGTGATAACTTTGAACAATATTTTTTATATTATATTAGTGTTTAGTTGAATACTAAGATTTATCATTGTTAATAGACCCTTTTCCTTTGAAACAGTTTTTAACATCCATTTGGGAGCATCAGAGAGGGTAAACAGAATGGGGAATAAAGGAAGTTAGGCCTTTTCCTTGGAAGCCTCAAGTTTATCCTGCAACTTTGGTCAGAATGCAGAGTTTTCTCATTCTCCTATCCATTCTCTTTTCTCCTCCTTTTGTACTGTTCCTTTTTTCTCTCTTTATTTTTATTCTAAAACTCTGAAAAATTTACCCAACGTTTTGCTTAAGCACAAAAGAATCTTATCTGAAGAATTCCACAGGGAAAAACTCAAAGGTTGATTAAACCAGGTGTCATTTTAAAGAGAAATGTGACAATGCAAAGATACACATGGGAAAGTCAGACGTTTTAATATCTGAATTGAAACAAATCAAAATGAATAGTATTTACTCTCATTATGTTTTGCATTCTGTGAGTCTTTTGCTTTGGCACTTATATCAACAAATGTTTGTGATGACATCAATTTGTTTTCAAAAATGAAGCATAAATTTTGAGCCCATACTTTTTAGTATTATTTCTTGTTCAATACTTATTATATGTATATGAATCAATATGGATATTCCATTTATGCAACAAAACCTTAGTAATACAGATATTACATGAGTATTGATTTGCATGAAGCAGGATTTATTTTTCTTTCTCTTTTTTTAGGTTGGACACCACTTCATGAGGCATCTAATGAAGGATCTATTGATATAATTGTAGAGTTATTAAAAGCTGGTGCTAAGATTAATTGTGCAAATATAGAT
The DNA here is from genome assembly GCF_049350105.2 of Macaca mulatta. NCBI lineage: Eukaryota > Metazoa > Chordata > Mammalia > Primates > Cercopithecidae > Macaca > Macaca mulatta. The sequence continues at coordinate 81,542,586 of NC_133411.1, read as the reverse complement.
GGAACTCTGCCCTTACATGATGCTGTTGCAAACAACCATTTAAAGGTACAGTGCACATCACATTAAGATCTTACTACTATTTCTTATGAAAATGAATGAAGAAAATGAAGATGTTTTAAACTGAGAACTAAAATGATTCTGTAAAACAAGTGATTTTTTAAAAATCTGCTTCAAATTACAAATGAAGATGCAATAATACATATGGATTAGAAAATCTATATATCTTAATGAATCATTTTTCCATTATTTCTTCATCACAAAATTCATGCGAGTCAGAAGAGAGTAAAAGTAAACACAGGCCATAAATCTAATACATTGTATTTTTAATTGTCTAAGACAATTTGCTGTTGTGCACAGAAGAGTCTAATTATAGTGATGATATGTGTGACAGCTAGATTTTTTAACTCAAAATTTCTCAGTGGGTTAGGAGTAAAAACATGAATTGTTTGTTTTCAGGGTGTTTGTTGTGTCTTTTTCTCCTTTGTTTTTCTTTGTCAAGCAGCCATTGTAAAAATATCGCAAGAAAAGATTATGAGGGTCATTATTTCAATGACACTGAATTTCAAATCTCGACCTTAAGATTCTTCAGATGTTTACACTCATCTTTTTGTTTGACAAATCATAGGAGAAAACTCTTATTATTATTGATACGCAATATAGACTTCAATAATTTTTTTATTGTTAGTATTTATTTTACAATAAAATTTTTAATTAAAATCTACTTTTTTATTAATAAAATAAAAAAGTTCTAGGGTATATGTGCACATGTGCACAATGTGCAGGTTTGTTACATAAGTATATATGTGCCATGTTGGTGTGCTGCACCCATCAACTTGTCATTTACATTAGGTATATCTCCTAATGGTATTCCTCCCCTCTACCCCCACCCCATGACAGGCCCTGGTGTGTTATGTTCCCCACCGTGTGTCCAAGTGTTCTCATTGTTCAGTTCCCACCTATGAGTGAGAACATGTGGTGTTTGGTTTTCTGTCCTTGTGACAGTTTGCTCAGAATGATGGTGTCCAACTTCATCCATGTCCCAACAAAGGACATGATCTCATCCTTTTTTATGGCTGCATAGTATTCCGTGGTATATATGTGCCACATTTTCTTAATCCAGTCTATCATTGATGGACATTCGGGTTGATTCCAAGTCTTTACTATTGTGAATAGTGCCACAATACACATACATGTGCATGTGTCTTTATAGCCGCATGATTTATAATCCTTTGGGTATATACCTAGTAATGGGATGACTAGGTCAAATGGTATTTCTAGTTCTAGATCCTTGAGGAATCGCAGTCTTCCACAATGGTTGAACTAGTTTACAGTCCCACCAGCAGTAAAAAAGTGTTCCTATTTCTCCACATCCTCTCCAGCACCTGTTGTTTCCTGACTTTTCAATGATCGCCATTCTAACTGGTGTGAGATGGTATCTCATTGTGGTTTTGATTTGCATTTCTCTGATGGCCAATGATGATGAGCATTTTTTCATGTGTCTGTTGGCTGCATAAATGTCTTCTTTTGAGAAGTGTCTGTTCATAGCCTTTGCCCACTTTTTGATGGGGGTGTTTGATTTTTTCTTGTAAATTTGTTTAAGTTCTTTGTAGATTCTGGATATTAGCCCTTTGTCAGATGGGTAGATTATAAAAATTTTCTCCTATTCTGTAGACTGCCTGTTCACTCTGATGGTAGTTTCTTTTATTGTGCAGAAGCTCTTTAGTTTAATTAGATCCCATTTGTCAATTTTGACTTTCGTTGCCATTGCTTTTGGTGATTTAGTCATGAAGTCCTTGCCCATGCCTATGTATAGTATTGCCTAGGTTTTCTTCTAGGGTTTTTATGGTTTTAGGTCTAACATTTAAGTCTTTAATCCATCTTGAATTAATTTTTGTATAAGGTGTAAGGAAGGGATCCAGTTTCAGCTTTCTACATATGGCTAGCCAGTTTTCCCAATACCATTTATTAAATAGGGAATCCTTTCACCATTTCTTGTTTTTGTCAGGTTTGTCAAAGATCAGATAGGGGTGGATGTGTGCTATTATTTCTGAGGGCTCTGTTCTGTTCCATTGGTCTATATATCTGCTTTGGTGGCAGTACCATGCTGTTTTGGTTACTGTAGCCTTGTTATATAGTTTGAAGTCAGGTAGCGTGATACCTCCAACTTTGTTCTTTTGGCTTAGGATTTTCTTGGCAAAGTTGGATCTTTTTTGGTTCCATGTGAACTTTAAAGCAGTTTTTTTTCCAATTCTGTGAAGAAAGTCATTGGTAGCTTGATGGGGATGGCACTGAATCTGTAAATTACCTTCGGCAGTATAGCCATTTTCGCAATCTTGATTCTTCCTATCCACGAACATGGAATGTTCTTCCATTTGTTTGTGTCCTCTTTTATTTCGTTGAGCAATGGTTTGTAGTTCTCCTGAAGAGGTCCTTCACATTCCTTGTAAGTTGGATTCCTAGGTATTTTATTCTCTTTGAAGCCATTGTGAATGGGAGTTCACTCATGATTTCACTGTCTGTCTGTTATTGGTGTATAGGAATGCTTGTGATTTTTGCACATTGATTTTGTATCCTGAGACTTTGCTGAAGTTGCTTATCAGCTTAAGGAGACTTTGGGCTGAGAAGATGAGGTTTTCTAAATATACAATCATGTCATCTGCAAACAGGGACAATTGGACTTCCTCTTTTCCTAATTGAATACACTTTATTTCTTTCTCCTACCTGAGTGCCCTGACCAGAACTTCCAACACTATGTTGAATAGGAGTGGTGAGAAAGGACATCCCTGTCTTGTGCCAGTTTTCAAAGAGAATGCTTCCAATTTTTGCCCATTTGGTATGATATTGGCTGTGGATTTGTCATGTATAGCTCTTAGTATTTTGAGATACGTCCCATCAGTACCTAGTTTATTGAGAGTTTTTAGCATGAAATGCTGTTGAATTTTGTCGAAGGCCTTTTCTGCATCTATTGAGATAATCATGTGGTTTTTGTCTTTGGTTCTGTTTATATGATGGTTTCTGTTTATTGATTTGCGTAAGTTGATCCAGCCTTGCATCCCAGGGATGAAGCCAACTTGATCATGATGGATAAGCTTTTTGATGTGCTGCTAGATTCGGTTTGCCAGTATTTTACTGAGGATTTTGCATTGATGTTCATCAGGGATATTGGTCTAAACTTCTCTTTTTTCGTTGTGTCTCTGCCAGGCTTTGGTATCAGGATGATGCTGGCCTCATAAAATGAGTTACGGAGGATTCCCTCTTTTTCCATTGATTACAATAGTTTCAGAAGGAATGATACCAGGTCCTCTTTGTACCTCTGGTAGAATTAGCCTGTGAATCTGTCTGGTCCTGGACTTTTTTTGGTTGGTGAGCTATTAATTATTGCCTTCAGAGCCTGTTATTGGTCTATTCAGGGATTCAACTTCCTCCTTGTTTAGTCTTCAGAGGGTGTATGTGACCAGGAATTTATCCATTTCTTCTAGATTTTCTAGTTTATTTGCATAGAGGTGTTTATAGTATTCTCTGATGGTAGTTTGTATCTGTGGGATTGTTGGTAATATTCCCTTTATCATTTTTTATTGCATCTATTTGATTCTTTTCTCTTTTATTCTTTATTAGTGTTGCTAGCAGTCTATGAATTTTGTTGATGTTTTCAAAAAACCAGCCCCTAGATTCATTGATTTTTTGAAGAGTTTTTTGTGTCTCCTTCTCCTTCAGTTCTCCTCTGATCTTAGATATGTCTTGCCTTTTGCTAGCTTTTGAATGTGTTTGTTCTTGCTTCTCTGGTTCTTTTAATTGTGATGTTAGGGTGTCAATTTTAGATCTTTCCTTATGGGCATTTAGTGCTATAAATTTCCCTCTACACACTGCTTTAAATGTGTCCCAGAGATTCTGGTATGTTGTGTCTTTGTTCTCACTGGTTTCAAAGAATACCTTTATGTCTGCCTTCAATTCGTTATGTACCCAGTAGTCATTCAGGAGCAGGTTGTTCAGTTTCCGTGTAGTTGAGCAGTTCTGAGTGAGTTTCTTAATCCTGAGTTCCAGTTTGATTGCACTGTGGTCTGAGAGACAGTTTGTTATAATTTCTGTTCTTTTACATTTGGTGAGGAGTGCTTTACTTCGAACTATGTGGTCAATTTTGAAGTAAGTGTGATGTGGTGCTGAGAAGAATGTTTATTCTGTTGATTTGGGGTGGAGAGTTCTGTAGATGTCTGTTAGGTCCACTTGGTGCAGAGCTGAGTTCAATTCCTGGATATCCTTGTTAACTTTCTGTCTCGTTGATCTTTCTAATGTTGACAGTGGAGTGTTGAATTCTCCCATTATTATTATGCAGAAGTCTAAGTCTCTTTGTAGGTCTCTAAGGACTTGCTTTATGAATCTTGGTGCTCCTGTATTGGGTGCATATATATTTAGGATAGTTAGCTCTTCTTGTTGAATTGATCACTTTACCATTATGTAATGGCCTTCTTTGTCTCTTTTGATCTTTGTTGGTTTAAAGTCTGTTTTATCAGAGACTAGGATTGCAACCCCTGCTTTTTTTTTTTTTTTTTTTTCCATTTGTATGGTAGATCTTCCTCCATCCCTTTGTTTTGAGCCTATGTGGTCTCCTGAATATAGCACACTGTTGGGTCTTGACTCTTTTTCCAATTTGCCGGTCTGTGTCTTTTAACTGGAGCATTTAGCCCATTTTCATTTAAGGTCAATATTGTTATGTGTGAATTTGATCCTGTCATTATGATGTTAGCTGATTATTTTGCTGGTTAATTGGTGCAGTTTCTTCCTAGCATCGATGGTCTTTACAATTTGACATGTTTTTGCAGTGGCTGGTACCAGTTGTTCCTTTCCATGTTTAGTGATTCCTTCAGGAGCTCTTGTAAGGCAGTCCTGGTGGTGACAAAATCTCTCAGCATTTGCTTGTCAAGGATTTTATTTCTCCTTCATTTATGAATCTTAGTTTGCCTGGATATGAAATTCTGTGTTGAAGATTCTTTTCTTTAAGAATGTTGAATATTGGCCCCCACTCTCTTCTGGCTTGTAGCATTTCTGCTGAGAGATCCACTGTTAGTCTGATGGGCTTCCCTTTGTGAGTAACCCGACCTTTCTCTCTGGCTGCCCTTAACGTTTTTTCCTTCATTTCAACTTTGGTGAATCTGACAATTATGTGTCTTGGAGTTGCTCTTCTCAAGGAGTATCTTTATGGCATTCTCTGTATTTCCTGAATTTGAATGTTGGCCTGCCTTGCTAGGTTGGGGAAGTTCTCCTGGATAATATCCTGCAGAGTGTTTTCCAACTTGGTTTCTTTCTCCCTGTCACTTTCAGGTACACCAATCAGATGTAGATTTGGTCTTTTCACATAGTCCCATATTTCTTGGAAGCTTTGTTTGTTTCTTTTTACTCTTTTTTCTCTAAACTTCTCTTCTTGCTTCATTTCATTCATTTGATCTTCAATCACTGATACCCTTTCTTCCACTTGATCGAATCGACTACTGAAGCTTGTGCATATGTCATGTACTTCTCATGCCATGGTTTTCAGCTCCATCAGGTCATTTAAGGTCTTCTCTATGCTGTTTATTCTAGTTAGCCATTTGTCTAATCTTTTTTCAAGGTTTTTAGCTTCTTTGCTATGGGTTCGAACATCCTGTAGCTCGGAGAATTTTGTTATTACCAATCATCTGAAGCCGTCTTCTCTCTACTCGTCAAAGTCATTCTCTGTCCAGCTTTGTTCCATTGCTGGCGATGAGCTCGGTTTCTTTGGAGGAGAAGAGGCGCTCTGATTTTTAGAATTTTCAGCTTTTCTACTCTGATTTCTCCCCTCTTTGTGGTTTTATCTGCCTTTGGTCTTTATTGATGGTGACGTACAGATGGGGTTTTGATGTGGCTGTCCTTTCTGTTTGTTAGTTTTCCTTCTAACAGTCAGGACCCTCAGCTGCAGGTCTGTTCAAGTTTGCTGGAGGTTCACTCCATACCCTGTTTGCCTGGGTATCACCAGCAGAGGCTGCAGAACAGCAAATATTGCAGAACAGCAAATGTTGCTGCCTGATCCTTCCTCTGGAAACTTCGTCTCAGCGGGTCACCTGGCTATATGAGATGTCAGTCAGCCTCTATTGGGAGGTGCCTCCAAGTTAGGCTACTTGGGGGCAGGGACCCACTTGAGGAGGCAGTCTGTCCATTCTCAGATCTCAGAGTCCATGCTGGGAGAACCACTACTCTCTTCAAGCTGTCAGATAGGGACATTTAAGTCTGCAGAAGTTTCTGCTACCATTTGTTCAGCTATGCCTTGCCCCCAGAGGTGGAGTCTACAGAGGCAGGCAGCCCTCCTTTAGCTGCGGTGTGCTCCACCCAGTTCGAGCTTCCCAGCCGCTTTGTTTACCTTCTCAAGTCTCAGCAATGGCAGGCACCCCTCCCCCAGCCTCGCTGCTGCCTTGCAGTTCGATCTCAGACTGCTGTACTAGCAGTGAGTGAGGCTCCATGGGCATGGGACCCTTCGAGCCAGGTGCTCATATAATCATATGTGATTATATAATCATATAATCTTCTGGTATACCATTTGCTAAGACCATTGAAAAAGTGCAGTATTAGGGTGGGAGTATCCCGAGTTTCCAGGTACTGTCTGTCATGGCTTTCCTTGGCTGGGAAAGGGAATCCCCAACCCCTTGCGCTTCCTGGGTGAGGCAATGCCCAGCCCTGATTTGGCTCATGCTCCGTGGGCTTCACCCACTGTCCAACAAGCCCCAGTAAGATGAACCTGGTGCCTCAGTTGGAAATGCAGAAATCACCCGTCTTCTGCATCGCTCACACTGGGAGCTATAGACTGGAGCTGTTCCTATTTGGCCATCTTGGAACCTCCTCAGTAATAATTATTGGTTTGAAAAAATGCTTAAGGAAACCATCAAGAACAATATAAAAAATTCCTTGGATCCCTCATTTATATCTATTTATCCGTCTCCATATATTTTACAAGCCTGGCAACTTTTTAATTTAATTTTGTGAAAGGATATTCTTGCTGTTTTCATCCTACACCTAGCCATGTGGAGGATGTTATTACTGAATTTATGATTTGCTAAGAGATGTGAATCAATGATTAAGAATATACCAGAGTGAGTGGGCTAATGTCTGATGTGATTTCTTTTGGCTAAAAGAAACTATATTAGTTTGTTCTTGCATTGCTATAGAAAACTACCTGAAGCTGGGTACTTTATGAAGAAAAAAGTTTAGATTGACTCACAGTTCTGCAAGCTATATGGGAAGCATGGCTGAGGAGACCTCAGGAAACTTAAAATCATGATGGAAGGTGAAGGGTAGTAGGCCCTTATTCACATGGCAGAGCAGGAGACAGAGAGGGAAGGGAATGATGCTACACACTTTTATACAACCAGATCTTGTGAGAACTCTATCAAGAGACTGCTCTAGGGGGATGGGGCTAAACCATTAGAAACCACCCTCATGATCCAGTCACCTCCCACCAATCCCCACCTCCAACTCTGGGGATTACAATTCAACATGAAATTTGAGTGGGGAATCAAAGCCAAACCATGTTAGAAGCCCTTTGGCCTTTACAGTATTTAAATTTAAAAAGAACAGACAAATTATCAAGATCATATGGTCACAATATGGAAGAAAGCAAACAGAATTATTAAAGTGATGAACCTGCTGGTTTTTTGTAGAGGGAAAAGGCCACTTAAACCACTTGGCCAGGTGCGGTGGCTCATGCCTGTAATCCCAGCACTTTGGGAGGCTGAGGTGGGTGGATCACGAGGTCAGGAGATTGGGATCATCCTGGCTAACACGGTGAACCCCCATCTCTACTAAAAATACAAAAAAAAAAATTAGCCGGGTGTGGTGGCATGTGCCTGTAGTCTCAGCTACTTGGGAGACTGAGGCAGGAGAATGGCTGAACCTGGGAGGTGGAGCTTGCAGTGAGCCAAGATTGTGCCACTGCACTCCAGCCTGGGCGACAGAGCCAGACTCCATCTCAGAAAAATAAATAAATAAATAAATGAATAAGTAAATAAATAAATAAAGTGAAACCACTTAACGATCAAAATTTCATAGTGGGAAAATCAAGTTTTTCGACATTAGCCTGAAGAATGCCACATAAAAGAAAAAGGAAATTAATTTTCTTATTTGTGTTTGTGTTGGAGGTCACCAGCTTCACCCCTACCTTTGGACACTTGTTAGAAGGACTTACAGAACTTAGTATGTTGTACTCAAGGCTGAGATTTATTACAGCAGTGTAATAAGGATACACATCCAGATCATAAGAGAAAAAGACACAGGTAGAACCTGTGAGGTATCAGTTTGAAGGTTTTCTTATGCTCTCTTCCTCATGAAGAGCCACACATGGGAGACTTGTTAGGACTTGCAGAACTTAGTGTGTTGTACTTATGGCTGAGGTTTATTACAGCAGTGTAGTAAGGATACACATCCAGATCATAAGAGAAAAAGACACAGGTAGAACCTGGAGGTATCAATGTGAAGGTTTTCTTATGCTCTCTTCCTCATGAAGAGCTTAATCTTCCCCCAGCAGTGAAAATGTAGCAATATATATGTTATGGTTCCACCCAGGGAAGCTCATTAGAGATTCAGTGCTCAAGATTTTATTGTAGGTACCCTTTGCCTATCGCATACCAAAATCCCAAACTCCCAGAAGCATAAACCACATTGCTTATGTAGACAGTTTAAGCACAATGAGCCACCCTTATCAGGCAGCGTTTTATATCAGTGTAGTATACTGTTTACAATCCAAGTTCACAGGTGCCAGCTAATGGCCACCCTTGCAAGCAGTCAGTCAGGATGACAGTTTCAGGCCTTCTATGTTAACTCTTTTCTAAACAGTGTTATATTTAGGTTCTAATTGAAATGTATACTAATTTCTAGAATAGCAATATGCTGAATAAAGTTTGTTTTATTGGCCTAATTTTTCTGGCAAAGTTGTATGACAGCACATAGGACATCCTTTATCTCACAGTTGAATTTTGCATCATGATGTCAAGGAAGATTGTGAGTGGAAAAAATGTGAACTCAAACTATGTTTTTTCCTAGTCTCTCAATAACGACAGTCAACACAGAAGACTTCTGTGACCACATGTGTGAGAGTTTTTCCCTACACCCCAAGCAAGCAATCAGTTCTGTAGCAGATGCCAGCTAGGTGTAACAAAAAGAAAAATGAGACTATTAGAAACAAAAATCAACCAGGCAGATTTAAACCCAGCCTTACAGATAATCATTTTAAATGTAAATGACCTAAATGCTCCAATTAAAAAGCAGAGATACACTGGATAAAGAAGCAATACTCAATTAAATGTGGCATACAATAAACTCACTTTAAACATAAAGGCACATAGCCAGGCATGGTGATTCACATCTGTAATCCCAATATTTCGAAAGGCTGAGGTGGGAGGATCATTTGAGCCCAGTAGTTCAAGACCAGCCTGGGCAACATAGTGAGACCCTATCTCTAAAAAGAAAAACAAACAAACAAACCTCTCTCCTCTCTCCTCTTCTCTCTCTCTCTCTCTCTCTCTGTCTTTGTCTCTCTCTCTCTCTCTCTCTCTCTGTGTGTGTGTATGTGCATATGCACAGATAAGTTATAAGTAAATTAAGTTTATGGAAAAACATGTGCTATGCAAACAATAATCAAAAGAAAGAGTGGCTTTGGTAACTGATATGCTTAAGGCTTTGTGTCCCCACCCAAATCTCATCTTGAATTATAATACCCTATAATCCCCATAATCCCCATATGTCAAGGAAGAGACCAGCTGGAGGTAATAGGATCATGGGGGCAGTTTCCTCCATGCTGTTCTCATGATAGTGAGTGGGTTCTCATTAGATCCGATGGTTTTATAAGTGTTTGGTAGTTCCTCCTATGCTCATTCTCCTTCCGCTGCTTTGTGAAGAAGGTGCCTTGCTTCTCCTTTGCTTTCCGCCATAGTTGTAAGTTTCCTGGGGCCTCCCTGGCCATGCTGAACTGTGAGTGAATTAAACCTCTTTCCTTTATAAATAACCAGTTTTGAGCAGTTCTTTATAGCAGTGTGAAAACAGATTAATACAGCAACATAAGACAAAGTAAAATTTAAAGCAAGTAATATTTCCAGGGATAAAGAGACATATTTCATAATTATAAAGCAGACGGTTCACCAGAAAGACATAACAATTCTAAAAGTGTGTGAACAAGAAAACAAATTTCAAATACATGAATAAATAGAATGGAAATGAAAATAAACAAATTCACAATTATAGTTGGAGACTGCAATTCTTTTAATAAATGATTTGTGAAGTGTACACCCAGGATATAGAAGGCTTGAACAATATTATCAGCCGTGTTACCTACTTGACATTTGTTGAAGATGCCAACAGCAATGGCAGAAAATCTATTCTTTTCAAGAGCTTACAGAACATTCACCAATATAGACCACATGTTGGACCATAAAACAAGTTTTAATAAATTTAAGATACATGAAATCATACAAAGTATGTTCTTTCACCAAAATGAAATGCAATGACTAATTAGTCACCAAAAGATTTCTAGGAAATCCCAACATATTTAGAAATTAAACTGTATACATCTGAATAACTCATGGATCACAGAAGAAATCACAAGAGAAATTAGTAAGTATTTTGAACTGAATTAATATATCAAAATTTATGGGATTTAATGAAACTAGTATTTATATGGAAATGTAAAACTTCAGTGCTTATGTTAGAAAAAAATATAAATTCAGTGACTTCAGGTTTGACCTTACAAAGCTTGAAAAACAAAAGAGGAGTAAAATAAGTAGAGACAACATAAATCAATGAAATATAAAACAGACAATAGAGAAAATTAACAAATGCAAAAGTTATTCTTTGAAAAGACAAATAAAATTTATAAACCTTTTGCCAGATTTTAAACAAGACCTAAAGAAGACATAGATTACCAATATCAAGAATTAGGGGACATCACTATAGATCACACAGAAAATAAAAAGTTAAAAAGGTATTATTATTACAACCTTATGCCAATAAATTTAACAACTTAAATAAAATGGGCAAATTCCTTGAAAGCACCTACCAAAGCTTACCCACAAAGAAAAAAATAGCCCTCATAACCCTATATATATGAAAGATAATGAGTTGGTGGTTTAAAAACCTTTTCAAAAAGGATATTCCAGGTGCAGGTAGTTTCACTGATAAATTTTACCAATAACTGAGGAAGAAACAAATGAGCCGTACACAGACTCTTCCAGAAAAGTAAAAAGGATGTACTTCCCAAGTGATTTTATGAGGCTAGCATTATTTTTATACCAAAACCAGCCAAAGGCATTACAAAAACCCAAAACTACAGACCAATATCCTTTAAGGACACAGATGCAAAAATCCTTAAAATATTAACATGTTGAATCCAGTAATATATACATACAAATATTACATGACCAAATGGAGTTAGTCCCAGAATATGATTAGTTTATTTTTCCAAAATCAATGTGGTTTGCCAAATTAACAGATTAAAAATGAAAAACTACTTCATTTCAATACATGCAGAGAAGGCACTTCAAAAAAGTTAGTATTCATTCATGATTAAAAGAAAAAAAGCTCAGTAAACCAAGAATAGACGTATCCTTCCTCAATCTGATAGACAGCACCGTCAAAAAACCTACAGATGACATCAGACTTAATGGTAGAAGATGGAATTTTTTCCCCTAATATCAAGAATATAACAAAGATGTCGCCCTCACTTCTTTTATTATTATTATTTTACTTTTGGGATACCTGCAGAACATGCAGGTTTGTTATATAGGTATACACGTGTCATGGTGGTTTTCTGCACCCATCAACCCATCATCTACATTAGGTATTTCTCCTAATGCTATCCCTCCCCTAGTCCCTCACCCCCTGACAGCCCCCAGTATGTGATGTTCCCTTCCCTGTGTCCATGTGTTTTCATTGTTCAGCTCCCACTTATGAGTGAGAACATGTAGTGCTCTCACCACTTCTAATCAATATTATGCTGAAGTTTCTAGCCAGTGCAGTAATGGAAGAAAAATAAATAAAAGACACACATGTATTTGGAAAGTGAAAAGTAAAGCTGTCTTTGTTTCATGTAATATGACAATGAAAAACTGCTTCTATTTCATATGACATGATAAAATAATTTACTAGAATTAATAAATGAATCTAACAAGGACTCAACTGTATTTCTCCTTACCAGCAATGAACAATTGGAAGTTGAAAATTTTAAAATACCATTTATCATTATATCAAAAATATTAAATAATTGGGGATAAATGTTACTAAATATGTCCAAGACCTTTACACCTTTACACTGAATACTTCAAAACATTGTTGAGAGTAATTAAAGACGACCTAAATAAATGAAGTGATATATTGTGTGGCTTAGAAGACTCAGTATTTTTCACATGTCATTTCTACCCAAGTTGATCTATAGATTCAGTACAAATACAGTAGTCTTAACAGGAATTTTTGTAGAAATTGTTAGGCTAATTCTAAAATTGATAGGGAAATCAAAATAGCTTAAAATAGCTGAGACAAATTTGAAAAAATAATATTGGAGGATTTATATTACCTATAGTGTGAAGATATGTATTCCATAGCTATAGTAATCAAGACAGTATGTTACTAGCATAAGTTAGATTAGGATTTCTCAACCTTGACATAAATGACATTTGGGGCTGGATATTTCTTTCTTAAAGAGTGCTGTCCTGTACTTATAGGATGTCTCACAGCTTCTCTGACCTCTACTCACTAGATGCCAGAAGCACCCATATTCTCTAGTTGCGACAACCAAAAAATGTCTCTAGACATTCCTGAATTTATCCTAGGGGACAAAAATCATCCGCAGTTCAGGAGCACTGAGTTTTACTTGTAGAACAATTGAACAAAATAAAAGAATTGAGAAATAGACCCTCATATATGTCCTCCGTTGATTTTTTTTTTTTTTTTTTTTGAGACGGAGTCTCACTTTGCTGCCCAGGCTGGAGTGCAGTGGCGCAATCTCTGCTTCCTGCAAGCTCTGCCTCCTGGGTTCAGGTGATTCTCCTGCCTCAGGCTCCTGAGTAGCTGGGACCACAGGCACACACCACCACACCCAGCTAATTTTTTTGTATTTTTAGTAGAGATGGGGTTTCACCATATTGGCCAGGCTGGTCTTGAACTCCTGACCTCAGTTAATCTGCCTACCTCGACCTCCCAATCAGTTGATTTTTAACAATGTTGCAAAGGCAATTCAATACAGAAAGTATACTCTTTCAACAAATGGAATTGAAATCCTTGGATTTCCATTTTTTAAAATGAACCCTTAATTTTCATCATATATAAAATTAAAACTTTGTATATATAAAATTAAAATGGATCATAGCCCCCAAGCCCAGTTCTCCATCTGCCACACCCCTCAGGGCCTGAGCACACCATACAGGGGTGGGGGAATCACCATGCCCCATCCACCCTTGTTGGCACCAGAGCACTCCTCCTGGGGGCCGAAGGACAGGCTGATCCAACATACCACTACCACTGTAGCTAGCATTCACTCAGAGATAGCACCTGTGGGTCTGGGGACTGGCCCACCCCTCCCATCATAGCCACCAACAGCAGCATAGATGGCTTGGGAGCCAGAGGATTGTCCTGCCACTGCTGCTGCCATCACCCATGCCATGCTCACTGCCCAGGGGCCTGAAGATTCTCCCACCTGCAAAACCCACCACTGTTACTGCCAGCACCCAAGCAAGCTGCTTAGAGGCCCAAGAATTGGTCCACCTGGATTCACTAACACTGATGCCAGCATATACCTTCCTGGGGCCCAAGGACAGGCATGCTCAGTCCACTGTTGTCACCCATGGGACTAGAGGACTGGCCCACCTGGTGTCCCTGTCTTCAGAAAAACTTCTCCACAGCTCCCACTAACAGTTGCTCCCTAAACCACTGAGGAAATTACAGACACCACTGACACTATTTACAAGTAAAGAAATCCTATAGAAACCACACTACCATCACATATCTAGAGTCAAAGCCAAAATGCCTTGCTCGGGCAACACAATAGGAACACATCTTTAGGAAAAAGTCCTCTTCTATGACAGCAAATTCAAAAAATTGAAGAAGTAGCTGTTAGAACAGGTGCACAGGTGTTAATGTAAGGACGCAAGAAATGTGAAAAAGCAAGGAAGTATGGCACCTCCAAAGGGACACAATAATTCTCCAGCAACAAATTCCAGTGAAAAAGAAATTCATAAAGTCCCAGCAAAAGAGTTCAAAATAATAATAAGCTCCGTGAGATTCAAGAGAATTTTTTAAAAAAATACAAAGAAATAAGAAAAACTCAGGATATGAATGAAAAATTTAACAGATAGATATGGTTTAAAAAAAAAAAAAAAGAACCAAATAGAAATTCTGGAACTGAAGGATTCATATAATGAAACACAAAATGCATTCAAAAGTTTCAACAATAGACTATATCAAGCAGAAGAAAGAATTTCAGAACTTGAAGATAGGTATTTTGAAATGACTTTGTTAGATAAAAATAAATAAATAAGAATTTTAAATAGTGAACAAAGGCTACATGATATATGGGGCACCATGAAGTGACCAAACATTTGAATTTTCAGCATTCTAGAAGGAGAAAAGAAAATGAAAGGGACAGAAAATCTATTTAATGAAATAATAGCTGAAAAGTTCCCCAGTCTGGCAAGAGATTTAGACATCCAGACACAGGAAGCAAAGCAATCCCCAGATAGAGACAATTCAAAAGGGTCTTCTCTAATATAGTCAAACTGTCAAAAGTCAGAGAGAGAAAATTCTAAAAGTAGCAAGAAAAATACATATAGTCACTTAAGAGAACCTTCATCAGACTAACAGTGGATTTCTCAGCAGAAACCTTACAGGCCAGGAGAGAACAAGATGATATATTCCAAGTGATAAAAGAAAAAAAAATACTGTCAACCAAGGACACTATGTTCAGCCAAGTTGTCCTTCATGAATGAGGAAGAAATAAAGTCTCCCAGACAAGCAAAAGCTTGGGAAACTCATCACATCTAGACTGGCCCTACACTTGGAAGCAAAGGATAATATCTACTATCATGAAAACATATGAAAGTATAAACAAAACCCACTGGTAGAGCAAACACAAATAAGGAAGAAAATGGACTTTAATGTTACCACTACAGAAAACCGCCAAACCTCAATGATAAATGTAAGAAAAGGAAGGAAGGAAGGAAGGAAGGAAGGAAGGAAGGAAGGAAGGAAGAAAGGAAGGAAGGAAGGAAGAGAAAGAAATCGAAAAAAGATATACGAAACCATAAATCAATTAATAAAATAAGAATAAGCCCTCACATATAAATAATAACCTTGTATGTAAAAGGATTAAATTTTCCACTTACAAAATATAGACTGGTTGAATGGATTTCTTAAAAAAAGGAAAAATTTACCCAATGATACACTGCTTACAAGAAACTCATTTCACCTATAAAGACACATAGACAGAAAGTAAAGGAAGGCAAAAAATATTCAATGCAAATGAAAATGAAAAGCAGGCAGGAGTAGCTATACTTATATCAGATAAAACAGACATTAAGTCTAAAACAGCAAAAATACACAAAGAAGGTCATTATGTAATGATAAAGGGATCAATTCAGCAAGAGGATGTAATAATTCTAAACACATATGTGCCCAACACTGGGGCATGCCGATATATAAAGCAAAAATTATTAGATCTAAAAGATATAATTCAATACGATAATAGTTGGGGACTTCAAGACTCTACTCTCAGCATAGGATAGATTATCTAGACAGAAAACTAATAGAGAAGCATTGGATTTAAGCTGAATTTTAGACCAAATGAACATTTACGGAACATTTCATCCAATAGCTAGAGAAATACACATTGTTCTTGTGAACACATGGGACATGCTCCAGGATAGACCATATGTTGGGACACAGAAAAAAATCACAACAAATTTTTAAAAAGTGAAATCATATCAAATATTTTCTCAAACCACAATGGAATAAAACTAGAAATCAATAACAAGAGGAACTTGGAGATGGTACACATACATAGAAATTAAACAGCATGCTCCTGAATGACTATTAGGTCAAAGAAGAAACTAAGAAGGAAATAAAAAATTTCTTGAAAGAAATGAAAATTGAAATACAACATACCAAAACTTAAGAATAGCTAAAGCAGTGCTAAAAAGGAAGTTTATAACACATTCTATCCATGTAACCAGATATCACATAGTTCCCATAAAGATGTACAAATATTGCATATCCATTATAAATAATGGATCACAGACCTAAATGTAAGAGTTACAATTTCCTAGAAGAAAACATAAGAGAAAACAGTGATTTTGAGGTAGGCAAGGATTTCTTAAGTAGGACATAAAGGACATGAATTCTAAGTGATAAATATTGATAAATTAGACTTCATAAAAATTAAAAACTTGTTCTTCAAAAACACTGTTAAGAAAATAAAAAGGCAGTGACTTCTGGTTCCAAAATTGTGACATGGAAGCAAGCTGACTTTATTCCTTAGCACAGAAAGCCAAAAACAAATATACAGTGCCAAGATTTTCACCAGTAATACCCCGTAACTCAAATATGAAGATGAAACAGTTCCCAGGGCCACAGAGATATGAAAAAACTCCAAGCAGGCAGAAGGCAGTAAGATAATTGGACTTGTATGTCTGCCATACCCCTCTCTTCAATTTGCCAATCAGTAAGCACACAGAAAACTTCCCCCCAGATCACAGCTTCTATGCTGAATAAAGTGAAACTGAGTTGGACAACCAGTTTCTCCACCATTTTGGGTTTTCTGGCAGGAGACCTGTCCCTCCTTCAACCCACAGGAAGCATTGGGAGTGCATGAAGGGAAAAATATTCTTGAGAACAGCCAGAGGCAAAGTTAGGGTGGGGCAGAGGTGGGACTACCATTGCCAACCCTGGAAATTCCACTCTATAACTTGGCCAAAGGAGATGCCAAATCAGAGTGACCGTTCAGCAGCACCACCTTCTGCCTTCTGTAGAAGATTTATTCCACAGTTTTCTTGGGTACAACCCCCTAGCCAGCCTTTCTACACTACTGGATGTCTCCTTCGGGACCTTACCCATTTGAGACAGGTGACACTCTGATTGTGTTCTTCAACTGAGTCAAACCTGGACATAAAGTGCTGGTGCTGAAAAGAAAGCAGAGAACTAGATGGAATAAATGAAAGAAAATTAACAGGTAAATTACAAAGAATCTCTAATCAAACATATGCAATAAATACCAAAGTAAATCAGATAGAGAAAACTGGAATAAATAATCCTTCAAAGCAAAGATAGACATACATCTACAAGAAGCAGCAGCAAACAGGCAAACATGATCTCTTCAAACAGACAAAGCAAGGAACCAGTGACTGACCCTAATGAGACAACAATATGTGAACTCTCTGACCAAGAATTTAAAATAGCAGTTTAAAAGAAACTCAGTGATCTCCGAGATAACACAGAAAAGCAATTCATGAATTTAATATAGAAATATGACAGAGATTGAAACAATTTTTTACACCAAACAGAAATCTTGGAACTGAGAAATACATTTGCTGACCTGAAAATTTTGTTAGAGACTCTTGGCAGCAGAATGGATCAAGCAAAGGAAAGAAGCAGTGAGCTCAAAGACTGGCTACTTGAAAATACACAGAGAAAAAAGAATGAAAAGGAATGAAGATCATCTACAAAATATAGAAAATTACCTTACAGAATGGGGGAAAATATTTGCAAGCTATTCACCTGACTGCAAATAAAATAATCAACAAATGGGAGCGACAATTGACAGAATGGGAGAGTATATTTGCAAGCTATCTGAGGAGAGATTAATACCAGAATATATAAGCTCAACCAACTCAGCCAAAGAAAAAAGAAAAGCAAATTATCTGATTTTAAAATGGATAAAAGATCTGAGTAGATGTTTTTCAAAAGAAGACATACAAATGGCTAACAGGTATATGAAAAGATGCTCAGCATTACTGATTATCAGAGGAATGCAAATCGAAACCACAAAGGATGTCATCTTACCCCAATTAAAGTGGATTTTGTCAAAAAGGGAATAACAGATGCTGGTGATGATGTGGAGAAAGGTGAATTCTCATACACTGTCAGTGGGAATGTAAATTAATATAGCCACTATGGAAAACTAGAGGTTCCTTGAAAAACTAAAAATAGAACTACCATATGATCCAGCAATTCCACTACTGGGTATATATCCAAAAGAAAGAAAACCAATACATTGAAGCAATATCTATACTCCCATGTTTACTGCAGCACTCTTCACAATAGCCAAAATATGGAATCAACCTAAGTGCCCACCAGTGGATAAATGGTTAAGGAAAATATGGTATATTTAATATTAGCCAATATATGGAATAGCCAAAATATGGAATCAACCTAAGTGCCCACCAGTGGATAAATGGTTAAGGAAAATATGGTATATATACACAACAGAATACTATTTAGCTATAAAAATGAAGGAAATTCTGTCATTTGCAGAAACATGGATGGAATTGGAGGTTATTGTGTTAAGGGAAATAGGCCAAGCACAGAAAAACAAATACTGCAGGTTCTCACTTCTGTTTGGGAGCTAAACAAGTGGAACTCATGAAGATAGATTGGTGGTTACCAGAGTCTGGAAAGTATGGGTTGGGGTGGGGATGAAGAGAGGTTGATTAACGGGTATGGACATACAGTTTGATAGAAGAAATAAGACCTAGTGTTTGAAAGATCAGTAGGGTGACTATAGTTTACAATAACCTGTTGTATATTTCAAAATAGCTACAAGAAATTAAAATGTTTCTAGCATAAAGAAAAGACAATTTTTAAGGTGATACATAGACCAATTACACTGATTTGACCTTTACAAATTATATAAATGTATTAAACTATCACATGTACCCTAAAAATATGTACATCTATTATGTATCAATAAAAAATAAAATTAATAAAGAAAAACTATCACATTTACCCTGAAAATATGTACATCTCTTATGTATCAATAAAAAATAAAATTAATAAAGAAAAGAAAAAGATGAACTCTGATTGAGAGAACATATATCTCCCAAAACATACATCTGCTAAAGGCCTTGTATCCAGAATGTATTCAGAACTGTTAGAACTCAAACAACCCAATAAAAAGTGGGCAAAAGATTAGGACATTTCACCCAAGAAGATACATGAATGGCAAATAAGCACTTAAAAAAGATTCTCAGCAGGCTGATTATGGTGGCTCACTCCTGTAATCCCAGCACTTTGGGAGGCCAAGGTGAGTGGATCGCCTGAGGTCAGGAGTTCAAGACCAGCCTGCCCAACATGGTGAAACCCCATCTCTACCAAAAATACACAAATTAGCCAGGCATGGTAGGGCACACCTGTAATCCCATCTACTCAGGATGATGAGGAAGGAGAATCACTTGAACCCAGAAGGTGGAGGTTGCAGTGAGCCGAGATGGCACCACTGTACTCCAGCCTGGGTGACAGAGTGGATTCTGTCTAAAAAAAAAAAAAGAGAGAGAGATGCTCAGCATCATTAGTCATACCCTCTGGAATGGCTAAAATTTAAAAGACTGAAAATACCAAGTATTGGAGAGATTGCTGGTAGAAATGCAAAATGGAACATTTGGAAAAACAATTTGGCAATTTTTGTTACATGAAATATATTACATATTTACAAAGTATTGGACCACCCCTTGGTGTTTATTTATCTAAGATAAATGAAAGCTTTTTGTCCACACAAAGACTTGTACTAGAATGTGGATAGCAGCTTTATTCATAATAGCCTCTAACTGGAAGGGACCCTAAATGTCTATCAACTGATAAATGAATAATTAAGTTGTTAAAAGGAACAAACTTTTTTTTTGAGATGGAGTCTTGTTCTGTCACCCATATTGGGGTGCAGTGTCACATTCTCTGGTCACTGCAACCTCTGCCTCCCAGGTTCAGACAATTCTCCTGCTTCAGCCTCCCAAGTAGCTGGGATTACAGGCCTGTGCCACCAGGCCCAGCTAATTTTTGTATTTTTAGTAGAGACGGGGTTTCAGCATGTTGGCCAGGCTGGTCTCGAACGCCTGACCTCAGGTGATCCACCCGCCTTGGCCTCCCAAAGTGCTGGGATTACAGGTGAGAAACACTGTTGATATACACAACAATATGGGTGAATCTCAAAATCATCATGCTAAGTCAAAGAGACCAGACACAAAAACTACATTCTGAGCTCATTCATGTGAAATTCTACAAAAAGCAAAATGTAAAGCAATAGAGGCAGATCATTGGTTCCCAGAGACCAAAGAGTCTTGGTAAGTCATTGACTGCAGAGGGTCAGAAAGGATTTTTTGTGATGGTAGAATGTCTCTAAGTCATTGTTGTAGTAGTGATCACTTCAGTAAGGCTTTTTTTTTTTTTTTTTTTTTTTTTAAACAAATTAAAGGCCTATTTCTTGGTCACATAATCTTTGCCAAGCTCTTTGGCCCTCAGGCCCACTCCATCATGTTATCTGGAGCTCCCTCCCAACTTTAGCTTTAGCTTTTCCTGTTTAGTGCCTTTTTACCCTGTTGCTGTTTAGACTTTTCCTGTGGATGACTGTTACTGAAAAACACTATTCAGGATCTCATTCTCTCTGAGCTGAGTTCTCTGTGTTCTCCATACTAATACATTAAGTGCATCTTTTTTAGTATATTAAAGTCAAGGCCTAGAGAAGGTCTCATCTTAACACACTGGGAAAATAGTCATTTTTAATATAGCATATGTTTTTAAGAGTCTAGAAGTTTACTTTTCTGAAATTCACTTTCAGTCTCCTCCATACCATGTTTGAAATAAATTTCTGCAGATTAAGGCCTACATCTCCAGTTTGCTAAATTAATCTCAGGATGGTCTCAGGAATCTGTGTTTTGAAAGAATCCAACAAGTGATCTTACTGATCAATCAGGCTTAGAAACTACTGGATTAAGGTAGTTTCTGACTCTATCTTTTAAAAACAGATGAATAAAATCTTAATAAAAATCTTAATAAATAGATAAAGTATTTTATCTTTTCATACCTTTACTCAGACTCACTAAGGTGTACAGATGCAGATTTTATCAGACGTCTTTGCAGAATACTTTTTCACATGCCATTATCTGCTGTCTCTCACTACTACAGTTGATCTTTTCACTCTCTAAAGGAAAGCAGGGTATTATCTAGCTAGTTTTATTAGGAGACTACTATGTGCCAGACATTTTACAAGGGCTCACTATTTAATTCTCATAGATGATAAAAATGAAGTTAGAGACGATGATAAGTAACTTGGCCAAGGATGTAGCTAATAAGTACCAGGGGTGAGGTTTGTGCTTGGCTTTAAAACAAGGGTATTTTTCTTTTTAAATATATTTGTATAAATTTAAAGAGTACAAGTGCAGTTTTGTTAAATGGATATATTGAGTAGGGATATATTCTGGGCTTTTAGTGTAACCATCACTCAAATAGTATACCTTGCACTCATTAATTAATTTCTCATCCCTGAACCCCCTCCCACTCCCTACCCTTCTGAGTCTCCAGTGACTATAATTCCACACTCTGTCCATGTGTACACATTATTTGGCTCTTACTTATAAGTGAGAACATCCAGTATTTGACTTGTCCCTGAGTTGTTTTCACTTAACAACATGGATGGCCTCCAGTTCCATCCATGTTGCTGCAAAAGACATGATCCCATTCTTTGTTATGGCTGAATAGTATTCCATTGTGTGTGTGTGTGTGTGTGTGTGTGTGTGTGTGTGTGTGTATTTACCACATTTTATTTATCCAGTCATCCATTGATGGACACTAAGGTTGATTCCATATCTTTGCTATTGTGAATAGTGTTACAGTAAATATTTGAGTACAAGTATCTTTTTAATATGATGACTACTTTTCCTGTGGGTATATACCCAGTAGTGAGATTGCTGGATTGAATGGCAGTTCTATTTTTAGTTCTTTGGGAAATCTCCATACTGTTTTCCATAGAGGTTGTACTAATTTGCATTCCAACCAACAGTGTATAAGCATTTCCTTTTCTCCGCATACTCATCAACATCTGTTATTTTTTGTCTTTTTAATAATAGGCATTCTATTGGCATAAGATGGTATCTTATTGTGGCTCTAACATTTCTCTGATGATTAATGATGTTGAGCATTTTTTCATATGCTTGTTGGTCATTCATGGGTCTTCTTTTAAGAAATGTCTATTCGCGTCTTTTGCCAGTTTTTTAATAGGGCTATTTGTTGTTTTGTTATGGTTGTTGAGTTGTTTGAGTTCCTTGTAAATTCTGGAAATTAGTTCTTGTAGGATTCATAGTTTGCAAATATTTTCCCCCAATCTGCAGGTTGTCTGTTCACTTTTTAAATTATTTCCTTTTCCATGCAGGTGCTTTTTAGTTTAATATAGTTCCATATGTCTGTTTTTGATTTCGTTGCTTATGGTTTCAAGGTCTTATGAATTCTTTGCCTAGACAAATGTCAAGAAGAGTTTTCCCTAAGTTTTCTTATAGAATTTTTATAGTTTCAGATCACAAATTTAAGTCTTTTATTTGTCTGTATTTGATTTTTTAATATGATTTGAGACTTTCTTCCACATATGACAATCCAATTTTTCCAACACCATTTATTGAAAAAGATATCTTTTTCCCAGTGTATGTTCTTGTCACCATTGTCAAAGATCAGTTAGCTATAGATATGTGGCTTTATTTCCGGGTTCTCTATTCTTTTACATTGATCTATGTGTCTGTTTTTATGCCAGTACCATGCTGTTTTGATTATTATAACCTTGCAGTATAATTTGAGGTCAGGTAATATGCTCTCTCTAGCTTTGTTCTATTTGCTTAGGATTGTTTCTGCTATTTAGGCTGTTTTTCGGTTCCATATGAATTTTAGGATGGTTTTTTTCTCATTCTGTGAAAAGTGATGTTGGCATTTTGGTAGGAATTGCATTGAATCTGTAGATTGTTTTGGCAGTATTCTCATTTTAATTATATTAATTCTTCTGATTCATGAACATGAAATGTTTTTCCATTAGCTTGTGTCACCTGAAATTTCATTCGTCAGTGTTGTAGTTTTCCTTCTTTCACCTCCTTGGTTAACTATATTCCTAGGTATTTTATTTTATTTTTTGTAGCTATTGTAAATGGGATTGCCTTCTTGATATGGTTTTCAGCTTGATTATTATTGGTGTATAGAAATGACACTCATTTTTGAATATTGATTTTGTATTCTGAAACCTTAGCGAATTCAATTATCAAACCTAAGAATTTTTTGGAGGAGTCTTTAGGGTTTTCTAGGTTTAAGAGCATATTGTCAGTGAACAGAAATACATTATTTCTGACTTCTTCTTTTCCAACTTGGATGCCTTTTCTTTCTTCCTTTTGCCTGATTGCTCTGGCT
Organism: Macaca mulatta; assembly: GCF_049350105.2. Taxonomy (NCBI): domain Eukaryota; kingdom Metazoa; phylum Chordata; class Mammalia; order Primates; family Cercopithecidae; genus Macaca; species Macaca mulatta. The sequence goes on along the minus strand of NC_133411.1, from coordinate 81,519,186 downwards.
AGGACTTCCAGTACTAAGTTGAATAGGAGTGGTGAAAGTGGGCATTCTTGTCTTATTCTAGTTCTTAGGGGAATTGTTTTCAACTTTTCCCAACTCAGTATGATATTGGCCATAGGTTTGTTGCATATGGCCTTTATTATTTTGAGGTATGTTTTTTCTACTTTGCCTAGTTTGTTGAGAGCTTTTATCATGAGGGGATGTTCCATTTTATCAAATGCTTTTTCCACGTCTATTGATTAGGCCGGGCGCGGTGGCTCACGCCTGTAATCCCAGCACTTTGGGAGGCCGAGGCGGGCGGATCACAAGGTCAGGAGATTGAGACCACGGTGAAACCCCGTCTCTACTAAAAATACAAAAAATTAGCCGGGCGCGGTTGTGGGCGCCTGTAGTCCCAGCTACTCGGGAGGCTGAGGCAGGAGAATGGCGTGAACCCGGGAGGCGGAGCTTGCAGTGAGCCGAGATCGCGCCACTGCACTCCAGCCTGGGCGACAGAGCGAGACTCCATCTCAAAAAAAAAAAAAAAAAAAAAAAAAAAAAGAAATGATTATGTAATTTTTGTCTTTAACTGTGTTTATGTAATGAAACACATTTATTGGTTTGTATATGTTGAGCCATCCTTGCATCCCTGGAATACAACCCACTTGGTCATGGTGTGTTATCTTTTTGATGTGCTGGTGGATTCAGTTTGCTAGTATTTTGTTGAGGATTTTTGCATCTATCTTCATCAGGGATATTGGTCTGCAGTTTTTTTTGTTTGTTTGTGTTCTCGTCAGACTTTGGTGTCAGGGTGATACTGGCTTCGTGTAATGAGCTAGGGAGGATTCTCTCCTGCTCAGTTTTTTTGGAACAGTTTCAGTAAAATTGGTACCAGTTATTCTTTGTATGTGAGTTTGATAGAATTTGACTGTGAGTTCATCTTGACCTAGGCTCTTTTTTTTTGTTGGGAGGATTTTTGTTATTGGTCTGTTGAGGATATCTAGTTATTCACGGTTCAGTCTTATGAGGTTTTATGTTTCCAGGAATTTATCCATTTTCTCTAGGTTTTTTAGTTTGTGAGTGTATGGTAGAGTCTGATGATCTTTTGTATCTCTGTGGTGTCAGTTACAATGTCTTCTTCGTTTCTTGTTATGTTTATTTAGATATTCTTTCTTCTTGGTTAGTCTAGATAGCAATTTATCAACTTGTTTATCTTTTCAAAGAACTGACTTTTCAATTCAGTGATCCTTTGTTTTTGTTTTGTTTGGTTTGGTTTGTCTCCATATCATTTAGTTCTACTCTGATCTTTGTTATATTTTTTCTTCTGCTAGCTTTGGGTTTGTTTTTTTCTTGTTTTTCTAGTTTCTTGAGGTATGACGTTAGGGTGTTAATTTGTAATCTTTCTATTCTTTTGATGTAGGCATTTGATGCTATAAAACTCCCTCTTAGCACTGCTTTGGCTGTATCCCAGAGGTTTTGGTAATTCTGTCTCCATTTTCCTTTGTTTCAAAAAAATTTTTTGAATTCTTTCTTAATTTTGTCATTGACCCAAAGATTATCTAGGAGTGTGTTGTTTAATTTCATGTATTTGTACAGCTTTGAGAATTCCTCTTGATATTGATTTCTAGTTTTATTCCATTGTGTTCTGAGAAAATACTTGATGTGATTTCAATTTTTTTCAAATTTATTGAGGCTAGTTTTGTGGCCTAACATATGGTCTATTTGGGAGAATGTTTCACGTGCTGATGAGAAGAATGTATATTCTGTGATGTTGGATAGAATGTTCTGTAAGTGTCTATTAGGTCCATTTGGTCTAAAGTTCAATTTAACTCCTGTGTTTCTTTCTTGATTTTCTGTCTCAGTGATCTGTCTAGTGCTGTGACTGGGGTGTTCAAGTGCCCCAGTATTATTGTATTGCTATCTGTATCTTTCTTTAGGTTTGCTTTAGTAACATTTGTTTTATGAATCTGGGTGCTCCAGTTTGAGTACCTATGTATTTAATATTATTATATCCTTTTGTTAAATTGATATCACCCTTTATCATTAGATAATGATCTTTGTCTCTTTTTATACTGTTTTTGATTTGAAGTTGGTTTAATTTGTTATAAGTATAGCTACTCCTGCTTTTGGTTTTCATTTGCATAGAATATCATGTTCCACCCCTTTATCTTTGTTTGTTTGTTTGTTTGTTTGTTTGTTTTTGACAGAGTCTTACTCTGTCACCAGGCTGGAGTATAATGACACAATCTTGGCTCACTGCAACCTCTGCTTCCCGGATTCAAGTGATTCTCCTGCCTCAGCCTCCTGAGTAGCTGGGATTACAGGTGTGTGCCACCACACTTGGCTAATTTTTGTACTTTTAGTAGAGAGGGGGTTTCACCATGTTCATCAGGCTGGTCTCAAACTCCTGACCTCATGATCCACCTGTCTCGGCCTCCCAAAGTGCTGGGATTACAGGCATCAGCCACTGTGCCCTTTATCTTTCATCTATGTGTTTTTACCAGTAAAGTGAGTTTCTTGTAGACAGCATATAGTTGGTTCATTTTAAAAATCTGTTCTGCCTGTCTTTATCTTTTAAGTGGAGCATTTAATTCACTTACATTCAAGGTTAATATTGATACATGAGGTTTTCTTCCTGTCATGTTGTTATCACTAGTTGTTTTATGAATTCTTCGTTTCTTCATTTTTTTTTCTTCTGTGTCTTTGTGATTTGGTTCAGTTTTTTCTTTATGCTATGCTACCTCTAGGCTAGTAGAAAAACTAAGAGATTATCCTTAATAATTTCTACTGGCCCATTTGCTCCTAAATTTATCTGCCTCTTTATCCTTGGACATAAGCAGAAAGATTAAAAAAATACTTTTTCCACTGGCATATAGTATGTCTCCATTTTAACAAAATCCTGACCATCTTTTCCTAACTAGAAGGTTTTTCAGGGGTGAGATACTTGCTTGCCTTTTGCAAGTGGGATCATTGTTTTTCACTAATTGACTTATACTATAATTCATTTTTTTGAGACAAGGTCTTGCTCTGTCACCCAGGCTAGGGTATCACTGCTCACTGAAGCCTCGACCTCCCAGGGTCAAGTGATCCTCCAGCCCCAACCTCTCAAGTAGCTGAGACTAGAAGTGTGTCCCACCACACCCAGCTAATTTTAAAATTTTTTATAGAGAAAAAGCCTCACTATGTTACATAGGCTGGTCTCGAACTCCTGGGCTCAAGCAATTTCCTGCCTCAGCCTCCCAAAGTGCTGGGATTATAGGCATAAACCACTGTCCCTGGCTGACTTATACCTTAATCCAGTTAATAACCATTCTTTACTTTGGTCAATTATAAATTTATTTTTAATACACAATTTAAGAGTTACTCAGAGCAACCTTATTTATATTAGAAATTTTTTTCTCCCGAAAATATCACATCCTCTTTGACCTTAGTTTCCTTTTATCTAAAATGATGGGGTTTCTAAGTTTCCCTCTATCTTTAATATTCTGTGAAGTTTGTCATTTAGTATACAAGTGGCCAACAAACATGAAAAAAAAATGTTCAGTACCACTAATCATCAGAGAAGTGCAAACCAAAGCCAGAGTGAGATATCATCTCACACCAGTCAGAATGGTTATTATTTAAAAGTCAGAAAATAACAGATGCTGGTAAGGTTGTGAAGAAAAGAAAACACTTATACACTGTTGGTAGGAATGTAAATTAGTTCAACTACTGTGGAAACAGTTTGGAGATTTCTCAGAGAACTTGGAACTACCATTCAACCTAGCAATTCCATTACTGGGTATGTACCCAAAGGAAAACAAATTGTTCTACCAAAAGACACATACACTTGTGTGTTAATTGCAGCACTATTCACAATAGCAAAGACATTAAATCACCCAAGGTGACCATCATTGGTGAACTGGATAAATAAGATGTGGTACACATATACCATGGAATACTATGCAGCCATAAACAAAAACAAAATCATGTCCTTTGCAGCAACATGGATGCAGCTGGAGGCCATTATTCTGAGTGAATTAATGCAGGAACAGAAAAATCAAATACCACATTTTCTCACTTATAAGTGGGAGGTAAATATTGGGTACACATGATCATAAAGATGAGAACAGTAGATACTGAGACTACTAGAGAGCGGAGAGAGGGAGGAGGGCAAGAGCTGAAAAACTCTCTGTTGAGTACTGTGCTTACTACCTGGGTGATGGGGTGATTCACACCCCAAACCTCAGCATCATGCAATATACCCATGTAGTAAATCTGCACATATATCATTTGAATCTAAAATAAAAGTTGAAATTATTTCTTTAAAGTTTGTTATTTAGGACACATATTTCTGTATGGAGAATATTGAAATGGGTATTAGGTTTCTAGGCTAGTTCATAAAACCTCCTGAACAAGTAGTGTACATAAAATATTGTCCAAATAGAATGTTATTCAAGTATGTCTAATCACAAATTATAATGTTGTTTGTAATACAGCCGTGAAGCAACTCTTACCCCACTTTTATACCCTATCTTCCAGCAGCTTGGAGAAGGACAAGAAGCTGTGTTAGAGAAATAGATTAAATCCTTCCGGGTGTCAGAAATTCCATATTAAGATGCAAGTGGCTTAATCTGCACAACATCTAGATCTGTGCTGCCCAATATGGTAGCTACTAGCTACTTTTGCTATTTAAATTTAAATTAATTAAATAAAAAATTGATTTCTTCAGTCACATTAGCCACATTTCAAATGCTCAAAAGCCACATGTGATTAGTAGTTACCTTATTGGACAGAGCAGATATAGAACATTGTATTATTACAGAAAATTCTACTGGGCAGTTACTGATCTAGAACTGAACCTCCCTATGCCTACTTCTTATTGGTTCTCTTGTGAGGACTAATCAGTCCAAATTGGATTAGTCTGCAATTGCCACATCAATTTTAATAAAAAAATTTCTTGACCTGAGTTTGAAAACTTTCTTTTGATAGCTTTTAATGCTTGGCAGTGGTGTTCGTGATGAAAACAGAAATTATTCATCTTTGGTGTCTATAGAGATAACTTTGAAAAAATACTTTGTAGGCAGCTGAGATTCTACTACAAAATGGAGCAAACCCTAATCAAAAAGATCAAAAACAGAAGAGTGCTTTGGATGAAGCAGATGATGAAAAAATGAAAGAATTACTAAAATCTTATGGTGCTATTGAGACTGATAATAGAGATGAGAGAGATGCTATAGTCAATGGTATGTATATCAATATTGCTGCTATTTTATACAGAGATATATCTCTGTTTAGGAAAATCTTCTGATTTGTTGTGTAAATTGTTTCATAACTAGGATAGATGTGTCCTATGTTTATTAAACTCTTCAAAAGCCATTATTTATTTTTAGAAATTAGCATTTAAAAATATGGTGTAATTTATAGATCATATGATCCTATTGGATTGGAGTTACATGTTGAAATGAAACCTATAGCATTCATCAAGCAAACATTAATCTCCCTAACATTAGATTTGAGATAGAGATGTAATTGAAGCCAGGCAGATCAGCTTAGTTGTAGTAGGGCTGGAAAAGGGGTGACATTATACTGAAGTTTTTGCAACTAAGATTCCATTACTTCAAAATTTGTAATGATTCATATATCAGTTGTATTCATGCCAACTTTTAAAGAATCTAGTATTCTAGCATATTAATTTGTTAAAGGAAATATACTTGTATATGTGTAATATATTTTGCAATGAAAAGAATATTTCAAGGGAATGTATGTACAATCAGGCAAAATTTTATGAACCATTTTAGCAATACTTTATACTTTATTAAGTATTGAGGAGAGGGAATTGTTCTTCCTTTTCCCTCATGCTCAAACCTTGACTCATAGAAGAAGATACTCAGGAATATATCTATATTCTCACCATGAGGGAGAATGCTGGAGAGAGCAATTGTGTAACACACTTCTCCCCTGGCCTACCAACATCCTTACCAACTGTTGATTTTCATGGAAGAATTACTAATATAATTGGTCAGAGCTAAGGATATTCATTGTGTTATATTTCACCAGTGGGCTAGATCATGGATAGGTCAAGGTCAAGAGTGAAACAAATTTCCTCTTTTCATTGCCTGTTACCATATAGTAAGTCCATAGGGTCAGGGCCTTTCTCAGAGGCCCAGCCATTTCACACTCCCTCTTCACAGCTATACCTGAAAGTTCCCATGATTTAGATTAGCTCAGTTTATCAGGGAAGTCTTGCATTTGGAGTTGTTGATAGATCTATTGTAAAGTGATAGATCTATTCCCACATATCTACTGTTTTTTGTTTCCTTGATCAGGTACCCCAGAAGGATGAAGAATATAGAGGACACTCATAATATAGAGAAAGGGAATCCAGAATGGGAGTAGGGTCCAAGAGAATTTACAGAGGCATTAATCAAGTCATGTGGACGTTGGAATCAGATAAGATCTGGTTTCAGTTCTGTGTGACATTGGGCAACTTCTTGAACCCCGCTAAGCCTCACTTTCCTCTTCTGCAAAATGGATATAATAAACTACCTACTTCACAGGTTCATATGAAGATTAAATGAGATGATTTATGGATAGTTTTTGGCACCCAGCATGTGACAAGTGCTCAGTAAATGTTAGCCATAAGTAGCCAATTGATGATGATGAGTACTGATTAAGATATAATAGTTGTAGACTTGACTTAGCCGTCTCATCTGCATCACATTAAAACTGAAAAATAACACTATATTTTTGCATATTCTTATTATATTTTCTAATTTTACTTTTTAAAGAAAAAATTCCTGCTGTCCAGTCTAAAAGACATAAACAGTGTTTTTGTGATGATGGCAAAACTATTGATTCACCTTTCCTTTCACACCAAGAAAGATCAAGTGAAAGCCTTTCTGTGGTGAGTGAAGTTAAAATTACTTCGTTCTTCATCTTAGAAAATGCCATTCTTTGAGCCAGCCAGTTAGTTATTGGCTAACGGCAATACTCTCCATTTTAATAACACAAAGATTGAAATTTTTTTATTATAAAAGATAAGATAATGAACAGAATGGGCCTGGAAGTTATGCTGTGTGGTTAACTCTTAATTATTTGCTTTGAATACAGAACTGTGGAGTAGCTGCTATCCTTTATACCTAGTTTGAGTTCTTTGGCTACTTCTTGTCCATAGACACTGCCACTGTCATAAATGTGTCTTTACTCACTTCCATAAGTGTCTAGGAGATGCAGGATATAGAAAAGATTCTGGAATCCGACAGAGAAGAGGATTAAGCAGCCTGGTTTAGCTAACCTTGATCCCATATGGTTTATAGTAATACAATTTGCTGCAAAACCCACCATGTAAAGGTAGCTTTTGAAAAAAAGAACATAGCAGTTGCTTAATAAGATATATATACTGATTGAAATTCTTAGTTCGACCAAAACACAAAGCTTAACTAGACACAAAATCTCAACCAAGGTAGCATCCTCAGTGAAACCTTATTTCGGGTAAGTCTTGGCCCATAGTGTCCAAGACTGAATACATTTACGATACAAGCAAAGCAGAAAGGAAAGTTGGCACCAAAAGATGTTTCTTTGTCCTAATCTGTGGATAGAGCTTAGCCTGGGCACAAATTCTCATCTTCTGTTTGCTTTTATAACCATAAATCGTTCACTGTATAAAGCGGTAAACCTTAGTGGTATTTTTATTTTTGCTTGTTTTTTATATTTGTATTTTATAATTTCACTTGGATACATTTAATAAATGACAGCAGTAAGATTGCTTTACCAAATAATTAGATTATTTTATTACGTACTTTTTGAATATCTTTTGTGGGCACCAAAGTAAAATTTCAGGGCAACATATTTCAGAAGGCTTTGAGGATCTACATGTTTTAGAAATGAATGTGTATGGAGAGTATATTAAAGGATAGGTAATATGAGTCAATCAATCAATCATCATTAATGGAGCAATAGCTATGAACCCACAATGTTGAAACCATATACAAATATAAAAGGCATGCTTCTGCCCACAAGATCTCATTGTCCTGATGAGGAAATATAATGTATAAGACATTATTATGTTAGTGTTAAATTATGTAGCACTGAATTTCTTAATTCTGAGAAAAAGGAAATCAGCATGGATTGGATAAGTCAGAAGTTTCCTGTATGAATGGGTTTTATATGATTATAATATTCACTATTTAGGGAGTTCTTACTTCGTGCTGACATTGTCCTTAGCATTTTAATGTGTTATACAATTCAGTCACAGAGAGGATGAGTAACTTGCTGGAGTCACCTAGATAGGAAGAGGTGAAGCCAGGATTTACACCTGAAAGTCTGGTTCCAGAGCCCGCTCCACAATTCTCTCTCTCATAGGGAAAGAGAAGAATCAGGGCAGAGTGAATTGAAAGCATTCAAGGCAGGAAGATTGGTACTGACAAGGGCATGTAGAAGTAGTATTAAGTCCCCTTTGTGAATTTTTGAGAGCATAGTGTTTTGTACTTCTAAGATTAGGTATAAGATTTTAATAGTGTGCAGTGAAAGTCATAAGGCCTTAAAGTGAACTTGTTGTATATATGTACTTTCAATGTTATGTGATTTATTTTTCTCCTACACCTATAGTTTCAACAGAAGTCAGTGATAAATTGATTTCTTATGATTGCTACTTTTACATTCTATTTTCCAGGGTATCTACTACATAATTCAAAATATATTTGTTTGCTTTTGTTCAAATCTGCAACATTTATACAGTTAAAAAGTATGAGTACATTTTGAACATAGAGAGGAATGAGCATTTTTAGGAAAACTTTCTTTAGTATTTTATTTATTCTATGTTTGTCAATAGCATGTCAGAGAGCATATCTACCCCTTTGTAATGAAGTTTCAAATATTTTTATCTGACAGCATCAGACCCTCAGTGCCATTCTACAAGATATAGAAGAAAAACAAGAAAATTTATTAGAGTTTGAAATAAGAAACCCTGAAGATGCAGGTAAATATAGACTCATACTCAAGTATGATATTTTCAGATACCCAAGGTCATCTTCTTCTTAAGGTACATATTTATTTCAGAGCTCACAATGGCTGAAAAAGTGGTCTTCTATTTTTATGTGAGAGGATTTAAAGTGCTAGGAATTATTAATATCATTAAAAGTAACTTACTTAAAAAGTAAGTCCAAAGTAGACTTTTAATGATAGCTAAAAGGCTGATTTTATCATGATGCAAACCAGTAGTTTGTGTTGTTAAAGATACTTCTAGATGCAAAGTGCTGCATGAGTAATTTGAGAGACATTCAGAACTATGATCAGAGATAAGCTATACCAGTGATATGTTTAGATAATCCTATGACAGAAAATGTAAGATTGTGACAAGAGATGAGATTATGTTACCCTGTTGGTTGTCAGCTTCACCCAGCTATGGTAACCCTTAAAAGTAGATCAGAAATAGTGCAGTGGAAGGTGGTGCAGCAGTGACACAAGGAAAGCAAATCCTCCTGCTTTCAGAAGAGCACATATAACAGGTGGATGTCTGACTGCAAAGATATCTTCCTGTTTTCAAAACACTAAAGATTCAAAATAGCAAATTAGACTCTGATCCCTGACCTAATAATCTTAATTTCTCAAACTTCAGTGAATATATGCAAGCCCTTGATGACTCACATATATATTTTTTGAGTTATGATTTATAAGGTGGAAAGTAGTTCCTGATAAATTCAAATCTGTGAATGTAAAAGTTAGTTAAAAGTAGTAACTAAAAGTAAGGTAATTTAAAGTACCTCATCAACCTTTTGTATAGCAGGATATAACTGTTCATCTCTTGTCCTAACTCATGTTTGTATAGTCTTTAAAAAAATCATCTCCTTTAAAATTTTACACATTCTACTTTTCATCCGGGCCTAACATGGTACGTGTTATGTTTGGAGGAAACTAATAGAAAATAATTCATACCCCCAAACAAAAATGTACAGTTAGTATATTTATTTCATTTACTATTTGTAATATCTTTTGCATCCAAGATGATTATTCCAAGTTTATAATTTTTTTCATTATGGAAGGCATACAGATATACTTCAAGAAAAAGAGAAAAATACTAAAATTAGCTATTGTCCTACCACAATATTTTGTTTTATTTCCAGACGCCCGCCCCACATTTTTTTTTTGTCTGAGAACATAATAATGCAATTAGACCTCAGTAAAACTCTTAAAAACATAGTTTTGATCATGATAGATATGGTAATTTTGCATTTTTTTCAGTCTTCATTCCTAGTGTTCAATAAATGTTCCACAGTTTCCTAAATTTTTCCCTTTTTGTTGAACATTTGGATGATTTCCAATTTTTTGCTGTTCTTCTACAATATGTAGCTTTTTCTGGACGTATTATCTTCTTCAGAAAGATTAACAGAATTGTAACTATTGGGTCAAATTATATAAGCATTTTAAATCTATTGATTTATATTGATAAATTCTATTTTATAGATAGTACTAATTTTCATGTTGGAAGTGAAAATACTGATGCTACTAGCAGTGTACACATTAGTGTCTTTGTGTACACAGCTAGTAGCATCAGTATTTTCATTTTAAATAACCTTACTAGTTTAATAAGAAAAATATGTCTGATATTTTCATTTGCCATGTTGCTTATTAGTGGTACTTTTTTTTTTTTTTTTTTGAGATGGAGTTTCATTCTGTCACCAGGCTGGAGTGCAGTGGTGCGATCTCAGCTCACTGCAACTTCCGCCTCCCAGGTTCAAGCGATTCTTCTGTCTCAGCCTCCCTAGGAGCTGGGACTACGGGCGCATGTACCATGCCCAGCTAATTTTTGTATTTTTAGTAAAGACAGTATTTCACCATGTTGGCCAGGATGGTCTTGATCTCTTGACCTCGTGATCTGCCCACCTCGGTCTTCCACAGTGCTGGGATTACAGACGTGAACCACTGCACCCGGCCCAATGGTACTTTTTCACTAGTTTTATTCCCTATTTTGAGAAGTGTTTCTATTATTTGTTTATTCATCAAGTGGAGCCTATTTATATGTTACAATTACTTACCCCTTTTCCACCATAACTGCTGCAAATACTTTTTCAGTGACTTGTCTTTTTCTTTGCAATGTGTGTTAGTTTTTGTTTAAATATATACAATTACAAATTCTGTATAGTAAAAATTCATCGGCCTTTTTCTATTTATTTGAATGCCTCTAAAATTAGGAGCTTTTCCCCACCACCCCCAGGTTTTGTAGTTTAATTTTATTATATTATAGCCAATACATTGAATAATCTTGATGCTTTTATTTTTGTCTTACTGCCCTTAAGGAAGGAGAGGTAAGGCAGTGGGACCCTGGAGCTCTTGGATGGTAACTAATTACTGACTGTGGTTGGCTCTACCACTCCCTGACAGGTGTTTAAAACTCAGTCTCTGGAGAGCAGTTTTCTAAGACTCTTCTGAAATTTCTCTATGGCCCATCAGGTTGGAACTCCTATGATGTGGGCAATACACATTGCCCTTTCCCTATGTCCTCTCAGTCTTCTCTCAGCTTCTTCTTTTTTTTTTCTTTCTAATGAACCATCCTACACAGACTCTCACTGTCAGGTGGAAGCCCTCATAGGCAGGGTCACAGGGCAGGCTTCACAACAAGTCCTCAGGACCTTTGCACCTCAGGCCCACTGTTAGAAGGGAAGATAATTAATTCTCAGCTCAGCAGCAACTTTCTTTTGGCCCTGCTGGGGTAGCTTCTCATTTTTCAAGGTCTCTAGATATTCAAGAAGGAAGCCAGATACCAATTCATTGTCACCTCAACTTAGAGTTCAGTTAGGTTGTCTAAATAATCCTTTGAGGAACTTACCCTAGCAGGCTTGAGGTAAAGGAGAGAATCCCCTTTACCCCTTACTCCTGCTGCTGAATATGCAGATTCCCACTCAGGTAAGCAACTGCTCTCTAAAGAAATCTTTTTTCAAATTCACCCTCCTCCACATCTGACACTTGTTACAGCTTTGATCTGGCTGAGGGATCTGAGTAATGAGTCCCATTTTGTACATCTTTGAAAATTTTTCTGAAAGAGACCTTGCATTCACTTTTCTATCAGTTATCAACTGAACTGCTTCAACTGAACTGAGGCAGAAAATTGCCGTTGTTAATATTTTATAAATTTTCCCTAAGCATTCTAATGCATAATTCATCTGAAATTTTTTTCTGTATTTAAGGATAGAATAGGTTTACCCCGTATTACAACCCATTTATTCATCGCTATTTGTTGAATAATTTCTCTCATCCTCGTTGTTTTGTAATACCTAATCAAGTAATAAAATATTACACATATTAGGACAATTATAGATTCTCTTTAATATACCATTGATTAATATCATCTTTGATAAAGAAGTGTGTGATACCAAACTATATGTAAAATATATTTCTGTTGTTTCTTATAGAAACATACTGAATATTTTAAGTTCCTGTAGTATGTTATTTTTACCTATGGTTTAAAATTCAGTTGGAAAAGCTGGGATGACAGGGCACATAGATAATTTAAAATGTCTTTTAATAAACAGTGTCAAATCTGCTGAACAAAGTTATATCTAAATTCTTATTGATTGTACACATTTTCCTCCTTTGTTAGAATATGCATCATATTGTGAAACTAATCCTTAACTACAGTATTAGGGTGATAGAAACTACTCTGAGGACACTGACTCAATACTTATCAAATCATTTGTCTGATTTGCTGAGGGAATTTCTGAAACGAATTCTACCTCTGAACCTCATGTCATTTTCTACCACAGATTTTCTCAAGTTACTTTATGCAGAAAAATGTGCATTAGTCCAAAAAATTAGGAAAAATTTTAAGAAACAAAGCCGAAAGTGAAAGAAACAACAAGTAGCTTAAAAGAATTAAAATATATGCATTTAACCCTTTCAGTTTCCTACTTGTGCATCTGGATTTGTACATAACCCACATTTGTGGGTAATCATGTGGATCTGTGTTGGGAGGAAGGTCATTATGCCTTTACTTGGAAAGCAAAGGAAGAAAGTTGGAAAAATTTAAGTAATTATTGTAATGGTGGTTTGTAAGATCTACAGGTGACCTTAGGTATCATATAGTACCATGTAAATGTTATTATAAGTGCAAAGAACAAGAACTGACAGCATGATTCTATTTTTTAAGTGCATGTAATGTATAATTATACATAGTGTAAGTATTTAAAATAATAAATATATAACACAAATTTTACAAACACACACACCCCTAAAGTATTAACAGTAATCTCCTTTGTTGAATACATTAGAGGAAAAGCAGTGGGGTGAGTAGGGATTCTCTTACTTTTCATCTTTATAAATATTTATATGGTTTGAAAAAATTTTACAATGTTAATGTATTCCTTTTGTATTTTAAAAAATAAAATAATTTTAACAGACAAAATATCTTCTTTTACTACCTTCATTTCACAGGTAAGAAAGTTAACCGTGTAAGTTACATGACTTATCCAGGCTCACAAAACTTAGTCAGTGGGGCAACAGGATTAGAACTCAGGCTGGCCTACTCTTTTACAGTATTCTTATCTATACACTTCAGGGCATTTCCGTAGATTGACATTGTTAAGTAAGCCTTAATTGAGATATCTGGGTCATTAATACTGGGGAAGAGCATAGGGAATAATGGCTTTTTAAAATTAACAATAGGGCTAATTCTCATATGACCAAATTTGACATTCACTATCCTTCAGTTAGCTAACTTTTTATTGTCATGTTTCTAGAACAATACATTGAGAAGATGTTAAATATAAAAGAGATTATGGATAATGTGCTTGCCAAGCAGAAAGCAGAAAGGGATGATCTGGCTAAAAAATACAGGTGAGTAAAAAAAGGAAAAAAAGAAGAGTGCTTCTGAGTTTCTAGAATTTTTCCTTTTTAGCTGCAGTAGTTGTCTAGATTTCTTAAGAATACAAAAACACATTGCTTAGGGCCAAAAAATGACTTTATAAGGTTGTCTCATCTTTTACCACCGTGGAAAATTATACTTCCCAGAAAGGTATTTTTCTACATTATTACTTGAAATAGTCAAAAAACAACATTTCAATATCTTAAAAAGTTGTCTACAGTAGAGAATTTTATGAAAGCTTTTCTGGTTGTGAATCCCACAGATAAATTTATTTCTTTAGCACACTCAAATTTTCTACACTAAAAAAATGTTTCTTTTTGCTGTCACAAATGTCCCTCTAATTACTGTATTTCTAAAATCCCAAGGTCCTTAAAGAGTTTTGTCCTGATTATATTGGTTATATACCTCTTCTCATATTTTTTGTGAAAAAAAGTTACTTTTTTTTTCTTGTTTTGGCATTATTTTTTATTAGTTTTTAATAGACTTAACTACTTATGCTCCCTATTCTTTATTCACCATTTTCTAAACGTGTCCTTATATATTCTTCTCTTATAATCATTTAATGTCTATTATGTATTCAATTTTTTTCTGAACTTATTTTTAAAAATCAGTTTTCTATTTTTATTTTTAATCCCCATTTTGCCTTCTTCTCCAGTGAAGAGCTAACATAAGTTCCCTTCTATTTCGTCCTTGTTTTCCTGTCAATATAAAGCAGTGAGCTTCTATAATCTACATATGGGTAATTTTAGGGGACTTTAGAGAGGCTTGCTTGAATTTCCTTTAGTGTCCTGTGGTTAACAATGTACTACACCTGGAATTTTCAAAAGTTTCTGATCAATTGGAGTTTCACTATGTAAATTCTTATTAATATTGCTATAAGACTTCACATCTTGGTGTGGGTAATCTAAAGTTTTGTCTCTGAACTCCTTGTTTCACATAGTTTTAAGTCTGATGTTATGCATTTCTTTTGCATTTTATGCTACCAGTTGTTTGCTAATCTGAGTCCTTCTTCTTGCTGATTTTTTCACTTATGTATACTACTTCTTTTAACATCCAGTCTGCTGGGAGTTTAGTATCAGCTCTAAACTTTGATAGGAGAGGCAAGATATATATCTATACTATTGCTTTTCCTTAAAACAGCAGCTCTTAAACTGTGGTCCAGGGAACCCTGGTGGGGTTCCTGAGACCGTTTCACAGGATCTGTGAAGTCAAAACTATTTTTTAATAATAATACTAAGATGTTATTGCTCTCTTGCTCTCATTCTCTCATGAATGTACAGTGGAATTTTTCAGAGGCCACATGATACATGATAAAGCCTGATAGAATGTGTTGTGTATTCTTTTGTTTAAAAAGTTTTCTCAGTTTTAATTTCTAAAACAGTAAATACTGATAGATATTCATACACACAAAAGCTGTTTGGGTTCCTCAATAATTTTTAAAAGTTCAAATAGTTCCTGAGACCAAAAAGTTTGAGAACCGCTGAAAACAAAGTATCTGATAATCTGAAGGTCAGGGTGGGATTGGTGGGCATAATCAAAAGACAAAAGTATGAACATGTGAAAAGCCATTTCCTCTTCCTTAGTCCTCAGGGCCTTGAGAAATTCAGTTTGGGGAAGACACACAGAATGATGCTTTCCTGGGTAGTCCCTCTGGACTTGGAAGTGTCTTCATACAGGTTCAAAATACAATTACGGTAATTACTTGGGGAACAAACATTTCTCAGGTCTAGCTGAAGTATGATTATTCACAAAACAATCTTGTTCTTCCATAGCTAAGAGAACCTGAATAGAACTTTCAAATTGTACTTACTAATAAACAGGTAAGCAAGCCCCAAATTTGAAGAATGATGACTTTCCTTAGCCACCAATTGCTACCTTCCAACCTATAGATGCTACCTTCCAATCTATAGATGTTTAGATAGATGATCCAAGTTTTGTTTATCTTTTAGAGTTGACTCACAATTGATAATAATGATATGAATATAAAATCTTGATAACCTTACTGTCAACTCCTTAAGAAAAGGGCACACTTATCTTAAATAAAGGAATCAGTTTCCTCTCAAAGGAAATATTTTGTGTCAACAGGCTGCAGGTGGTCAGATTAAAAAAATCAAAGGCAGTAAATTGCACAGGTATAGTTCTGTGTATTTTAAAGTTATTAAAATTGAGACAAAGTATCTTTGACCTCTAAATGACTGCTTTAAAAAGTTTTCTGCTGTTACTGCATTTTTTTCTCTTTCTGTTTCTTCCTATAGGATATCCATAGAGTCATTTAAGCATGGAGCCCTGAGAGAACAATTGGCCAACTTGGTGGCAAGACAGAAGAGTCTTTTAGTTGTGGCAAAAAAACAGAAAAGAATAAGCCTGAAAATTCAAAACTATAAGCATGTTACATCATTGCCTTGTCTTAGTTTAAGGAAGTTCCCACCCAGGTCAGAAAACTGCAGTGAAAAGGACAACCAAGAACTCACTAGTCTGGAAAATTTAGAGCATCCCCAATCAGGTTTACTTTCTCCTGTTTGTGGAAGCATGCAGGAAACACAATTGTCTCTGGAAACTTGGAACTACAGCCAAAATACCAACATTTGTCTAAATTCAGAGGCAGTGAGAAGGGGAGAATTTTCTGGAAATGATGTGAATTCTAAACAAAATGTCAGTGATTGTACCTTGGATGGTTTTCCAAAATCCCAACATTCAGATGGCACAGAGAATAATAAATTACCATCCCAACCTGTTGCTTTTATTGGTCAAACAGAATATTCACAGAAAGAGAAAGAGAATGATCTTACAGAAGCTACAGACAAAGACCATGAATTCTGTATTCCTTCCCCAGTAATCGGCAAATTAAATATTTCAGAAACTGCAAGTGTCCTTGCCGAAAATTCTGCCCATCCATCAAATATTATTTGTGATCAGGACCTTTCCAATTATCATCCCAAAAGAGGAAACAGGAAAACAACTTCCCGGCAATCACCTACAGGGGCATCAGAATCCCTGGCACATCAAGGGGTTGCTGTCTTAGGCAGTGATACAGTGCATCCGATGAAACCATGTCGTAAAAAATCAGTTTCTGCTGTTCCACGTGCAGATGACAGTCAGATCTCCTCTTCCTCTGGATCTGGGCAACAAGATATTATAAAAAAGCCTTTAAACTACAGTACAGCTCCTAAAAAGAAATGTATTCAGATAAAAGATTTGATATTACTAGGAAGAATTAACCCAGGAAATAACATTCTGGAATTCAAAACACAGGTATTCTATATTTTATTCTCTAAAATCATGCAAATTTTATAAATAAGTTAGTAAATGTTGCTGTCACATAATATAGACATTTAGCTCTGATTTGGGAAATGGGGTTTTGCTGGGCTTCCTGAATGGAGGGACATAACCATTGTATTCTTAGCAAGTGAATTCATATTTCTGAAATTGCCCTGATACATTTATTTTTATTTTTTAAATTTTAATTTTTAAGTTCCAGGATACATGTGCAGGATGTGCAGGTTTGTTACGTAGATAAACAAGTGGCATGCTGGTTTACTGCACCTGTCAACCCATAACCTAGGTATTAAACCCAGCATGCATTGGCTATTTTTCCTAATGCTCTCCCTCCCTCAACCCCATTCCCCAACAGGCCCCAATGCGTGCTGTTCCCCTTCCTGTGTCCACATGTTCTCATTGTTCAGCTCCCACTTATAAGTCAGAACATGCAGCATTTGATTTTCTATTCCTACATTAGTTTGCTGAGGATAATGGCTTCCAGCTGCGTTCATGTCTCTGCAGAGGACATGATCTCATTCCTTTTTATGGCTGCATAGTATTCCATGGAGTATATGTACCACATTTTGTTTATCTGGTCTATCATTGATGGGCATTTGGTTGATTCCATGTCTTTGCTATTGTGAACAGTGCTGCAGTGACCATACATGTGCATGTATCTTTGTAACAGAATAATTTATATTCCTTTGGGTATATGCCCAGTAATAGGATTGCTGGGGCAAATGGTATTTCTGGTTCTAGATCTTTGAGGAGTCACCACACTCTCTTTCACAATGGTTGAACTAATTTACATTCCCACCAACAGTATAAAAGCATTCCTATTTATCTGCAGCCTCGCCAGCATCGGTTGTTTCTTGACTTTTTAATAATCACTGTTCTGACTGGTGTGAGAAGGTATCTCATAGTGGTTTTGATTTGCATTTCTGTAATGATCAGTGATGTTGAGCTTTTATTCATATGTTTTTTGGCCATATGAATGTCTTCTTTAAACCTGACAAAAACAAGCAATGGAGAAATGATTCCCTATTTAATAAATGCTGCTGAGAGAACTGGCTAACCATATGCAGAAAATTGAAACTGGACCCCTTCCTTACACCTTATACAAAAATTAACTCAAGATGGATGAAAGGATCAGAGGTTCCAAGATGGCCAAATAGGAACAGCTCTAGTCTACAGCTCCTAGCGTGAGCAACTCAGAAGACAGGTGATTTCTGCATTTCGAACTGAGGTACTGGGTTCATCTCACTGGGGCTTGTCGGAGAGTGGGTGCAGCCCATGGAGCATGAGTCAAAGCAGGGCGGGGCATCGCCTCACCAGGGAAGTACAAGGGGTCGGGGAATTCCCTTTCCTAGCCAAGGGAAGCTATGACAGATGGTACCTGGAAAATCGGGACACTCCCACCCTAATACTGCACTCTTCCCATGGTCTTAGCAAACGACACACTAGGAGATTATATCCCACGCCTGGCTTGGAGGGTCCCACGCCCACGGAGCCTCACTCACTGCTAGCATAGCAGTCTGAGATCGAACTGTAAGGTGACAGCAAGGCTGGGGGAGGGGCGTCCACCATTGCTGAGGCTTGAGTAGGTAAAAAAAAGCAGCCAGGAAGCTCAAACTGGGTGGAGCCCACCACATCCCAAGGAGGCCTGCCTGCCTCCGTAGACTCCACCTCTGGGGGCAGGACATAGCTGAACAAAAGGCAGCAGAAACTTCTGCAGACTTAAACGTCCATCTGACAGCTTTGAAGAGATTAGTGGTTCTCCCCGCATGGAGTTTGAGATCTGAGAACGGACAGACTGCCTCTTCAAGTGGGTCCCTGAACACCGAGTAGCCTAACTGGGAGGTACCTCCCAGTAGGGGCCGACTGACACCTCATACGGCTGGGTGCCCCTCTAAGACGAAGCTTCCAGAGGAAGAATCAGGCAGCAACATTTTCCGTTCTGCAATATTTGCTGTTCTGCAGCCTCTGCCGGTGATACCCAGGCAAACAGGGTCTGGAGTGGACCTCCAGCAAACTCCAACAGACCTGCAGCTGAGGGTCCTGACTGTTAGAAGGAAAACTAACAAACAGAAAGGACATCCACACCAAAACTCCATCTGTACGTCACCATCATCAAAAACCAAAGGTAGATAAAATGACAAAGATGGGGAGAAACCAGAGCAGAAAAGCTGAAAATTCTAAATATCAGAGTGCCTCTTCTCCTCCAAAGGAATGCAGCTCCTCGCCAGAAACAGAACAAAGCTGGATGGAGAATGACTTTGAGGGGTGGAGAGAAGGCTTCAAATGATTGGTAATAACAAACTCCGAGCTAAAGGAGGATGTTTAAACCCATCGCAAAGAAGCTAAAAACCTTGAAAGAAAATTAGACGAATGGCTAACTAGAATAAACAGCATAAAGAAGACCTTAAATGACCTGATGGAGCTGAAAACCATGGCACGAGAAGTACATGACGCATGCACAAACTTCAGTAGCCAATTCGATCAAGTGGAAGAAAGGGTATCAGTGATTGAAGATCAAATGAATGAAATGAAACAGGAGGAGAAGTTTAGAGAATAAAGAGTAAAAAGAAACAAACAAAGACTCCAAGAAATATGGGACTATGTGAAAAGACCAAATCTACATCTGATCAGTGTACCTGAAAGTGGCAGGGAGAATGGAACCAAATTGGAAAACACTCTTCAGGATATTATCCAGGAGAACTTCCCCAACCTAGCAAGGCAGGCCAACATTCAAATTCAGGAAATACAGAGAACGCCATAAAGATACTCCTCAAGAAGAGCAACTCCAAGTCACATAATTGTCAGATTCACCAAAGTTGAAATGAAGGAAATAATGTTAAGGGCAGCCAGAGAGAAAGGTCAAGTTACTCACAAAGGGAAGCCCATCAAACTAACAGCAGATCTCTTGGCAGAAACTCTACAAGCCAGAAGACAGTGGGGGCCAATATTCAACATTCTTAAAGAATTTTCAGCCCAGAATTTCATATCCAGCCAAACTTAAGTTTCACAAGTGAAGGAGAAATAAAATCCTTAAAAGACAAGCAAATGCTGAGAGATTTTGTCACCACCAGGACTGCCTTACAAGAGCTCCTGAAGGAATCACTAAACATGGAAAGGAACAACTGGTACCAGCCCCTGCAAAAACATGTCAAATTGTAAAGACCATCAGTGCTAAGAGGAAACCGCATCAACTAACGAGCAAAATAACCAGCTAACATCATAATGACAGGATCAAATTAACACATAATAATATTAACCTTAAATGAAAATGGGCTAACTGCTCCAGTTAAAAGACACAGACTGCCAAATTGGAAAAAGAGTCAAGACGCAACAGTGTGCTGTATTCAGGAGACCCATCTCATGGGCAGAGACACACATAGGCTCAAAATAAAGGGATGGAGGAAGATCTACCAAGCAAATGGAAAATAGAAAAAAGCAGGGGTTGCATCCTAGTCTCTGATAAAACAGACTTTAAACCGACAAAGACCAAAAGAGACAAAGAAGGCCATTACATAATGGTAAAGGATCAATTCAACAAGAAGAGCTAACTATCCTAAATATATATGCACCCAATACAGGAACACCCAGATTCATAAAGCAAGTCCTCAGAGACCTACAAAGAGACTTAGACTCCCACACAATAATAATGGGAGACTTTAACACCCCACTGTCAACATTAGACAGATCAACGAGACAGAAAGTTAACAAGGATATCCAAGAATTGAACTCAGCTCTTCACCAAGCAGACCTAATAGACATCTACAGAACTGTCCACCCCAAATCAACAGAATATACATTCTTCTCAGCACCACATCACACTTATTCCAAAATTGACCACATAGTTGGAAGAAAAGCACTCCTCATCAAATGTAGAAGAACAGATATTATAGCAAACTGTCTCTCAGACTACAGTGCAATCAAAGTAGAACTCAGGATTAAGAAACTCACTAAAAACTGCTCAACTACATGGAAACTGAACAACCTGCTCCTGAATGACTACTGGGTACTTAACGAAATGAAGGCAGAAATAAAGATGTTCTTTGAAACCAATGAGAACAAAGATACAACATACCAGAATCTCTGGGACACATTTAAAGCAGTATGTAGAGGGAAATTTATAGCACTAAATGCCCACAAGAGAAAGCAGGAAAGATCTAAAATTGACACCCTAACATCACAATTAAAAGAACTAGAGAAGCAAGAGCAACCACATTCAAAAGCTAGCAGAAGGCGAGAAATAACTAAGATCAGAGCAGAACTGAAGGAGTTAGAGACACAAAAAAAAACTTCAAAAAATCAATGAATCCGGGAGGTGATTTTTTGAAAAGATCAACAAAATTAATAGACCACTAGCAAGACTAGTAAAGAAGAAAAGAGAGAAGAACCCAATAGGCACAATAAAAAATGATAAAGGGGATATCATCACTGATCCCACAGAAATAGAAACTACAATCAGAGAATACTATAAATACCTCTATACAAATAAACTAGAAAATCTAGAAGAAATGGATAAATTCCTGGACACATACACCCTCCCAAGACTAAACCAGGAAGAAGTTGAGTCTCTGAATAGACCAATAACAGGCTCTGAAATTGAAGCAATAATTAATAGCCTGACAACCAAAAAAAAGTCCAGGACCAGATGGATTCACAGGCTAATTCTACCAGAGGTACAAGGAGGAGCTGGTACCATTCCTTCTGAAACTATTCCAATCAATAGAAAAAGAGGGAATCCTCCCTAACTCATTTTATGAGGCAGCATCATCCTGATACTAAAGCCTGGTAGAGACACAACAAAACAAGAGAAGTTTAGACCAATATCCCTGATGAACATCGATGCAAAAATCCTCAATGAAATACTGGCAAACCGAATCCAGCAGCAGATCAAAAAGCTTATCCACCATGATCAAGTTGGCTTCATCCCTGGGGTGCAAGTCTGGTTCAACATATGAAAATCAATAAATGTAATCCATCATAAAAACAGAACCAAAGACAAAAACCACATGATTATCTCAATAGATGCAGAAAAGGCCTTCGACAAAATTCAACAGCCCTTCTTACTAAAAACTCTCAATAAACTAGGTACTGATAGGACATATCTGAAAATAATAAGAGCTATTTATGACAAACCCACAGCCAATATCATACTGAATGGGCAAAAACTGGAAGCATTCTCTTTGAAAACTGGCACAAGACAGGGACGTCCTTTCTCACCACTCCTATTCAACATAGTGTTGGAAGTTCTGGCCAGGGCAATCAGGCAGGAGAAAGAAATAAAGGGAATTCAATTAGGAAAAGAGGAAGTCCAATTGTCCCTGTTTTCAGATGACATGATTGTATATTTAGAAAACCCCATCGTCTCACCCCAAAGCCTTCTTAAGCTGATAAGCAACTTCAGCAAAGTCTCAGGATACAAAATCAATGTGCAAAAATCACAAGAATTCCCATACACCAATAACAGACAGAGAGCCAAATCATGAGTGAACTCCCATTCACAATTGCTTCAAAGAGACTAAAATACCTAGGAATCCAACTTACAAGGGATGTGAAGGACCTCTTTAAGGAGAACTACAAACCACTGCTCAACGAAATAAAAGAGGACACAAACAAATGGAAGAACATTCTATGCTCATGGATAGGAAGATCAATATCGTGAAAATGGCCATACTGCCCAAGGTAATTTACAGATTCAATGCCATCCCCATCAAGCTACCAATGACTTTCTTCACAGAATTGGAAAAAACTACTTTAAAGTTCATATGGAACCGAAAAAGAACCCGCATTACCAAAACAATCCTAAGCCAAAAGAACAAAGTTGGATGCGTCACGCTACCTGACTTCAAAGGATACTACAAGGCTACTGTAACCAAAACAGCATGGTACTAGTACCAAAACAGAGATATAGACCAATGGAACAGAACAGAGCCCTCATAAATAATACCACATATCTACACAGATTTGATCTTTGACAAACCTGACAAAAACAAGAAATGGGGAAATGATTCCCTATTTAATAAGTGGTGCTGGGAAAACTGGGTAGCCATGTGTAGAAGGCTGAAACTGAATCCCCTCCTTACACCTTATACAAAAATTAATTCAAGATGGATTAAAGACTTAAATGTCAGACCTAAAACCATAAAAACCCTAGAAGAAAACCTAGGCGATACCATTCAGGACATAGGCATGGGCAAGGACTTCATGACTAAAACACCAAAAGCAATGGCAACAAAACCCAAAATTGACAAATGGGATCTAATTAAACTAAAGAGCTTCTGCACAACAAAAGAAACTACCATCAGAGTGAACAGGCAAGCTACAGAATGGGAGAAAATTTTTACCATCTATCCATCTGACAAAGGGCTAATATCCAGAATCTACAAAGAACTTAAATTTACAAGAAAAAATCAAACAACTGCATCAAAAAGTGGGCAAAGGATACAAACAGACACTTCTCAAAAGAAGACATTTATGCAGCCAGCAGACACATGAAAAAATGCTCATCATCACTGGCCATCAGAGAAATGCAAATCAAAACCACAATGAGATACCATCTCACACCAGTTAGAATGACGATCATTAAAAAGTCAGGAAACAACAGGTGTTGGAGAGGATGTGGAGAAATAGGAATACTTTTACACTGTTGGTGGGACTGTAAACTAGTTCAACCATTGTGGAAGACAGTGTGGCGATTCCTCAAGGATCTAGAACTAGAAATACCATTTGACCCAGCCATCCCATTACTGGATATATACCCAAAGGATTATAAATCATGCTGCTATATAGACACATGCACACATATGTTTACTGTGGCACTATTCACAATAGTAAAGACTTGGAACCAACCCAAATGTCCATCAATGATAGACTGGATTAAGAAAATGTGGCACATATACACCATGGAATATGATGCAGCCATAAAAAGGATGAGTTCATGTCCTTTGTAGGGGCATGGGTGAAGCTGGAAACCATCATTCTGAGCAAACTGTCGCAAGGACAGAAAACCAAACACCGCGTTTTCTCACTCATAGGTGGAAATTGAACAATGAGAACACTTGAACACAGGGTGGGGAACATCACACACTGGGCCTTCTTCATGCTCTGTTGCAAATGAAGTTAATTCCTTCGGGAGGAGATTAGGAGCTATCTATTTTAAGGCCTACTTCTCTTCTCAGGCAGAATCCCTGAGCCATGGCCCTGGAGCTGACGGTGGGGACAAAGGTGATTTTTCAAGTGATACCCTTGCTTTAGGAGCTGAGCATTTGGTAGAGGGGAGGCAGTAGCTTCATGTCTTTTCAGTTTGCCTCTCCCAATGTGAAACCACCACCTTACAAGCCAAAGCAAGGGTGATCGGGATCCCAGCATTCTCAGTGGTGCCATGCCAAAGGTGGAGCCTCTGTCTCAACACTCACAGCTAGGCAGGAGAAGGGAGCCTCCACCCTTTGGCTATAGTTGCTGGCAACTTAGCGTTAGCAACAGTGGCTGGGGGCAGGATGAGCAATGCTGAAGTTATGCCCCTCCCAGGAAGACAGCTCTGTAACAGGGAGCCCTGTAGTCTTGACTACAGCAATCTAGAGTGGAGTTTCCACTTCACAGAGCTGAGAGTAGGGAGGGAAGATGCAGTCTTGGTTCAAATACCATAGACTCACCTTTTTAATCCAATTTTTGTAGATTTTGTTGACTAGATGGTTCATGATTTGCTGCATGCCCTTATGACCATATCTAGATACATTAAATTTGTATACAAAAATTAAAAAATCAGGTGTTAGGGTGTATCTGGTCCCTGTTACTTTGTCATGGCCAGAAGCAAAAGTTCATATATTTCAGCTATTTTTGACCCTAATTTTTTTTTTATTTTTCACTTCAGGAGACTACCCACAAAGCCAGCATTTTATTGAATGGTAAACTTAAGGTAGAAAGTGGTCAGATTTATAAAAGCCCAGTCACCTGGCTCAAGGATCTTCTGGGAGGCAACAGTTATGTGACCTGGAATTATGCTTGGAGTAAGGTGGGTCATTCTTAAGTTTATCTTTAACTTCATATTCAAATGGAAAAGTACATATTTTTATGTTGAAAGTATTTTTAAGGAAATCTGAAAGATCTCCAAGCTAGTTTTGTTTTCATGTGTTCATTGTGTATATGTTACATGCATATCATGCTACATGCATGTCACAGAATAAACACGTCACTTTTTCCCACAAGTCCTGTTTGCCAGAATTCACCGTGGGCATGGTTGCATAGCTGACTGCACCTTCCCTTTCTTACTCCTTATCTAGTCTCAGAACTTTAATGCCTTTAATCTTCCCATTTGATCTCCCAAGGGATTTCAGGTCTTTGTAACTCTGTATGGAAAATTTGGAACCACTGGTATATTGGTAACTTAGTTAATATATGTTATTATTCTAATGAAGTAAAGCAAAACCTCCTAAATACAAAAGAAATGGGCAAGAGGCCTAAGACCCACAGAAATTATCATGTATTTTTATGTTTGAACATGTCCTTATTCATGAATTGCTAGCCCTTCAAAATGAATTACTTTCATTTAGACCTCCTAGACTTAGTAGGCTCCCTCTCAGTTCTGGCTTCTGAGTTATAAGCCCAGTAATGACTGATATTCTTGAGGTCTAGTGTTCATCCACCTCCAGATGTCCATGGCACTACTTCAGGAACAGTCTTAAAATGATTCTTCAGGAAAGTCTGAGTCTTCAGACATCTGCCGTGAGTGTTTCAAAGACTAGAAGATACACTCAACCTCTACTAACCATTACAGTAAACCTCAGTTTACCAGTAATAGGAAGCACAGCTTTCTCTCCTCTTTTTTGTTTAACCCAGGTCTACCCACTCTCCCTCCCAGTCCCTTTTGTGCCCTCAAAGTCTATGTTCTGTGTCCCAGACTCTGTGCCCAACTCTGCATTCTGGTCTCCTAGACCTTGTTGGCAAGTGCATCTAGCACTGTTTCAGTTCCTTCACTTACATCAGCACATTCTGGATTCTGTCTGCTATATGGTCTGTCTGACTTTTTATTTTCCCAAAGTTTGTTTTTATTTCCCACTCCTGGAGTCACCAGGCCATCTGCTTTCAGTTCATCTTAGCCCGTTTGCCCAATCCTTTCCATGGATTCTTAATTCGTATCTAAATGTTAGTAATTAACATCTTGCCCATGAAAATTCCGTTTTGTTACAAGGTTTCTTAAACTTATGATAGATTATACTGTTTTTCTGAAACTGAATCTTTGCTCACAGGACAGACAGCATACTGAATGCTGTAGCTTAGGTTCTTTTGAGCTCAACATGCCTGTGCTGCAGTGTGCCTGGTGATGATTCCATTTGCCCACTCTGTTTCTCTCTTAGAACTACTGTTATTTCCTGCCTTTGAATAGCTGGCTGTGACATCATTTGGCCCTTACTCTGTACTAATGCCTCATTTATATCTCATTGCCTCTAGTATTTTCTCATAGCCATGTCAATTAGAGTCATACTGTTTAGCACCTATGTGATAGTGAAGCCACATGCGAATGTGGGCACTAAAAGTAGAGCAATTCTCAGATATAACATATTCCTACAGATATCTAAACAGGCTTATTTTCTTTAGATTATCAAA